>NC_133507.1:149388829-150007996 GCF_049354715.1 Callithrix jacchus
GCTACCGGGTGGGCTGCTGCTCCAGCTGCTGCCCCTGCTGCCGCGGCTGCTGTGGGGGCTGCTGCAGCACACCCGTGATCTGCTGCTGCCGCCGCACCTGCAGTTCATGTGGCTGTGGCTGTGGGAAGGGCTGTTGCCAGCAGAAGGGATGCTGCCAGCAAAAGTGCTGCTGCCAGAAGCAATGCTGCTGCTAGGTGGGCCCCCGGCCTCTGGGCAGGGGCTGCAGACACTCATGCTGTTGGTAAGACTTCGGGTCTGCAGGTGCTACCCTTGCTGCGGCTTTCCTCCATCTCCTCCCGTGTGCTCCCTGCTGTCTCCCTGTCACCTGGACTTCATGATAGTTTTCTCTTTGGTTTTCATGCTCTGTAGTTTAAATCATTCTTTCTATTATTAAGGTAGTTACATGGACATTTGATACAATGCCATTCAAAGACAAAGACTCAGGACATTTTGAGTTTTGAGCTCAGCAAAGCAGGATAATGATTTTTACCATGTTTTCTTCTTTGAATTCTTTTCTATCTGTGCATTAGTTCTTGTGTGTTCCAAATACTCTCTGTCTTTTCTGTGGCCATAGAGTCTTTTCTAGGTGTTCTCCTAAAATTTTTATTTTTTTGTTTTTAACTTTTACAAATTCTTGGTCTTTAGTGCTCTAATTTTGATTACATCAAACAAAAATATTTTTTCCCTTTGTAGTAACTCATCTATATTTTTAATTTGAAAAAACTGATACATAATAGATATAGATATTTGAGGGGGTACATGTAATAAATTAATATATTTCTATAATATGTACTAATTAATTCAGGGTAATTGGGATATTCATCACTTTAAACCTTTTTCTTTTATTCTGGGAAATTCAAATTATTCTCACTGTTTTGGAACAGGTAATAGATTGTTGCTTACTATAGTTCACTATTTACCAAGCACTAGGTCTTGTTCCTTCTAACTATATTTTTGTACCCATTAATCAACCATTCTTCATCTAAAAAATTTCATAATAAAATGCAAAAGTGAACTCTGAACAGTGTTCCTTAGTTTTATTCATACAGATACTTTTCATCAAACTATCATTAATTATAATTTTCCATGGGCTGGAGACCATCAAGAATACACACATGATTATGCCCTCATGTGGTTTACATTCCATTTATACACAAATAACCACAAACACGAGGTAGAATAATAACGAACATGTTAAAAGTTCTACATTGATGTGCACGTCATGGGCAGGAAGACCACATTGCTGGGTGGGGAATGGGTGTAATTCAGAGGAATTCGGATCACTTCAAGAAGGAAGGGACATTTGGGAGTGAGTTTTGAAGAAATGACAGATGGAGGTGGTTTTGAGATGTTTTGAGAAGGGCAAAAAAGTGAGAATGGAAGAGTTCAATTCATACAAATCTTGAGTCTGACCTATAGTATACTAATATAAATGGCTAGAGAAGTCAGCAATGACAGGAAGACAGTCCTAACATTTGGAAGGCTGAGGGTTTCAGAATACGTTAAAAGCCAGGTGTTCTGGCCAGGTGTGGTGGCTCATGCCTGTAATCTCAGCACTTTGGTTTTTGGGTTTTTTTGTTTGTTTTTTAGACAGAATCTCAATCTGTCACCCAGGCTGAGTGCAGTGGCACAAACTTGGCTCACTGCAACATCTACCTCTTGGGTTTAAGTGATTCTCCTGCCTCAGCCTCCTGAGTAGCTGGGGTCACAGACCTGCGCCACCATGCCCAGCTAATTTTTGTATTTTTAGTAAAGACAGGGTTTTTGGCCAGGCTGGTCTTAAACTCTTGGCCTCTAGTGATCTGCCTACCTCAGTCTCCCAAAGTACTGGGATTACAGGTGTGAGCCACTGGTCCCAGCTGTCCCAGCACTTTGAGAGGGAAAGGCACGAGGACCACTTGAGCCCAGGAGTTCAAGACCAGTCTGGGCAACATAGTGAGACCTGGTCTGAACATAAAATACAAAAATTAGCTGGGCACGGTGGTGTGTCCCAGCTACTTGAAAGGCTGAGGTGGGTGGATCACTTGAGCTCGGGAGGTTGAGGCTGCAGTGAGCTATGATAGTGCCACTGTACTCCAGCTTGAGTGACAGAGTGAAAAGGGAATAGGCATTCTTCCAAGCACATACATGTGTCATGCTGTACAGAGAGGGAAGTGGCACAGAGAAGTTATCAAGTAACTTGCTCAAAGTCCGTAACAGCTGCCGGGGGCCCTGCACACACAGCAATGCTATGGGCCAAGGAAGGCTTTTGAGAGAAGACACTTACCTGGGCACCAAGGCGCAGCATTCACTGGTTCACGGGGAGAACAGATTGGTGTCAGCCATCCTGGGCAAAGCAATGAGGACCCAATACAACAGCAGAGTGGGAATGGCAAGAGTATTTGTGGGAGTTAAAGGAGTAATACAAAACCCAGTAAATGAGGGGGACTTCTGCAATGACAAAACAAGCAAGATGCCAATGGTGATTTAACAATGCCCTGGGACTTCTATTCTTCTTTTCTTAGAGATTTGAAATTGTACAAGGTAGCCTGTCTTATTTTTATTTTAGTTTATCTTATTTTTTCAAACAGGGTCTTGCTATATTGCCCAGGCTGCAGTGCAGTGATGCCATCATGGCTCACTAAAGCCTCAACCTCCTGGGCTCAAGCGATCCTTCCACCTTGGCCTCCTGAGTAGCTGGAATCACAGGTGCATGCTGCTGCACTTTTTTTTTTTTTTGAGACAAGAGTCTCCCTCTGTTGTCCAGGCTGGAGTGCAGTGGTGCAATCTCGGCTCACTGCAACCTCTGCCTCCGGGCTTTAAGCAATTCTCCTGCCTCAGCCTCCTGAGTAGCTGGGATTACAGGCATTAACCACTACACTCAGCTAATTTTTGTATTTTAAGTAGAGACAGTGTTTTACCATGTTAGCCAAGCTGGTCTAAAATTCCTGACCTCGTGATCTGCACACCTTGGCCTGCTAAAGTGCTGGGACTACAAGCATGAGCCACCTGGCTCAGCCCATACTTTTTAAATTTTGTGGTAGAAGCAAGGTCTTGCTGTGTTGCCCAGGATGGTCCTGACCAGTTGGGCTCTAGTGATCCTAACATGCTTGGATTATAGGTGTGTGCTCCTGTGTCTGGCCCCTTTAAAATTCTTATTACATATGATCAACTAGGTGAGGAATTGACCACTTCCCTTTAAGTTGTTTGTTTCATTCTGTAAGATGTAGAGGGAAAGCGAGTTGGCAACCTCCGCCTCCTGGGCTCAAGCAATCCTCCTGCCTCAGCCTCCTCAGTAGCTGGGGTTACAGGCATGTGCCACCATGCCTGGCTAATTTTTGTATTTTTAATAAAGATGGGAGTTTCACCATGTTGGCTATGCTGGTCTTGAACTCTTGACCTCAAATGATCTGCCCACCTCAGCCTTCCAAAGTGCTGAGATTACAGGTCTGAGCTACCGTGCCCAGCCTGCTTTTAAAATTTTATTTACTTATTTTTATTTTTTATATATTTTTTGAGACAGTTTCTCCCAATGTAAATGCAGACATTAAAAAAAAAAAAAAGAAATAAAAGAAAAATTCAGCAGCTCATGGACAAAAAAAAAAAAAAAAAAAAAGAGAGACAGAGTCTCCTTCTGTTACTCAGTTGCAGTGGTGCAACCTCAGCTCACTGCAACCTCTGCCTCACAGGTTCAAGTGATTCTCCCACCTCAGCCTCCCATGTAGCTGAGACTACAGGTGTGTGGCACCACACCTGGCTAATTTTTGTATTCTTAGTAGAGACGAGGTTTCCCTATATTGGCAAGGCTGTTTCTGAACTCCTGACCTCAAGTGATCTACCTGTCTTGGTCTTCCAAAGTTCTGGGAGTACAGGCATGAGCCAGTCACTGTACCCAACCAAAAATTGCTTTTTTAAGTCAATTTAAACAAATCCTTCCTTCCTTCCTTCCCTCCCTCCCTCCCTCCCTCCCTCCCTCCCTCCCTCCCTCCTTCCTTCCTTCCTTCCTTTTTCCCTCCCTTTCTGGCCTCCCTGCTTCCCTTCCCCCTCCCTCTCTCCTTCCTTCCTTTCTTCCTTGCTTTTCTCTTTTTCTTTCCTTCCTTCTTTCCTTTCTTTTACCCTCCCTTTCTGGCCTCCCTGCTTCCCTTCCCCCTCCCTCTCTCCTTCCTTCCTTTCTTCCTTGCTTTTCTCTTTTTCTTTCCTTCCTTCTTTCCTTTCAAGACAGGGTCTCACTGTCACCCAGGCTGGAGTGCAGCCTTGATCTGGGATCAAGCGATTCTTCTGCTTTGGCCTTCTAGCTAGGACTACAGGCATGTGCCACCACGCCCACCTAATTTTTAAAAATTTTTTGTAGAGACAGAGTCTTGCTCTGTTGTCCAGGCTGGTCTCAACACTGTGGCCTCAAACAATTTTCCTAACTTCACCTCCCAAAATGCTGTACTTACAGGTGTGAGCCACTTCCTACTTATCTTTTGCATTAATTTTAAGAACATCTGGATGCAGACTGTAGACTAATGACACACATTATGGGGATCACAGGGTTTGGCACATGTATAGTTTGCCACTAAATATTGTTAGAATGAGCAAATGTTATATATATTATATATACCATATCTATACAGAGGCTGGGTGTGGTGGCTCATGCCTGTAATTCCAACATACCAGGAGTCTGAGGTAGGCAGATCATCTGAGGTCAGAAGTTTGTGACCAGTCTGGCCAACATGGTGAAATCCCATCTCTAATAAAAATACAAAAAGTAACTGGGCATGGTGGTGCATGCCTGTAATCCCAGCTACTTGGGAGGCTGAGGCGGGGAGAATTGCTTGAACACCCAGAGGCAGAGGTTGCAGTGAGCTGAGATTATGCCACTGAACTCCAGCCTGGGCAACAGAGCAAGGTTCAATCTCAAATAAAATAAAACCATATATAAAATGGAGGTTTTATATATATATGTGTTTCTATTATGTTACTTGTGTTCAATATAGTATACAGGGGTTTATATAGGCATAGAATATCTTTAAAAAGATACTCAAGGCAGGGCATGGTGGCTCATCCCAGGATTTTGGGATGCTGGGACTGGAGGATTGCTTGAGGCCAGGATTCTGAGACCAATCTGGGCAACATAGTAAGAGCCCATCTCTATTCAATTAAAAAAAAAAAAGCTACTGAAGACAATGGTAAGGGAGGGAAACTGGTGGCTGAAAGATGGGGTGAGGGGTGGAGGAAATTTGACTTTTCACTCTTTGACCTTTTTGTACATTTAAAATTTTGTATTAATTTTTTTTCCAGGGAAAAACTTACAATGACATTGGTTTATGCAGAAATAACCCAACCCAAGAAACTGCCTGGAAATGTATGATTAAGGAGTTACAGGAACTCTCCCCCCACAACTCAAATCTGAATCAGTTGACCTATCACCTTAGGGAGCTATGACTGCAATGAATTTAGACTGAAGAATTTAAAATTAGTATGGATTTTGAAGAATCAATTAAAATGATCTGTCATCACCTTAGACAAACTTTTTCTTTTCTTTTTTGAGAAGGAGTTTTGCTCTTGCTGCCCAGGCTGGAGTGCAGTGGCATAATCTCTGCTGACTGCAACCTCTGCCTCCAGGGTTCAAGCAATTCTCCTGTCTTAGTCTCTCAAGTAGCTAGGATTATAGGCATGTGCCACCATGCCTAGCTAATTTGGTATTTTTAGTGGAGACGGGGTTTCTCCATGTTGGTCAGGCTGGTCTTGAGCTCCTGCCTTCGAGTGATCTGCCTGCCTCGGCCTCCCAAATTGCTGGGATTACAGGTGTGAGCTACTGCACCTGGCCCAAACATCTTTTAAAACGGCGCAGATAATATATGAATGCAAGCATGGCATTCATTTGAAGCATATTATTTAAATAATAAAGAAGTATATGGAATGTAAAGCAAGATGTGTCTTCATCTAACCCGCAATCCCATTTCTGTTCCTATAGTCACAGTCGTGACAGGAATGGGCTGGCCACCAGCAAGACTAAGTCATCAGAGTGGGAACTTTCAGCTCTGCCCCCTGACCTCCAGGGAGGGGACCAGGACTAGAGTTGGAGCTCTATCCAACTTTTGAACGAAAAGATTCTGACAGCTTCTGGGTTGGTGAATGCCCCAACTACCCAGGGACAGAAACTATGGCAAATACAGATACTTCCACATTTAGAAACATATCCCATAGCTTTGCTTTTTTATAGCAGTGGAATCAAGAGGTATTTATTTTCCAGAAAGCTGATTCTTTTTCAATTAGCATTACGCCTTAGAGCTCTTTCCAGGACAGTTTGTGTAGATCTACTTTATGGTTAGTTCTTTTTCTTTTCTTTTCTTTTTTTTTGAGACACAATCTTGTTCTGTTGCCCCCAGGCTGGAGTGCAGTGGCACAATCTTGGCTCACTGCAACCTCTGCCTCCCTGGTTCAAGTGATTCTCATGCCTCAGCCTCCCAAGTAGCTGGTATTACAGGTGTCTGCCACCACACCTGGCTAATTTTTGTATTTTTAGTAGAGACAGGGTTTCATCATGTTGTCCAGCCTGGTCTCTGACTTCTGACCTCAAGTGATCCTCTTATTTCGGCTTCCCAAAGTAATGGGATCACAGGTGTGAGCCATCGTGCCCCACCAGCTCTCTCTTTTCGTTAGGGCTTCTCAATCTTCTGACTGTGCAGGCTGGATAATTCTTTGTCGTAGGAGACTGTCTTGTGTTTTCCAGTGTTAACTAAAAGGTGTCTGATAAAACCTCAATCAGTTTAGAAGTTGATTTTGCCAAGATTAAGGATGTTATCGGAAGAAAAAAAAACATGGAATCACAGAAACAGCCTGTGACCTATGCCTTTCTCCAGAGATAAATTTGAGAGCTTCAATATTTAAAGGGGAAAAGTGAGCTGGAGGGGCAAAAGGGAGGGTATGGTAATCCACATGTTGCAGGAGAAAGGAGTAGGTGAGGAAATAGTCAATTACGCATTTGTCTTGTCCTCAGCAAATCAGCACTTTTCATAAGATAAGGTGGCCGGGGGCAGTGGTTCATGCCTGTAATCCCAGCATTTTGAGAGGCTGAGGTGGGAGGATCACCTGAAGTTCCAGACCAGCCTGGCCAACATGGTGAAACCCCACCTCTACTAAAAATACAAAAATTAGCTGGGTGTGGTGGTGCATGCCTGTAATTCTAACTACCTGAGAGGCTGAGGCAGGAGAATCACTGGAACCCGGGAGGTGGAGGCTGCAGTGAGTCCAGATGACACCACTACACTCCAGCCTGGGCAACAGAGTGAGAAAAGAAAAAGTTCCCACCCTCTAATCACTTAGTCTTGCTGGTGGCCAGCCCCATCCTGAGGCCATCTAGGGCTCTACCCTAAGTCACCTCATTAGCATAAACTCAGGTAGGATTGAAAGGGGTGTCTTATAAATAACAAAAGACACTTTTTTTTTTTTTGAGATCCGCCCACCTTGGCCTACCTCTCTAAATATTCAGGACTTTAGATTCCTGAATAGTTCTCTATGATAGATGCTAAAACTGGATTTCCCCGGTTGAAATTTAAATTCTGATAGGCTCACCTAAGTTGCTACAAATTGATCTCCTGCTAATGGCATCTGAATTGCCCGTTTCTCACTCTTGCTGGCTCTGGGTATTTCTCATGCCTATCTGAAAGGAGCACGGGGCACTGCCTTGAGTGTCAGGGGTCCCAGGCTCCTTTCCTCATGTAAATTCCTCATCATTGCTTCTTTTTCTGGCAATTGCTTGTTCATAGGTTATTAAGCAAAGTTATCGAAACTCTGTGTTACTTTCCTCATCTGTAAAATGGGGACAGTAATATCTTCCCACAACGTTGCTCTGGAGAGATAACCATGCATGTCACTCACAGAGAGTTTTGCGAGGTGCCTGGCCCAGGCCCAGGGGATGTACTCTGTGATGGTGGTGCTAGTGCTGTTGATAACTAACTCCTGTGATTCATGGGAGGAATGGCCTTCCTGGCACTGACCGAGAGCAGAGTTTGAGGGGCAAGAAGTGGCAGGATCCCATCATACCCACAGATGGCCTCGACTCTGTGGTCTTTTTGCCAGGCTCGTCTCTGCAATAAATCTGGACCCATCTGGCTCAATGCCCGCAGATGCTAAGGTTATTCAAATTCCATTTCTTTTAATCCAATCCTGACCAAGGAAAACTTTCATAGTCGTTAGGTCTCCTACTAAGTAGAGTTTATTTTAATTAACTAAATAATTTAGTAATTGCTTTTCAAAGGGTACCCTTATCAGAGGATTTAAGAGTGGCATGCCTTGGCAGTTAGTTTAAAGAAAGAAAAATTGCGGCCGGGCGCAGTGGCTCACGCCTGTAATCCCAGCACTTTGGGAGGCCGAGGCGGGTGGATCATGATGTCAGGAAATAGAGCCCATCCTGGTCAACATGGTGAAACCCCATTTCTACTAAAAATACAGAAAATCAGCTGGTCATGGTGGCACGTGCCTGTAATCCCAGCTACTCAGGAGGCTGAGGCAGAATTGCCTGAACCCAGGAGGCGGAGGTTGTGGTGAGCCAAGATTGCGCCATTGCAGTCCAGCCTGGGTAACAAGGGCGAAACTCCATCAAAAAAAAAAAAAAAAAAAAAAAAGAAAGAAAGAAAAATTGATCACTTCTGGACTAAGTGCCTTGTTTGGGCTTCGTAGCCTGAGTCACTGTTTGAGGCCTGAATGCCTCTGGGCCTCCCTCTAACTCCACTGAGTTCCTACACGGACCTCAGGTGCAGTGCTCAGATGCAGCTCTTCCAAGATGCAGCCACTGTCAGGGCCCAGCTGGGTACCCTACCCATCAGCTTTGCTGGGTGCATTTGTACTCTGTTCCATGCTTCTTTAACTTTGGCATGAGGAGTGGGTCAATGGTTTTCATGTGGATATAGGCATTTCTCCTTTGGAATTTATGGTCATTTGAAGGCTTCTGTGCTTCTCTCTCTCAGTCTTTTTTTTTGAGACTGAGTCTTGCTCTAATGCCCATGCTGGAGTACAGTGGTCCAGTCTTGGCTCACTGCCATCTCTGCCTCTCAGGTTCAAGTTATTCTCCTGCTTCAGTCTCCCAAGTAGCTGGGACTACAGGGGCCCACCACCGTGACCAGCTAATTTTTATATTTTTAGTAGAGACAGGCTTTTACTATGTTGTCCAGGCTGGTCTTGAACTTTTGACCTCAAGTGATCCACCTGCCTTGGTCTCCTAAAGTGCTAGGATTACAGGAGCGAGCCACAGCACCCAACACTTTCTTTTTTCGAAAAATAGAGACGGGTTTCACATGTTGCCCAGGCTGGTTTTGAACTCCTGGGCTCAAGCCATCCGCCTGCCTTGGCCTCCCAAAGTGCTGGGATTATAGGCATGAGCCATTGTGCCCGACCCTGTGCTTCTTTTTACCACAGCCTATAAGCCCTGATGTAATCTAGTCCTCAACTACCAGCTTTCAGTGCCCACTCTGCGCTGGGCTGCAGCTCATCTCTTCTCAGTCTTCCTTGCCTCAGAACCTTTGCACCTACCGTTTCATCAGCTTAGAGCACACTTCACTCATATTTTGCACTTCCAGCTCCTTATCCCTCTGTCAGGTGTCATGGAGGTCTCTGTCCCCATGTGGTCATCATTGCACTCCTTACACATTGACATTATATGTATTGCCATTTATGATCTGTTTTCCTCCACATTTGGTGCAAATATCATTAAAGTCTGTCTGGTTTAGTGCTGTATCCCCAGGGCTGGAACTAGCCTATGGTAATCAATGCAAATTAGTAGAGTTGAGATCCAAGATTGCTGATCTCTAACAGCTCGGGATTGTAGCTCCCAGTGAAAGTGCAGAGAACGAGAGGACGCCACACTTTCAGATGAATTTTCATTGCTCACGGACCAGAAGATTCCCAGTGGACGGGCCCCACAGGTCTCCAGTGCGACTCTTGTGGCCGGTGCAGCGGTTTTGCCGGCACCTCAGGGCGGCAGCTCTTCATGCAGAGTAAACGGGAGGAGATTCCCGGGCAGAAGAGCACCATCAGTCTTATCACTGTTGTTTTGGCCGGTGCAGTGGGTTGCTCGGATTCCAGCGCTGGGAATCAATAGACTGGGCGTCCACTCAGAAACCCAACTAGAAAGGCGGTAATTGTAAAGATGACAGACGGATAAATCTATAACAAAGGGAAGAAATTAGCCTAAAAAGGCTGAGAATACCCAAAATCAGAACCCCTCTCCCTCTACAGAGGATTACAGTTCCTCATCAGCAATGGAACAAGCCCTGATGGAAAAGGACTGTGTGCCATTAATAGAAGTAGGCTTCAGAAGGTGGATGATAAGAAACTTCTGGGAGTTAAAAGAACTTGTTCTAACCCAATGTAAAGAAAGTAAGAACTTTGAAAAAAGGTTTGACGAAATGCTAACAAGAATAGACAATATAGAGAGGAATATAAATCAACTAATGGAATTGAAAAACACAACACGAAAACTTAGCAAAATACGCACAAGTTTGAATAGCCGAATTGATCAAGCAGAAGAAGGGATATCAGAGGTCGAAGACCTACTTAATGAAATAAAATGAGAAGACAAGAATAGAAAAAAAAGGATAAAAAGGAATGAGCAAAGTTTCCAAGAAATATGGGACTATGTGAAAGGACCTAATTTACGTTTGATAGGTGTACCTGAATGTGACAGAGAGCATGAATCCAAGCTGGAAAATATTCAGGAAAACTTTCCTAATCTAGCAAAGCAGGACAATATTCAACCCCAGGTAATACAGAGAACACCACAAAGATATTCCTCAAGAAGAGCAACCCCAAGGCACATAATCGTTAGATTCACCAGGGTTAAAACAAAGGAGAAAATACTAAGGGCAGCCAGAGAGAAAGGTCAGGTTACCCACAAAGGGAAGCCTATTAGACTTACAGCAGATCTCTCAGCAGAAACCCTACAGGCCAGAAGAGAGTGGGGGCCGATATTCAACATCCTTAAAGAACAGAACTTTCAGCCTAGAATTTCATATCCTGCCAAACTAAGCTTCACAATTGAAGGAAAAATAAAATCTTTTATGAACAAGCAAGAACTCAGAGATTTTATACCACCTGGCCTGCTTTACAAGAGCTTCTGAAAGAGGCATTACACACAGAAAGAAACAACCAATATTAGCCTTTCTAGAAATATACCAAAAAGTAAAGAGCACCAACATAAAGAAGAATTTTCATCAATGAATGGATAAAATAGCCAGTTAACATCAAATGGCAGTAACCCTAAATTTAAATCGACTAAATCCCCCAATCAAAAGATACAGCCAAAACCTAATGGTATGCTACATCCAGACCCATTTCACATCCAAAGATACACAAAGACTTAAAACAAATGGATGGAGAAAGATTTACCAACCAAATGGAGAGCAAAAATAAATAAATAAATAAAAAGCAGGAGTTGCAGTTCTCGCATCTGATAATTAGATTTCAAAGCAACAAAGATATAGTGGTAAAAGGATCAATGCAACAATAAGAGCTAACGATCCTAACACCCAGATAAATAAGATTCATAAAGAGATTTAGACCCACCGAGACAGAAAATTAATAAGGATATCCAGGACTTGAACTCAGATCCGGAACAAGTAAACTCAATGAATATTTGTAGAGCTCTCCATTTTAAATACACAAAATATACATTCTCCACCTTAAATACACATTGATCAGCCATTATTAATACCCATTTTTAGAATAAAGCTACATTCCCCTTCTCTCTCCCTCTGTCTTCCTCTTTCTTCCTCTCCTTCACTTCTTTTTTTTCTTTCCCAAAAAACAGTAATTCATACTTAGAACCCATAGTGTTATCATATATAAATGTCTTTTAATTTTATATCTATAAAATTTCTTAAAAATCCCTTTACAAAAAAAAATAAATAAAAATATAAAAACAGAACTAGAATGATCTAAGGTCTGCAGAAATTGGATCAGCAGTGCTAGCCCTCAATCACACAGATACTGGGGCCTGGTGTGGCCTTCAAGGCCTTCCCAAATCTTAGGCCAGCTCTTTTTCTAAACTGAGTTTTTAAAATTCTCCTTCATTTGAGCCATGTTTACATTAACCCCCACTTTCTTTCTTTCTTTTTTTTTTTTGAAAGACAGAGTTTCGCTCTTATTGCCCAGGCTGGAGTGCAATGGCGCAATCTCAGCTCACTGCAACCTCTACCTCCCGGGTTCAAGTGATTCTCCTGCCTCAGCCTCCCGAGTAGCTGGGATTACAGGCATGTGCCATCACTCCCAGCTAATTTTGTATTTTTAGCAGAGATGGGGTTTCTCTGTTAGTCAGGCTGGTCTTGAACTCCCCATCTCAGGTGATCCACCCGCCTTGGCCTCCCAAAGTGCTGGGATTACAGGCGTGAGCCGCTGCGCCTGGCAACCCTCGCATTTTCATCCACCATCTCTGCCGGTTAGACTGTTTGTTTCTCCACCTGGAATACACTTTCTGCTACCCTCAGGCCAGCTTTCAGCATGTGGGATGCTGACAACTCCACGAGTGTAATTGACATCTCCATGTGGAGGCTGTGCAACCTCATGATGCTATTTTATGAGTTGGAGAGAGTCCAGATAAGAGGCCTTGCTGGGTGAGCCTGAAGCAGTTGAAGAAGAAGATCAAAGTGTCCTTGGTGTCCTTGCCATTGTCCTTGTTCTGTGCCTTAAGCTGGTGCATGGGGGAAGGCTCAGGCCATCTTCCCCTAGGTTCACTGGCTTGGGTATTCCTTTTCTATTTCAAAAGCTACTCCAGGAGACGTTTTGCTAGCAGAAGTCAGTTATTAAAAGCTGTGTAAATGTATTAAAGATGACAGGTGCCAGGCACATGTTCATTTAACATTTTACTCTTAACTGGGGACTGTGTGCCTTTGAAGGAATGTCAGGCACAGTTCCTAGTTGGGGCTGGAGCATTTTTGTGATGTTCTGTGCAAGTCTCGGTCTAGAGAAGAAAGCTGGCTGCATGGATAGCGTGAAGAATACTAATCCACTTGAGTAATAATTATGCAAAATCAGGGTTCACGGCCCGCTAGGTAATCATCCAACATTTCTGTGCTGACTCTTGCACATAGAACAGGAGAGTGAAGTATGCCAGGTCCAGGAGAAGGCAAAGTTCAATAATTAGCTATAAATATAACTTTATAGCCATTTCCCCAGACTAAAGGGCAAAGTTTAATAACTGGCTATTAATACAACTTTATTGCTATGTCTCCAGACTGTTTTTATAGTGAGGATAATGGCTTCTTAAATGATTAACAGTTGATAGCTACAGCTCTTTGTCTTTGAAAAAGCACATGGTATTTTGTGGAAATGTGCATATGTGTGTTTGTATCATAAGTCAAACATTTACAAATAACACAGAAAGTCCCTTGTTTTCTTTTTCTTGCACTTAGTCTTTTGCATCTCACTTACTTCTTTTTTCTTTTTCTTTTTTTGACACAGAGTCTTGCTCTGTCACCTAGGCTGGAGTGCAGCAGTGCCATCTTGGCTCACTGCAACCTCCGCCTCCTGGGTTCAAGTGATTCTCCTGCCTCAACCTCCCGAGTAGCTGGAATTACAGGTACCCATCACCACATTCGGCTATTCTTTTTTTGTATTCTTAGTAGAGATGGGGTTTCATCATGTTGGCCAAGCTGGTCTTGAACTCCTGACCTCAGGTGATCCACCCATCCACCCGCCCTGGCCTCCCAAAGTGCTGAGATTACAGGTGTGAGCCATGGTGCCTGGCCACATCTTGCTAATTTCTAAGGAAAACTACTGAATGGAGATCACTCTCCTGGCATGCACATGTGGGTATACAGTACCTCCTGTCTGAGAACTAACCAGGACTGACCCTGCTTAGCTTCCTCAATCAGATGAAATCAGGCATGTTCAGGGTGCTATGGCCATATACTGTACAGTATCTTATATAAGATATAGCACATGTTATGTAGATAAATGATATTCACACACAAAAAGAAATACCCTCCCGTCCATCCCATAGTTTTTGGGTTTGCCTACCAGCTCTCAGAGTGGAGAACTGAAGAAAACCCAGAAAGACAAAATCAATTTATATTGGAAGGTCAAGGAAGGGTTAGATTAGGAAAAAAAAAAAAAAAAAATAGATCCTGAGAGAAGAAAGCCAAGACTGAGTTCTTTGGGAATTTGGGGGTAGTTTTGGAAGCCTGGGGAGAGATTAGGACCTCTGCGGTGCTCTGATGGGGAGGCACACCGAGAGACCCAGGGAGGAGAATGTTTACGGTGCTTTTCTCTGGCTTCTATAATTTGCTGCCCATTTTGAACTTTGCTAAGAGAGTGCAGTGAAGATTCCTATTGCTTGTTATTGTTTTCTTGGTTAACTGATTTTGTTTCTTTTTCCTTTTTTCCTAGAAAATCATGAAAAAAGGAATATAGCTATGATTTTGTTCTGAGATATACCACAGGCAGCATAGTTTTACACAGACTGCACGCACCTGTCTCGACTTACATCATTTTTTTTATTTTTAGGTTTTTTTTGAGATGGAGTTTTGCTCTGTCGCCCAGGTTGGAGTGCAATGGTGTGATCTCGGCTCACTGCCACATCCGCCTCCCGGGTTCAAGCGACTCTTCTGTCTCAGCCTCCCGAGTAGCTGGGATTATCTGTGCACGCCACATCATGCCCAGCTAAGTTTTTGTATTTTAGTAGAGAGGGGGTTTCACTGTGTTGCTCAGGCTGGTCTCAAACTCCTGAGCCCAGGCAATTCACCTACCTCGGCCTCCCAAAGAGCCGGCATTACAGGCATGAGCCACTGTGCCCAGCCTTGCTTTTCTTACTTATTATTGTAGTACTGCATGTCATTTCTATGTCCACACATACCTTTTAACATTTTTTTTTGCAAATTTTTCCATCTTATAGATTTACCACAATGTTTTTCAAATTTCTAATTTAATTTATTTTATTTTTTGGAGATGGAGTCTCACTGTCACCCAGGCTGGAGTGTAGTGGTGCCATCTCAGCTCACTCCAACTTCTGTCTCCCAGATTCAAGTTATCCCCTGCCTCAGCCTCCTGAGTAGTTGGGATTACAGTCACGTACCACTAATTTTTGTATTTTTAGTAGCGACAGGGTTTCACCATGTTGGCCAGGCTGGTCTTGAACTCCTGACCTCAAGTAATCTGCCTGCCTCAGCCTCCCAAAATGCTGGAATTCAGGCATGAGCAGCTCACAATTTTTTTTAAGATGGGGTCTTGCTATATGGCCTAAGCTGAACTTGAACTCTTGGGCTCAGTGACCCTCCTGCCTGGGACTGCCAAGGAGCTGGGGCTACAGGTGCATGCCATTGTGCCTGGCTCCCACAATTTGTTTAACTATGTCACCAATAATGGGCATTTATGTTGTTTTCAGTTTTTTGATATTGTAAACAATGCTGCAATGAGCATCCTTGAACATATAGACATATAGATTCTACCAGAAACTACCCTTCAGGAAAAGATTTGTGTTTTTTGTGGTGTTTGTCAGTGAAAGCACTACCCCAGGATCATGTGGCTCTGGAGGTCTCTGTGTCATTAAGTAACCCCCAAAACCTGCAGCATACGTTTTTAAGTTATCTCAGTAATTCCCTCCTCTTTCATAATTAGAATTGGAGTGGAGGAAATTAAACAATATGCATGAAATAACTTTATTCTTTACCTGTTCCCTGCTTAATATGTGATTTCTCTTAGTGGCTGGAAAAAGAAGATAGCCGCTGATTTATCTGCTTCAAGCAACAGGACAATATGCTTACCTTAAATCGCAAAATGACAATGGTCCTGAAACACAATCCATGCTGCCGCAGGAAGAGGAGAGGCCTGAGACTGTGAGGAGAGGGACAGAGGCCAGTGATCAAAACAGCTCTGAACAGTCCCCTCTGTTGGGAAAACTAAAAAGCAAAAGATTTGAACAGGTAATTCACAGATGGGGCAGTACAAATGGCCAGGAAACTCCTCAAATAACTTGGAAAACATGAAACCCCGAGGATAGTATTAAGAGACTGCTTCAAAGTGAGCTTTCTGCATTCGTGGTTAAAATATGAAAGATTAATCAGTCTTCTGTAAGACACTGGCACACAGAAAAATAAAACAAGTGGCTTGTATTGAGCTTTCACCGGGAGACTTTCTGAGCACTTTTCAAATAGTAGCGGGTAAAATCCACACAACTTTATGAAGTAGATTGTTATTATCTCCATTTTGTAGATTAAGAAAACAAGGCTCACAGAGGCATTCCGTGTTTTGCCCAGGGTAATTCAGCCCTTGGCAGAGCTGGCATTTGGGGTAGACAGCTAGGCTGCTGTGGCTGAGCGCTCAAACACTGCCCTGTGCTACCACCTGGTGGTCAAAGGCGATACCGCAATGATGGAGGTGAGCCTAGACCAGTGGGGAGAGGTCCGTCCACGTGGCTCCCTGGAGGATGTGGACTTGAAGCAGAAGTCAGGAAACACATTCCAGGCAGAGGGGGCAGCACTCGCCAGGGCATGAGAACAGCAGTTATTGATCCATGCATGAGGAACAAGAGACAAGTGGGAATGATAGCAAGAGGAGTAAAAAATAAAATAAAATAAAAAAGAATTTCTTTCTTCAAAAAGGAAAGAAGGACATGCTAGGAGATTGAGGTCAGCTGGGACCAGATGATGGGAGACCTCCTAGTCAGGGGCTTGGACTTTATTCTGCGGCTGATGGGAAGTCACTGAAGAGCTTTTATTCATGGCAGTCGGCCGGGCATGGTGGCTCACACCTGCAATCCCAACACTTTGGGAGGCCTAGGCAGGGGAATCGCTTGAGGCCAGAAGTTCCAGACCAGCCTAGGCAACATAGTGAGATCCCCGACTCTACAAAAATGAAACACTGCACACACACACGTGCACACACACAGATTAGCCAAGTGTGGTAGCATGGCTGTGGTCGCAGCTACTTAGGAGGCTGAGGCGGGAGGATTGCTTGAGCCCAGGAGATTGAGGTTGCAGTGAACCTTGCACTCCAGCTCTCAAGACTGGGAGACAGGGCCAGACCTTGTATGTAAAATAGATGAGTCATAATCAATCAGTCATGGCAGTGATGTGGGGAGAATTGTCTTTTGTAAAAAGTCCTTAGTGACTGTGAGGGAATTGGATGTAGGGGACAAGGCCGGGGGCAGGAGGCCAATGCGGAGCTGCCTGGAAGGACCCGTGAGTCCCTGAGCCACCCCCAGCAGTGACCGAGCGAGGAGAGCACAGGTTCAAGAAATATTTAGGAGGCAAAGCTGTCAGCACTTGTCAAGTGAACCTGATGCGAAATGTACAGAGCAGGAGAAGCAGGCTACAGACACCAGGAAAATGGTATTGTTCCAACCACTCCTTGTCTGTTCCAACGCTGTACAGCAGGATCCTCAACCAGGGATCATTCTGTCCCCTCAGGAGACAGCCAGCCGTGTCTGGGACAGTTTTGCTGGTCACAGCAGACTGTCGGGGTGGCAGTGCCAGAGGACGCTGCTAAATCCCCTCGGTTCACAGGGCAGGCTCCATGGGATGGGAATCCTGGGCTCAGGGAGCGGCTGCCTGGATCCATTCTGGTGGTGCCAGCTCCGGGAGGCGGGAATGGAGGAGGCCCTGGCCCACAGAGTGTGCTTTTACAGAAACAAGCCCTGGTGCTCTGGGCAGACGTCCGGGAGTCTCCCACAGATCTCTTACCCTCCATGGGGCCCGGTTCCTCCCAGGGTTCCCCTGCCCCAGTTCCCCCTCCAGGCTCCAGAGGGCTGAAAACTGCATTCTGCAGCCCATGCAAGGTTACTGTCTTACTGCCTGGAAGGCACTGGATACATTTGCAGGCTAAAGGCAGTGTGATTTCCCTCAAGCAGGCCTTAGTTTATTCTAAGGGCACAGGCGTCTCTCCTTCCCCAGAGTCTCCTTTTCAGGAGCTTCAGGGCCTCTAGGCTTCACAGACTGCAGCTTTACCTGCCCCTCCCCAGCAGGATGGTCTTGAGGTCCATACCTGTGATGGAAATGTCAGAGGCATTTGTACCAGAGTGACTCCATCTTGAATAGGGGCTAGGTAAAATGAGGCTGAGACGTACTGGGCTGCATTTCTGGGTTAGACATTCTAAGTCATAGGATGAGATAGGTGGGCACAAGGTACAGGTCACAAAGACCTTGCTGATAAAACAGGTTGCAGTAAAGAAGCCAACCGAAACCCACCAAAAACCAAGACGGTGATGAAAGTCACTTCTGTTCACTGCTCATTGTATGCCAATTATATGCTAATTATAATACATTAGCATGCTAAAAGACACTCCCATCTGCACCATGATAGTTTACAAATGCCATGGCAATGCCAGGAAGTTACCCTATATGGCCTAAAAGGGGGAAGACCCCTCAGTTCTGGGACTTGCCCACCCCTTTCCCAGAAGACTCATGAATAATTCCCTTGTTTAGCACATAATTAAGAAATAACCATAAAAATAGCCAACCAGCAGGCTTTGGGGCTGTCACCGTTCTTTAGTTTCTATTTTTTGTATGTGTGATGGAGTCTCACTCTGTCTCCCAGGCTGGAATGCAGTGGCACTATCTCAGCTTACTGCAACCTCTGCCTCCTGGTTCAAGTGATTCTCCTGCCTCTGCCTCCTCTGGAATTATAAGAGTGCACCACCATGCCCAGCTAATTTTTGTATTTTTAGTAGAGATGAGGTTTCACCATGTTGGCCTGCTGGTCTACAAACTCCTGACCTTAGGTGATCTGCCCACATCGGCCTCCCAAAGCACTGGGATTACAGGTGCAAGCCACTGTGCCCAGCCTTGTTTCTTTACTTCTCTGATGAACTAATAAACTTTCACTTTACTCTATGATTCTTTCTTTTGCGAGATCCAAGGATCCTCTTTTGGGGTCTAGATTGGGATCCCTTTCTGGTATCAGAAGGTCAGGCAGGGTGCAATTTAAATATGGGGCTGGCTACACAGTTTTCTACAGTTATTTTTCATTAAAGGAAATTATTTCACATCTGAGAGGAGAAAGGATTTCTCATTCCTGCAGGTTCTGGTGGTGTGCTGCTCACTCCTGCTGCCACTCCTTGGATCCCACCCGTCTGGGCATCCAACCCTTGCACAGCTTTCGACCCTCATTTGTTTCTTATCAGCCATCTCAGCCTCTGCCAAGGCACAGGCTGGGGCCCTACTACTGTGTCTGTGTGACTTGGGTTTCCTCAACTGTTGGAAGGCAAGAGTTAGTCCCTGGCCAGAGTTGAGGGGAAAGAGGTCACTATTACCCTTTCCTGGTGAGTTCTGAAGCCCAGGGTCCCACATGGTCTCTGCAGGTGTCTGGTAAGTGGGCCTTTCTCAAAGATGACGCCTTCTCAATGTACCCTTGTGGAAGGGGCAAACTAGCTCACTGGGGTCTCTTATAAAAAAGGCATTAATCCCGTTAGTAAGAGTGGATTCCTTATGACTTAATCACCCCCCAAAGGTGCACCTCTTAATGGCATCACATTAGGGATTAAGTTTCTACATGTGAAACTTTGGGAGGATACAAACATTGAGACCACATGATTCCTTTTCTGTTAAAGTTCATGGGAAGAGTTGGTGGGGTGTGGTGGCTTACGCCTGTAACCCCAACACTTTGAGAGGCTGAGTAGTGAAATCCCATCTCTACTAAAAAATACAAAAATTAGATGGGCATTATGGTGCTTACCTGTAGTCCCAGCTACTTGGGAGGCTGAGGCAGGGGAATTGCTTGAATCCAGGAGCCAGAGGTTGCAGTGAACTGTGAGATCCCACCACTGCACTCCAGCCTGGGTGACAGAGTGAGACTTTGTCTCAGGTTAAAAAAAAAGTTCATGAGAAGAATTGATACTGCTGGATACTGTTGATGTTTTTTATTTGCTTCTGATTTAAAAAAGTATCTATGTTAGTTAAATAAAACACAAAATTTTGTTTAGACAGGAGGAATAGATTCAAGCGGTCTGTTGTATATTAGAGTGACAAGAGTTAATCACAATATATTGTATACTTGAAAATTGCTGAGAGTAGATTTCAAGTGTTCTCAACACAAAAATGATAAGTATGTGGGTTAATGCTATATGTTTAATAGCCCATTTAGGTATTTCACAATGTATACATATAGGAAAACATGTTACACACCATAAATATATATAATTTTTACTTGTCAATTAAAAATAAATAAAACAATAAATAAGTAAGAGTATACAAAAAATTGCTTAGAAATTGTTCCTATGAAAACATGTTCTAACCCAGTGCAAAGAAACTAAGAACTCTGAAAAAAAGTTAGGTGAAATGCTAACTAGAATAACCAACTTAGAGAAGAATATAAATGACCTTATGGAGCTGAAAAATACAGAATGAGAACTTTGCGAAGCATACGTAAGTTTCAATAGTTGAATCGATTAAGCAGAAGAAAGGATATCAGAGATTGAAGATCAACGCAATGAAATAAAATGAGAAGGCAAGATTAAAGAAAAAAGAGTGAAAAGAAATGAAGAAAGCCTCCAAGAAATATGGGATTTTTTGAAAAGACCTAATCTACATTTGATTGGTGTATCTGAATGTGACAGAGAGAATGAATCCAAGCTGGAAAACACTGTTCAGGATATTATTCAGAACTCCCCCAACCTAGCAAGGCAGGCCAACATTCAAATCCAGCAAATACAGAGAATACCACAAAGATAATCCTCAAGAAGAGCAACCCCAAGGCACATAATCATCAGATTCACCAGGGTTGAAATGAAAGAAAAAATGCTAAGGGCAGCCAGAGAGAAAGGCTGGGTTACTCACAAAGGGAAGCCTAACTTACAGTGGATCTTTCGGCAGAAACCCTACAATCCAGAAGAGAATGGGGGCCAATATTCAACATCCTTAAAGAAAAGAACTTTCAACCCAGAATCTCCTATGCAACCAAACTAAGCTTCATAAGTGAAGGAGAAATAAAATCCTTTACAGACAAGCAATTGCTGAGAGATTTTGTCACCACCAGGCCTCCCTTACAAGAGCACCTGAAGGAAGCACCAGACATGGAAAGAAACAACCAGTACCAGCCACTGCAAAAACGTACCAAATGGTAAAAACCATCAACACAATGAAGAAACTGTGTCAACCAATGGGAAAACAACCAGCTAGTATCAAAATGGGAGGATCAAATTCACACATAACAATATTGACCTTAAATGTAAATGGGCTAAATGCCCATCAAAAAACACAGACTGGGAAATTGGATAAAAAGTCAAGACCCATCACTCTGCTGTATTCAGGAAACCCATCTCACGTGCAAGGACACACATAGACTCAAAATAAAGGGATGGAGGAAGATTTACCAAGCAAATGGAGAGCATAAAAAGAGCAGGGACTGCAATCTTAGTCTCTGATAAAACAGACTTTACACCAACAAAGATCAAAAGAGACAAAGAAGGGAATTACATAATGGTAAGGGGATCAATGCAACAAGAAGAGCTAATGATCCTAAATATATACGCACCCAATACGGGAGCACCCAGATACAGAAAGCAAGTTCTTAATGACCTACAAAGAGACTTAGACTCCCACACAATAATAGTGGGAGATTTTAACTCTCTGCTGTCAATATTAGACAGATCAATGAGACAGAAAATTAACAAGGATATCCAGGACTTGAACTCATATCTGGACCAAGCAGACCTAATAGACATCTACAGACTCTCCACTCCAAAGCCACAGAATATACATTCTTCTCAGCACCATGTCAAACTTACTCTAAAATTGACTACATAATTGGAAGTTAATCACTCCTCAGCAAATGGAAAAGAATGGAAATAATAACAACCAGTCTCTCAGACCACAGTGCCACCAAATTAGAACTCAGGATTAAGAAACTCACTCAAAACTGTACAACTACATGGAAACTGAACAACCTGCCCCTGAATGACTACTCGATAAATTATGAAATGAAGGCAGAAATCAACATGTTCTTTGAAACCAATGACAACAAAGACACAATGTACCAGAATATCTGGGACACATTTAAAGTAGTGTCTAGCGGGAAATTTATAGCACTGAATACCACATGAGAAGCGAGGAAAGATCTAAAATCGACACCCTATCATCACAATTAAAAGAACTAGAGGAGCAATATCAAACTCAAAAGCTAGCAGAAGACAAGAAATAACTAAGATCAGAGCAGAACTGAAGGAGATAAGAAAACCCTTCCAAAAATCAATAAATCCAGGAGTTGGTTTTTTGAAAAGATCAACAAAATAGATAGACTGCCGCCTAGACTAATAAAAAAGAAAAGAGAAAAGAATCGAATAGGTTCGATAAAAAATGATAAAGGGGATACCACCACCAATTCCACAGAAATACAGACTACCACAAGAGATAACTACAAACAACCCTATGCACATAAACCAGTAAATCTAGATGAAATGGATGAATTCTTAGACACTTACACCCTCTCAAGACTAAACCAGGAAGACGTTGGATCCCTGAATAGAACAATAACAAGGTTTGAAATTGAGGCAGCAATTAATAGCCTACCAATGAAAAAAGTCCAGGTCCAGATGGGTTCACAGCTGAATTCTACCAGGTATACAAAGAGGGGCTGTTTCCATTCCTTCTGAAACTATTCCAAGCAATACAAAAAGAGGAAATCCTTCCTAACTCATTTTATGGGACCTACGTCATCCTGATACCAAAACCTGGCAGAGACACAACTAAAAAAGAAAATTTCAGGCCAATATCCATGATGAACGTTGATGCAAAAATCTTCAATAAAATACTGGCAAACCAAATGTAACAGCACATCAAAAAGCTTATCCATCACAATCAAGTAGGCTTCATCCTGGGGATGCAAGGCTGGTTCAACATATGAAAATCTATAAATGTAATCCATCATATAGACAGAACCAAAGACAAAAACCACACGATTATTTCAATAGATGCAGAGAAGGCCTTAGACAAAATTCAACAGCGCTTTATGCTAAAAACTCTCAATAAACTAGGTAATGGTGGAACGTATCTCAGAATAATAAAAGCTATTTACAACAAACCCACAGCCAATATCATACTGAGTGGGCAAAAACTGGAAGCATTCCCTTTGAAAACTGGCACTAGTCAAGGGTACCCTCTCTCACCACTCCTATTCAATATAGTATTGGAAATTCCAGCCAGAGCAATCAGGAAATAAAAAGAAATAAAGGGTATTCAATTAGAAAAACAGGAAGTCAAATAGTCTCTATTTGCAGATGACATGATTGTGTATTTAGAAGACCCCATCATCTCAGTCCCAAATCTCCTTAAACTGATAAGCAACTTCAGCAAAGTCTCAGGATACAAAATCAATGTGCAAAAATCACAAACCTTCCTATACAACAATAACAAACAGCCAAATCATGAGTGAACTCCCATTCACAGTTGCTACAAAAATAATAAAATACCTAGGAATACAACTAACAAAGGACGTGAACAACCCCTTCAAGAACTACAAACCACTGTTCAAGGAAATAAGAGAGGGCACAAACAGTTGGAAAAACATTCCATGCTCATGGTTAGGAAGAATCAATTTCATGAAAATGGCCATACTGCCCAAGGTAATTTATAGATTCAATGCTATCCCTATCAAGCTACCATTGACCTTCACAGAACTGGGAAAAAAAACAGCTTAAACTTCATATGAAACCAAAAAAGAGCCTGCATAGCCAAGACAGTCCTAAGCAAAAAGAAAAAAGCTGGAGGCATCATGCTACCTGATTCCAAATTATACTCTAAGGCTACAGTAATCAAAACAGCATGGTACTGGTACCAAAACCAAGATATAGACCAATGGTACAGAACAGAGGCCTCAGAGGTAACACCACACATCTACAACCAACTGATCTTTGAAAAACCTGACAAAAACAAGCAATGGGGAAAGGATTCCCTCTTTAATAAATGGTGTTGGGAAAACTGGCTAGCCATTGCAGAAAGCTGAAACTGCCTTCCTTACATCTTATACAAAAAATAACTCCAGCTGGATTAAAGATTTAAACATAAACCCTAACACCATAAAAAACCTAGAAGAAAACCTAGGCAATACCATTCAGGACATATGCATATAGGCATAGGCAAGGACTTCATGACTAAAACACCAAAAACATTGGCAACAAAAACCAAAATGGACAAATGGGATCTAATTAAACTCCAGAGCAAAATAAACAATCTGTACAGCAAAAGAAACAATCATTAGAGTGAACCAGCAACCACTAGAATGGGAAAAAATTTTTGCAAGCCCATCTGACAAAGGATCTATAAAGAACTAAAACAAATTTACAAGAAAAAAAACAAACAACTCCATCAAAAAGTGGGCAAAGGGTATGAAGAGACACTTTTGGAAAGAAACATTTATGCAGCCAGCAAACATATGAAAAAATGCTCATCATCACTGGTCATCAGAAAAATGCAAATCAAAACCACATTGAGGTACATCTCACATCAGTTAGAATTGTGATCATTAAAAAATCTGGAGAGAACAGATGCTGGAGAGGATGTGGAGAAACAGGAACGCTTTTACACTGTTGGTGTGAGTGTAAATTACTTCAACCATTGTGGAAGACAGTGTGGCAATTCCTCAAAGATCTAGAAATAGAAATTTCATTTGACACAGCAATCCCATTACTGGGTATATACCAAAGGATTATAAATCATTCTATTATAAAGACACATGCATATGTATGTTAATTGTGGCACTGTTTACAATAGCAAAGACCTAGAACCCACCCAAATGCCCATCGATGATAGACTGCATAAAGATAATGTGGTACATATACATCATGGAATACTGTGCAGCGATTAAAAAGGATGAGTTAACGTCCTTTGCAGGGACATGGATGAATCTGAAAACCATCATCCTCAGCATACTGACACACAAACAGAAAACCAAACACCGCATGTTCTCACTCACAAGTGGGTGTTGAACAACGAGAACACATGGACACAGGGAGAGGAACATCACACACTGGAGCCTGTTGGGAAGTGGGAGGCTAGGGGAGGGATAGCAGGAGGTGGGAGACTGGGGAGGGCTCACATTAGGAGAAATATCTAATGCAGGTGATGGGTGGATGGAGGCAGCAAACCACCATGGCATGTGTGTACCTATGTTAACAATTCTGCAAGATTTGTAAATGTACCCCAGAACTTAAAGTATAATTAAAAAAACTTTTTTAAAGAAATGGTTCCTATGAGATTTATTGTTTATCAATAACAATACACTTTAGGTTTATTTATTTATTTTTTGAGACCGAGTCTCGCTCTATTGCCCAAGCTGGAATGCAGTGGCACCTTCTCAGCTCACTGCAATCTCCTCCTCCCGAGTTCAAGCGATTCTCATGCCTCAGCCTTCTCAGTGGCTGGGACTATAGGCACATGTCACCATACCTGGCTAATTTTTATATTTTTGGTAGAGGCGTGTTTCACTGTGTTGGCTAGGCTGGTCTAAACCTCCTCATCTCAAGTGATTTGCCTGCTTCAGCTGCCCAAAGTGCTAGGATTACAGGTGTGAGCCACTGTGCCTGGCCCTAGGCTCATTTATTAATGTGAAAATTCTTTAGGCCCTAGAAGCATATGTTCTGGATAGAGTGTAAACAGATTCTGAGTGAGACTTCAGGGGCCAAACTGGAGGGGTGGGGCTCGCCCTGTGCTCTGTATCCACTCTGATGCTTTCAACTTGACAAAAGTTTGTCTTCATTCTTTTATCTTTAAATAAAAACACACTGGGGCTCACCATGTGGAAATGAATCGCATTTACCACCCGAATTACTTTCCTTTTGTGTTGAATCTAATAAATACAAATTTGGCAGCTTAAGACAGCATGTTGATTCTCTTACAGTTCCAAAGGCCAGAAGTCCAGAACCAGGCTCACTGGGTTAAAGTTAAGGTATTCACAGGGCTGGTTCCCCATGGAGGGTCTCAAGGGAGAATCTGCCTCCTTGCCTTTCTGGCTACTGGAGGCTTTGTGCATTTCTTGACTCAAAACCCCTTCCTCAAATCATTTCAATCTTTGCTTTCATTGTCGCATCTATTTCCTACTTTCCTCCTCTGTAGTCAAATCTTTTGTTGCCCAGGCTGAAGTGCAATGGCACGATCTTGATTCACTGCAACCCCCACCTCCCAGGTTCAAGCAATTTTTCTGCCTCTGTCTCCCTAGGAGCTGGGACTACAGGCACGCACCAACACACCCAGCTAATTTTTTTTTTTTTTTTGTATTTCTATTAGAGACAGGTTCCACCATATTGGCCAGGCTGATCTCAAACTTGGGACCTCGTAATCTGCCCACCTTGGCCTCCCAATGTAGTCAAATCTTGATCTGTTTCTAAACTATGAGTTCACTTTTGATTACATTTGAGTCCCACCCTGACAATCAAGAATACTCTTTCCATCTTTCGATTAACATCTTTAATCAGTCTGGGCGAGGTGGCTCAGCACTTTGGGAGGCTGAGGCGGGCAGATCACTTGAGGCCAGCAGTTCAGGACCAGCCTGGGCAATGCGGTGAAACCCTATCTCTACAAAAAGTACAAAAAAATTAGCTGGATATGGTGGTGAGTGTCTGTAGTTCCAGCTACTCAGGAGGCTGAGGCAGGAGAATTGCTTGAATCCAGGAGGCAGAGGTAGCAGTGAGCTGAGATCACACCACTGCACTCCAGCCTGTGTGACAGAGTGAGACTCTTGTTAAAAACAAAACAAAACAAAACAAAAACAAACCTTAATTACATCTGCAAAGTCCATATGGCCATGGAAGGTAACATTCACAGGTTCCAGGGAATAGAACATAGATCACTTTATTGTCCATTATTCAGCCAACCACAGTCCATTCTCCTTTAACACAAATTAGATGGCTCATTGGATCATGTTTAGTCTGGGGCAAAACATCATAGAATCAGAAAATATTTGCAAAATATAAAGCTGATATAACTTCCCTCAAAGCAAATGTTCTGGCTTCAGGAAGTATCATTTGGTCAAAGAAAATGATTCCTTTATAATTATTGAGGAATTCAACCTAGCAAATAAAACATCTGTTTGCCGAAAGTACATTTTATTTGAATAGCAGCATTTGTTTGTTTGAGATGGAGTCTTGCCCTGTCACCCAGGTTGGAGTGCAATGGCATGATCTCGGTTCACTGTTACCTCTGCCTCACCAGTTCATGTGATTCTCCTCCCTCAGCCTCCCAAGTAGCTGGGATTACAGGTGTGCACTGCCACGTCTGGCTAATTTTTGTATTTTTAGTAGAGACAGGGTTTCACCATGTTGGCCAGGCTGGCCTCGAACTGCTGACCTCGTGATCCCAAAGTGCTGGGATTACAGACATGAGCCACCATGTCTGGCCTTAAATAGCAGCTTTTTATTATAATTCATATTTTAATTTTATGTAATACCAGCACTTTGGGAGGCCGAGGCAGGTGGATCACTTGAGGTCAAGAGTTTGAGACCAGCCTGGTCAACATGGAAATCTCATCTGTACTAAAAATACAAAAATTAGCTGGGCATGGTGGCATGCACCTATTATCCCAGCTACTGGGGAGGCTGAGGCAGGAGAATTACTTGAACCCAGGAGACGGAGGTTGAATTGAGCTATTACGGCATTGCACTCCTGCCTGGGCAACAAGAGCAAAACTCTGTCTCAAATAATAATAATCATTGTTATCATCATTATAATATATAGCAATAATAATAAACGTAGCAATAATAAACATGACTTCTGCTAGTTTTCTCCAGGATTATATTATAGGTGTTTTCCCTCGTGTTTCCTCATTTCTGGGATTTCTTTCCTTCTCCTTGTTTATCTGATCATGAATCCATTGACTAGGCTTGGTCAAAGTTCTGTTTTGTCCACAAGAGCTCCACAGGGAACACGTTTCTGCTGAGGAGAGACTGCTGGGTTCTGGAGGAGTATTTTACCTCCTTGCTGGAGACAGTTAATGACCTTCAACTACATGGTTGAAGACGTCCTGCAGGCAGAGGCATGTTTTAAAACGGGTGAGTCTAGTTTTCTTCAGCAGTGACATGAATCACAGGTGATCTGCTCAAATGCTAACCAGCTAACCTCTCTGGGGCCAAATGCTTGCCGTCTTTAGCCTCTGGTTCTTCATTATAAAGTGAAGGATTGTGCCAGGCTATCTGTAGCTTCCCTCCCTTTTCTCCCATGCCAGAAATTCTTTTGTTTGTTTGTCTGTTTTTTTTTGTTTTTTTTTTGAGATGGTGTCTCACTCTGTTGCCAGACCAGAGTGCAGTGGCTTAATCTCAGCTCACTGCAACCTCCACCTTCTGGGTTCAAGTGATTCTCCTGCCTCACCCTGGGAATACAGGCATGTGCCACCATGTCCAGCTAATTTTTGTATTTTTTTTTTTAGTAGAGAGGGGTTTCACCGTGTTGGTCAGACTGGTCGTGAACTCCTGACCTCATGATCTGCCTACCTCAGCCTCCCAAAGTCCTGGGATTACAGGCATGAACCACCATGCCTGGCCAAGCATGCTGACATTTTAAAAAATGCAATATTGTTTATTTAACTTCAAAAACATTTCGGCATTTTAAACATACAAAAAAAAACAGGACTTTGCAAATCATGTTTAAGTACAGAAGCTTCTTGAACTTTCATTGATGCAGTAGTTCTTCACTTTGCTGACAATGAAGAATTCTATGGTTTGTTTAAAAATAGTTTAAAAATTACTGCACTTACTTAAAACAAACAAAAATAAACTTCTCAAGTCAGCTGTCCCCCCTTCGTCAACAGCTAAGATGACAGCAGAATGCTGTCACCACATACAGAAAGAAGACAACCTAAAGCCAAATGAATGCCCACTGCGGTCAACAGGTCCAGCCTCACAGTGCACGCCCTGAGCTACAGCCCCTCCCAAAGGCATCTTCCCCACAGCCTCAATGCCAAGCAAGGAGCATCAAGAGTTTGTCTCGGTTGTTTTGTTCTTTTTACAAACTATAGATATATATAGTTGATAACTCAGGATTTCTAGCCAATTACCATATAGTTAACACCACCTTACAAATACCTCAAATAAAAAAAATGCCAGAAATATCTTTAAATGCCTTGTCACACTAACAGCAAAGTGCACAGAGTGAGGAGAACACGAGAGCACCTTTTCCCTTAAAAATGTTTGGAAAATGTACAACTTTGATCAGTTTCAGGATGCTCCAGACACCCATGGCCACTTCACGTAACCCACTGACAATCTCTGGAGCACTTTGAGAGACTACAGTATGCTCGTGATCAAGTTTTATAATTAAACCTAATGAGGGAAACGGACACTTCTCAAATAAGAGATGTGTCAATTACGACACTCCCCTAAGTATTCACAAGGAGAGAGAACAGTTTCTTTATTCATCCTCCTCCTTCTTCTCCCCTCCTCCTTTTATTTCTCCTCATCCTCTTCATCTTCTTCATCTTCCTCTTCCACCTTTTTCCAGGCAACTTTAGCAGGACCCTTTGCACCATCAAACTTTCCTTTTGACTTACATTCAGCAACATCCTCCTCATACTTCTCCTGCAGCTTTGCTGCCTTCGTGATGTAAGGCTGCTTTTCGCAGTCATTTAGGTTATTCCTATCACCCAGCTATTTTTGCCACATCTCCAATAGATATGCCAGGGTTTGTGGATTTGATCTTGGGGCGAAATTCTGAACAGAACAGGAAGAATTCAGATGGTGGCCTTTTGCGGGCATTAGGATCCTTCTTGCCTCCCTTAGCTTCTTCCTTCATTTCCTGATCATAACGCACTTTATCCTCCTTCGCCATTTCATCAAATTTAGATTTCTCTCTCCTGGACATTGTCTTCTACCTCTCAGAGCATTTCTTGGAAAATTCTGCAAAATTGATAGGAACCTCTAGGTTTTTCTTCTTATGTTCTTCTCTGCACGTCTGCACAAAGAAGGCATAAGCAGACATCTTGCCCTTTGGTTTCTTGGGGTCACCTTTAGCCATCCTGACTGTATTGTTCACGAGTCTGGGCAGCACAGCGCATGGCATGTGGCTCAATGCTCCCGAGCCTCGAGACAGCTGCTTCCACGAGAGCCGCCTCCATGCCGGCATTCTTATAAGTTAAGTCTACTCTTAAAAGTTTCTCCACTGGCTGGGTGAAGTGGCTCATGCCTGTAATCCCACACTTTGGGAGGCTGAGGCAGGTGGATCACTTGAGGCCAGGAGTTTGAGACCAGCCTGGCCAAACGGTGAAACCCCATCTCTTAAAAATGCACAATTAGCCAGGTGTGGCAGCTCCTGCCTGTAATCTCAGCCACTTGGGAGGCTGAGGCAGGAGAATTGCTTGAACCCGGGAGGAAGATGTTTCAGTGAGCCAATATTGTGCCATTGCACTCCAGCCTGGGCAACAAGGATGAAAGTCTGTCTCAAAAAAAAACAAAAAAACAGAAAAAAAAGAGGCTGGGGGTAGTGTCAGTGGCTCGCGCCTGTAATCCCAGCACTCTGGGAGGCCGAGGCAGGTGGATCACCTGAGATTGGGAGTTTGAGACCAGCCTGACCAACATGGAGAATCCCCATCTCTACTAAAATACAAAATTAGCTGGATGTGGTGGCGCATGCCTGTAATCCTAGCTGCTCAAAAGGCTGAGGCAGGAGAATACTTGAACCCGGGAGTCGGAGGTTGCTGTGAGCCAAGATTGTGCCACTGCACTCCAGCCTGGGCAACAAGAGCGAAACTTCATCTGAAAATAAAAAGTTTCTCCATTGTTTGGTGAAGGCCTCTGAGTCATTACTGAGGTCCTTCTCTGGGCAGTTTCCTCCTCAAGATCTCCAGAATCACAGGAACAAGCAAAGTGCAAAGCAACCAAACCAGAAAATAAAGGAAGAGATGGTATTTGAACTGCAGGAGTCGTATTTATTTGCTCCTTTTTCCGTGTCACAAAGGGGCCAGGTCATATTGTGTGATGAAGTTTGTACTTCTCAGTCACCTGGGCAAGTCGTGTAAACCAGGGGTCCCCAAACCATGGGCCACAGACCACTACTGATCCATGGCCTGCGAGGAACCAGGCCACACAGCAGTAGGTGAGCAGCAGGTGAGTGAGTGAAGCTTCATCTGTATTTACAGCCACTCCCTATTGCTCACATTACTGCCTGAGCTCTGCCTCCTGTCAGATCAGCCGCAGCATTAGCGTCTCTTAAGAGCCCAAACCCTATTGTGAACTGCAGGATCTAGGTATCTCCTTCTTTATGAGAATCTAATGCTGGATAAACTGTCTCTGTCTCCCATCACCCCCAGGTGGGACCATCTAATTGCAGGAAAACAAGTTCAGGGCTTCCACTGATTCTATGATACGGTGAGTTGTGTGATTATTTCATTATATTACAATGTAACAATAGCAGAAATAAGGTGCATAATAAATGTAATACACTTGAATTATTCTGAAACCATTCCCAGTCAGCCCCCAACTGGTCCGTGGAAAAATGGTCTTCCACAAGGGCAGTCTCTGGTGCCAATAAGGTTGGGGACCACTGGTGTAAACCACACAGTTCTCCCCACTGGCCAAAGGTGGAACCAACTTCCAACTTTCACTCGCCACATGCCATCATGAATGTGTATATGGTGTGTGCCGGGGATTGCTTTGTACCTTAGGCTGTCACTCAAACAGTGTGCTAAATGGGGCTCTACTAGGTCCACTGTCCTTCTTCCCCAAGGGTTCTGACAGCGTCAGGGACACACCTAGCTTGCGTGCATTTATATGGTCATCATTTTCTCCTCTCATCATACCCAAGTTTCTGTTGTTTTATAATGCAAAGCACTTCAGTATTCTCTTTTGTTTTCCTGTCTTTGCACGTTTACCACTTATGATGACTTTTTTTTTCTTATGAAAACAGTTCCCTCTCTGAGTATTTCTGGCAGCAAATGTTAAGATTATGAAATATTTACTCTCTGCATACTCAGCTCACCTATAATAGTAAGAGACAGGGAGAGAGGTCTTGCTAAGGGGAAGAAGATCTTGGGTTCTAATACAAATGCACTCTTGCTTTGAAAGCCTGACTTATCTTTTCTCTGTATCAAATAGGACAAAGTAAACAGCTTATAACATAATAAGTGGAGTTAATTTTTCAGTGACAGGTAGCTATCATCTCCAGTTTCTCCTTTGGCCCTCTTCTTGTGTTTATGAATGCCTCTTCTTTCAAAATAACAATAAGTTACTATACCCTTTTTCCATATTCTAACATTTGGCCTTTTTCATCCAAGCCGATATAAACCAAAAGAAGTTTGTGGGTTACATGAAGATCATTAGAAGACCCGGACTGGAGTCCCGATTCCCCACTCACTCGATAACCTGCCGTGGAAGAGTCATTCAACAGATGTGCGACCCCGTTTCATCATCTGAAACTCGAACGGTTGTGCTAGGTGGCCTCTGCAGTGTCTATTAAAATGTCGCCAAACTCTAAGTAGGTCATTTTTTGTAGTGGACTTTTCTACATTTAAATTGATTGTAGGAAGACTTTCAAATCTAGGTGAGCCAGTCTTAAAGCAGACCAAGAATACAGAAGAGGAAATGATGACGAGTTGGCTGTTTTCCATTTCTTAATTTTAAAAACCAAAGTCCTGGTACTGTCTATCAGAATTTCCATTAATTCATGAAAAGCACACTGGGCTTCTCATCTTTGTCTCTCGTTGACTGACAACCTTTCATTTTGATGCCACCCAGTATTACAGGAGTTTTCCATGTTCTTAACCTTTCTGACGGTCTGGCGAAGCTGTGTGTATGCTATCAATACTGATTTCCAGGAAATATTGATTTTAACATTTTATCGTTAGTGTTGCAGTGTTTTGTCTGCTCTGATACACACTGGAAAATATTCTCTTCCACACTTTGAAAACTGGTGTGAAGAGTGATGCTAATGGTAAAGGTCTTTCTTTTAATGAAAAGACTCATGCTGACATTTACACATTTGGCTTCAACTTTTTCTTCCTGCCTATGTGCTGACAGGTGCAGTCTCAATCCACATGATTCATTTTCTGCCTGTTGTTCTTCACTTTGTGTCACTTTAAATGAGCCACTTGCTTAAAAAGAAAAAGATACAAGAGTATGTGACTATAAGTTCATGGTTTCCGTCTGTAGGTTTTAGGTTGCTAGGGGGTGGTTTGACCTTTTAGACAAGTCTGGTAAAATGCAGATGGGATTATATAATGTTTACAGTAGCATACAATTGAAGCTGCAAGGTGTGTGTGTGTGTGTGTGTGTGTGTGTAAGAGGTAGAGTTAGAAGTGAGTAGAAATCACCCTTGGAAACAGATCCTGACTCAAAGGAAAGCTAAAGCCCACAGTCTTGCAGTATCTCAATTTTCTCTGGATGCTTTCAGGGAAGAATCTTTCTTTTAAAAAAAAAAAAATTAATTAATTAATTAATTTTGAGACAGAGTCTTGCTCTGTCACCCAGGCTGGAGTGCAGTGGTGCAATCTCGGTTCACTGACACCTCCGCCCCCTGGGTTCAAGTGTTTCTCCTGCCTCAGCCTCCCAAGTAGCTAGGATTACGGGCGCTCATCACCACACTCTGCTAATTTTTGTATCTTCAGTAGAGACGGGGTTTCACCATGTTGGCCAGGCTGGTCTTGAACTCCTGACTCCAAGTGATCTGCCCGTGTCAGCCTCCCAAAGTGCTGAGATTACAGATGTGAGCCGCCACACCTGGCCCAGGAGCCACATTTCTATGTATTACGCTCCTTGTGTCTACCTGGTCCTGCCTGGTCTCTAGCCCTGCAGTCTCCTCTGCGTGGTTAGGATTCCCGGATCTCCAACTGCCGGCCCGGCATTGCTCCATTTTAAGGACAATGTTCAATGTTGAGTGTTAAGATGGATTTAAAAAACACTACCTTGTTATTTATTTATTTTATTAAAATAAATAAGATTCCCTTCACCCTCTCTAGCCACCATGGTGGTCCAGAGAAGAGTGAAAAATGCCTCCTTCCAGATAATGTGCTAGGACTCTGACCTCTAGCCCCTGGCTCAGCCTGACCATGCGTCCTGCTGTGATTTCTGGGCTTCTGGGCTTCTGCCCTAATGCTGGGGCCAAGGCCAGGTCTCCGTTCTGGAGACAGCCCTGCCTGATTCTCAAAGTCACTTTGCTCTCCCCCCAGGGACCTCAGCCTGCCCGGAAAACTGGGCACCATGACGGGGCTCTGTTACTCTCTGTTCATTTCTCTGCATCCCTAGCCACTTCATTGAATAGGTTTCTTCATAGATTCTTGTCTTCTCTGAGGACACTCCGGTTTCTTAAATCTTGAGCATCCCAACGTCATGTTCTTTTGCCTGAATGATCTACAGCTAAACTCGTATAGCTCCTACTTTCTGTAGCTGCTGTCCACTCCACTTCTGTCTCACCTTAGGTCCTGGCTTCAGTCCCCGGTCTGCCTTGTCCCATGGTGGTCTACTGAGGCCGAGGTGCTGTGTGTGAGACACAGCAGTGCCACTCAGGAGTGTCTTGCACACGGTGGATGTCCAAGACTCTGCTGCTCAAGTTGGAGCAGGCAGCATCAATATGCTCATCCTCCCACGTTGTTGCTTTATTTGATTTTATTTTGTTTTTTGATGGAGTTTTGCTTTTGTTGCCCAGGCTGGAGTGTAGTGGCATGGTCTCGGCTCACTGCAACCTCTGCCTCCCGGGTTCGAGCAATTCTCCTGCCTCAGGCTCCTAAGTATCTGGGATTACAGGCACTCGCCACCATGACTGGCTCTTTTGTATCTTTAGTAGAGATGGAGTTTCACTACATTGACCAGGCTGGTCTCAAACTCCTGACCTCAAGTGATCCGCCCACCTCAGCCTCCCAAAATTCTGGGATTACAGGCATGAGCCACTGCACCTGGCCTCTCCCACATCGTCATTCTGTACTGTGTTCTTGCTGAAGGAGCATGAATTATTTCCATCTGGGCTCTGGGACTTACTAGCTGTGTGGCCTGTGGTAGGATGTACATTTTCCTGTGCTTCAGTTTCTTCATCTGTAAAGAAAAATGGTGTGAATACATTTACCTCTCCCAGTTGTCGTATGGATTGATTTAGAAGGTTTAGATACCTTCACTGTTCACAAGAGTCCTGTGATTCTAGTATGAGTAGTTTCCAAATATAATTCTGAGACACACAGGAGTAAACAATAGATTCAAAAGTCCCTACAATGGAATTTTTGTACATTGTGAGTTAATATTTGAAAATTCACTTACACAAAGGTCTGGAATAAAAGGCTTGTTAGTGTTATGTAAATGTTTAAAAAAGGAAGTTCTCTCTCTTCCTTCTAAATAGTGAGGACCTATGAATTATTGACTAAGGTTTCAAAGTGAAGAAATGGGAAAAGCCATTTATATGGGGTTGTAAGTCACACCAGGAGTTGGGACTATGCCCACGTTGGTTAGGTTCCACTGTGGTAACAATGGACCCCAAAAGACAGCTAGAACTTCAAACAGCATAGAAGAAGTGGTCACTGTGGTGGCTGAGAAGTGAAACTTCATTGCACTTTTAAAGAAATTCTCTCATCAAAAGGAAAGAAAAACTAAGTGGATATGAAGTACAGTTCTGCTTCTCAGATTGTTAAGTGATTCCCCTCCCAGCCACTTAGAGTAACCACTATCTCAAGCATTTCTTGAAGATCCCTGCCTGTCTTACTAGAATACCCTCATCCCTTCTACTTTTTTTTCTTTTTTTGAGAGAGTCTCTCTGTTGCTCAGGTTGGAGTGTAGTGGCATGATCTTGGCTCACTGCAACTTCTGCCTCCCAGGTTCACGCGATTTTCCTGCCTCAGCTTTCACAGTAGCTGAGATTACAGGCACCAGCCATCATACCCTGCAAATTTTTGTATTTATAGTAGAAACGGGTTTCACCATGTTGGCCAGGCTAGGCTTGAACTCTTGACCTCAAGTGATCCAGTAGCTTTGGCCTCCCAAAGTGCTGGGATTACAGACTTTGGGAGCCACCGCACCCGGCCTGTCCACCCAATTTTAATCCCAACATCGAGACTCTTTCCTTTATCTTGTCTCTTGTCCATAGTTCACTTTCCCAGATCCATATAACACCAGTGAGAGCCAACCCCCAATACCTAGGGAGAAATGTGATCTCACTGTGTCTACTTTTTCCCGAACATGAACTCCACAGTTGTCTCCAAAGAGTAAAAGCAGTTCCTCCTTTTCATCTCTTCTGGGAAAGCTGCAGTTGGGAAGCAGAGAGGTTTGGCAGAGTTGATGGGATCTTTGGGGTGGACTGGTTCCTATTGGAAGGAAAATGAGGGTAGGAAACTGCTGAACAAAGAGTCTCTGCCCTGCCTTTGCGGGCTGCTGACCCTCATCACGGGCAGAAACTACTGACAGGCTGCTGCAATAGAGCTGCCTTTGCAGATGTAAGACTTTAGTGGGGGGTGGGGAGGGCGAAACAAAACAAAAGGGAAGGCTTTAGTGAGGGGCCAGGATCCCACTGCTGAGCCCAGGATATAGTCAGTTACTAAAGTTCACATGGTGAAGCCAGTTGGCATATCTTCAGTTTTATGCTGGTTAGATGTGACTATGACTTTGGTTTTAATTTACTTCTTTCTTTTGTATAACCATAAATATTTTTAAGTATTTTTAAATATTTTTGTATAACCAAAAATATTTTAACTTGACATAGTTAAGTCTGTATATGTAATTTGTATTATCTAGTTTAGGCCCAAAGACAGGAAAACTGCTGGCATGCGAGATGAATCCACACGTTTCTGTTTTTGTGGCTAAGAAGCTTTGGCATACAGAATTAGAAAACTGCTGGCTCAAGGAAGAAAAGAATGTGTGTATGTCCTGGAGTTGGGGAGAGAGAATGATTTGGAGGAAAACAAACCCTATTGACTCTGCAACTAATCAGTTTTAAGACTTTGATGAATTTCATGGATGTGTGGTTGACTTATTGGTTGAATTGATTAGTTCACTTATAGTTCTAGAATCTTACTGTGGATTCAAACATTTCACTCCCTTTTCTCTGAATCAATTTCACATTTCTAAATTGAAGCCCTGAATTGATAAACATAGATGACAGGAATAAAATGGTTCTGCATTTTTCCTATTTCTCAATAGGTTTGGGTTTTCCTTTTGGGGAATTTTTTTCAAAAGACGACTGACTGGCTCTGGTCCAGGTATCAGGAAACTACCTGCTCAGTCAGGCAGAGAAAGAAAGGCTTGAGATAAAGGGACTGGGAACAGTTTATCAGTTAGATTTTCAAAGGAGGAGTAATCAAGTAGTGTAGGAAAAGCACATCATAACTATCTGAACAAGGATAAAGGAAAGAAGTGGGGAAGTAGCACAGCTGGGAAATTCGCTGTGGCACTCGAATGACAGGCATCCTGGAATTCTGAACACAGGAAAGCACTGAGGGCAATTTGGAGCCCTTTTTCTTACAAAAAAGACTCTGGGCTGTTGAAATTCCTTTGTGTAGCAGGCTCAGGGAAATAAATTGAAAGATTGAAAGAAAAAAAAACCACAGTTTTGTTGTTGTTGTTGTTTGGGTTTTTTTTTTTTTTTTTTTTTTTTTTTAGAGCAAATCCAAGGATTTACAGCAGTGCTCCAAGGTAGCCATTCTTCAACCTTTGGAGTCGTGGATTCCTTGAAGCCTTGGATGAAAACTATGGCCTATTTCTCAAGGAAAGTATACCTATATGTATAGAGCCAAACACAATTTCCGGGGTTGGGTAAGTATCCTGAAGACCAGCCATGGCAATGTCTAGGGATCCAAAGTATTGGAAGTTAATAATCCTTCACTTTGAAGTATTGCAGCAAACTGCTATAAATGATAAATAATTATGAAGCAAGGAGTATGAGGAAATGCCTCATGGAAGACAGAGTTACCTCTAGCAATGCCGTGGAAGACCAGGACACAGACAGAAGCAAGGCCACAAGACTGGAAGCCAAAGGAAAACTTAGTAGAAGAAGCTTGGGAGTTGGAAGAAGGTAGTTTAGTTTTGAATTTCTGGTTCCACTAGAGTCTAGCTATGTGAACTTGGGCAAGTATGCTTACCCAGGTTTGGAATCCAGTGATTCCAGGGAGCCGTCAACCTTCTCCTTTTACGGCCAGAATGGAAGAAGCAAGTGATGGAGCAGAAGCAGTGTGGACTGTGGGTCTGGATTCATCTGGTTTCAGATATCAGTTCTGACATTTTAAGTTGGGTGACCTTAGGCAAGTTATTCAATTTTCCAAGTCTCTTATTTCTAACATAGGTAGAAATCGGTACCCAAAGAATGATAACTACATAAATATCATGTTATACAAGGAACTTTCAATGATCAACAGGTCTTATTTGACAAAGGAGGCTTATTTAACTTCAATAGAAATTAATGCCAAATTATAAATATCAAAAAGCTATTAAGCTCTGTCCATTTTTGAGTAAATTTAACCTATTTAATATTTTTGTGTATCTTGCTGTGTGACTTCCTACTTAAGATGTTAAATTTCTTTTGATAGACAATGGGTTAAGAATAGGAATAACAGGCATGGTTTGCATTTTAGGGGATTCTTTGGAATTGCTTGGGCAGGGTAATTTCTGGGTTGCTAAAGCCTGCCAATGATTAGTGATATATCTTTGCATAGGTCACTCAAGTTTTATGGACTTCAGTTTGCTTGTGTATATAAGGCGATAACTTCCTTTCTGTATTTTATGATTCTATGATCCTGAGATTCTACTGTAGCCAGAATAAGGCTGAGATACTTTGTGATCTAGTTTTTAGAAAATATTGTTCATATATTTTCTGTAGAGGTGGGAGTCTTACTATATTACCCAGGCTGGTCTTGAACTCCTGACTTCAAGCAATCCTCCCACTTCAGCCTCCCAGAGGCCTGAGATTACAGGTGTGAGCTGCCATGGCTGGTATAATTTAGTCTTTGTCCAACATGACATTGAGCAATCCACTAGTAAAAAGTTCTCAAAAATAAACCTCCGCTTACTGTAGGATTTCTTGTAGAGGTAACCCTCTATCAGTTTTTTCCATAGAGTATCATTTAGCAAAAAATTTCAAACTATTCACTTTAAACATTTTTTCTTTCTTTAAAATTTCAAATGCATGGTTTCTGCCAAAAAAAAAAAAAAAAAACCCCAAAACCAAAAACTCATCACCTCACTTTGGTCATGTAATTTTCCCATCCTCTTCTTTCCTATTTACTTCTCCTCAGGTCTAGCTCCTACAAAAGGATAAGTTTTGTGATATTGTCATCCTATTATTCTTTGATTCTATGACTGGGATGGGGACACCTCTTCAGAAAACTACTATATTAACATAGACTTTGAGTTCTGAGACCTGAGACCGGGACAGCCAAGGTGAGAGAGAAGGAAATGAGTTGGAGGCAAAGTGTACAGAAGAATTAGTGACAGACAGATAGGGCAAATGAGCTCATTCACATGGCTCATTCATTTTCCACACATCCTTGAACTTAGCACCCTCTGTAAGGTGCTTAACAGACCAGGACAGGACAATACAGATGATTATGTGGTGTGAAAAAAAGCCGATGGGAATTCAAAGTAGAGAACTATTTCATCCAATTATGGGAACTTCCTTGAAAAAGTAGCCTTTAAATTAGACATTGAATGACATGTAGAATATGACCATCTAACAACAGTAATGGTTGGAGATACTCCAGGAGCAAGGGAAGACACATTAGGGGAAGACCTTTAGATATCTTTATGTTGGGTGAGAGATAAGACCAGAAGTGCTTTTGTACTTTTCCAGGACTTCTTGGAGTGATGGAATTGCACAGGAGAAGCATGGATAGAATTCCACCAGGTAAGGACCCGCTCATATTCTGGGGGACTTCCCCAAGCCTGCGGTTATGTATGCTGAATGTTCCCTAGCCTAGTCACCTTGACATTAGTGAGAGTCTGAAGGCCTGGTTCTAAGAAGGTCTTGTGCGTCCCCAGAGAGAGATACATAATCAATTCCTTTCCCCTTTTCCCCTCTACTCTTGACTTTGTCTTCTATCTGAAGCTGACATGTGTTTAGCATTCACCTTCCCATGCAATGTCTTTCCACCCTCCTCATTTTCCAAATCTTCATTTGGGAATCATGCTAACCTTTCCCCCGCATCTTGATCTTATCTCTGGTGGATGTTGGTTTCAAAAAGCTCTTCTTGAATACTGTTTGAGTTTCTCTGTTTGCATCAAATGAGCTTGGAGAAGGGGATTGGATGGCTCATGTGTGATCATGCTAGACTGCTGTTAGTCACTCCTGGAACTGGATTTGGTTCAAGTTCAGATAATGTTACTTAATGCTGACAGACTACTTTCTACTCTCAGGTCAAGTCTCTTCCTGATGTACAGGAAATGGTAAATAGGTCATGACAAAAAGTAAGACTAAGAAGTCAACAAACATCAAACTGCAATAATTGAAGGTAAGGAGGGATCTGGGGCAGTCCTTGACAGAACTCCAGGCCAGATGGCACACGTACCCGGGAAAATTTTGTAGGATGGTGGCATGCAAATTGTGGGTGGATTGCAACTTTTTTTGAAAGATAAAATAGAAGCAGGGTGTTTATATTTTATTTTTTATTTTTTTGGCACCACATACAAGAAATGTCTACAGGTGACAGGAGATGATCTTACCATATCTAGGAACTTTTTATTTATTTACTTATGACATTGTTCTTCCCCTTCCATTTCTAGAAAATATTTTCTCTCGTTAGTCAAAGAAACTCTACCTCTTGTTTACGACACAGACGAGTTTTGAGAGAATAGAAGGAAAAAAGTGAACAATTTCATTTCTTCTTTTGTGTAAAATGTCCTGTGTCAAATTCCCATACTCTAACACTTTATTTGTAGTATCTTCATCATTCACCAACTTCTTTAAAGGAAGATAATAGTTTTTATATACTGTTGTTTCCCTGAGAATATTCATTAGAGTGAGTGTTCACCACTAGATTGTTGGTTACCTGAAAAACATCTCCTTCTATAACATAATATGTGGAGCTCAGAATTTAGAATCATATTTTCCTCTTTCTATTTATTTTTCTTCTTATTCTCCTCCTTCCCTTCCTCCTCTTCCTCCTCCTCCTCTTTTTTTTCTCTCTCTCTACTACTAAGTTCAGATCTCATTTCTGTCACTTACTTCCTGTGACTCTGGGCAAGTTACTTTATTTTTCTCTGTGGCAGATTCCTCACTTGTTAAATGGGAATTGTAACAGTCATTAGGGCATATACAATAGAGAATATATATAATAATATTTATATTATTATTGTAATGATTAAACAAATTAATATATATATATAAAGTACATACAAAAGTGCCAGTCAGTAAGTAGCTATATAAATGCTGGCTGTTGTTATGACTTTCTCATGAATCTTTGTTTTGTCTTTCTACCTAAATCATAAGCTGTGCAATCACAAGACTCTCTCTTTTATGTCTTTGTCTTGACCACATTGCTTAGTGCAGTAGAAAAGGTATCATCAGTATAGTTTGCATTTGAGTCACTTCACATTGTACAGGGTACTTTCACTTAGATCACCTCACCAGTCCTCTCAATGATACCTGAATACATGCTTATTCCCACTTTTTAAATGCAGAAACTGAGGCTGAAATTTTGTTTGATTAGGGCCACATGGTTAGTATGTGACCCACAAAGGTGACCCTAGTTTTGGGATTCACTTGGAGTGGCTGGCAAAACATTAAGGAAAATATTAGGGAAAGTTGATAAGATATAGTCTCTAACTTTTTGGAAGGCCAAAAGTTTTTATTAACTTATGGAATGGGCTGAAGCAGACAGTTCTTATGATAGAGCATTAAGTCATAGACTAAAGATTAGGATAATAAAAGCTTCCCCAGTGAAGTCGGTTGACCTCACATTTCTTTGTCCCTACTCTAATTTGTTTACTCATGTAAACTTTCTGCTGGATGGTCCTCTCAGTGGGAGGTCGAAGGGGAATTACCTGCTAATGGCATTTATTCTGGGACCTGGAACCAAGACCTTTTATCATTTGTAAAACCACTCTTTTAACCATGTTAATTATCCACAAGTATGTTGACTTAGAACCTCTGTTATTAAATCTCCACTGAATAAATGTGTGGTTGGTTAGCTGCAATAACCCTCTGAAATCAGCTGACGACCATCCCTGGCCCACTCAAATCGCTGTACTGAGTGTGAGAGTGTATTCATTCATCTGTGTTGAGTCAGAGTCTGTAGGACAGACTTCTACAGGCGTTGATCGATGTCTCAGGTAGTGACCCCAGTGTGACACCTGTCACACCCTAGAACTTAGTCTTTCTGGGTTCCGGTCTTGTGCTATTTCCTCCAGGCAACCTGATCACATGGCAAATGTTCAACAAATGCGTCTGTGTGTTTATGTGTTTTTCTAAGATGCATCCTTCACATTCTATAGAGTAATTTGACACAGTAACTTTCAGTGCTCATTTCTTATTTGTATATTTTGATATAGTTGAAATTCCTGAAATATGAGATTCCTGTCTTTCTAATGTGCTTTAATGCTATAAATTATAGGAAACATCACATCCAGTCTCTTCCTCCTTTCCCCCACTCCTTCAGTGAAAGCTCTCTTTAGCTTCCCAGTTTCTCAAAATAATTCCCTGCATTCCTGTACTTAGTCTCTTACTTCCTTTATTTTTTTTATTATTATTTTTTTGAGACAGAGTCTTGCTCTGTCACCCAGGCTAGAGTGTAGTGGTGTAATCTTAGCTCATTACAATCTCTGCCTCCCAGGTTCAAGAGATTCTCCTGCCTCAGCTTCCCGAGTAGCTGGAACTACAGACATGCACCACCACACCTGGATAATTTTTGCATTTTTAGTAGAGATGGGGTTTCACTATATTGGCCAGGCTGGTCTTGAACTCCTGACCTCACGTGATTCTCCCAATTTGGCCTCCCAAACTGCTGGGATTATAGGTATGAGCCACTGCACCTGGCCCTTGTCTTTTACTTCTGTTATTTATTGTGCAGGACAGACGTTTTTGGAGTTGGAGGGATGAAGAACCTTGTGTTTGAATGACTTTCTTAGCTGCCTTCATGCTGAAACAAAAGCTTTCTCATTTGTAATGGCATTTTAGCTATTATGTGTTCATGCTACTTACTTATTCTAAATTCCCAAAAGTCTGTGCAAGAATTTGCTAATGTCTTTTCTATTAAGGGTACAGTTTGAAAGTAAATACAGGCATGGTGGTGCATGTGTGTAGACCCAGCTACTCAGAAGGCTGAGGCAGGATAATTGCTTGAACCCAGGAGGCGGAGGTTGCAGTGAGCTGAGATCACGCCAATGTACTCCAGCCTGGTGACAGAGCAAGACTTCATCTCAAAAAAAAAAAAAAAAAAAAAGTAAATTCATACATTTTTATCAATAAGTAAAAGGGCCAACATTTTCCTAGAGCTGGTTAAGCAAAATTCTACTCACGTATACTATATTTGGCCCAGAAACCAGGAAAGAAGGAAAAAGAGAAGCAGAAAGAGGGGAAATCTAATTTATATGGTATATTTTATATGTAAAAACTAATGGCCTATTGAAAAGAAATAAGAAAAGCAGGTGGGAAGGGAGAAAAGAAAAAGAAAGAGAAAAAAGGGAGGAGGAAGGTGAGGAAAAAATAAGCTTAAATTCCCAAAGAAAGCAGAAGTGATATTAAAATAAAATAAATTGAGATTAAGAGAAATGAACGAAGGAGAACTGTATAAGGTGCTTCATGTGCTACCCAGGCTCCATGGTGTTGTGAGTTACCTGCTTTTGTTATGAAAATCATCTTTTTACAAGTAATTCTGGGCTGGACATGGTGGCTCATGCCTGTAATCCCACCACTTTGGGAGGTCGAGGTGAGAGGATTACCTGAGGCCAAGAGTTTGAGACCAGCCTGGCCGACATGGTGAAACCCTGTCTCTATTGAAAGTACAAAAATTAGGCAGGCATGGTGGCATGTGCTGTAGTCCCAGCTACTCAGGAGGCTGAGGCAGGAGAATGGTTGGAACCCGGGAGTCAGAAGCTGTAGTGAGCCAAGATCATACCACTGCACTCTAGCCTGGGCAACAGAACAAGACTGTCCAAATAATAACAATAATAATTCTGAATCTCTATTCCTGACTAACACATAGTGTGAGGGTGGAATAGTCTCTAGTGACTTTCATCATACCCAATTCTTAGAATCACAGCTTTCCTTAACATTTATTTATTCATTTATTTATCTGAGATGGGGTCTCACTCTGTCACCTAGGCTGGAGTGTACTAATCCTAGCTCACTGCAACCTAAAAATTCTGGGCTCAAGCATTCCTCCTGCCTCAGCCTCCTGAATAGTTGGGACTATACACATGTGTGTCACCATGTCCAGCTAAATTTTTATTTTTATTTATTTATTTTTGAGATGGAGTCTCTGTTGCCCAGGCTGGAATACAGTGGCATAATCTCTGCTCACTGTAACCTCTGTCTCACTGGTTCATGTGATTCTCCTACTTCAGCCTCCCAAGTAACTGGGACTACAGGTGTGTGCCACCATGCCCAGCTAAATTTTGTATTTTTAGTAGAGATGGGGTTTCATCATGTTGGCAGACTGATCTCAAACTCCTGGCCTCAGATGATCCTCCCACCTCAGCCTCCTGAAGTGGTAGGCTTATAGGCATTAGCCACCATGACCAGCCTCTTTCTCTCTCTCTCTCTATATATATATATACACGTGTATATACACAGTGTGTGTGTGTGTGTGTGTGTGTGTGTGTGTGTGTGTGTAGAGATGGAGTCTTCCTATGTTGTCCAGGCTAATCTCAAACTCTTGAGCTCAAGTGATCCTGCTTTGGCCTTCTACAGTGCTGGGATTACAGATGTGAGCCCCTGAACCCAGCCTTAAATTTTTTCCTTCAGTGGCCCTGCTCATCTCTCAGCTTAGGTAAAATTATGACCTGCACTTGACTCATCTCTAGGAGCAGGTTCTTTCCTGGAAAGCTTAGTCTGTATGACATGGATGTTTAAAAGGGCTTGACAGTCTTCATTTGTCTCTACCAAGGGAAATCAGTGGTTCTCAGAAAGAGCAGGAACCTGTCAGAAGATGCTTACACTCAATCATCATGCAGGGTGTATCCTTCATAAAAGTTTCAGGCTTTTTTTGGAGACACTGTACTGATTTTTGTACCAATAGAAACTATATTTTATTCTCACTCATCTATCATCACTCACCAGGCTCCCTTACATATGGCCAGCTTGGAAAGATCCACATGACAGAGGCAAGTCAGTAAGTCAATTCAGTAATGGCTCCAGAGCTTTAGGCTTATTAGTGTCATTCCCTGGTTAGCTGCCATGGCACCCCACCTAGTTCTACACAGTTAAAACACCTTTTGAGTCAAGCCAATGATTCATTTAATCTTTTTGAGGTGCCGTAGAGACTCCAAGCAGATTGGTGGTTCTTGGCTTGGGCTGGCAGGCATGATGGAGCATTCCAGTTGCTTATCTGGTTCTAGGGTTAAGTTCACTCCCAGGGGGCACTTGTGAGCCCTAAAGAAATATGCCATAAATGGTAATGCATATAGCCGGAAGTGACATGATAGCTTAGGGTTTGCCTAACTTCTACTATGAGAAGAAAGACTGACTAAGATGGCATGATATAACACAATCATGAAACAGAACAAGGTTCAAAATGGATGCTTTCAGACCATGGTGAAAGGCAGTAAAGTGTTTATAAACCCACTGGTTAAACTGACTTGCTTTAAACTAGTTAAAATCATAAGTCTAGAATACTGTAAGAGTTTATAATCATTTCTTCTTATTGAGTAGAAATGAAGCTGCTAATTAGTAAGATCTGTAAGAGAATTCTTTTCTAACATTGAATCATATAATATTACTTTCCAATGTTATTTTTATAGCATTGAATCATATAATATTGCTTCCCAAAAGAATCCAGAGAGCAACTATTTGCACACTTCTAATTACATAATGGAGATACTAAGACCCAGAGAACACAATAACTTGCTCAACCAAAACAGCAAGTTATTGGTATGGTTAGTTAGTCATTCTTTAGCTTAAATGAGATAAAGTAATTGTGTTTCTCAAACTGTTTTATGGACATATTTTTCTAACCTAATAAAACAACTTCACAATTAAATTCTCAAAAAAGCTTAAAAGCTTACTTGCCATGTAAATTGTTTTTAGTTAGCTTTCACCTCTTTTTATCCTGTAAATCCCAGTACAAGATATAATATATTATTAATGTCTCCTGGCAGAGTTATGTTTCTTCTAGGGCCATCTACAAAGTTAGGAGGGCAGTGAAAATTTTGTAAGGCTCACTGTAATATTTTCATGAGAGCCTGGTATGAAGTATTCTAAGAAATAAGGTCTTCCTCTTCCAGTGGCAATTTTTTTCTATAGAGTATTCAAGCTATAAATAAAAGTAATTCTAAAAAATTGTATTTCTTTTTTCTTTTTCGCATCTTCTTTAAGACAGGGTCTCACTCTGTTGCCCATGTTGGAATGCTGCAGTGCAGTGGCATGATTTTGGCTCACTGCTACCTCTGCCTCCCAGGCTCAAACCATCTGCCTACCTCAGATTCCTGAGTTGTTGGGACTAATGACATGTGCCACCATGCCTGGTTATTATTTTTGTATTTTTTATAAAGATGGGGTCTCACCATGTTGACCAGGTTGGTCTCAAACTCCTTGGCTCAAGCACTCTGCCTACCTCAATCTCCCAAAGTGCTGGGATTACAGGCATGAGCCACTGAGCCCAGCCTTAAGTTATATTTCTTGTTTTTGTTTGTTTGTTTGTTTTGAGACAGATTCTTACTTTTTTGCCCAGACTGGAGTGCAGTGGCATGATCTTGGCTCAGTGGGGTCTCTGCCTCCCAGGTTCAAGTGATTCTCATGCCTCAGCCTCCCCAGTAGCTAGGATTATGGGCACCCACCACCACACCTGGCTAATTTTTTAATATTATTAGCAGAGACAGGGTTTCACCATGTTGGCTGGGCTGGTCTTGAACTTCTGACCTGAAGTGGTCCACCCTCTTCAGCCTCCCAAAGTGCTGTGGGATTACAGGCATATGCCATGGCGCCCAGTTATATTTCCAAGTTTATTTTGCTTCATATACTAGGAACTGTAGTTCATTTTACATGTGGTCTTGAAAATAGTTTGTTCTTTTCTGATTATAAGCAATATGTGTTTATTGTAAAAAAAAATGGATAAATATCCAAGTGCAGTGGCATGTGTCAGTAGTTCCAGTTACTCAAAAGAATGAGGCAGGAGGATGGCTTGAGTCTAGGCATTTGAGATTGTAGAGAGCTGTGATTGTTCCACCACATTCTAGCCTGGGTGGTGGAGCAAGACCCTGTCTCAAAAACAAAACAACAACAAAAAAGATAAATATAGAAAGAAATGTGAAAACAAAAGAGGAGAACTTCCCACTGCCAGAGATCATTTCTGTTTTCATTCTGGTGAATTTCCTCCTAGTCTTTTTTAAATTTTATTTTTAAAATGTATAAATATGGGAAATACACAACTTCCCATAATAAGTTGTCATACCATTTATGATTTTGTGTCCTGCTAGTCTCACTGTCATTGTATCATTAGAATTTATTCCTTGCATAAAATGCCTTGCAGATTACTAAATGGCAACTCACTATAATAGTGAACTTTGTGGATATCCAACAATGATTTTAATCACTACTCTCTCATTAAGTATTTGGGGATTTTTTGTTTCCTTTACTATTTTAATTGTGATGCAGAGAGTAGTTTTGTACGTAATTTTTGCACACATTTCTGATTACATTCACAGTAGATACACATTGTCTTAAATAAATGGTTAGGCTTAGATTTTTCTGGACTAACTCTGGAACCATATACAAATGGACAGCTGAACCTTTTCCTGCAGAACCATACTAGACTTAAACCCACATAAAATTGGAGTATTTACACAGCACATGTTAGAACTTGGACTATGCCAACATGCTAGCCTATTAGTTAATGCCATTCATAATGACCACTTGGGAATTCTTGACTCTAACCTAAAGCTACGTGCTATGAAGGAACGCAGGACTCGGTCCCAGTTTGTGCCTTAACTGATCAGCATTCCTGAGTAAATTGTTCTCTGCCTAGTCAGATGATTATTATAGCTGCCTTCTTTATGCCAGCTATGAGGAAACATGCAGGGGAATTTTCAGATTTACGATAGAGAGCTACCAAAATTTCATCATCAGTGTCACAACTCAGATACATACTAAAAACTTTTGAATTGCTAAGTAAATATGCCAGGCACCCAAAGGCTCCTTTGGAAAGTACGGGAGTGATAGGGAGGCACCGCCCTCCCTGCTTCTATTGGTTCTCTTCTTCCTGTTCTTCGATTTCCCTGGCAAAATATTTACTTTAAGAGCTCAGGGAGCAGCATATGTACTTTACAAAGGCGTGTGTTCTTTGGGCCAGGAAAAAATAAAAAGTCCCTGTGGTTAGGGAAGTAGAGGCAAGGACATAATCACAATAGCTGATGGTGCTGAGGCTTTTGTCACATTTTAGACTCATATTTATGAGAAGAAGATGTAGTTGCTTCCACAATATCCTAAGCAAATTCATCTCTATCTGATCATTGTGAAAGGTGCAGAGAAATGGGTTTACTCGATCAGAGAGCACTGGAAGGTTGTTTTGCAATCTCTCTTTTTTTTCTTTTTTTGAGACAGAGTCTTACTCTGTCACCCAGGCTGGAGGTGCAATGGCGTGATCTTGGCTCACTGCAATCTCCACTTCTGGGGTTCAAGTGATTCTCCTGCTTCAGTCTCCTGAGTAGCTGAGATTACAGGCAAACACCACCATGCCCAGCTAATTTTTGCATTTTTATTAGAGACAATTTTATTATTTTGGCCAGACTGGTCTTACTCCTGACCTCAGGTGATCCAACTGCCTCAGCCTCCCAAAGTGCTGAGATTAAAGGTATGAGCCACTGTGCTCAGCCTACAATCTCAAAACTATTAAGTATATGCATATATTTAGACCCCAACATTTCATTTCTTGAAGTTATCTAAATACAGTAATTAGGAATATGTATAAAGATTCTTCCATAGAATGTTCTTCATAGTACTATTTATCATAATTGAATAATTAGAGAGAAACTGGGGAATTCAATCATAAATAACCACACAGTTGAAAATTGTACAACTATCTTAAATGATGGCAAAGAAAGTCAATTATTTTTTAAGATAGACAGATGACTCTATTCATACCCCTACATGAAAAGGCTAGGTTAAAAACATGTACTATATGATTCAATTTATGTTGAAGACATGGACACAAATGAGTTTAGAAGTTATCAAAAGTTTAACACTGTTATTCTCTAGATGGTGAGTCTAGGACTAGTCTTTGTGTTCCTCTTTGACTTATTTATATATTTTATTTTTTCAACAGAGTAGGTAGTATGGTAATTTTTTTGAAGCACAGAAAAAGATTTAAAACTCTGTTCTTTCTGTATTGTGCCTCGAAGACTTTCTTCCACCTTCAAGAAAAGATAAAACAATAGAAGATTTATGTACTTAGATTGACATGCACATTTTTTCTTTGTGATAGAGTCTCCTTGCAAGGAAAAGATTTAAACAGCAAACATTACATTAAAACCATTACAAAAAATTGGGAGCAGATATGATTCTAGAGTTACAAATATGCTGTCTTCATGACATCATTTTCCCCATCTCAAAACAGTCAGCCCACTGTCCTCAACTTAGGGCAGTTAGTCTCAGAATCCCAACCAACAGCTTTCATCAAAGATGGGCATCCATTTGCCTTCTCAGAAAATTATCATGCTAAAATGAATTAGAAAACTGTAAAGAGAGGCCAGGTGCGGTGGCTCACGCCTGTAATCCCAGCGCTTTGGGAGGCCGAAGTGGGCGGATCACCTGAGGTCAGGAGTTCGAGACCAGTCTGGCCAACATGGTGAAAACACATCTCTACTAAAAATGCAAAAATTAGCCGGGTGTGGTGGCAGGCACCTGTAGTCTCAGCTACTTGGGAGGCTGAGGCAGGAGAATAGTTTGAATCCAGGAGGCGGAGGTTGCAGTGAGCTGAGATTGCACTCCAGCCTGGGTGACAGAGTGAGACTCTTGTCTCAAAAACAACAACAACAAACAAACAAATAACCACCCGCCAAAAAAACTGGCAAAGAGTATCTCTTGCATCATTTTCCATGAAATATTCTTATTTAAAAAAATCTTCTAAACTAAAAAGCATAGCATTTCCCTTTAAGAAAAATACTATGAATGCTTTAGAATATTAAAACAAAGAACCACAATTTATTTTATTGTGAAGAATTTTATATAACATGTTGGAAATACCAAAAATCAACACTGTTTTTTGTTTGTTTGTTTTGAGACAGAGTTTTGCTCTACTGCCCAGACTGAAGTACAGTGGTGCAATCTCAGCTTACTGCAATTTCCGCCTCCTGGGTTCAAAGAATGCTCCTGCCTCAGTCTCCAAAAAAGCTGTGACTATAGGCATGTGCCACCATGCCTGGCTAATTATTGTATTTTTAGTAGAGATGGGGTTTCACCATGTTGGCCAAACTGGTCTTGAACTCCTAACCCTCAAGTAATCCACCTGCCTTGGCCTCCCAAAATACTGGGATTATCGGGTGAGCCACTGTGTCCAGCCAAAATCAATATTATTTTAGGATACAATAAATCAATGTACATGTGTTTCAGTGTACACCCAGCTATCTTCTCATGGTGACACCATGCACACATATACAGACCATTCAGCATGAACACTGTGTATTTTGGTATGTTCTATAGTATTTATTTTCTTTCTTAGGGGAGTTTTAATTTCTTGACATTTTGTTCAGCATTTTAACCCCCCTTCGACCTGAATTTCAAGGCACAGATCTTGGTTAAGCCAACAGGGCTTGAGGTATTCTGCTACCGATTGAGCAAAGAAAGGCAAAGTTGGTTTGATAATACTAAAATTTGAAAAGCTCCTATTTCTTGAAAGACTTAATTTAAAAAATCAATCATGTGGACCTATAAAGTTGTTTCAATGGAGTTGATTCTTTATCGTAAGGACAATTAATCATAAAAGGTTGATAGGCTTGGTTATGCAAATTATCATGAAGTGATAAGAACACCCACTGGCTTCAAAAATTAAAAGGTAAATTTCTACTAAAACCTTTGAGCCCTCATGTACATTGACAGTTAGAATTGCCTTCACCATGATGAAAGGTTCCTTGGAAGGCAGCCAAGTCCTCACTTCCTTATGCAGTAATGAAAACAATAAGCTGCAATAATCAGAAATGATCTGCTTTATGCGGTCAAATAACAACAAACTTTTTGATCACAAATACATCGAGCCTGAAAATAAAAATAGAAGTAAGATAAAGTTGCATTCTAAAGTACTCACACCTGTAATGCCCTCACTTTAGGAGTCTGAGGCGGGATTGCTCAAAGCCAGGAGCTGAAGACCAACTTGGTCAACATAGTGAGACCCCATTGCTAATTAAAAACAAACAAACAAACAAAAACCCAAGCAAAACAAGAAGAAACCAAGTGCTAATGGTCTACCTGCTGGGCCCTCCAAAAACTTAGGGACCTTATCTTATGTAAGTTTTCATATTTACGATTAATCGAAGCTGAAGAGTAGCTTCTAGTTGGTTAAAAAACCGTTGAAAAGGAGATATTGAAGGTTGTCAATGGGTGCTAAAAGCTGGTTTTAATGCCATCTCGGGACCCTCTGGTGAAGGCAAGGAAGGATTACTGTGGCCCCTCTGCAGATATTTTGCTAAATGAAACCCTTCAACCTGCCAACTTCAAAGGTATCTCAAGACTGGACAAAGTGGCTCATGCCTGTAATCTTGATGCTTTGGGAGGCCAAAGCAGATGGATTGCTTGAGTCTAGGAGTTTGAGAGCAGGTTGGGCAATATGGTGAAACCCTGTGTCTATCAAAAATGCAAAAAGTAGCCAGGGGTGGTGGTGTGTGCCTATAGTTCCAGCTACTGGGGAGTCTAAGGCACAAGAATCACCTGTATCCAGGAGGCAGAGGTTGCAGTGAACCAAGATCACACCATTGCACTCCAGCCTGGGCAACAGATCAAGACCCTGTATCAAAAAAGAGTATCTCAGATTATGTAGTCTCAGATGGTATAGCGAAGGGTAAGAAAAAACTTAACAATTTTCAGTGGCCCTTTGGCTGCAACAAGTATAAGCAGTCAGGCAAAAACAACAACAACAACAAAACAAAACGAAAATAAAACAAAAAACCCCACACATTAACAAAACCATTCAAGAGCTGGCCTTGAGCAAAATTAGCAAACTCCAAGGTAGGAAACCAGCTCATTTGGGGTGTGTCTGGAGGAGAGAGAAAGAAGCCCAGAATTGCAACGGAGGTGATGAGAGAGATAACTGGATGAGCCCACCATAGGCTTGGATGTCAGCACATCAAACGCACTACTTCTCCTGAGGATGACAAGGCAGAGAAGGCCCATCCTCTTCTCCTTAGCTTTGCTCGGCTATCTTCAAACCTTTTGAAAGCTTTACCTTGCTGGCTTCTGTAAGGGCAATATTCCACAGTCCTGTTCAGAAAACCTTGACATGTTTTGCATCTGTGAGTTACCGTCATAAATCCTATAAAAACTCTGCTGATTTCTTCCCATGTATCATTAATGGAGCCTCCCCTGCTGTGACCCTAAACAGGAACCAAGAAAGAGAGAAACCCGGGGAACTTGGAGAGCCTCCCAATCAGGATAAAAAATGCATAGAGGAATTAGCTGAATTTTATGTCAATTCTTTCTACAGGGAAACTAAATCTGAATGTAATGAATTCTTAGTAGGGGAAAAAAGGAGTGAACTTTCTTTGAGCATCAACTCAGGTGGGTGTCCAAATGTTTATTCAAAAATTTGCCCTGGCCAGCCTCAAGGCTTCATCCCTGAGATAATAGCCCCAGTGGCATCCAGACTCTTTATTGTGGTTTAAACAACAGCCCTGCAGGAATTTATACTAGAGGCGGCTTCCTGTTCTACTTGACCTGCAACCAATGCCTTAGCAATGGCTCAGTGGTATCTCCTCCAGTTCATGAAAAAAAGTGGTTTATGCATGAGTCTATCGCGGCTCTTTCAGAGTATCATATTTCTTTGGAAAGCTGATATCTGACCTACTCTCTGTGAGGATTTTATAAAGGGTGATATAATGAGTGTATTTTATCTTATGTTAAGAGCAAAGCCGAAGGTGGAATCTTTTTCACCTTGTGAGGCTTGCACTGACCTCCAGTGCCTTGGCTCTGGCTCTGGCTGCAGGTCAGAGTGACCCTCTTTGGTTACTTTTCTCTTGACTTTCCCCGTAGCTGATGATAATATTTTCAGCCATCTGCATGAATCTCAGAACCAATAGGCCCTGATTTTCCTGGGTCCAGTATATAAGTATTCCTCAATATAACCATGCAGTCTTGCAACATAATGCTTTTACAAACCAAATCTTTAGACTTGGAATACATGGGACACACACAAAAAAACAAGGCCCGTGGATACACCATGTGTTCTGGGGAAGACTTTTTACAAAACCAAATCATTGAGTTGTCCACCTGGAGTCTATGGAGAAATCATCCGGCCTTAGCTCGTGTGATGGTGATTTTCTTAATTGCCTACTGATATGGTTTGGCCATGCCCCCACCTAAATCTTGTCTTGAATTGTAGCTCCCATAATTCCCACGTGTTGTGGGAGGGACCTGTGGGAGGTAACTGAATCATGGAGGTGAGTCTTTCCCATGCTGTTCTCATGATAGTGAATAAATCTCATGAAATCTGATGGTTTTATAAAGGGGAGTTCCCCTGCACAAGCTCTCTTGCTTGCCTCCATGTAAGACGTGCCTTTGCTTCTCCTTTGTCTTCCAGCATGACTGTGAGGCCTACCCAGCCATGTGGAACTGTGAGTCCGTTAAACCTCTTTCCTTTATACACTACCCAGTCTCAGGAATGTCTTTATCAGCAGTATGAGAATAGACAAATACACCTACCTAAAATTAAGCATTCATATGCTGTGTGTAGCAGATATCTCTGGAACCCCATATCCCATTCTTTCAACCTCCGCTTTGATTTCAGCCCCAGCTATAGTGTACAGTTTCCAGTGAGCTCAGACCACCTGGCAGTGACAATGACTCACTGAAGTCAGCTCTGCATGCTTTCTGCTCTGGGACCTTCTCTGATCTGAGGGAATCTTGGGCCACTCCCCTCCTCTAAAAACAGCTTAAAGCTAGAGGGGGGATCAGTGTCCTGGGGACAATCTTCAGCTAATGAGGAATGTGAGCCAGCTGATGAATAATCTCTCTCCTCCTACAAGCAGAGAATTCTGAAAGACATCTGCTTCTTTCTCAGGAGGTTCTAGTGGAATCAACTCCCCATTGCCCATGAATGACCCTCCCAACTCCTCCTTCCTCCACTTGCCCTCCCATTCCTGGCTCCTGAGAGTAACTCACAAATAACTTATCTGCATCTGAGGTTCTACTTTCAAGGGAGCCAAGCTAAGATGCTAAGAAACAAGATGCTTGATTTGTTTTAAGGAGTCATCGTGGGAATTCATATTGGTGCTAGCCTTCATTAAACTTGTGGTTTATTCTTTTTATTTTTTAGTGAAGCTCTGTAACACCTCAGTATATGATGAAGCCCATAAGGAAATTACAACTTCTATTACTGTCTGAAAGAAACTAAAGTGTGGGCTAATGATACATAATATGATCCATTTGGTAATTGATGATAAACCCTTGAGGAGGAAATGAGGAAGAATAGATTGACCTAGGAAGGGGGGTCTGATTTCTAGTTCCAGCTTTAGTATTTATTGTTTAGACACTGGCAAAGTCGAATGTCTCCCTGGCTTCAGTCTTTCTTTCTTTCTTTTTTTCTTTCTTTCTTTCTTTCTTTCTTTCTTTCTTTCTTTCTTTCTTTCTTTCTTTCTTCTTTCTTTCTCTTTATTTCTCTCTTTCTCTTTCTTTCTCTCTCCTTCCTTCCTTCCTTCCTTTCTTCCTTCCTCCCTCCCTCCCTCCCTCCCTCCTTCCCTTCTTCCTCTCTCCTCTTTTTCTTTCTCTTTCTTTCTTTCTTTCTTTCTTTCTTTCTTTCTTTCTTTCTTTCTTTCCTCTCCCTCTTCTGCTTCTTCTTTCTTTTCTTTCTTTCCCTCCCTCCCTCTTTCCCTCTTTCTTTCTTCCCCTTTTTCTTTCTTTTCCTCCTTCCCTCTCTCCTGCCCCTCTCACCTCTCTCCCTCTCTCCCTCCCTCCCTCCCTTCCTCTCTCTTTTTTCCTTCCTTCCTTCCTTCCTTCCTTCCTTCCTTCCTTCCTTCCTTCCTTCCTTCCTTCCTTCCTTCCCTCCTTCCTTCCTTCCTTCCCTCCTTCCTTCCTTCCTTCTCTTTTTGATGAAGTTTCACTGTTGTTGCCCAGGCTGGAGTGCAATGGTAGGATCTCTGCTCACTGCAACCTCCACCTCCTGGGGTTAAGCAATTTTCCTCCCTCAGCCTTCCAAGTAGCTGGATTACAGGCTTCTGCCTCCATGCCCAGCTAATTTTTATATTTTAGGAGAAACAGGGTTTCACCATGTTGGTCAGACTTGTCTTGAACTCCTGACCTCAGGTGATCCACCCACCTCAGCCTCCCAAAGTGCTGGGATTACAGCTGTGAGCCACTGTGCCCAGCTTCATCTTTCAAATTAAGATATTGAACTGGATGATCTCCAAGCTTTTCTATTGTAGAAATTATATAATTTGGCACTTCTTGAAAATCATGGTTAAAAACAATATAGTGTTGTGTTGGAAACAGAACCATAAAATGTGTCTGGCCTATCATCCAGCCATGATGAAAGGCCAGAGATACTGTTTCAACATTTATTACAGTAATAGAAAAAATAATCCTGTGAAGAGCAAGTGCCACTTTATGTAAAATCTCATTGGAGGTTTTTAAAATTGTAATTAAAGACACTTATTGAACCTTTGTTTTCAGTGTGTAATGGATCAATATGTGACATTTGAAGGTGGTTTTAAAAATTCATTTATTATGTTAATACCTACTACTGAATTAAAAAAAAATGTTTTTTGAGACAGAGAGTCACTCTGTCCCCCAGGCTAGAGTGCAGTGACGTGATCATAGCTGCTGCACCTTCAACCTTTGCTCAAGCGACCCTCCAACCTCAGCCTCCCTGCTAACTAGAAGTACAGGCGTGTACCACCATGCCTGGCTAACATTTTCTTTTCTTTTTTTTTTTTTTCTTTTCTGAAATGGAGTCTCGCTCTGTTGCCCAGGCTGGAGTGCAGTGGAGCGATCTTGGCTCACTCCAATATCTGCTCTCAGGTTCAAGCGATTCTTCTGCCTCAGCCTCCCAGGTAGCTGCGACTACAGGCATGAAGCACCATGCTCAACTAATTTCTGTGTTTTTAGTAGAGACAGGGTTTCGCTATATTGGCCAGGCTGGTCTCGAATGCCTGACCTCGTGGTCCACTCACCTCAGCCTCCCTAAGTGCTGGGATTGCAGGCGTGAGCCCATCGCGTCCACCCACCATTTTTTTTTTAATGGAAATGAGGTCTCACTCTATTGCCCAGGCTGGTCCAAAACCACAGGGCTGAAGAGATGCTCCTGCCTCATCCTCCCAGAGTGCTGAGATCACAGGCATTAGCCACTGCACCTGTCCTCTGAATTAAATTTTTAAATTACAATTATATATACACACAGTCTTATTGAGGAAGTGTGAAAATTGTTTTTTATAATTAATGGCAAAGCTCATGTTTCTGATATAATCTCACATACAATAGTTACTATATTCCAAAGATTGTCACTTCGTTGATCTCAGTCCTGACATTGCAATGTTTGTGATAAGTCTCTCTAGTGTGTCAGTCTATAAATTTGTTGCCCCTGAATTTTCCCAGGTCAGACTGATGACAACTTATACAAATGGCTTGAAAATAACTGAACTTAAACTTGCTGAAGATGTAGTACCTAACTTCACCTCCTTCCAGATGTTTCCGCCAATGGGACCAATACACCGTCACAGTACAGCATCTGAAAAAGTCAAATGTTATTCCACTAAATGAAAATGTCTTTTTCCTACCTGACGTTAGGGGCTGAAAGTCGCTTTCAAATACCTCTGGTAGGGATTTAAAGAGGGATTCTAGCCATAAGACTTCCTTTTTCTAAAACAGCTTGCTTTTTTTCTAGAACTTTGTTTTCCACACATTTATTTTCTGAAATATACCTCAGTTCCTATCATGATGTGATTTTTAACCATCTTGTACACACACACACACACACACACACACACACACACACATACACATGTGAGTCCGGATGTTGCTGATGGCAGTAGGCCTAAGATTATTGTGTGTATATAAATAATAATATGTGTCAAGGAAATTGTGCTCGAGATTTTCAACAAGAGAAATCCTCGAGTATTTTCAAAATATGTATTTGACATGAATCAAAAAGAGCACACGTGTCTCCAGTGTGAATGATGAAAGAAGCACATAAAAGTCCATGCTTATCAGAAAACTGTTTCTTGATAGCAAAGACTAAAAACAATATAAATGTCACAAATTGATTGGATAAACTGTAGCTTCTCTAAACAATGAAACACTGCTAATTGAACATCTGTTAATCACATTCTAGAACAGGGGTTGCGGAAGTTTATGTTTTGGCAAAATGCTAGATAGTAAGTGTATTAGGAGTTTTCGTCCACATAGTCCGTTGTGACTACTCAGCTGTACCATTGTGCTGAAGTGGCCATGGACAATGTATGTTCTTTTTTCTTTCAGTTTGTTTTGTTTGAAATGGAGTTTTGTTCTTGCTGCCCAGGCTGGAGTGCAGTGGTGTGGTCTTGGCTCACTGCAACCTCTGCCTCCCAGGTTCAAGTAATTCTCCTGCCTCAGCTTCCCAAGTAGCTGGGATTACAGGTACCTGCCACCATGACCTGCTAATTTTTGTATTTTTAGTAGAGACGGGGTTTCACCCTGTTGGTCAGGCTAATCTCAAACTCCTTACCTCAGGTGATCCACCTGCCTCAGCCTCCCAAAGTGCTGGAATTACAGGTATGAGCCACTGTGCCCAGCTGGCTATATGTGTTCTGATAAAACTTTATTTACAAAACAGGCAGTGGGCTGGATTTGGCTTGTGAGCCGACCATTGTTTGTAAACACATCGTTTAATGTGTGATAGAATGCTTATAATATATTGTTAAAAAACAGGATATACAGGTTTTTTTTGTTTGTTTGGTTTTTGTTTTCTTGGTTAAGAAGCTCTGTCTTTGAAAATGATTAGCTAGAAATACAACAAAATGTTCATTGTGATTCTCTTGAGACAGTGGTTCTCAATATTGCCCTCCAGGGGCCATTTGACAATGTCTGAAGACTTTTCGTTTATGACAACTGGGATGGGGGGCAGTGGCTGCTACTGCTGTCTAGAAGGTAGAGACCAGAAAAGCGGCTACAGTCCTACCCTGCACAGGACAACTGTGACCACAAGAGTTATCCTGAACAAAGTGTCATAGATCAAGGTTGGGAAGTCCTGGAGTTGCGTGAGATTTTTTGGTTATCCCTTTGTTCCTTTTTACTTTTCTGAAGCAAACATCTATCTCTCTAATACTCATAAAATGTAGGTGTACAAAAAATAACAGTGTACTTATGAGTGACTTCACCCTTAAGGAGAAAAATTATAAATATAAGAGGACTGATGGAGCAGAGGAAGAAGAAATGACAAAACATCAACAGTGGCAAAAAGGCTGCATTTTCAGAGGCAGAAAACAAGTAAACAGTGGTCAGTGTCATTATCATCTGGGAGATGAAGACATAAAAAGCTATACACACAATTTTGGGAGATAACTGTGTTTCAGCATCCATGTGAAGTTTATACCTTTTAAGCATAAGCCATACTGTGTATTATTCTAGCCACATTTGTTTCAAAGCACAGGAAGATTCCAGAAGATACTGAAACACTGTTTTTTTGGAGACATATTCTGGAGCTGAAGTCAATTGTTTTAAGATCAATGGAAGAAATAATTGTTTTATGTACTTAAGAGTAAACACAAGGAATAAGTTGAACCTGAGACTGGAAAGGAAAGGGGGAAGGGAGAAAGAGGAGAGTAAGATTAGTTGAAAGTCCATGTGCTGTGAAATATTTTACGGGCCTCATTTATGAGAAAAGAATCTGAGATTCAGTTTAAATTACTTAAAGTCAGAGCCAGAGATAGAGCTAAGATTTAGATCTGATTTTTTTTTTAAATAGAAAGAGATAAGAAATTTTAATGCTGTTATTTTTAGTAGAAAGAGATGAGAAATTTAAAGTTGATAGTTCCTTCGTGAGTCAGGAGGTGGAGCAGGAATGTTTGAATATGATATTATGAAGGGAACTTTCTAATTATCCTTCAGGTCAAAACTGCACTTCCCTCAAACTTTCCCAGACAAAAGTCTCATTCCCTGGGGCTGCTAGAGCTCTTGATTTATCTCTGATACAGCATTTTTTAGGTTCCGCAGTAGCATACGTGTTTGCTTAACGGGTTGCCTTCCTGGAATAAGCTCCCTCGTCTTGGGTAGGAATCAAATGTCATGCTTCATTGCTTTATAGCACATTCCCTATTCAAGTAACTTGCACCTAATAGACGCTCAATAAATGCTTTTAAAAGGGACTCCTACCATCTTCCAAAAACACCTGTTATGAGAAGCCTTACATTCGTATGTTATAGAAATGGAAGAGAAGTTATGCAATTATTACATTTTATCAACAGTTTCTATGATAATGTTTTATGAAAATAAATATGGTCTGTACCCCATACAGTTTTGTTTTACAGATATTTATGTGTGTTTTCACTATAATTTCACTTGAATTAATATATCATGCTCTTGGCTGGGGGTGGTGGTTCATGCCTGTAATCCCAGCACTTTGGGAGGCCAAGGCAGTTGAATAGCTGGAGTTTAGGAGTTCAAGACCAGCTTGGTCAACATGGTGAAACCTTGTCTCTATTAAAAATACAAAAATTAGCCGAGCATGGTGGCAGGTGTGTGTAATCCCAGCTACTCAGGAGGCTGAGACAGGAGAATAGCTTGAACCTGGGAGGAAGTTGCAGTGAGCCAAGAAGGTCACAGAGCGAGACTCTGTATAAAAAAAAAAATATTATGTATATATATTAATGTATAATAGTATATGCTATTAACTTCCTTTCACATAAGACATTTGTCATATCTTTTCTGAAAAAAAAAGGGTAATACACTGTGACTTTACTACCTGCAGGAATTAGTACTCATTAGGATGTGTCTGAGATATTTCAAAAGAAGGGCTCACTCAAGCCTGTAATCCCAGCACTTTGGGAGGCCGAGGCGGGTGGATCACGAGGTCAAGAGATCGAGACCATCCTGGTCAACATGGTGAAACCCCGTCTCTACTAAAGATACAAAAAATTAGCCGGGCATGGTGGTGCGTGCCTGTAATCCCAGCTACTCAGGAGGCTGAGGCAGGAGAATTGCCTGAACCAAGGAGGCGGAGGTTGCGGTGAGCCGAGATCGCGCCATTGCACTCCAGCCTGGGTAACAAGAGAGAAACTCCATCTCAAAAAAAAAAAAAAAAAAAAAAGAAGTGCTGAATAATAAATTCTAGTGCAATAAATAGTTTTCTGATAAATTAAGTTTGGAACCAAGAGGAACCAAGAGTAGTCATAGAGGAACCCAGGTTAGTAGTGAAGAAAGAAAAAGGATCCATGGGCTAGGGTGTGTGTGAAGACATAGGTAAGTGGAGAGTTCCTTTTTCGTTTCATTTTGTTATAATCTTTATTAAGATATAATTGGCATATAGTAAAATGACCCTTTTACGTAAACAGTTCAGTGTGTTTTAGTATATTCATAGGGTTGTGCAGCTATCAACCATACATATTTATAAATAAAAAACAAACCACATAGCCCTTAGCAGTCACTCCCCAATCCCCTTCCCTTCCTCGGACACCCCAATCCAGCCCCTAGGCAATCACTATTCTACCTCTTTTCTCCATAGATGTGCCATTTTCTGAACCTTTTATGTAAATGGAATCAGACAATGTGTGGTATTTTGTGCTTGACTTTTTCCACTTAACATAGTGTTTTCAAGATTCATCCATTTTGTAATTCCTTCCTTCCTTCCTTCCTTCCTTCCTTCCTTCCTTCCTTCCTTCCTTCCTTCCTTCCTTCCTTCCTTCCTTCCCTCCTCTCTTTCTTTCTTTCTTTTCCTTTTTTTTGAAAGAGTCTCACTCTGTTGCCCAGGCTGGAGGGCAAGTGGTGCGATCTCAGTTCACTGCAACCTCCACCTACGAGGTTCAAGCAATTCTCCCACCTCAACCTCCCAAATAGCTGGGATTATAGGTGCACACCACCATGCCCCGGCTAATTTTTGTATTTTTAGTAGAGATGGGGTTTTGCCATGTTGGCCAGGGTGGTCTCCAACTCCCGACCTCAAGTTAGCCACCCACCTCCCAAAGTGCCAGGATTGCAGATGTGGGCCACTGCACCCAGCCTCATTTTGTAGTTTCTATCAGTAATTTATTGCTGAATAATATTTCACTGTATAGCTTTACCATGGTTCATTTATTTATATGTATAACTTTTGGGCTGCTTTACTTTGTAGTAACTATGAATAGTGTGCTACAAACATTCATGTACAAATTTTTGTATGGACACATATTTTCATTTCTGTTGGGTGTAAACCTGGGAGTAGCATTGCTGGGTCACGTGGTAACTCTATAATTAACTATTTGAGGAATGGTCAACGTGCCTTCCAAAATGACTGCGTCATTCATTTCCATCAACAACATATGAGGATTCCAATTTCTGTGCATCATTATCAACACTTATTATTTTTTATTATAGCTATCCTAGTGGATGTGAAGTGGTGCGTCATGGTAGTTTTGATCTGCATTTCTCTAATGTCTAAAAATGTTGAGCATCTTTTTATGTGCTTGCTGGATATTTATTGATCTTCTTTGGAGAAATGTCTATTCAGCTGTTTTCCTTATTTATTAATTGGGTCATTTATCTTCTTATTGAGTTGTAAGAGTTCTTTATATATTCTCTATACAAGTAAACGTCCTTTATCAGATATATGACACGCAAATGTTTCCCTTCCTTTTTATGAGTTTTTTTTTTTCACATTCTTTATTGTGTCCTTTGAAGCATAAAAATGTTTAGTTTTGATTTGGTCCAGTTTGTTAATTTTTAATTTTGTTGTTTGAGCTTTTCGTGTTCTATATAACAACTTATCGCCCAACCCAAGGTCATGAAGATTTACTATGCTTTCTTCTAATAATTTCATGGTTTTAACTCTTATATGTAGATCTATGATCCATTTTGAATTAATTTTTATATAGAGAGTGAAGTAAGGGTCTAACTTTATTTTTTTGCGTGTGAATATGCAGTAGTATATTCCAGCACCATTTGTTGAAAAGACTATTCTTCCCCCATTGATTGGTCTTGCCACCTTAATGCAAAATCAGTTGGCCATAGACATGGGGACTTATTTCTCAATTCTATCCCGTTGATATCCACACTCAGGCAATTGCCACATGTCCCATTAGCATAGTTTTGTAGTGAGTTTTGGAATCAGAAAGTGTGAATCCTCCAGCTTTATTCTTCCTTTTCAAGATTGTTTTGTCAATTCAAGGTCCCTTACCATTCCATATGAATTTGAATTTTGGCTTTTCCATTTTTACAAAGAAGCCAGCCAAGATTTTAACAAAAATTGTGTTGAATAGGCTGGGCACAGTGGCTCACGCCTGTAATCCCAGCACTTTGGGAGGCCGAGGCAGGCGAAGCACCTGAGGTCAGGAGTTTGAGACCAGCTTGCCAACATGAAGAAACCCCGTATCTACTAAAAACATAAAATTAGCTTGGTGTGATGGTTCATGCCTGTAGTCCCAGCTACTCAGAAGGGTGAGGTGGGAGAATTGCCTGAACCTGAGAGGTGGAGGTTGCAGTGAGCCGAGATCATGACATTGTACTCCAGCCTAGGCGACAAGAGCGAAACTCTGTCTCAAAAAAAAAATTGTGTTGAATAAAAGTGGTGAGACTGAACGTCTTCGTCTTTTCTTGATCTCAGGGAAAAAACATTAAGTCTTTCAACATTAAGTAGGATATCAGTTGTGAGGTGGTCATAGATGACCTTTATCGGGTGGAGAAATTCTCTACTATATCTAGTTTGTCATGAGAAGGTGCTGGATTTTGTCAGCTGCTTTTCATATAGTATTTATTTTTTTATTCAATCAATTTGTAGTATTACATTTCCTGAAACAAATCCCATTTGGTTGTGGTGTATGATCCTTTTACTATGCTGTTTTATTTTTGTGTTTGCATTCAGAAAGGATATTCGTCTGTTGTTTTCTTTTCCTGTGATGTGTTTATCTTATTTTGGTATCAGAATAATACTATCTTCATAGGAGAAGTTGAAAAGTGTTCCCTTTTCTTCTATATTTTGAAAAAGTTTGTAAAGGCCTGGTATTAATTCTTCTTTGAATGTTTTGTAGAATTTACCAGTGAAGTGATCTGGTCCTGATGTTTTACTTGTGAAAAATATTTGGTTATCACTTTGATATCTTTACTTGTTTACTTGCTCTGTTCAAACTTTGTATTTTTTTCTTGAATCAGGGTCGGTAATTTGTGTCTTTTATCTCTGTTCGTATCAGCTGTGAGGTGGCCATAGCTGACTTTTATCAGGTTGAGAAAGTGCTATTCCTAGTTTATTGAGTGTTTTTGTCAAGAGGAGTTGTTGAATTTGGTCAGTTGGTTTTCAAATTGTTTTTACTTTTTATTAGTATGACATATGTTTGTTGTATGACATTTCCTGGAATAAATCCCACTTGGTCATGGCGTATGATCTTTCTACTGTGCTGTTGACATAGTAATTTTATCAGCATACAGTTGTTTATAATATTCCATTATAACCCTTTTTTATTTCTTTAAGGTCAATAGTGATGTCCCCATTTTTATTTCTGAGTATAGATTTTTTTGTTTTTTTTACCTTCTTTTTCTTTGTTTGATTTGGTCTAGTTAAGGCTTGTTAGTTTTGTTGATCTTCTCAAAGAACTGACTTTCACATTTGTTGGTTTCCTCTATTGCTTTGCTTTCTCTGTTTCAGTTACTCCTGCTCGAATCTTCATTTCTCCCCTTATGCAAGCCTTGGGTTTAGCTTGCTCTGCTTTTCTCTAATTTCTTAAGGTAGAAGCTTGGGTTATTGTTTTGAGATCTTTCTTTCCTTCTTTCTTTTTCTTTCTTCTTTCTTTCCTTCTTTCTTTCTTTTAATGTAAGTGTTTATAGCTAAAAGTTTTCGAATGTTGTGGTTTTTGTTTTTTATTTCAAAGTTTTTTTCTACTTTCTCTAGTGCCTTTTTTTTTAAACACTTTTTTTCACACGTTTTTTTTTTTTCTTTGAGATGGAGTCTCACTCTGTAGGCCAGATTGGAGTGCAGTGGCATAATCTTGGCTCACCACAACTTCTGCCTCCTGGGTTCATGTGATTCTCCTGCCTCAGCCTTCCAAGTAGCTGGAATTACAGGCATGTGCCACCATGCCCAGCTAATTTTTATATTTTTAGTAGAAATGTGGGTTCACTCTGTTTGCCAGGCTTGTCTCTAACTCTTGACTTCAGGTGATCCACCCACCTCAGCCTCACAAAGTGCTGGGATTACAGGCATGAGCTGCAGCTCCTGGCCAGACATATCAGTTATTTAGGAAAATGTGGTTTCCTGTCCGTTACTGATTTCTAATTTAATTCCATTGTGCTTTGAATACATACTTTATGTGATTTTAGTCATTTTACATTTATCGAGACTTGTTCCATAACCTACCATATGCTTTATACTGGAGAATGTTTCAGGTGCACTTGAGAAGAATGCCTATTCTGTTGTTGAGTGGGGTAGTTCTTAGATGCTGGCTTAGTCTATTTGGTTTATAGTGTTCTTCAAGTCTCCTATTTTTTTTGTGGCTCTTCTGCCTAATATTTTATTAGGGAAAATGCGATATCAAAGTTTTCAACTTTTATTGTGAAATTGCCTTTTCTTCCCTTCAATTCTGTCAGTTTTCCTTTCTGTATTTTGGGGTGCTATTGCTAAGTGTATGTATGGTTACAGGTTTTATATCTTCCCAATGGGTTAATCTTATGTCACCATGAAAATTACTCTTTATTTCTAGTAACATTAAAAAAAATCTATTTTGTCTGATATAGGCATCACCAACTCCAGTTCTTTTTTATTTCCTGTTTGGTATACCTTTTTTTTGGTCCTTTTACTTTCAACCTATTTAGGTCTAGTGGAGAATTCTTATACTACCTTAGGTTAGGGATTCATATTACATTATCATCATTAATACTATTATGTGACATCTGTTTTACTAACTAGCTACTGCTGATAGGTTTTTTCTTCAATCATTCTGAGACTCTATTGAGTTATGTTAGCATATCATCGTGAAGAGTCAAAGGCACATAGGGATTATTTTTCTGAACTGCAATGTTGATTAAATCCATGTGAATGTATAAAAGTCTTAGAGGAGTTGACATCAAATCAAGGTAAAGCTGAGGTTTGAGACTTACCTAAAGGCTGATATTTTCAACTCTAACTGCTGTAGTACCTTCTGTGAATGCTGCTCTCGCAACTCAGGATCTTCTTCATGACAGCTGAACATCAACCATGTGATGGCAAACGCATACCTGAGTATGCCTGGCATCCTACCTCCTCCTCCTCCTCCTTGAGTGGCTCTGGAAAGCAAATAGAATATAACAATAGCAGCGCTGGAATGTTCCTATGTGAGGCTGACCTTTGTATTGCTGTTAATCCTCTATTTTCAGATACAAAAAAGATTACGTTAAAAATGGATGAGAGTCCTTTCTGGGCCACAGGGCTGACCTGCTATTGCTCTTTGCAAATCCAAAGTAACTAACAGGATTCTCGCTTTCTCAACTTCTTGTCCCCCGCCCTGACCTTCGCACTTTCCCAATATTAGAAAAAAGCAGGAAGCTTTCCTTGCGGGTTTTTTTTATGATGACATGATGGGGCAAGTTGATCAATGGGAAAACCCCATGTGAGAACATACCTTCTGTGTACATTCTCACTGTATAAATAGAGGCATCCCAGGCTCCTATCAGAACATAAGAACACTGCCAAAGCACTGGGTACTCAGCACTGAGCAGATCTGTTCTTTGAACTAAAAATCATGTGCTGTAGCAAGAGTTTGCTCCTGGCTTCTTTGATGTTAATGCTGCTACTCCACCTCAGTGGCAAATCAGAAGGTAAGTGTCACTCTTTCTGCTAGCACAGGAGAAAGAACTATTTTCATTTTCCTTTCGACCTTGAGCTCAACTGGGGGTCCCTAAAGGATGGAAAACTGTTAGAAAGTATATAAGAGGTAATGGTGGAAGTTGTCAGTTCATTGTTGAGTGGAGGAGAGAAGGGTTACTGCTGCGGATCAGGCCTTCTGCTCTGCTGTCAATCTCAGCAGATTTGGGGAGCAGTGGGCTCTTAGAGACCCCTAACCTTCAGGACAAAGCCGAAGTGCTGTTTCTGGGAGTGATACACAGTGTTAATGTTACCAGTAGATGGGGCCATTTTGAAATGTAGAGAATACTCCCACGTCCCCAGCTTTCTTACTTCCCAACAAAATAGCTTTAGTAAAGTTCAAAACTCATCCTTTAGAAGTAGATTATAATACCTGACAGCAATATCCCCACAAGGCCTTGGGAACATTGCTTGCCAACTTTGAGATAACACTAATCCCTTAGCTTACAGCATGTTGTAATCTAACTCACAAAAATGTCCAAGTATTGTTTATTGCTCAGTAGTCACACATCACTTTTAGCAACAGGTGCATTCCTGAAAATGCACGTTGAATTTTTTTTTTTTTTGAGACAGGGTCGTGCTCTGTCACCCAGGCTGAAGTACAGTGGCATGATTACTGCTCACTGTAGCCTCGACCCTCTGGAGTCAAGTGAACCTCCCATCTCAGCCTCTTGAATAACTGGGACCACAAGCGTGTGCCACATGCCTGGCTAATTTTCAAAAAGGTTTTTGTAGAGACAGGGTTTCACTATGTTTCCCAGGCTGGTCCCAAACTCCCGGACTCAAGCAATCCTTCCTCCTCAGCCTTTCAAAGTGCTGGGATTACAGGCATGAGCCACTATGCCCAATCGCATGTTGCAGTTTTACGAACAAAATTAAACATTCCAATTAACTAAGATGACAATTTCGAAGTCCTTTCACTCCTATAAATCATATTTTCCTTTGTAGCTCTATTTCTCAATACTTTTTAGCCAGATAATAGATTAAAATCTGCCAATTTATTCATTTGCTGCATTTGGAGGGTTATCTACATAAGGGTTCCTTCAAGCAATAGGGAAAGGGATGCTCATATTCTTGAGTGATTATAATGAACTGAAATGAAATATTGTCAATTTGTGTTTCTTACTAAAGATATCCCACTTAAGAGAAGTCATGTATTCCTAAATTGTTTTATTGAAACAAAACTTCCCAGCACAGAAACTGTTTTTTCAAAGAACTGTAAACTACGTTAAATTGGTTCTCAATGACCTAACAAAGGTTTCAAAGACATTGAAACTCTCCCACAAAGTGGTTTATTCATCATATAAATTAGATTCACTAGATTTTCCCCAACTTAAGGTAGTTTTATAATACCAATCACAGAAAAAGTTTATTCATGTGGACTCAATACCTTTCACTTTTTCTTTTTTTTAGCAGCAAGCAACTTTGACTGCTGTCTCCGATACACAGAACACATCCTTCATCCTAAAATCATTGTGGGTTTCACACAGCAGCTGGCCAATGAAGCTTGTGACATCAATGCTATCATGTAAGTTATCAATTGATTTTAATTCAATTGTATCCAGAATACCTAGAAACTTCAGTTTTAAAAAGGTTTGTCTTTTTGGAGTTTCATGAATAAATTACTGATGTTTTGAACATGGGATATCTTAAAAAGAAATAAATGATGTGGTAAAGATAGCTTTGTCTTAGCACATATCTACTTCAAAGTTCACTTTAAACAGGACTGGAATAAGGCAAAAACTTGTTTTCTTACTTTTTGGTCAAAAGGAACTAGTATAGGGCAAACCACTTTCTAAGATAAACTAAGAGGCTATTAAAATGATATGTTAGGAAAATAAGGAAGACACATATTTTAAAATGAGCATCTTCTACCAGAATATGTTTGGGACCAAAAGTAAAAGCTCAGACTAATTATACTATCACATATAATTTCCTTTTCTTGTTTTTTTTTTTTTTAATGACTTGGTTCCAATGAATATAATTTTCTTGATTTATATAGAATATTATATTTTGGAAATATACAAGTTATTGATCAGGCACATACATATTCTATGTAACCGCCAATAGCAAAATTATATGACAATTCTGGGACTCTCTCTTCCTGCCATTGTACTATTATTTGTTACATTGCAGAGAAAGTCAGGGAGAATCACTTCATTTTGCATTAATCTTCATCAGAACTTTTTTTTGCATTTTATTTTACCTAGTCAGCTGAAATGTTTAGTGTGTAATTAACTAGAATATGAAGTTTCCATTGTATGTTCTATTAAAAAAAACATTTAAAAGCTTGTTAAACACAAATCAAATTTTCTGATTTTTCAGCTTTCACACAAAGAGAAAATTATCTGTGTGTGCAAATCCAAGGCAGATCTGGGTGAAACAAGCTGTGCGTATCATCAGGTATGTTACATTGACATTTAGTCTCTCTCCAAATGTTGAGGGAAGAGGAGTATGCAACGGGGTGAGCCGTAGGTTTTCTGGGATTCTTTAGTCTAACTATTGTGGGATTTTTAAAGGGGAAATTTGAGTTCGACCACAAAAACAAAGAATGCATTTTCCCAATTATAGATCGTCATTATTGTTATTACTATTTTAAGTTAGTGATTTCTTACATGATGTACTAGATTTCTCTATGCATTTGATAGTTGCTAGCTGTTTGATTCTTGTTGCAAAGATGTCTCCTGTTTATATAGGCAATCTCCTACTTATAAAGGCAATTTGGCATTTGGTTGTTTGTTAAAGCTGAAGCATAAACGTTAGTTAAAAAGAGATTAATGGCTCTGATTTACATTGATGATAATAGAGAGTAACATTTTATCAATGGACAGAAGGCACCTGACACAGCGTGCCATACACACTGAAGTTGGAGACACAATATAAACGTTCATACCCTGTTTCTGTCATTAATGAGCTGAGTTAGGTCGGGCAAGGCCCATCCTCTCTAAACCTCAATTTCCTCATCCGAACTTTGAGCCGCATGACATACTGAGTTGAGATTAAAGGCAGATGAAGCAACTTTTAGGTACCAAAGTCATTCCCATCATCCAGTCACCTTGTCATTACTTACACTTTTCTTCTTTTTCATTTTACAGCCAAAGAGTCAAGAAGATGTAAAAACCGTGGCCCTTCTGGAATGGAATTGGACATAGCCCAAGAACAGAAAGAACCTTGCTGGTGTTGGAGGTTTCACTTGCACATGATGGAGGGTTTGGTGCTTATGTAAATTTGTGCCTCACTGGACTTGTCCAATTAATGAAGTTGATTCATATTGCATCATAGTTTGCTTTGTTTAAGCATCACATTAAAGATAAACTGTATTTTATGTTATTTATAGCTGTAGGTTTTCTGTGTTTAGCTATTTAATGTTAATTTTCTATAAGCTATTTTGGTTTCATGCAAAGTATAAAATTATGTTGGGGGTGAATAAGATTATATGGGTTTTTGCAAGCAACAAGCTATTTTTTTTTTATAAAAACTAACATCCTTTTGTTTATGTTGTTGTAATTACATTATAAAATAAGGAAAATGTTAAGACAAATATTGACAATAAAGAAAAAACAAAAAGATTTTTGTTGATTGAGTTATGTATCATTTTTATGATGTGTATTGGAACCATTTCAAGGCACAGAAAACATAAGAATTTTTTAGAAATTACATTCTTCAGTTACTTCTAGTTGTTCCCTTTATCTCCGTCCCTTATGTCCTGGACTTGATTTTACATGACTTATAATGGAACAGTTCTTTTTTTTTTTTTAATTCAAAGTCATCCAAACTAAAAGTTGAAAAAGATCCTGTAACAGATTCATAACCCAATGTTTGTTGATTTTAAAAAACTTTTTAAAATAAAAAACCATGCCCATACACCTTGTGACTACAGGGACACAACCATTTAGTATATACCTGCAAGAATCACTTCTTCGATCATTCTGTCACCAGCTAGGATCTCAGCGTATGAACATTTCTCTACTTACAAGTCCTCCCGAGTCATCTTTAAGCAGTTTGTTTCTGAAAGGAAAATGACTATTCAGAGGGTTCTTAGACAGTGAGTGACTGCTTTGCTAACCAGAGGGAGCCCCCAAATGTGCGAAACCCAGTAAGAGCCCAGCAATAGGATGAAAAGACTTGGAACCAGTAGTTAATTATCACTACATTCATGCACCAAGGTTCATAGAGTGCCTCAGATTCCAAAGGACACGCAGGATTGCTGGAGGCAGGCACGCCGATGATAAGATGCAACATCAAGACACATACATCCATAAATTAGGGCGGGGGTGGGTCATTTGACATGGAGCCAAAAAAGAGCTTAATCGTCCCTGAGGACGTCTGCATCCCCAGGAACAGCAACATTGAATCATCAGGGAAAGTATGCTCAAAATCCTGTTTGTTGCCTCATCACACACAGTAATGTGGCAAGAGGCAGTAATGAGCAAAGCAGCTCTTACAACACCTAGTAGTAATCACTTTAATATGGAAAGTCTCAGGGTGCTGTTGGGCATCTTTCCTGAGGGCTTCCGGAAGAAGTACCATTCAGTTGAACCATATTAAATAGCCAATACTGGATGTTCTTGACCTGAGAAGAAGGCAATTGCACAAGATTCAGCCCAATACTTGAGGTATGAAGAACCAGTAGGAAGTAGCCAGTTGGAAAAGGGACAGCAGGAGAGTGTTTGAAAATATCTGGCAGCATGTGTGGTTGCCACAATGCCTGAGGGTAGGTACAACAAGCATTGAGTAGGCAGGAGCCAGGGATGCTAAACCCACTGGAATGCACCAGATGGTTCTACACAATGAAGAACTGTCCCACCCCAAATGTCAATCTCGTCACCATTGAGTAATACTGGATGCAGAGGTGTATATGCAAGAAGTGGGGGCAGGGGTGGAGTAGCTGCAAATTAAGTAAAACTGTTACCTCAACTAAGTGTAGTGGTTTGGGCTTGGCCATTGGGTACTGGGAAGCCACTGTAAATGTCAAAGTGGATGTGGTCTCTGCAAGGCAGAAGAAAGGGAGGCGAGGTGGATGCAAAGCAGAAGTACCCAAGACAGCTGCAAATAAGGAGGCAAAGAAACGGTGAAACCTCAGTCAGAGCTACAGCAAAAAGAAAAGTGCAGAAGCGCTGGGATTGTGAAGGCTGGGACTCATCCCAGACACCCTCCTCCCCTCCCCATCAGTCACTGTTGGAACAGCAAAGCCAAAGCCAGGACTGTCGGGGGCAGCAGATTTGTCTCACTGCTGGAAAGCCTCAGCAGGTGAGCCTTGTAGAGTGAGGCAAGGAGCAAATTTTGTTAGCACTCTGAGGCTGTCTGAATCTTTTGAGGCCAGGATGACTGATAAGTATTAAGTGAGTTTCTGCAGACTGAAATCTCCAGGCTAGAATGCCAATCTATTAATCGACAATGAAAGCATCCAAGTGTCAAGTGTATGGATGTAAGCACATGGCTGGATTAGAGGAGCAAGCTACCTGAGCAGTCAAATTGAAATCACAAAGCTGATTTGTTAAGCCTAGGATCAAACAGCAGGGCCTCAGCTGTGTAATTTGAATATTTGATGCACTAGTTTTCACTGGATTAAACATGTTCTTGGATGAGGGATGCCACTCCCAACTCACAACTCTCCTTTTTTTTTTTTTTCCACTTTGGATAATAGCTTTTCTATCTACTTTTTAACTGAAGTATACTTTACATTCAGTTAGATACACAATTTATTTTTTTTGACATGGAGTCTTGCTCTGTCACCCAGGTGGGAAGCAGTGGCGTGATCTTGGCTCACTGCAACCTCCGCCTCTCAGGTTCAAGCAATTATTCTGCTTCAGCCTCCCAAGTAGATGGGATTATAGGCACCCACCACCACAACTGGCTAATTTTTGTATTTTTAGTAGAGACAGAGTTTATCCATGCTGGCCAGGCTGGTCTCGAACTCCTGACCTCGTGATCTGCCTGCCTCGGCCTCCCAAAGTGTTGGGATTATAGGCAAGAGCCACTGCACCTGGCCTAGATACACAAATCCTAACTGTGCAGCTAAATACATTTGCATATGCACCTACTTGTAAAACAACCCTGCCTCCTTCAAGACAGTAAATGTTTTCTACGCCGCAGAGGAAGGCTGTCTCATGTTACCTTTCATTTGTACAACCCAAGGGTAACAGCTGTTCTGGCCTGCTTCACAATAGATTAATTTGCCTTTTCTTGATTTTATATATATGGAACTATCCAATATATACTCTTTGGTTTTTGGCTTCTTTTACTAGAATCTTCTGTCTTTTAACTTATTTTTAATAGCATATATAGTTCATGAATTCAGTCTCATTCTTAGGTTGAAGCAATAGTGATATACTGAAGGTCTCCTTTAAACTTTCATTAAGCCCCTTGACTCTCAGAAGTAACACGACACCCAAACTGCAGCAGGCCACCTGATGCATGCCAATGGGAATCACAGCAGCTTCGTTATCGCCAACCTCAGTGAGCCCCAACACTATGGAACAACCTTGAGTGCAGCCTTTGCTCTCTCCTGGGCTAAGTAGCTCTTTCTGTTTGTGAACCACCGCTAATTTATGTAAGAGTCTAGTCCTGTCTCCTAAATACACTCCAACCATCTGAATCTTTCTGAGGTTTTTGGTCATATGTTTTCCAAAAGCCTCTTGTGTGAGACTGCTGATGTCTGGCCGTAGCTATAGGCCCTTTGTGTGACTTTGACTTGCTGCATTCTCAGAGTTGTCTCCAAGTTCTTCAGTGCCTCCCTGGTGCTTTCCATTAGTGCCGTCTTAAGAGATAAGTAAGATAAGGATGGAATAATGTCTTGCCCCTGGCAATCTGTAGGTCATTGATAATCGTAGAAGTATTCAGTGAGGTAGCGCAGGAGAATTCCAATGACAGTGGGTTGAAGAATGAATCGTGACAAGTAGTTTGGCAATGAAGGTAAGGGAAAATAAAAGCTAGGAGGGGAGCCTTTTATCTTTTGATGGAAATGTATCGAAAGAGTCAGGGAAAGAAGAGAGAGAGAGAGAGAATGAGAGAGAGATTGAAGTATTATAAAGAGTTGAAGATTCTGAAAGAGTAATGAATGGTAACTGAACTTCCCTCAAGAGACAGGATGAGTGGTTTCCAGAACACAGTTCAACTGAGTTATCTCCTCCTTTGGAAAAATTCACTCAGGAAGGAGTGGAAGTAGATGGGGAGAATTTTACAATTTGGGATGGAGAAAGTTGACATACTTTGAATCTGGTGGTCTTGCTTTTCTTGGTGAAAGACGAGTCACCTTTTGAGAGCGATGCGTCAGCTTTGACATGAGAGGAGAAGCTTTGAGATAGTGGAGGACACAGGGGTACACTCAAGGTTGTTCCATAGTGTTGGGGCTCACTGAGGTTGGCGATAACGAAGCTGCTGTGATTCCCATTGGCATGCACCAGGTGGCCTGCTGCAGTTTGGGTGTTAAGAGTAGAAGTGGTGACTAGCTGGACTAGTTTAGGCTCAGGCTTTGCATCTACACACAGTGCAAGGAGAAGAGGGCAAGAGAGTCAATGATAGAGGTACAGAGAGGGGTCAAAGTGATGAACCATGCAGTCTAGACCAGAGACTGGAGATGAAGTCCAAAGGTAACTGAGACAATGGGGAGGCCCTCAATAAAAGGCCTCAATATGCTCAAAGAGCAGGAGAATGGGAGGACAGGAGGGGCTGGAGCAGCTCCAGGAGCCAAAGTCCAAGGGTGTGACTGTGGGTTTACAGCTCAAGTGGTGGAAGAGCAGGGTGGTGATCAGAAGGCTACCGGTATAAATTAGTCATTCCCATTGACTTTCCCTCTACTTTTTCCTTTTTCAAAAAAATTAGAGATGGGGTCTCACTATGTTGCCCAGGCTGGTCTTGAACTCCTGGGCTCAAGCCTCCTCCTGGCTTGGCCTCCCAAAGAGCTGGGATTACAGGTGTGAGCCACCATGCCCAGCCTCCCTCCACTTTTTATTATGGAAAATACAAACGTGGAGAGAATCATATAAAAAGCCCCATGTATTCATCATCAGGATTCAACTGACTAATGGCCAATCTTGTTACATCTGTACCACCCAATTCACTTCTTCCCATCTATTCCCCCTGGATTACTTTAAAGCAATTTTTAGACATTAAATTATTTTATTTATAAGTATATATCCATATAGATATATAGATATAATATAAGAACTTTTAAAAATACAATTTCACTCACATGGATTTAAAAATCAACACTAATTCTCTAACGTCACCCAATGTCCAGTCAGTGTTCAAATGTCCCTGCTTGCTTTAAAAAAAAATTGTTTTAAAAAACATTATTTGCATTCATCTTTTCTTTAAATGAAGATTTAAAGATGTAAATGAAGGTGTATGTAAATGAAGATCCAAAAGAGGTCCACACACTTCATTTGTTTGGTTTGTTTCTTTTTGCTTTTAATCTGAGAGCCTCACCACTAACCCCCATCTCCTTTACAACTTAAGTTTTGGAGAAACCAAGATGTTTGTTTGTTTTGTGGTTTCCCACCCTGTGGGTTTTGTTAATTGCATTCCTGTGGTGTTATTTAGCATGTTCTTTGACCCCTACTTGGAAATAGAGGCTGGGTCATATTGGAGTTTACTATGAAAGCGGACAAGGCTACGGAATAATTGGCATTGTGCCACATGGCTACAAAGTTGTCCACACTGATGTTATCAACAGGAATGAAAGGGAACACTGTGAGCTGAAAAACTGATCAAGACCTTTAACTGACTGCCAGATAGAGGGGAAGTGGATGGTCTAATGACATCCATGTGCTTCAAAGAAGATGATGGGAAAGGTGTGTAGGAATGAGGAAGTGCCATCATGGAAGCACAAGCAAGCTGTTCTCTACCCACTCCCCGCCCTGTGGTGGGAGAGGAGTGGGAGAAGAGCCCCTTCATCTTGACAAGACCCCAGGGGGAAGTAGTGTTCTTGCCATAAACTCAGATTTCAACTGAAGCCAGGAGATGGAGGAGTGGAAGATGGACGGACAGGGAAGTTGCTTTACAGCAGAAAACAGTTTCCATTAAAGATCATGGGGGACATTGTGGAGTTGAGTGGAGGCACAAAAGAGAATTGGGATGGAAGCATGAGTGGTTTGAGAAAGGAAAGATGAATGCAAAGATTTGGGTAGTAATCATGTTGTTAATAATATCTAGATTTTATTTGAGCATTTGTATGTTAATATCACTTGCTAAGATTGCCAGTGTACCTCATTGGAATATGAGCTCTGAACTCTGTTTTTATTCCTGTTCTTGGATAAAGAAATCAAGGCTCAGGAGAATTAAGAAACTTAGTTAAGGTCACACAGTCTTTAGAGATACAATAGAATAGTTGGTTGCAGGGCTCCCACCTGGCCTCTGGCATAAGGTGTTTCTGTGTCAATAGAGACAGCAGCACTTTGAGTGCCTGATGCTCAGCCTTGTGGCTGTTTATTTGCAATCTTCTTGGACATCTGTCTGCACTGCTTTTTAGAACATATCATCAAAGTGTTAGAGCATTTTAGACTTTTTTTTTTTGGTGTTAAAAAGGCTTCCAGTTAAAAAGTTTGTTCCTCCAAGAAGTAAGCTTCAATTGTGAGGTGGATACCTTCTTCCCTAGCAGTGCCAGACATATATCACACTGTTGTACTTTTCTTTCTTGTTACATCTCTTCACAGTTTGTTGAATAAAAATAACGTTTGCCACTCATTCACTCATTCATTCATTCAACCTAGAGATGTTTATTGAACACTTACTATGTGCCAGGTACTGACGTGGCCAATGGGGATAAACAGGACAACCTTGCTGCTCTCATGCGCCTTATGGTCTAGAAATGGGGACACACAACACATATCACCCAATGCACGTATGAAATGTGAGGACAACAAAGTTGGGAAAAGAGACAGAGGGTGGGGATGGAGAACTTCCATCTGTGCAGAGCCTGACACAATTTCCTGCCTTTCTCTCAGAAACAAAGCCTCCGTCTCCCCCGGCTCAGAAAAGATCCTGGACAGGATAAGGAAGACACATCTGATTACATCTGTCCAAGGGTGTAGTCTTTTCTTTTTGTGGGGAGCGTGGAGTCTCGCTCTGTCCCCCAGGCTGGAGTGCAGTTTCTAATCCCTTTGTTATTTTTTATTCTCTTTTACTGGTTTGACCTCTTTTGCCTGACCTTTAAACACTAAGCATCGTTAGACTTCAGGACTAAAGATTCTTCTCCCCGCTTACGTTCTTTGCCTACATAAATTCATCGGTATCATGGCTTTCTTTCTTATTTCTTTTTTTTTTTTAATCGAGACAGAGTCTCCCTCTGTCACCCAGGTTGGCGTACAGTGGCACCATCTTGGCTCACTGCAACTTCCGCCTTCCAGGTTCAGAGGATTCTTCTGCCTCAGCCTTCCCAGTAGCTGGGATTACAGGCGTGGGCCACCACATCCTGCTAATTTTTGTATTTTTAGTAGAAATGGAATTTCAGCACGTTGGCCAGGCTGGTCTCGAACTCCAGACCTCAAGTGATCCACCCGCCTTGACCTCCCAAAGTGCTGGATTTACAGGCATGAGCCACTGCGTCTGGCCCGAGTGTAGTCTTAGTTTTTGGAGGTGACATACGTTCATGGAAGACTGTTTCTCTAGGCCTTGCTTCACTCTGACTAAAAGGTTAGCTCATAAGTTAGAATCCCTAAGTAAAAAATTTTCTTCACTGGGCTTATCAAGTGTCAAGACTCCGGCTGGGGCCGACTCGGGTGAGGAAAACTTGAATGTGTGTTCAAACTGTGCTTTGGGGATTGCATTAGCACACAGCAGCACTGACATTCTTCCAGTCTGCTGATTCTGCAGATTTGCGTTCTTTCTGTGGCTCTGATTCAATTTAAACAAATAAGGAATGTCTTGGAATAAGTCTGATACAACGATGTGGTCACAGAAAATGCTGCCCGTTCTCCAGAATGGTACAACACAATTTGCATTTCTTTCATTGTTGTCACCAAGGCATTTCTAGCAGGAAATGGTCACAAGTTTGAAAAACTAGCATAAATTTTTTTTTTCATTTTTCTTGTTTCTGGTACCCTCTCCTTCACCTGAATAACAATAATCTGAAGAGATTATTGTTAAAATTCAATAATCTAAACTTTTAATTTAATTATCTAAAATCTCAAATTTAAGGGAATTTAAGTTTAAAATCTTAATTAGAAGAAATTCATCTAAATTCCAGATGCTGAGGAAAGCACTGAATGTAGATTCTTTCAGACTCGGGCCATGATGAGTTTAGTGCTTCAGAGGCCCAAATCCAGGGAAGAAAAGATCTGCTCATTACTGAAAGTTGAAATTTAGAAGGAGATCCATGTGTGTAAAGGACCTAAAGACTAAGGGGTCAAGAAGAGCAAATGAAGGCTCATGATGTGGCCCTTGGGAATTTTTGCAAGTAGTCACACTTTTTTTTTTTTTTTGAGATGGAGCCTCCCTCTGCAGCCCAGGCTGGAGTGCAGTGGCATAATCTCAGCTCTAACCTCTGCCTCCCAGTTCGAGCGATTTTCCTGCCTCAGCTTTCCGAGTAGCTGGGATTGCAGGCATGTGCCACCACATCTGATTTATTTTTGTATATTTGTAGAGACAGGGGTTTTGCCATGTTGGCCAGGCTGGTCTGGAACTCCTGACCTCAAGGGATTCGCCTGCCTCGGCCTCCCAAAGTCCTGGGATTATGGCCATGAGCCACTGCACCTGGTCAATTTATTTCCAACATTGTTCAACAAAACCAGGTCTTTACATGTTCCTCTCTTTTCTTACGTGAGTTATTCTGCTACAGAAATGTTCCCACATCAATCTTAGCCTCGTTTTGGGGGTGGAACTCTTGATCAAGTGGCATAGTCCTGGAAAAGCTTCTGAATTAATGAACACCCCATCTCACCTGAACTACTGGGCAGCAATTGTTTCACTTCTCAAGTCAGAAGGTGATGCACATCTTTCTCCCTGAAAAACACACTGGGCATCCCCATGTCCCCCTGCACCACCCTCTGCAGTAGTAGAGGTTCTTTGTCCTGTTTTGCAGCAGTCCTGTGTCCTTCCCTTGTCCATTCTGTCAAACACAATGAGAAAGGACACACGGTGTCTGTCTTGCTCAACACAGCCACGTCTGAGGAAATTGCAGTGCTTGCCTCCACCCTCTTTTATCACCTCCTTCCTTGGCTCCCTGGGTTTAGCATGTTGGATGCAATCTCATGTGGCCCGGATGCTGTCTGTTTCACTTGTTGAAATGATTCCATTTCCTCAGTTTCCACCTTCAGGGCTTCCGGGGCAGGGCATGCCCTCACAGTTGCCTCCGCCTGCTGCTACCATACTGCTCAGCTCAGAGATGGCCATGTCTGGGCCTGACTGACCCGCCCCTCCTCTGCCCTACTATACAAATCAGCCCCACTTTCTCTGTTTGGTGAAACCTGCCTGCCAAGGAGCCAGTCTGGTGAAAAATATCAGTATTTTCCATTCTGCCACAAAAAGGAGAATTTCTTCAAATTAAGAATTTAAACTTAAATTGACCTAAGTTTAAGAACTTAGATTATTAAATTAAGATTTTAGATTATCGAATTTTAACAATGATCTCTTAAGATTATTGTTTTTCAGGTGAAGAGAGGGGGACCAGAAACAAGATAAAAAATTCATGCTAGCTTTTCAACAAAAACAAAAAAGAAACTCAACACAAAACCTAAATTTTGTATTTTAAGCACTGTCTGTGGTAGGAACACTACAGAAGTTAAGGGGAAGGCCATGAGGTCTACCTGGGGCTGGCAGGAGGCTTCCAAGAAACACAGGGGCTGAGAGTATAAGGATGCCTTGGAAATTGTCAGGTGGGGAAATAGATGCATGTGCATGGAAGTGTGCACGCACTCATGTGTATGTTTGTGGGGACGCAGGCTACGAAAGTGGCTGGAGATGAGGGTGGAAGAGGCAGCTGTCACCTTGAGGAAGTGTCTTCCTTCCTGAAACTGGGAGAGCTCAAGAAGAAAATCAAGTAGAGGGTGACAGGAACTGAACTGGCTGACTCCTCTCTGGGGATGGCTTCCTCTCTTCTTGGTACTTAATTTCATTTCTTGACTTCAGCTTTGCTTTATTTTTTAATCTCATATGGTTCTCTAATTTCTTGATCCCTCCAAGAAATATCTATAGCTGATATTTTGAATATCTTGACAGATAATTTTTTCAATCTATCAGCAGGCTTCAGTTTTTCTCCCAGCCAGCCTAACTCTCAGGATGTGACACCCAAACAATTATCCTGTCAAAATCCTTGTCTCTGTTCCTTGTGCTGCTCTCATGTTGCTAAACTCTGCAGGAAGCTCAGTCCACCCTTCATCTTCTTGATTTACAGATGGCTTGGCACTGGGGCAGAGCTCCGCTCTCTATGGTCTGGTGCAGCTGCAAATTCATGGTGTTCCAAATCAGCCGGGCTTCCAGTAGGCTTGTAAGAAAACAAAAATTGCACTGGACAAAGTCAGACAGGCAAGGCTCTTACAATAGGGGAGAAAGGCCAGTACTGTTGTCTGGACTCAACTGGGCTGAAACAGAGGGCAGAAGAGTTTTTAAGAGCTGGGGTAGGGTATGACCGGCCACCTGTAATTGGCTTTACCAAAGGAAAAGTAAACTTCATCATATCTTCATGATGGAGTTAGTTTTACAGCTCAGAGCAAGGCGCTTGCCCACAGAAGTTAGGCTCCCATGCTACTGCAGAGCTGGGAGATAGGGTGCCACCTTCTTTCGTGATCACATTTCACATAGATGACCCTCAAGTCCTAGAGAAAGACATTCCTGTGCTGTAAAATGGACAAGAGGCTTTTCAAAAAATGTACACCTCAAAGGCACAGAGAAACAATTCACAAAGACAAGCTTTCTAAAGTATTCATAGATTCCCGAAGGAAAGGGAGGTCAGGCGTAGAGGCAGGAAGAAGCCTCTCTAAAGTTGGTCAAAGCGAGGGGAGCAGTAAGACCACCTGACCTTAGTCACCTGTTAGTTGAACTTAGCAGCTTCTGCTTGGTGTCTACTCCAGGCTGCACTTGTTTGGAGCTGCCACGGTGCCCCCATGCATAGCTCCTTACAGAGCTGTCCTCTGAGGGAGCCTCACTTCCTGCTTCTCAAGGAGCATAGAGGTCATGGACAGGTGTCCTTGGGCTTCTGTCCTGGCTTCTTAAACCAGCCACTGATTGCTGGAGGGGCTTCTCCCTTTAGCCCAAGACCATGCTGTCCTCTCTAGCTGGGTTCCACCTCCTCTTGATCCTTCTCCCAACCTTGCTGTAAACATTACCCTTTCTTTGTTTATTCTTCAATATTTTCCCTTCCATGGCTTGCTCGCTCCTTCCTTTCTTCCTTCCTCCCTCCCTCCATCCCTCCTTCCCTTCCTTCCTCCTTCTTTCCTTTCTCCCTTCTTCTTTCTCTTTATTTTCTTCTCTCTTTCTCCTTCCTCCTAGTCTCCCTTCCCTGCTCTCTCTCCCTTCCTTCTCTCTCTCTGGACAAACTATGATGAATACTTTCTCCCCAAACCTCACGTTGAGGTCGAGACTTTCTCTGTCTGTCTGTCTGTTTCTGTCTGTTGTCTGCCAGTCCACCTGTCTCTCTTCACTTACCAATCATTCAGGTTCAAAACCTCAGAGTTGTCTGGCTCCTTCCCCACCCTCAGAATTCTCCATGATCCAGAAACTCATAACGGATATTCCTGCAGGATTCTGTGCATAGTTACAGGGAATATCCATTATTCACGGTTTTACACAGCTTAGGTTTTATGCTACTGTCTTTCTCATCCCCTAAATTGCAGCTTTTAACATAATGTTATCTTCACAGAGGAGACTTCTCTGGACAACTGACCTCAGTTGGTCTTCCCAGTTATTTATTTCATAGCCCCTTGTTAATAGTCATATGTGTGGGTAAGCAGTTTGCTGCTCAATTTTCACATTTGAAAAATAGGGGTAAGTCTAGTTCTTGTCCTGTAAGATTGTTATGTGGATTAAGTCATTTCATTTGTGGAACCATTCTTGTCACCTAGCAGCCACACAAATGTCATCTTTCTTGATGCTTCCACTAACTATAATTATTTTATTTATTTATGGGTTGGTTGGCCAGCCTCTTGACCATTTTCCACAATGGTAACGTGCGTTCACAAAGACACATGCGGGCAGGGCACAGTGGCTCACGCCTGTGACCTCAGCACTTTGGGAGGCCAAAGCTGGTGGATCACTTGAAGTCAGGAGTTTGACACCAACCTGGCCAACATGGTGAAACCCTGTCTCCACTAAAAATACAAAAATTATGTGGGTGTGGTGGTGCACACCTGTAGTCTTGGGTACTCAGGAAGCTGAGGCAGGAGAATTGCTTGAACCTGGGAGGCAGAGGTTGCAGTGAGCTGAGATTGCGCTGCTGCACTCCAGCCTGGGTGACAAAGTGAGACTCTGTCTCAAAAAACAAACAAACAAATAAACAAAACCTTATGTCTTTTCCTTCATGCTCATTCTTGTGTCCCTAGCAACTAAACAGTGTCTGCACATAGAGGATGCTCAGTAAATAATAGATAAATGAAATTATTATTAAATATTCCTAATTATTTAAAATACTAATCAGATGTGTTCAGAATGTATGTACATATATGCAGAGAAAATCTATAAGCAACAAAAACCAGTATTATTTTTGATCTTAAATATTTTCTTAAATATTTGTATGATTTTAACTATTTTCAAAATATATATGTGTAGACATATATATTAAATATGTATGCATACATAAATACATATGCATATACATAGGGAAAAAATGGAAATATCAACCAAATAATTTTTCTTAATTCTAGGCCTTTGGATAATGAGCAAATTTTGGTTTTCTTCTAATATGTGTTTTAAAACATTCGATGCCATGTACATGTATTAATTTTATGATCAGAAAAGCCCTTTAAAATAGTGCTGTCTATTTGGCTGGTGTCTTGACCACACCATCTCCCATGATGGTAATGTGAGTTCATGAAGACATATGTTGGCAGGGCACAGTGGCCCACGCCTGTAATCCCAGCACTTTGGGAGGCCAAGGTAGGTGGATCACCTGAGGTCAGGAGTTTGAGACGAGTCTCATCAACATGGTGAAACCTTGTTTCTACTAAAAATACAAAAATTATCTGGGCGTGGTGGTGGGTGCCTATAATCCCAGCTACTGAGGAGGCTGAGGCAGGAGAATCACTTGAACCTGGGAGATGAAGGTTGCAGTGAGCTGAGATCACACCATTGTACTCCAGCTTCATCAACAAGAGTGAAGCGCCATCTTAAAATAAATGCATACATACATACATATATAAAATAAAATAGTGCTATATAAAATTTCGATGTCATATCTAGACTTGGTAAAATTCTAGAATGCCTAAAGAAATATTTTTTTAATCTAATAGGATAGAAATGTTTCAATCTCAGAGAAAACTGAAGTACCAGGGACAGTTTTAACAGGGTACCACATGCCATCCCTCTTTCTTCATATTCTTTAATAAAAAATATTTTAGGCTAATCCTGGTGGCATTAAAATAAATTAGATGACTACCATTTCTATTAGCACCTTGGGAGAAAAAATTTTTCTATGTTTAGCAAGCCACCTGGCTTCATCTCTTAATTAGATTTTGTCCAGGGCTATGATTCTAAAATAGTGTTTCTCCATATTGCTTGTTAAAAATAGACATTCCTGAAGATTCTGACTTAGTAGGAAGAGAGTCCAAGAATCTGTACTTCTATAAGTGCCAGGCTGATTCTCATGGTTAGGTGAGTGTGCTTTCTGGTCAAAGTTGATGAGAGAGGAAACAGGCCTGCTTGTCTCTGTTAAGGTTGGAATAAGCCAGAAGAAGTCCTTGCTAGATGGATCTTTGAAGCTGGAAAGTTGATTAAGAGGGATTTTGCAGGGAAAACGTTTTCTTCCAAGAACTGGCCTTCCTCTTCTGAAGGACATGGGTGAGCTTTCTCTCCCTATAGATTGGGACCAGAGCCAACACAGAGCTGTGTTGATGGATATGTCCATCCTGGGGACCAGGAGGAGAGGAGAGATAGCAGGTGGAACAAGCATCCAGGCTTACATGTTCAGCAAGAGGTGAGGATGGGAAACAAGCCCAGGTCAACTTGGCTGCAAAGCCCATGCCTTAAGAATTCTGAACAGAATGACATCATCAGACCAATTGGTAGCATTCCAGGCCCAGAATGTAAGCTTCCTGATAACAAAGACTTTGCTCACCACTCTATCCCAGGCTGGACAGAATGCCTGTCACATGCTAGAAACCCTGTAAATATGTGATAAGTTAATGATCTTGAGGTCACTTGCTCAAATACAACAGAATAAATGTGTGATTTTCATTATGCATTTGAAGTCGCTAAATTAAGTTTTTCAGGCCAAGCGCAGTGGCTCATGCCTGTAATCCCAGCACTTTGGGAGGCCAAGGTGGGTGGATCACAAGGTCAGGAGTTCAAGACCAGCCTGATCAAGATGGTGAAACCTTGTCTCTACTAAAAGTACAAAAACTGGCTGGGCACGGTGGTGGGTGCCTATAATCCCATCTACTCAGGAGGCTGAAACAGGAGAATCACTTGAACCCAGGCAGCAGAGAGAGGTTCCAGTGAGCTGAGACTGTGCCACTGCACTCCAGCCTGGGTGACAGAGTGAGACTCGTCTGAAAAAAAAAAGTTTTCTTTTCTTCTATGAGCTCACCAGTCCTTACGGCAATCACTGCCAATAAGGACTAGTGAGAATTGGGTCTGCCTTTTATCGTAAACTCTGAGATCCTGATACTCTAGTTAACAAACGCAGAGTCTGTATGAAGTTATTAACCATGATCTTGCTTCTGAACAGACCCAGATGGGGTTTAAAAGGCGCCTCATGTGTATTTATTTACTAATGTAAATCCTCCACCTTGAAAATCAGGTCAGACTATTTCTGACATTGAATTAACCGTTAGCCATTCAGTCTTACGATTTTCAAAGCACTCAATGTAATTGACACCTAGAAGAGAGGTGAGGAATTGAAAGCATTTTGGGCACAGCTGTGGTCCACTTCTGTAATCAGCAGAAAGCAGCACGCCCTCAGCGTTGTTGTCAGAGCCAGACTATTGGGAGTGGATGGGCATTCATTCTCAATTACTTCTCAGGCTTTTAAAGGTGATGTTGGAGGAAACTTTGCCCCTCTGCCTTCACTTTCTGATTCAAGTGCCTTGTAGCACTTGAATTTCCATAATCACTTGCCTCTTTCAAAATTACAGATTTTTATTACTTTTTTATTATTTTTCTTTTCTTGTTGGCTCTCCGACTGTTTGCACATTAGTGCATGATCAGCAGAAGGGATTAGGTTAGGAAACACCTCAAGGTGAGATTTAAGGAAAAATTGTAGGATAGTGAACACAAATTGGCATTTATTTGAAAAGAGCCCCAAATGTCCCATCGAATACAGTGCTTGTTTTCAACCAGCAACTGAGTAAAAGATCAAGGTGAAAGGTCTCTGAATTCACTTTTTTGCAGTGTCTCTGTCTTTTCTTTTCTTTCTTTCTTTTTCTTTTTTTCTTTTTTTGAGGAGTCTCGCTCTGACACCCAGGCTGGAGTGCAGTGGCACAATCTCAGCTCACTTCAACCTGTACCTTCTGGGTTCAAGCGATTCCTCCCTCTGCCTCCCAAGTAGCTGGGATTAGAGGTGTCCATCACCACGCCCAGCTAATGTTTGTATTTTTAGTAGGGACGGGGTTTCGCCATGTTGGCCAGGCTGGTCTTGAACTCCTGACCTCAGGCAATCCGTCCACCTCAGCCTCCCAAAGTGCTGGGATTACAGGCATGAGCCACCTCGCCCAACCCAAAGTCTTTATTTTCGGACTATACCTTCCACAGGTCCCTGTCGTGAATAATTTTCTTGAAGTTTGCTTCTAATCTTGTAATACCATATTTCTGTGACACACTACTTTGAGATTCTGCTTTAGTATATTAACAATATCTGGAATGTGTTTTGAGCAATTAAAAATATCTTTAAAGAGCTTAGTTTTCTATCACATACTGTAAATTCACTACATATTTTGTAAAGCAAAATGTGGATTTTAAAGTCACAATTTGACCTGTGAATTTACTTTGTTGTGTAGTTTTGGAAGAAGTGATTTCATTTTTTTTTTGAGTCGTAGTTTCGCTCTTGTTACCCAGGCCGGAGTGCAATGGCGAGATCTAGGCTCAACGCAACCTCCGCCTCCTGGGTTCAGGCAATACTCCTTCCTCAGCCTCCCGAGTAGCTAGGATTACAGGCACACGCCACCATGCCCAGCTAATTTTTTGTATTTTTAGTAGAGACGGGGTTTCACCATGTTGACCAGGATGGTCTCGATATCTTGACCTCATGATCCACCCGCCTCGGCCTCCCGAAGTGCTGGGATTACAGGCGTGAGCCACCGCGCCCGGTCCGATTTCATTTTTTTCTGCAAAGATAGCTTTCCTAGTAGACAGTCGCTGCCAGGCTAATAAATTACTACAGATAATAATTTGTAATCTGTAGGAGAGGAAAGTTGGGAAATAACAAAATGTCAGCCTTGAGAGTCTTGCATCAGACTGGGTTTCATGACATCTATGAGACTTGGCACCTTTAAGTCTTACATATGAGTCCATGCACTTCCGTGCTAGGCATGTTGCATCATTATCACCTGGGGATTTAAAAATGTATTCCAGGCTCTACCTTGAGAGATTCTTATCGTATAGGTCTGGGGTAAAGTCAGATAATCTATTTTTTTCCCAGGTGTCTAAGGGAGGTTTGATGTTCCAGATTTTGGAATCCTTGCCCAAGTGTAAGTTCCTATCATTTCAAAATATTATTATTACTATTGTTATTATTTTTTGAGATGGAGTTTTGCTCTTGTCGCCCTGGTTGGAGTTGCAATGGCATGATCTCGGCTCACTGAAACCTCCACCTCCCGGGTTCAAGTGATTCTCCTGCCTCAGCCTCCTGAGTAGCTGATTACAGGCACCCACCACCACTTTGAGAGGGTGAGGCAGGGATTACAGGCAACCCCAGCACGCTGAGAGGGTGAGGCAGGGGGATAGCTAATTAATATATTTTTAGTAGAGATGGGGTTTCAACTTCTTGGCCAGGCTAGTTTTGACTCCAGATGTTCTGCCTGCTGTGGCCTCCCAAAATGCTGGGATTATAGGCATAAGCCACAATGCTTAGCCCAAAATATTATTTTTTAAAAGATATTTATTTCTTAGATTCATAGAGCTCTCTCAGAGTTCAGTGTGGAAAATGAAAATCACTGCAGGTAATTTAATCATGAAGGGATTTAATACAGGAAAGCTGGTCATAGAAAATTACTGGAAGGGCTGAAAAAATTGGTTTATAATTGGTCCCCTAGGAATAATTCTAGAAAGAGAAATAAGTGACCCACTGTGAGAGATATGCTGGAATTAAGAACATTGATTAGAGTTATCAACTGCTGTGCTGGCACTGTGCCCACCACTTTACCTACACTAGACTACTAAGAAACTAAAGACTGGACCCCCAAAGCTACAATGCAGGGACTAGAAAGCCTCATCAAGAAGCCCAACAGCTTGTTACCCTTGAAGTTGGTGAAGGATATGGAGTACTAGCAGAAACACTTCTTGATCTGTGAATTTGCCAGATAGCAAAGACCAGAAAAAATAGATGTAAAGATGATCCTAGCCTGGCACAGTGGCTCATGCCTGTAATGCTAGCACTTTGAGAAGGAGAGGCTGGGGGATCACTCGAGGCCAGGAGTTCAAGACCAGCCTGAACAACATAGGAAGACCCTGTCTCTACAAAAAAAAATTTAAAAATTACGCTGGGTGCAGTGGTTCATGCCTGTAATCCCAGCACTTTGGGAAGTAAAGGCAAGTGGATCGCTTGAGCTCAGGAGTTTGAGACCAGCCTGGGAAATATGGTAAAAACCCATCTCTGTATAAACTAAAAAAATTAGCTGGGTGTGGTGGCATACACCTGTAGTCCCAGCTACTTGGGAGGCTGAGAAGGGAGGGTTGCTTGAGCCTGGGAGGTGGAGATTGCAGTGAGCCAAGATTGTGTAACCACATTCCAGCCTAGGCAACAGAGCAAGACCCTGTCACAAAAAATTAAAAAAAAAAAAAAAAAAATTAGCCAGGCATGGTGGTACATGCCTGTGGCCCCAGCTTCTTGGGATGTTGAGATGGGAAGACCGCTTGAGGCTGGAAGGTTGAGGCTGCAATGAGCCATGGTCATGCCATGGCACTCTAGCCTGGGTGACAGAGCAAGACCCTGTCTCAAAAACAAAAGGAAAAACAAAACCTTGCCTCATTTCTGCATCCCGAATCTTGAACTAGTTCATCTAATAGGCAGACTCCGTTCACATCCAGTCTTTTGGTCAAAAGGCAGTTTTCAAAAACATTGGTTTTAACTTTCTAACCTCTCCAGCTAAAAAAAAAAAGGCTGACTGGAAGTTCAGTGAGCCAATCTATGGTATCCATCACACTGAGAGAACAAAGAAAGCTTTGGTACAAAGGACATTTTTATGGGCTGGGCATGGTGGCTCATGTCTGTAATCCTAGCACTTTGGGAGGTCGAGGTGGACAGATCACCCGAGGTCAGGAGTTCAAGACCAGCTTGGCCAACATGGTGAAACCTCATCTCTACTAAAAACACAAAAATCAGCCAGGTATGGTGGTGCGCACCTGTAATCCCAGCTATTGGAGAGGCTGAGGCAGGAGAATTGCTTGAACCAGGGAGGCAGAGGTTGCAGTGAGCAGAGATGGTGCCACTGCACTCCAGCCTGGATGACAGAGCAAGACTCTGGCTCAAAAAGAAAATTAATAAAAAAGGCATTTTTATGAGGAAGAGCAAGTCATTTGTTTGACTGTTGTGGAAATGTGAATCGGAGTATGTCAGGAGTCTTTCAAAGGAAGCTAGCATTTGATCCTAACCTACTGAATGAAGAATAACATAATCAGACCCCCACCCCTTTTTTTTTGAGATCGAGTTTTGCTCTTGTTACCCAGGCTGCAGTGCAATGGCGAGATCTCCACTCACTGCAACCTCCGCCTCTTGGGTTCAGGCAATTCTCCTGCCTCAGCCTTCTGAGTAGCTGGGTTTACAGGCACGTGCCACTATGCCCAGCTTATTTTTTGCATTTTTAGTAGAGATGGGGTTTCACCACGTTGACCAGGATGGTCTCGATCTCTTGACCTCGTGATCCACCCGCCTCGGCTTCCCAAACTGCTGGGATTACAATCAGACCTTTTTTTTAAAGAAAAAAACAAAAAACTAATTTTGGCAGCAAGGCATTCGATAGATTAGAAAAGGCCGGTACTAGCAGCCAGATACCTCTGTGTTACTCATAGTGAACGGAACCATGGTTTTGTTTACTTTATTCAAACATTTAATAATTTTATTTTAAATTCATTTTGATTTGATACTGGCCTATTTTCAAAACACACTCTCTGTTATGAGTTTAAAAGATGATCTTATTCATTACTTTCCTATTTGTTAAAACATCATATTATAAAAGATTTTCAAACATACAAATAAATTGAAAGGCTAGTACGATGAGCACCAGGTACCCACACACTAGTTTCAACACTTGTTTTACCATATTGTTCTCTCGCTCTTGCTCAGTCTCTCTCTGTCTGAATTTTTTGGCTGAAGAATCAAAGTAAGTGGCAGACACAATGCCGTGGGTCTCCTAAAGAAATTCTCCTCTATCATCAGTGTCAATATCACACTGAATAAAATTAACAATCATTATCTAATATATCTAGTGTCCAATCCAAATTACAATTCCGAGTTGTGTTCCACGTGTCTTTCTGGCTGTTCTCTTCCCTTCCAAATTAGGTTCCAATAAAGGTTTACACATTTCACTTGCTAGTTTTACCTTTCTAAATTTAATCAACTGATTAATTAATTATTATTTTCTAGAGATGGGCTTTTGTTATTGAGAAATGAAACCCAGAGGAGTTTGTTGCCCAGGTTGGTCATGAACTCCTGGGCTCAAGCAATCCTCCCTCCTCTGCCTCTCAAAGTACTGGGATTGCAGGTATAAGCCACCATGCCTCTCCAGTTATACCTCTTTTAATCTAGCAATGTCACCAGATCTCTCTAGTTGTCTTAAAAAAAAGTTGACTTTTTTTTGAGACCAAATTGTGCACTGTCATCCAAGCCGGAGTGCAGTGTCATGATCTCAGCTCACTGTAGCCGCCGTCTCACAGGTATAAGCCATTCTCCTGCCTCAGCCTCTCGAGTAGCTGGGATTACAGGTGAGCACCACCACAGCTGGTTAATTTTTGTATTTTTGATAGAGATGGGGGTTTCATCATGTTGGCCAGGTCGGTCTCAAACTCCTAACCTCAAATGATTTGCCTGCTTTGGCCTCCCAAAGTGCTGAAACTTATAGGTGCAAGCTACCGTGCCCAACCCACTTTAACTTTTTGAAGAGTTATCTGGGTCAGGTACTGTGGCTCATGCCTGTAATCCCAGCTATTTGGGAGGCTGAGGCAGGAGAAACACTTGAACCCAGGAGGTGGAGGTTGCAGTGAGCTGAGATCACACCATTGTACTCCAGTCTGGGCAGCAAGAGCAAAATTCCATCGCAAAAAAAAAAAAAGTTGAAAAATATTTGAAGAGGTTTATTCTGAGCCCAATATATATGATCATGGGTCAGGACACAGCCTCAAGAGGTCCTGAGAACATGAGCTCAAGGTGTTGTGTTACAGCTTGATTTTATACCTTTTAGGGAGACGGAAGTTACAGGCAAAGACATAAATCAGTACATGTAACATATACATTGGTTTGGCCCAGAAAGGTGGGACGCCTTGAAGAGGGTGGCTATAGATAGGTGAAAGGTGGAACCAACAATTTTATAAGTGACAATTGGTTGAAAAGGTTAAGCTTTGTCTAAAGAGTTGAAGTTAGCAGAAAGAAATGCTTGAGTTCAGATAAGGGAGAAGCAATGGTTCCTGTTCTGTAGATGAAGGCTCCAGGTAGCAGGCTTCAGAGAGAATAGATGATAAATGTCTCTTATTAGATCTTAAAAGATGTCAGCCTCTTAGTTAAGTCTCTCCTCAATCAGGAAAAGACCTGGAAAGGGAAGGGAATTCTCTACAAAATGCAAATTTTCCCTATAAGAGATGGTTTTGCAGGGCTATTTCAATTTTTGTCAAATAAATATATTTTGGGATGAAATACTTTGATCTCCTTCAGGGCCTGCTATCCTTGATGTGACATTGTATCAGGGGGAGGCTGGAGTAAAGTATCTTATTGCTACAAAGAGTCTATTTTGTCAGCCATTAAACCTCAACAAGATGGGGTACAATGAGGCATATTTGACCTCCCTGCCCCTCATAGCCTGAAATAGTTTTTTAGGTTTTCTTTAGGATCCTCTTGACCAATGCAGGGAGAGGGTCCATTTAGTCAGATGGGAGGCTTCGGATTTCATCTTTGTTTTAACACTGTTATGAACACTGTTGTAGAAATCTTTTGTAGACCTGTATTTTCTTTCTTTCTTTTTTTTTTTCGAGACGGAGTTTTGCTCTCGTTACCCAGGCTGGAGTGCAGTGGCGTGATCTTGGCTCACTGCAACCTCCGCCTCCTGGGTTCAGGCAATTCTCCTGCCTCAGCCTCCTGAGTAGCTGGGATTACAGGCACGCGCCACCATGCCCAGCTAATTTTTTGTATCTTTAATAGAGACGGGGTTTCACCATGTTGACCAGGATGGTCTCGATATCTTGACCTTGTGATCCACCTGCCTTGGCCTCCCAAAGTGCTGGGATTACAGGCGTGAGCCACCGTGCCTGGCCTGTAGGCCTATATTTTCATTTCTCTTGGGTCCATTAGAAGTGGGATTCCTGGGTCAGAGGGTAAATATATGATTAGTTTTATAAGAAAGTGATAGACTTATTCCTAAATGGTTATAACAATTCAAACTCCTGCCAGCCATACATAGGAGTTCTAGTTGCTCCACATAATTGCCAGCATTTAGTGCTGTTGTTTTTAAGATTTTTAAAGCCATCTTGGTAAATGTGTAGTGGGTTTTTTGTTTAATTTCTTAACTATGTAAATGGAAACCATCTTTGTAAAAATTATGACAATGAGGAAAATTATGATAGTGAAAGAGGTCTGACCTAAGTGACTCCTTACCTTTAACCTCTAAGCTGCCCTTGTTCATTTCTGGACATAGGCTGAGCTAACTATAGGAGGAATTTAGTTGATAGTTTAACTTTAAAACAAGATGATAATAGTCCTTCAAAACAAAGCCCTTTCTTGCTTGGGCACCAGACTGCCTTTGTAAAACTAATAAATTAGCCACAAGTTTAGAAATTATGGCTCAGGAGTCATGCAGCCAGAGGCTGCTGGATTCCTAATCTCAATTGCTCCTATAGATAATATTGCTATTATAAGACCTAAGAAGATTGGTATTCAAAGTATTTTTATGAGTGCTTTATGATGAACCAGCTGGTGCCACCCAGAATGGTAAACTGGTCTTGTCCCCGCAATGCAGGAACTGAATCAAAGCAAGAGGACAGTTTCCTATGATTTCATCCCTGGCTCAACAAGTCAGCATTTCCCATTCCCTAGCCTCTGCTTGCCAAACTGTCTTTACAATATCCCAGCCTTTGGTCCATGTGTGGTGGAGCATGCCTGTAATCCTAACACTTTGGGAGAACAAAGTGGGGTCAGATTACTTGAGCTCAGGAGTTTGAGACGAGCCTGGGCAACATGGTTTTTGTATTTTCTCTACAAAAAATACAAAAACTAGCCAGGCATGGTGGCATGCACCTGTAGTCCCAGCTACTTGGGAGACTGGAGTAGGAGGATTGCTTGAGCCCAGGAGGCTGAGGTTGCAGTGAGCCATGATCATGCCACTGGACTCCAGCCTGGGAGACAGAGCAAGACCCTGTCTTAAAAAAAAAAAATCTTGGCCTCTGAATTTTCAGGGAGGCTGAACTTAGTAATGATAAAACTCTGGTTTAGCTGGCTTTGTATGTATTAAACTCCCTATTGCAATTTCCCTGTCTTGATAAATTGGTTCTATCTGGGTAAGAAGAGCTCATTGGGAGGTTACATTGTCATCTTTCTCTGATTAAAAGAAAAGTTTTACTTTCTCATTACTTCTGGTCCTTAGTATCAATCAATCATATAAACTAAAGCTTACATGTGATTTTGGATATTATCTAATTTATCTAACTTTACAAGTGAAGAAATTGATGTTCAGGGATCTTGTTCAAGTATACACCAAGAAGGGCGCAGCATGGGAAACCTCAGAGCCCCAGCCCAGTGCTCTTTCTACTCAACAAAGTCCCTGTCATTTAATTATGTGTTTTCCCCCTTTGCTGATGATAATTTCCTCTTGCAAAAAGTCCTTTATTTCTGACGTCAAAGAAACAACATGGCTGACCAGGAGGGCAAATGTGATCTTTTTTTTTGAGTCAGGGTCTTGCTCTGTCTCCTAGGCTGGAGTGTGGTGATGTGATCATGGCTCATTGCATCTTGACCACCTGGGCTCAAGCAATCCTCCTACCTTAGCTTCCTGAATAGCTGGAAGCACAGCCACACACCACACCTGGTGGCTAACGTTTTTATTTTTTGTAGATACAGTATTTCCCTATGTTGTCCAGTCTGCCTGGCCTCAAACAATCCACTTGGCTTAGCCTCCCAAAATGTTAGGATTACAGGTGTGAGCCACTATGCCCAACCAAAGGATATTCTTTTTCTTTTTTGAGATGGAGTCTTGCTCTGTCACCCAGGCTGAACTGCAGTGGCATGATCTCAACTAACTGCAACCTCCGCCTCCCAGGTTCAAGCAGTTCTCCTGCCTCAGCCTCCTGAATAGTTGGGACTACAGGTACATGCAACCATGCCCATGCCAAACTAATTTTTATTTTTTTGGGTTTTCAGTAAAGTTGGAGTTTCACCATATTGGCCAGGCTCATCTTGAACTCCTGAGCTCAAGTGATCTACCCATCTCAGTCTCCCAAAGTGCTGGGGTTACGGGTGTGAGCCACTGTGCCTGGCTTTAAAATCCAATCATTTGGAATAACGTTTTAATCTTTTTTTGTTCTATTGATTGATGACTATAATCTCTAATGAGGATTTATTCATCATTTAGGAAATAACTTGACGAGGTTAGTAGGGACTGTTAACTGGGGATGACGTACTGGGTTCTTTCCTTTCTATGTCTCAAACATTGTTTTTTGAAGTATAACAACAATTTATACAACTTTTCTAGTGACTAATATTCTCTTCTCTTATCAACTTGTTAAAAATTCTTTATAAAGGAAAATAATTTCTCTAATAGACCTGTGTTCTGTTTGAAGAACCTTTTCAAATGTACATTGTTTAAAGTAGAAAGTTTTAAAAGTGGAAGAGATATACTGATGACAATTTTAAGTCACCTTATCACAGAGATCATAACCAAATGGCATTAAAAAAATTGTAGAGAATTACCTCATACACTCAATTAACATTTGAATTAAGGGAAACATTCGCTTGTAGGTGGGGAAATTTTTATTAGCAAAACTTCACTGACATTTAAAAATAAATCCTGTAACACGTGTTTATAAGTTTCAGCTTTCTGTGCATGAAGCCCTTCACTTCATCTCATTCCTAGTAAGTGATCTCCAGAAAAAAATGAAGACACAGTGCTAGGTGTGTCCAAATGTGCCTTCGTTGACATCTTTTAGTATAAATCCATACATAAAGACTTGCAATTTTACAAAATTTACTGGGCATCTATTTATTTCTTAGAGGTGAGGGTTTAAGGATATGTTCTATGAGAAACATAGCTATATAGGCCAGGCATAGTGACTCACACCTGTAATCCCAGCACTTTGGGAGGCTGAGGTGGGTTGATTGCTTGAACTCAGGAGTTCAGGACGAGCCTGGGCAGCATGGTGAAACCAGGTCTCTACAACAAAAATACAAAAGTTAGCTGATGTGGTGGCATGTGCCTGTAGTCCCAGCTGCTTGGGAGGCTGAGGCAGGACAATCGCTTGAGCCCCAGAGGTGGAGGTAGAGCTAGCAGTGAGCCATGATCACATCAGTGTACTCCTGGTGGAGTACACCCACCCACCGGTGGGGGCTGTAATCCCAGCTACTCAGTAGGCTGAGGCAGGAGAATCGCTTGAACCTGGGAGGCAGAGGTTGCAGTGAGCTAAGATTGCACTCAAGCCTGGGCCACAAAAGTGAAACTCCATCTGAAAAATAAATAAATAAATAAATAAATTCCAGAGTTGGTGTAGTTCACATGCACTTGACCATAAATCCCCCAAAGATGGATCCTTGGAAACTTTTAGACATGGAATAAGTCTATAATGATTCATAAACATAAGACAATTTTATAAAATAACAAATGAATAAGCATCTTCTACATGCCAGTCAATTTGGTAGCTCTAGGGATACAGAGACAGAAAGTACCATCCCTGCCCATTAGTTGAGCAAGGGTTTTGGTAAGGCTATGGAGCAAAAGGAATTCCCATACACCGCTGGTAAGAAAGAAAACTGTTGTAACCCATTGGAAAACAGTATGTCTTAAAAATGTGTTTTCAAGATGGAGTCTCACTCTGTTGCCCAGGCTGGAGTCCAGCAGTGTGATCCTAGCTCACCAAAGCCTCAGATTCTTGGGTTCAATCATGGCTCCCACCTCAGCCTCCCAAGTAGCTGGGACTACAGGCACACATCACCACACCTGGCTAATGTTTAAATTTTTATTATTTTTAGAGACAGGATCTCACTATGTTGGCCAGGCTGGTCTCAAACTCCTGCACTGAAGCTATCCTCTCATTTTGGCTTCCTAAAGTGCTAGGATTACAGGTGTGAGCCACGGTGCCTGGCCCAGTGTGGTATTTTCTACTAAAGCTGAACACGTGTATACTCTGTGAGTCAGCAATTCTTTCTCATACATGCCCTTGAGTAATGCATGCATACCTGTGCCAGGATTCTTGTACAAGAATGTTTTCAGTAGCATTGTTTATTGTAGCTCCAAACTGGGCCATCAACTTTAGAATGAATAGATAAATTGTGGGATATCACACGCAATGGAAATCTAGACAGAAGAGAAAATAAACGACAGCTGAATGCAATAACATCCTGGAATCTTAAACATGGCATTGAGTGAAAGGAAGGCGACAAAACAGAACACCCACAAGATGATCTTATTTCTATAAAATTCAACACCAGAAAAAAATAAACTTTATTTTTCAGCATGCATACAAACGTAGTGAAACTGTCAAGAAAGGCGAAGAAGTGATTACCAAAGGGCAAGGACAGTAGCTGTTTTCTTCCAGGAGCACATGAGTAGGGTGTGGCTGAAACAAGACACATGAGGTTTCCGGAGTCCTGATTTAGATGCAGGTTCACAAATTTTCAAAAAGTAACTATTCAATATACTGTACATTTATTTTACGCATTCTTCCATAAATGCTGTAACTGAAAAAACTTTTTAAAAGACCAAATTTACAATCCCACTTTGAATTTAGGGTGATAACGAGGTTAAATGAGATTTGGCCAACAGGGCTAAGGGGGTGAGAATACGTCCTCACTCTTTGGATGAGTCTTGGAGAGAAAGTAGAAAATCAGCAGAGAAGGAAAGCGCTTTCCAGACGCAGGCAAGCCTCATGCTGAAGTCTTCTTTATTTCCCCCTTTTCCCACTGCAATTCTTCCCTCTACTCTAGCACTCCAGGGGAAGTGTGAGAGTTTAAGAAATGGGGTCTCCAAGGTAGGCAGAGGCCAGAGTATGTCCTGTTTGTGTTTAGAAGATATACTAGAGACCTTTTGGAAGCAAGAACATTTTTGTTATGAAGTAAAGAGAGGAACATTTAAGATATCCCCTTTTCTCCCTTAAAATGAGGAAATTACGAACTAACTAAAAAACCAAGGAAGATGTAAAGAAACAAAGAGAGAACTAAGGAAAACTTGAGAAAACAGATACAAAGGGGAAGAGAGAGAAGGGAATGAGTCAGGAGGGGAACAGAAAAGAGATTAAAGACACGAAAAGATAAAAGTCTATGGAAGAATTGTAGAGTGAAAGAAAAGAAATAAGCAAAGATTACTTTGGAGGCTGCATTCTTAAGATCTCTCTTAGATGAAAATGGGGAAAGATAAATGAAAGAAAAGTAAAAAACAAAGTTTTAGCCAAAAAAATAGAAATGATCAGAAATGTTTAATAGATACATGAAAATTGGAAGTTCATGGGGCAAAAATAAAATGCGGCTTATCTTTATTTCTCTTTCTTAAAAGAGCAAACATTTACAGGAAATCAAAAGAGCTCAAATTTCAAAGATCAACAAAATCAAGTGATGGGGAAAACCTTTATAAGAGAAACAAGAATGGCATAAGAGGAATCTTGATAGTGTGATCATTTAAAGAAGCTAAGGTAAATATATAAGGGAAAGAACCAAAAAATATGTAAGAGTTATGATGCCAGAGAAAATAAAGAAGAAGAAAAATAAACACTGTTAGGTTTTGTAACTTGCAAGTCTCTTTCCCTCTTACTCTGCGAAGAATTAAAAAAAAGGGGGAAGGAAGAGATGAAAAACACCACAAAGCCCTTTCGGGTCATTCCCACTCATTAAAATAGGGAAAACCCAACTATTGCAGAAAGGAATGGTGAGCCTGGTAAACTTGGAGGGAAGATTGGAAAGTGCAAGAAGAGGATTAAAGTTATGAGTTCATTTTCTCTTGCCCCCTCAGGGTACCATACTCACTGGACTGGAAAGGCAAGTTTCACTCCAGCAAAAGAAGCAGCAAGGAAGTGACTTCAAATAAATCTTCCTCTGCTCTGGGGTAATTTGGGCCTCTCATGATTTAACTCTGTCTACCACATCTTGACCTAGTTGAAAACTGGGTCAGACTATTTTTCTCGAACGGAAGCCTAAAAACCACCCTCCCTTAAATGAATTTATATTTTTGAACTATTTTCTATATTCAGTTTTTCTTTTACTTTTTTGGAGATGCTAACAAAAATTATTCAAGCCACTTAAAGACCCTGGACTCAGAATCCATAGACAGAGGAAAAGGAATCAGGGATTTGACTTCGGAAGACTTGCTTTCAGACCTCCTCCTGTTAGGGCCCTGGGTGTTAATTTAAGTGATAATCAGTTCATTTCAGTTATGACTTCCCTCTCTGAGCAATTATTGAAGCACAGATGAACTCCATTTTGGCTCGAAGAGTTTGTAAACCAAAAATAAGATTTCAAGGCCTTCCCAACCATATGAATGGACCCCTCTTGTCAGCCAGGACATTCCAAAGTTGGTTCAGGCCATGATGGGAAGGGAGGATTGGACATGCCTTCCTTTTGGAATTCGGGAAAAGCCAACCTGCAGTAACATCAACACAGACTTTAAAGTCTGGTAAGAAACATCTATGATCTATTCTCTTGGAAACCTGCTATTAGGAGGCTTCATCTGTATGATAAATCTTCAGTCCCCACAACCTCTTAACGTCCTAAACCAGATCTTCTTTTCTATTGATTCCAAGTCTTTAGATAATAACTCTTTCAACCAATTGTAATTCAGAAAAATTTTAAACCTACCTATAACCTGGAAGCCCCACTGCTTCAAGTTACCCCAGCTTTCCAGACGGAATCAGTGTACATCTTACATGTCTTTGATTAATGTCTCCTGTCTCCCTAGAATCTGTAAAACTAGGCTGTGCCTCCACCACCTTGGGCACAAATTCTCAGGATCTTCTGATCTGCTTTGTCAGCGCCCATTGGTCCCTCATATTTGGCTCAGAATAAATCTCTTCAGGTATTTTAAAGTTTGACTCTTTTCCTCTGCAATTTCTATGAGGGATGGAAGAAAGACAGGGTAGCAGGAGTTGGGTAAGAGAGGAGTGAGGAGTAAATGAGGCTGCTGAGTTAGGTTAGGGGCAGGGACGCCCAGGACACATTGAGGAGTTTGGGAAGATGGTAAAGTGAGTGATGATATGATCAGATTAGCATTTTAAAGATGAGAAGAAACAGGCGTGGCTGGTAGAGGGATATGAGAGAAACCTGGCCAGAGTGGGAAGAAAATTGATTCTTGATGAGCAAATGCATCCTGGCCAGGACCATAAATACTCCCTGGCGCATGATTACTCAAGATCTGTTCCCCGTCTGGCTGGTTGGAATGGGTCTGATCCCTAAGGAATGCTGCCAGATAAAATAAAATAGAGGATGCTTCATTAACTTCAAATTTCGGATAAACAACATTATTTTTTTAAGCGTTATTATGTCCCAGGCAGTATTTGGAGCCCACTTAAAAACAAACAAACAAAAAACCCATGTGCCGTCTAATTGAAATTCAAAGCTACTGGGGTGTCCTGTATTTGATTTGCTAAATCTGGCAACTCTATCTCCAGGGCAATCTTGGGAGCCATCAGAAGGTGGGAGCCATCATCAGAAGATAGAACCCAAAGATGCAGAGAGAGTGGGTCTCAGAGCTGCCAGAGAAGGGCACAGGAAGGCTGTCCAGGTGTTGGGACTTTTCACTTCCAAAACTATAGCAGAATAAATTTGTGTTTTAAGCCACTAAGATGTGGTAAAGTGTTACAGTGATAATAGGAAACGGATACATAATCTAATACATTTTTTTTTCTCTTTCTTTATCTACCCCATAGATAAAGACAATGCTAAACTTGGAAAGCGGAACTTTTCTGTTCATTTTCAGAAAAGAAAACGGAGAACGTAATCACATTTCTATTTGTAGAGTAACTCTCAGCATTCTTTCCTTGGTGCTGTCTACAAACCCTTCTTAAATTTCTCTTCCTTGTCACCTGATTCTCTCCCTCTTCCCAATTCTTTCTATTCTTGTTTACATTCATTTTCCTTTCTCTATCAATTTCTCAACCATCATCATTCATCCATCATCCATCCATCCATCCATCCATCCATCCATCCAGCCAACATCCTCCTCCCTGCTTTGTTTTCATTACTCTAAAAGGGTACTTTTCAAGTTCACTCATCCCCACTTCTCCAAAATACTTGACATAGCTTATCCTTCATCTTTCCTTTCATTATGTTGTGTCACTAGTTATAGATCCATTTGAGTAAAGAAACTTTCCTCCTAAAAACACAATACCTCCAGTTTGGGTGTCAAATTTCAGTATGCATCTGGGGCACTTGTTTAAAGAAAATATTTTGGAGATACTCATTCTGTAGATCTGCATGGCATTCAGGTGTTTGCACATTGGTTAAGCACTTTGAAAAGTGATATTCAGAGACCACCTGTTTGCAAGACTATGGGATTTCACAGATTGGTTTTTAAAAAGTCGTGGGGGATGCGCAGCAGAGGGAGATTGACTCCCATACGGTTGCCAGTTCTTTATTTATCAAAGCAAAGTCATTAAAAACCAATGAAAAAGCAAAGGTGCCATCATTTTATTAAAGAAAGGATATTCCAACACCATAAATTTGGGAAGAACAATTTTGGTATAATGAAAAACTCATCTTAAGAAAGCCCAAGAGGTAACTTTCTGTTGATATATAAATCTTTAAAGGGACTATATTAAGGAATTCAGATATTTTACCTTACGTGGGTTTATTTTCTGTTTCTTTATACAAGCTTGTCAATTTGCACATGTATATTTGGTGCACTGTGAAATGAAGTGACAATATCCTACTTCTTCCTGGATTTCATTTTTATCAGTTATTGTTCAAAATCTGTTCCCACATGCATACGTTGACAGAAATAGAAACAACTTTCTTAAAGCTATTTCACTCAATCTAAAATATTCTGAATAAAGATGAAGAAGGAACCCCATGGTTTCAGCCATTTCTCCTGCTTTTTCTCATTCTCCGTAAAGATGAAAGCTGCTCTGGCTGGTGATTTGCCTCATTAGCAAGGAAAAGAGCCAGGAGTCCCGGCCACTCCCCTTAGGGCTGGCCACCAGGGAGCTTGGGGCTGAACATCTGAGGCCAGAGAAGAGAAGCTTGGCGGGAGAAACCTCGTCCCAGACAGATAGCACGCCATTGACTTCTGTTTGGGAGCCGACTTTTTAAAATCATGTTTGGAAAATGTGATGGAAATTTGCCAGCCGGTGGTTCTCCAGAACACATCAGAACTGAAGCAGGATTTTTCAACCCCTTCATCAGACTTGCAACAGGGGTGCCCCGTTTACTTGGCCTGCCATGTTCAACCTCCTGTGGGAGGGAGCACGTGAGTGAGCCTGTGCAGAATCCAGCTGGCCACTCAGGGCACTGAAAGGAGAAGATTCCGTGTGGGCCCTGCAGTGGGACCCAGGTGGGGGTTCCTGCAACCCTAAAGCCCCACAGGGTGTGTTACAATGTTCTCAGCGAGGGTAAAGGGCCAGTGCGACAGCCTTTCTTGGGTACCCACATATTGAGAAACTCCCAGAACGTTGGCAAGTAAGGGTGAGACAGCTTTGCTGAGTGCAGAAGCTGAAGGAAAGGCACTTGGTGGGTCCCAAGCTCTTGTCTGACATCCAAGAAGAATGAGGTTGCATGGACACTTGAAGGATGGTGAAGGTGAATTTTATTTAGTGATGGAAAAGGGTCTCAGCAGAGAGAGAAGCTGGAGAGGAGGCAAGACAGACCGTTAATCTTCCCCTGCAGTCCAAAGTTAAGTCATCTCTCCTCTGAAGTCCAGCTGTCCCTCTGAAGTCAAGTTGCCTCTCTCGTCAAGATACTTCTCTTTCTACCGAGTCTGGGCTCTTTAAAGGCAGAGGATTGGGGGTGGGGCGGACCATAGGTAGTTTTGGAACTACCTTGATTGGTAAAAAGACATTATTCAGAAAGAACCAATTGGGAGAGAGAGGGCAAGCAGGAATAGTTCTCACTTTGGGCCATGGGTTTCAGGCTTTTGGCTCGAAGGTGGGGTTTCACCGGGGTCCCATCCCTGACTGCCTGTAATTTATCTGCCTTCTGCCTCTATCTGAATCACCTGTATTGCTTTAAAAACAGTTACTTGATCCTAACTCAGACCTATAGGGTTGGAGTTTCTGGAAGGTTTGGCATGGGCATTTTATTTTTCCTAAACCACACAAGTGACCTGATACTCACCTCTGTGAAGAATTTGGCCATGCACCTGTGGTTCTCATCCCTGGCTGCCTGTTCATGTTTACTGGGGAAGTGCCTGGGCCTTACACAGGAATGCTTTGCATCGGAATATCTGGATGGGGGTGATGGGGTTGGACATCAGTGGTTTCTAAAAGCTTTAGCTTGCACCTGGTGTAAAGAATTTCAGGAAAAATATGCTTGAATTCACATAATTGTACATACAGTTTCATGAGCTCCGTGAAAGAACCTTGCACATGCCAGTTTGAAGCCAGCAGTCAGCTAGTCTTTAGTGTGACTGAATAAGTCACAAGGCTTCCTCGGGAGGCAGACCCAGGGCAAGCATGGTGATACTAACTTAAGCTTCCTGAGGACTTACTGGGTCCCTGGTCCCATCTGAGGGGTTTATACTTATTGCTATATCTCTCAAGGACTCAAGAAGGTCAGCATTTTTATCATCCTCATTTTACAGGAGAGGGAATGAGAGTCAAATCAATTGTCTGGATGCATGCCCCTGAATAATGACATAACCTGGCTCAGCACTTGTCCCCTTAACCAAAACACTGGGCAGGAGGAAGAGCTTGGTTGGGAAAAAGTTTGGAAGGGGACTGTTGAGAAGGGAAGTTAATCGAGAAGTTTCCAGTATGTTGGCAAGTATGGATGAGTCAGCTTTGCTAAGTGTGGAAGCTGAAGGAAAGGCACTTGGGAATATCCCTGGGTGGGAAGGAGAGTTGGTAGATGAAGTTTGTTTGATTAAAGACAAACTTCCCTGTCCTATTTCAAAAATTTCCCAGAGCTTTGTACCCGGAGGAGAAGATGAAAACTGTTTCTCAGTGTGAGGCATGTAAACTGTAAAGTGCTTTTCAGTGGTGAGCTCTTCTTAATACCATGTGGCGGCCCAAAGAAAAGTCATTTGAATTGAAGGTACGGTATTACACTTGCGGTCTCTAGAACGGTGTCCGTCATGGTCCCTTTCCTTTGTGTTGGTCTGACTACACTAAGAGAAGAAGCCATGCTTTGAAAAGGAGAAAAGAAGAGCAGGAAAATGCTCTCGGAGGATGGGGTCATAAAGACGAGAGCACTGGAAACTGTGGTGTGAGGAACCAGTGGGGTTTTGAGGTGATCTTGAAGGCCATGTAAAGCTGGCTTCTGCTGGGCTGTCCTGCAGAAGAGAAGTTAGATGTGCCAGGTACAGTTCCAAGGGCTAAACTGGTAGGTAGAGGCAGGAGGTTTTTATTCTATTAGAAGAAAGCTGTCTATCTCCAACTGCCTTAAGAAGTGTATTGTTTGTTATTAGAAAGAACCAAAATAGGCTGAGCAATGGCTTCCAAGAGAGTGTACCTTTTAAGGTCTTTGTAACTAACATTCAGTGGTTCTGTGATGATTATTCAACCTCACTTGATTATGGAACAAGAGTTTATTGGCGTTGTGCTGAGCTTGAGTGAGACAGTGGTGAACTGGTTGACTTGGCAAGTAAAGAAGACAGACAAATAAACAACTCCTTTCCTATACTTACTCCAAGACCTAGGTGTTGAGTTCACATTCTTTAGCACTGTGTTTCCTATTTATATTTTATTTTAGTTTTTGAGACTAGATCTGGCTCTGTCACCCAGGCTGGAGCTCAGTGGCACCATCTTGGTTCACTGTGACCTCTGCCTGCTGGGCTCAAATGATCTTCCCAACTCAGCCTCCCAGGGAGCCGGGACCACAGATGCGCACCATCACACCCAGTTAATTTTTGTCTTTTTTTGTAGATATATGCTTTTGCCATGTTCATCAGGCTGGTCTCAAACTCCTAGGCTCAAGCAATCCTCCCACCTCAGCCTCCCAAAGTGCTGGAATTACAGGTGTGAGCCACTGTGCCCAGTCTTCTATTTATATTTTAGAGTTCTCACTCTCTCTTTTATTTTTGTGTTCCTCTTTCTCTACATTTAACATCTTCTTTTTCTCCTTTGTAGCCATCTCTCTCTTAGTTTTTCTTATATCCCCTATTCTTCCATTTATTCCATTGCTATTACCATTAATATATGAGTGTACTCTATATAGGTATCTATCTAAATATCTGCTCATTGTTTCTATATTCTTGATTACAATGGAAAAATCAAGTTAGTATAGTCTGCAAATATTTAAGCATCACACATTACTTATATCAAACCCATGACATATTTCAGTAAAAAAGAAAATAATCCCTTCTCTCTTCCAAACCAGTTCTCTGAAAGGGGAACTTCGTTGCTCCACCTGAGTCCTGGGGAGCACTGAGAAGTTTATACCTGCAAATACATCGCACATTGTATATTTTGCTACTGGCTAATGAATAGCTTTCTTGTTCTGCTCGGGCTATCAGGTGCCAATCATTTCTAGAACAGTTGCCTCAGTAGGACAGCCAACCCTGACACTCCATTGTTTAAAAAGTGGGGGTTTCCACTGTGAAGAAATGATTTGAATTTTTATTCTTTTCATGTCTGGAGGTTAAAATCATGCGTGAAGTTTGATAGCAAACATTTCAGTATAGTTCTGCTTTGCCATGAAAGTACAGAGCATGTAACAACATATTTTAGGAACATTAACTTGAAAAATACTAAACAAAAAAATCCCTGTAGGCAATAGCACTTCCTGCTTCAAGAGAGAAATAAATAAAGATAGTAATGGAAGCAGGGGGCTGCATATGAACACAGTTCTGTTACCTGTAATCTATGGGCAGGTACGTTTAACTATATGTTTAAACAGTGATACATAGTCCAGAAGTTTTAATATGATATTGGCCCTGCTTTCTAAAGGAGGCTTTTGCCCAGATAATCTTTCTACCTCCAAAAAGAAATCAGACCCCAGTTAGGATGAGATTTTCCCTGGCTTTATGCCCTGCTAGATAATAGAAATTCTTTTCTTATCATTCCTGTAATATTGCACATTTTTTTTCCACTCATTATATCCCTGAAAAAGATATGACCAGTTGTCCGATTGCCAAAGAGATCATCAATTGTTAAGGGATAGGGAAATGACATTTCATGATTTGTGCCAGGTACTTTACAAGGTGGTTTACACTTATTTCTTGGGATAATTCTTCTAGGTACGGGTTAACATTTTATACATGGGGTACTGAGGTTTGGTTCTGAGAAGGTCAGTAAATTACCAACATACTGTCAGGGATTAGGTAGCAGAGTAGGCATTCGAACTGCTACCTTTTTTTTTATTTTTGTATTTTCAGTAGAGACAAAGTTTCATCATGTTAGCCAAGCTGGTCTCAAACGCCTGGCCTCAAGTAATCTGCCCATCTCAGCCTCCCAGAGTGCTGGGATTACAGGCATGAGCCACCACGCCCCAGCCTCCTAACACTCTTGAACTTTCCATCACAGCTAAGAACATAGCCCAGATTTGGATTTAAATGCCCAACTCCCATTCTTTCTCACAGCTCAAAGGGGGCTTGGGTGGCAAGGCCACGTAAAAAACTTGAGCTGGAAGGATGCCTCAGAAATGCAGTTTTTGGTTTCCTAGCCTCCAGCTTGCTGTGGGGCCAGGTACAGGGAGGTTGGGATGGAGCTGATGAAGCCAAAGTCCAATTCTTGGCATACACCAAACCTTTGACCCCTTGATAACCATGTGTCCCCATCTTCCCACACTTAAACTTCCAAATCACAATAGCAACAAAAAATGCTCTCATCATAATAATAAAACCATCCTTCGTGCAAATAGGAATACTTTTTTCCTGAAGTAGAGACTGCAAATTTCATCAGTTGCAGTGTTCATCTCTTGGTGTTAGTCCTTCTTCCTTCATTTTAACGACAGTTCTGTATGGACAAAATTACGAAGTCAACACACACCAAAAATCCCTCTGTAAAATAGTGTTGCACGACTTTGCCTTAGTTCAGCTAAAGATGGGGTTCTTTGTCCCATGGCCATGAAAATTTAGGCTTGTAGAAAATTTGAATGGTGAGTAAATTAGAGTTTTATGGCCTGGCATGGTGGCTCATGCCTGTAATCCCAGAACTTTGGGAGGCTGAGGCAGGCGGATGACCTGAGGTCAGGAGTTCAAGACCAGCCTGGCCAACATAGTGAAACCCCTTCTCTACTAAAACTAGACAAATTAGCTGGGCACAATAGTGCCTGCAATCCCAGCTACTTGGGACGCTGAGGTGGGAGAATCACTTTAACCCAGGAGGCAGAGGATGCAGTGAGCCAAGATTGCACTATTACACTTCAGCTTGGTTGGGTGACAAAGCCAGACTCCCGCTCAAAAAAAAAAAAAAAAAAAAAGACATAGTTTTATTAGGTGAAAAAGGAAGAAAAGAGGGAAACAAGAACTCTCAACTAGGCCAGACTCCTTGTTAGAGTGCTTCCTGCTCAGCCATTGAATCCCAGGTTCCACACAGGAAGAGGAGGGGCCAGGCTCCTCCCTGCTGCAAAGGGCAAGAACTTGTGTGGCTCCTCCCAGTGTGCAGGCTGGTTGGAGAGGGTGGAGATTCTCTGGGGACCCTTTCCAACCTGGCTATCTCAATAGTAGAAAAATGGGAGAGAGAAAGAATATGACATAGCATGGAGAGAAGAAACAAGTTAGCTGTTACAATGAACAACTCTCATTTCCACAACTGATCATGAGGTTCATTTTGTATTTATTTATTGTGTATATCTCCTATTCTACTGCCAAATTCTGTGTTCTCTTTGCTTTCAGCCAGTCCCTCAGCAGGCTAGGGTCTTTATTTAGGGGGTCACCCAAATCTTCCTCTGTGAAAGGCATGAACCCTAGGAAGGTCCTTGTCATGTTGGTTCCCTTGGTCTTTCATTGACTTTTACCACCTGACATGACAAGATTTCTGGGTTTGAGGAATATTCTGCCACCAGCTGCATGATTTAGCAGGAACTCCATTTCCCCTTGATATTCAGTCTGCTCTTCCTAGTCCATGTGGTCAAGCCCTCCCCTTTTTTTGGCCTTTTTATTCAGGGACAAAAGGAACCTGAAATGGCCAAAGGGTAGTTTTCAGCTACAAGAACACGGGTGTGTCTAATGGTGGAATAATTTTGTTCTTGCGATCTCAGACCTCTAAACAAACAGAATCTCAGTCGAATAGATCATGATCAGACTTTTTTGAGTAAATTACTGGGTGGAATGTGAAGAGATGCCACCCACATTCCCACCCTTGACATCGAGAACGACGTGTTCTGACCATAGGAGAGACAGCACCCAAGATGGCTGGGTGCTGGTTCAGAGCAAAAAAACCACATCAAGAGCAACACACCCCAACCTAACAAGAGTTGCTTTTCTTTCCTCTCTTTTTATTTTTTTGAGATGGTGTCTCGGCTCTGTTGCCCAGGCTGGAGTGCAGAGGCAGGACCTCAGCTTGCTCACTGCAACCTCCATCTCCTCGGTTCATGCAATTCTCCTGCCTCAGCCTCCAGAGTAGCCGGGATTACAGATGTGCACCACCATGCCCAGCTCATTTTTGTGTTTTTAGTATAGACAGAGTTTCACCATGTTGATCAGCCTGGTCCAAACTCCTGCGCCTCAGCCTCCCAAAGTGCTGGGATTATAGGCGTGAGCCACCACAATCGGCCAAGTGTTGCTTTTCCACTCAGCCCTGGAGCTGAGTGTTCTATAGGACAGTTACTCAGGCCAGGTATGTGGTAAGAGAAGAGAACACTTTGACTGCCTTGATGCTCGTGAGAAACAATATTGTTTGGATACCAGGATTATGGACAAGGCAGATTGTGTTTCAGGAGGGAGCACAGCAGACAGAGAGGGAAAATTCTTATCTCCATAAGTCTTTTTCAATTTGGGCAATTTTCTTTCCCCTTAGTGATGAACAGTTCCAACATAATCAACCCATAATCTGATGGGTGTCAGCCTGGTTCTCCGGGGATGGTAAAGAATGGGATGCAAGACTGATTGCTGCCACAGGCAATTTGGATATGTAGCAGTGCAATAGGCAAGCCAGCCCAGTGGCAATAGATAGGCCGGCCCTGGTGACAAGAAATCCTCTACAGGCCACACCTTACCTTTATCCCTGCCTCTACTACCACTTTATTCATGATCTTATTGAGCATAAACTGGGGTCAGTGGGGAGGAGGCTGACAGCCAGAATGGATTTTTAATTTTTTTTTTTTTTTTTGAGACAGGGTCTCATTCTGTCACTCAGGCTGGCGTGCAGTGGCACAATCTTGGCTCACTGCAGCTGCCACCTCCTGGGGTTCAAGTGATTCTCGTGCCTCAGCCTCCCCATAGCTGAGATTATAGGTGTGCCCCACCATGCCTGGCTAATTTTTGTAATTTTATTAGAGATGGGATTTTATCATGTTGGTCAGGCTGGTTTTGAACTCCTGACCTCAGGTGATCTGTCCCACCTCGGCCTCCCAAAGTGCTAGGATTATAGGTGTGAGCCACCACACTCAGCCTGGATTTATTTTTTTCTTTTGGTTATTGATAACCTCCATGTGAGTGGAGGCCTTTGGTGAGTCATGCTCTGGCTCCATTTTGAGATGCTCCTCTGTCTTCCTTTTCTCTAGACTTCCTTGTCACCAAATTCTGATGATTTTCCCTGCCAAGTCCCTGGACATTTGTCTAAACTATAATAATTGCCCACACATCAGGTTATCGCTCTCATTTCAAGACTTTTGAGATGTGCTGCTTCAAGTTCGGCTCCAAGCATCATTTTCCATTCTCCTGGTTCTTTAGGGCCACCTCTGCCTGGGGCTGTAACAGCAGCAATCCGTTCGCAACTTGTGAAGCCACGTTTAATTTATGGTTAACTTCTGCTTCAATTGACTGCTGGGAGCTTCCCACAAAGCCATAGGTGTGCACAGAGGGAAAACGTCAGTGCGTCAGGGTAGGCACACAGTGGGTAGAAACTTGGATCATGCTGCCGACTTGTGCGTTCAGATATGCTCCAACCAGTTTCCTTAGATGTTGTTCTCACTGAGTGTGCTGCTAGTTACGCCTGACTTGATAGCCTGATGAGCCACACAACAGTCATATGTAATTGGATGGTCACCTCTGTTTACAAGGCCAACGGGTATCCTCTGGTCAGGCCCTCTTTACTAGGGCCCAAAGAAAGTCAAGAACTATTTTTCGAGAGAAGAATGACTTAAAGAAGAGAACAGGGGCCTGAGCTGTGATTATCGTATCAAGGCTTGCCGTAGGCTCTACCCAGCATCCCGAGTAGCCAGAGACCCTTTGGCTCACAAGGCCAAGTGGTAGGGCCATTTGTATTGCAGCCTGGACTAACCTAAAACTCTCCCAATGCTCAGCCCTACTTAACGTTAATTACCTTAGAGATTACTCAGCAGATGAGTTGAGGCTGTCAACTCAAAGTGTGCTAACCTTCTCACCAAAACTTTTGCCTCTTAAGGGGATGTGGTGCAGAGTGCAGAATCTTAGTTTTCTCCTTGCAGTAGAGTATATCTCACCAAGCTCAAGAACACAACACTGGTGTCCCAGAATCTTCTGTAAGGTGGCGGCCACTGCATTTAATGGAATTTATCTTTGAATTACTGGCATCCATGGGTCTTAAAAGAGTATCCTGCTACTTCCTGTTCCTACCATCTCATCACCATGGTGTCAGCTCCTAGTGAATAGCATGGTTTCTTGGGGCCTTGTGAGATGATCCAAGTTCCTGTGTGCTGTGGACTCTTAGTATCTCAACCAGTAGTGGTCGCTGACCCAAACATGTCAGATAGCTACTCACACACTCCCATATTTCAGGGTTTGTTGCCTCTAATTACTTCTTTTTCCTTCCTTCCTTCCTTCCTTCCTTCCTTCCTTCCTTCCTTCCTTCCTTCCTTCCTTCCTTCCTTCCCTCCCTCCCTCTCTCTCTTTCTAATTTCCCCCTCCCCTCCCCTCCCCTCCTCTCCCCTCCCCTTCTCTTTCTTGTCTGACTCTCACTTTGTGGCCCAGGCTGGACTGCAGTGGTGCAATCTTGGCTCAATGCAACTTCCTCCTCCAGGATTCAAGTCATTCTGCTGCCTCAGCCTGTGGAATAGCTTGCATTACAGGCACACACCACCATGCCTGGCTAATCTTTGTATTTTTAGTAGAGAAGGGTTTCAATATGTTGGTCAGGCTGACCTCCTTGGACTCCTGACCTCAGGTCATCCACCTGCCTCGGCCTCCCAAAGTTCTGGGATTACAGGCATGAGCCACTGTACCTGGCTTCTAATTACTTCTTTTATTAATTAATGATTGGCTAGGGCTCAGTGGTAGTTTTAACTAAAGTGATCGAAACAGGAGGTATGTTTTGTAAATCACTGGCACGCTAGAACAGATTCTGAGCAAAACTTTCAGGTGGGTCTGCGAAAGCAACACTGCAAACTGTTCAACCAGGTCTGTGGCCAACTCTGCTGTGATCAGGGAGCAGGGAACTGGGATGCCAGCACACAGCTGATAGCTATAGGACCACAATCTCGCTGGCCTTCGGAATGGCCTGTGCTCTGCTTGTCACTTTCATGATGCTGGAGACCAGCTGTGGAAAGCTCTGTTAGAAGGAAATAGACTACCCCCACGATGGCCAGGCCAAGCCACGATGGCCAGGCCGAGCTTGCCTGTGGCAGCCCTGACAATGCTGCTTCTGCTTCCATATGGCACGGTCATCACCCAGGTGTCATGTGCTTGACGGGAATCAGGCCAAGCCTGGAACCTGGGCTGCGTACATGTCTGTGGTCTCCAGCAGGCACTAGGCCCGCTGGCAGGGGAATGAAACAGAACTGAGTGAGCCAACCCACCAGATCTGCCAGTGTGGCCATGTCAGGGTTTTGGAAGTAAAAGGACTTAGCTGATTAAATATGAGGAAAAAGGGAAAGGGATGTTCAGGGCGGCTTTGAAGAAGAAAGAGTTGGTTTAGGAAAAGGAGCTGCTACATAGGTGGAGTTGGACATAGAAATGTGGAACTAAAACATAAGAGAGAAAGAAAAAAAAAAAAAAAAGATCAGAAAGCCAGAAAAAAGCCAAGTAGCTTTTGTCCCAAGACAAAAGGGAGTGCCAACAGCATCCGAGAAAGAGGAGGGAGAGAGCATTCGGAATCCCCCTTTGGGAGAGTAGCCAAGATTTGCACAGCTGCATCTTCCCCTCATTACCTACTACTCTTGCTCTTTAGAGATGCTGGGCAGTGTGGGAGATTCATGTCCCGGAAGCAAAGATAACAGAAGTGGTAACAAGCATAAAATCATAGGCTTTAAAAGATTTTATCATTTTAAGTATTTCCTGTATTTATTTCCATTGAAAACGAGAAATACGGGCAAGTTGATCTTTCCCTTTCTGCTTTAAAATGCCACTTTTCAGCAACCACATTTTCAGTTCGGTTGACACACACAAAGCCAAAATCCTGACTGAGAGGCATTCAAGTTATTATCATCTTGGAGTTTGTTAGATGTTGCAGTAAGTCCTGCAGGGACTGTGTGGTGCTGAGTTGGCATAGAGGCATCTCGGAAGAGCAGTAGGATAAACAGTTATTTGCAAAAAGAAATAAGAAAATAATTTAAAAAGTAAAAAATTTAGACCAAGACAAGTAAAGTTGGCTAAAAAAAGAATTATTTCAAAATGGCCACAAACAGAGAGGGGGTATCAAGCTGTGCTCCTCCCTCAAAGCCTCAGTTTGTCATATGTAAAATGGGAACAATGGTCCTTACTGAATAGAGTTTTTGTGAAGATTGAATCAGATGATTTGGGTGATACACTTAACCTAGAGGCCGCAACAAAGTACGCATTCAATAAATGTTAATTATTATCATGGCTACAATTGCTAGCATGTTTGTGTGTCATTGGCAGGCCTATTCAAACCGCAGTATTGATGTTTTAAAGGCCATGTCCACCCCAACTTTCACTATTTAATTATATATCCACGAACTGGATTTAAAAAATTTTTCCCAAATATATTAAATTATGGCTAAGAGTACATAAGTAACACATAGGGAAAGTTAAGTGTAATATAAAACAAATAAATTGAGTTTATCAACATTTAATATTCTTTCAAAGCAAACACTTTCATATAAAAAAGCTCAACAGAAAATACAAAGCTATAAAAAGTAAGAAGAGACAAGCTTGTCTTATATACTACTTTGGTATAGGCAAGGAGTTAATTCTTTATTTCTTTAATTATTATTATTATTATTTTTTGAGACAGAGTCTCATTCTGTTGCCCAGGCTATTGAGTGCAGTGGCACATGATCTTGGATCACTGCAACCTCCGCTTCCTGGGTTCGAGCAATGATCCTTCCTCAGTCTGCTGAGTAGCTGGGACTACAGGCACCTGCCACTACACCCAGCTAATTCTGGTATTTTTAGTAGACACGGGGTTTCACTGTGTTTGCCAGGCTGCTCTCAAACTCCTGACCTCAAGTGATCCACCCACCTCTGCCTCCCAAAATGCTGGGGTTATAGGCGTGAGCCACCGCTCCTGGCCAAATTATTTCAAAGGTAAGTTTTAGGTAGCTAAAAGGAAGGATTTTTGTTCAATACTTAGGCGCTTCTGCATGACCTAGGCTCTGGTCCTTTCTCTTTCTCTCTCTCTTTCTCTCTTTCCTTCCTTCCTTCTTTCTTTCTTTCTTTCTTTCTTTCTTTCTTTCTTTCTTCTTTCTTTTTTTCTCTTTTTCTTTCTCTATCTCTTGTTTCTCTTTCTTTTATAAATATTTTGGTTTATTTATTGCTTATAAAAAATTTATTCTTATTTCTAAAAATTTTTGTGGGTACACAGTAGGTATATATATTTATGGGGTACACAAGATGTTTGTCACACCACGCAATGTGAAATAAGCACATTTCAGATGTCTGAGGATTGGAAAAAAAAGCATCCATTCCCTCAAACATTTATCCTTTGAGTTGCAAACAATTCAATTACATTGTTTTAAGTTATTTAAAAACATACAATTAAGTTATTATTGACTATAGTCACCCTACGGAAACAATGTGAATATTCTTGTAAAACAGATGTACACTGCTGCCATCTAGTGGCAATCAACTATATAGCAGATAAATAACCTTGACCAAATTGGAACAACGTGTGATATTTTATTTGGAATAGATGGCTAGATATATTCTGCATATCAACATGTATTCCTGAGTTAAATAATTCAGTATAGATATGGATAATTTCATTATGATAATGTTCAAAGAAAACAGTTTTTAGGTGCCTAGACATTGGGTATACAGCATACTGTATATATTCAAATCATTTGTTTTATACAATAGCCAATGAGGCAGATAATATTATTATCCTCATTTTGATTTGAGAAAATTGAGGCTCTAAAAGGGACTCTGCTAGTAAGTGACAGAACTGGCATTCAAATGTCAAGCTCCTCTGACTCACATTTCCGTCCTTTCCAGGCCATAAGGCCTCCCTAAAGAGGATAAACTCAACAGCAACATCAGAAGGCTGACTCTTGGCAGGCCTGAAGTAATCACAAGTTACACCATCTTTCCCGCATTTCATTTTCATTGAAAAGCAACTTGCAAGCACGTACACTAGAGAAGAGTATAAGCTCATGAGGGAGTGTGGAGAGGTGAAGGCTTTTTGTGAAGAGGGCTAGTCAGTGGGGGCGGGGGAGGGGCTTGCAAGGATCAGCTGCCCCCTGAGCACCTGTGGAGGGCTGCTTGGCCCACTTGGCTGTCTGAGTAGCTCCCAAAGCCCTGCCAGGGAGTGAGTAGGGCAAAGCGTTGCTCAGCTTGGGTCTCCTGGCTATGGGAATGCCCCATTGGGCCTGGAGGTCCTGGCAGTGTGAAGGAACACCCTCCAACCCTAGCTGATGCCTTTCCATGATTTGCCCAAAGGTATGGCTTGTGCTAGCAGTAGCGCCATATAAGGCTTGGCAGATGTCTTTACCTATCTGCATGAAATTCACAAGCCAAACCAGGGCCTTTTTCTCAGGCAAGGCAGAGGGCACCAGTGACTGATTCCAGCCAGTCCCCAGCACCACTGCTACCAGCATATTTAGAGAATGACTCATATAACTGGGTAGAAGGGAGAAGGAGGGAGACAATTAGTCACACTTGGAGGTAGGAGGGCAGGAGAGAACTTCTTTGGAATTCTGGGATTCAAGAAGAAAGATAAATGATGCCAAGCTTCTTTCAGGAAATCCAACAAGCCTCACAAAGTAGCTTTCATGCATTGCAGAAAGGCATGGGCATTGAGTGGAAATGGCAGCCGGATGTAGGCTGGAGACAGGAGACTAACTTATCTGTCAAATTGGCAAGTTTATGCATTTAGAAGCTGACTGGATCCCAGAGAGGGGCATGGAAGTCACCAAGAACTATAGGTTCTTTAAGGGACGCATGGCCAAGAGGAGAGACTCTGTAGAAGTGGTTCACAGCAAATTGTCGGCTGTGGATTGAAGCAGGATGCAGTGATATTTCAGCAAGTTGCTGCAGTGAGATGGTAGGAGGCACCCTGACTAGCTGAGGAGGGCATTGTAATGCAAGCAGGAACACGGAACCAATGACAACCAAGGCTGAGAATTTAAGACCTTTTCTCCATCAATCCGCAAGGGGCTATTTTATCAGATCCTTCAGGAGCTTATAATAAACCCTGTTAGAGGAAGAGAAATCAAATAAACAGCACTGAATAGAAGGGAGTTTTCAAAACAAAATTAATGAACCGTCACTAGGTCCTTCGAGTTTACTTGAAAGTGGCCAGGTGCAGTTGCTGGCATAGGGACTGGAGGCAGGCATTGCATGGTGGGGACATTGTGGAGTGTGTGATGTGAACTCCGCACCCAGCACATATTGTTGCAGAAAAGCAAATCGAGCATGTGGGCAGTGGGCAAGGTGACTCTCGCTGGGTGAGGCTTTAGCACAGCTGATGTGGGAGGCTTACTGGGTGGCAGGAATGAGAAGAATCAAAGCCAAAGCAGGAATAAGTGAGGCGTGGTGTGTGAGTGCTGAAGTGCTGAATGGAATGAGCGAAAACCATGTGCAGTTGAGTAACAGGGTCAGAAAGGCAAATGATTTGCTTAAAGGTCATCGATGAAAGGGCAGGATTGGAACTTCTGTCTTCCAACGAGCAATACAGTGTTTCATACATTTCCACATTTATCTTCTTGTGAAAACACACAGATACACAGAAAGCACAAGATCATGCAACCATAGGAATGAAAGGCAAAATGTATCTAGTCCTCTGTCTCTCAGGTGACTTAGTATCATGTTTTACAGTCATCTTGGCAGCTGGTCAAATTGCCCGAGCTAGAACACTTCTAATCCTGGGAAATTCTCATACTTTCAGACACAACTTAGTCTATTTGTCCATTACTGCACAAACTGGCATGGAGTTTTTTATAGGGAGCTGACATTTGCCTCCATGAATCGAACTCTCTTAGCCCTGCCCTCCAGTTTCCCATATAATGAATTACTTCCTCTTCCAAGACATAATGAAAATAATCACTAACCAGTCAAGGACCTATGGTGTGCCAGGCACAAAGGGTGGCATTATACCCATCCCAGGGCCTCTGGTTCATGTTCCAGACATCCCTGGTCTTGTTCTTCTCTGGACTGTCTCTAGCTTGATAAGTCCATGTGCCCCTACCCTGATGCAGTTCCTCTGCTCTAGGGCCTGCTGTGATGAGCAGACTGTGCACAGCAGACTGCTCCTGCCTGGCTCTGAGCATCCATGTCTTCCCTTTCTAGGAGAGGACTGCACCTCTCTTTTTATCTGCTGCTCTCAGTGTGGCCCCAACACCAGGAAAGCAGTCATTTCACCAATGTTGGCTTTCTCCAGGAGAAGCTGAGCCAAATGGAATCCACCCAGCCCAGCTGCAGCTGAAATCCATTCCTCCCTTCTAAATCCTCTAGGCCATTTACTTGAGAAAATAAATTTATTTGAGGCCACAGAGAAAAGTAGTTTGTTTTAAAGAATGTAAACTAATTTTAATATTTAAGCAAGTTATACTATTTGACATAATTAGTAAGGTATACTTGTGAAGGATCACACAAAAGATTCCAAATTGCAATTGGAGCAACTGTTGACTTAGATTATCAATTGAAATGAAAATGATATGGGCATACCTTTCCTCAGTTTCAAACAAACTTAGTGTAATAATACTTATCATTATCATCACCGTCTTTACTTCTTACAGAATGTTTTCAAGCGAGTCAGGCACATAGTGACAACTCTATGAATTGGATACCATGATCATTTCTAGCTTTTTGATGAGGAAACTAAAGCCCAGAGAGGTGACGGACCTTGCCCAAGATCCCATGTCGGGAAAACGGTAGAGCCAGGCTTCAAGTCAGGCATTCTGCTCTGATGCCTCAGTGGCAAGGCTGCTTATCAGCTGTGCTAGATGTTTATCAGCCTGCCACGTCCTGGCATTGACCCATCAGTGAATGTAAATTTGTTCACACCTAGAGACCTGTCTCCCTTTGACCTACAATTCTTTTTTTCTTTTTTGAGACAGAGTCACTCTTGTCACCCATGCTGGAGTGTAATAGCATGATGCTTACTGCAAGCTCCACCTCCTGGGTTCAAGTGAGTCTCCTGCCTCAGCCTCCTGAGTAGGATCACAAGTGTGTGATCCTAGTTAATTTGGTAATTTTAGTAGAGATGAAGTTTCACCGTGTTGGCCAGGCTGGTCTTGAACTCCTAACCTTAGGTGGTCCACCTAACTTGGCCTTCCAAAGTGCTGGGATTACAGGTGTGAACCACTGCGCCTGGCAACTTACAGTCATTTCAAATTCACCTGAAGTCTGATTCTTTCTGTGAATGACTGCCTTGAAATATTTTTCAGAATTAGATCTCTATAAGAGTAGCATCCTAGGCACTAGCAGGTCCTTAATACATATTTATTGAATGACAGAATTAGTGGCTCTGACCTCGTCAGTTTTCAACTCCCAGGTAAGATCAGATGCTTTTGAGTCCTGCTGTGGGGGTGGAGGCAGGCAGAGGAAGGGGGTAAATGTGATGCCTGGTCCATGTGCCCCTACCTTGATGCAGTTCCTCTGCTCTAGGGCCTGCTGTGACGAGCAGACTGTGCACAGCAGACTGCTCCTGCCTGGCTCTGAGCATCTTTCTAGGAGAGGACTGCACCTCTCTTTTTATCTGCTGCTCTCAGTGTGGCCCCAACACCAGTAAAGCAGTCATTTCACCAATGTTGGTTTTCTCCAGGAGAAGCTGAGCCAAATTGAATCTACCAACCCCAGCTGCAGCTGGAAGCCTACTCCTCCCTTACCTTGCCCAGGCTCAAAACATGCAGAATCCGGATCCCCCAGGCTGACTCCTTCCTCCCTCTCTCCTCTCTCTCTCTTTCTCAATATAAAAATATGTATGTATAGATAGACTACATCCATATATATATATATTTTGAGACAGAGTCTGGCTCTGTCGCCCAGGTTGAAGTGCAGTGGGGTGATCTCAGCTCACTGTAACCACTGCCTCCTGGGCTTAAGCCATCCTCCCACCTCAGCCCTTAACAACCAATTCAATACCTTTAAACAATTGCCTTTACTTTTACAGTTACTGGCTATTTACTGAAAATTTAATATAATTTTAAATTTAGAAATAGAAACTTCACAGGTGGAATTAAATTTCATACGATTTTCGGTAAACAGCCCCCAGTAACTGTAAAAGTAAAGGCAATTTTTAAAATTATATTTTAAAAAGTGAAGTAAAATAAGCGAGTCAATCTAGAGACATTTTAAGAACTTAAAGAAAACGTAGGTATGGATCTCTGGAGGTGGTAAGGAGCGATATGGCCCGTAGTTGTGCAGAAAACACAGTAATTACTTAAGTTTGGGAAATTCCAATTTAGGCCAAATTCCTTAAGGGAAATCGACAAGCTGGCTGGCTCTTTCTGTCGGCAGCTTCCCGATGGAAACGTGGCAGGCAAAGAAACAGGACAGGCCACATGAAGGCCTGGAGAGCTTTAAGCCCAGGTTGAGAGCACAGGTGTGGCCGGGCACTGTGGCTCAAGCCTGTAATCCCAGCACTTTGGGAGGCCGAGGCGGGTGGATCACGAGGTCAACAGATCGAGACCCCATCACAGTCAACATGGTGAAACCCCGTCTCTACTAAAAATACAAAAAATTAGCTGGGCATGGTGGCGCGTGCCTCTAATCCCGGCTACTCGGGAGGCTGAGGCAGGAGAATTGCCTGAACCCAGGAGGCGGGGGTTGCTGTGAGCCGAGATCACACCATTGCACTCCAGCCTGGGTAACAAGAGCGAAACTCCGTCTCAAAAAAAAAGCACAGGTGTAGGCTTTCTGGTGTAGGTTCCGACACACCTGCCTTTCATTCCGGCCTCCACGACTCATTTAGGCTGCGACCCTTGAGTTCTCCACTTTCTCTAATTCTCAGTTACTTCCTCCTTAAGAAGTGGCCCATAACTCACACCTTTTTAGGTTTATAAGCCCGTGTGTACATACACCAATTAGTGCAATGTATGGCACAGAGTCCAGAAATGAAGGATATTAAGTTGAGGTCATTTTTCTTTTGCGAGGACAAGCACAGGGCATGGGCTGGGGCCCAGGAGTGAAAACCAGCAGCGGCTTTTCCGCCCACCCTTCCTTCTGGGACACCCAGTGTGCTAAAACAGGGCATGCGGCCCACCCGTGGCCTAGGCCGTCGGTTCCTGACCATGCCTAGCTCCTCTGAGGTGCCCTCATCCCGTTCACTTCAGGCACCTCCAGAACACTGGCCTCCCGCGCGCCGGAACCCGCGTCGTCCCCTAGCCGCCCGCAGGGCCGGAACTCCCAGCTCTGCGCTCCAAGACCGCGCGGCGCAACCTGCGCATGCGCACCCGCGTCCCGCTGCTGTTTAGCGGTTTCCAGGACTACGAAGCCCATCGCCCGGCATTGGAGAGCAAGAAAATGAAGCTCAAGAGCTTCCTGCTACGGTATTACCCGCCAGGTACGCGCCGGCCCGGCCCTGTCATCCCTACATGGGACTCCGGGCTCCGGGACTCGGAGGGTCTGGGGCGGAGGAGGTCGCGGGGACTGAGGGGCGTGGGGGAGGAGGGGGCCCCCTGGTGGGACAGGAAGTCGGGCACTTCCCAACCTGGGCGCCTCATTCCTTCAGACGCTGAACTCTTCCTCTAAACTTTAACAATTACTCTTTTAGGAATTTAAAGAGTTAAATTTGACTGTGCACATCAGTCCGTCTGCTTTATTGAATGCCTACTGTATACACGCTTTGTGCTCTGTGCCATGGACCTTTAAAGAAGTTTATAGTCCTTGATGCCAATGAGTGAAGTAATGATGAAACAAATTAACTATCAGTAACTTAAGCAATACATTAATTACTTAATCATTGCCTAACTCTAATTTTAGGACGTGGTCACCTTTAAAGAATAAGTGACACCCGTTGATCACCCAGTTTATTAGGGACAGAGATAGGAGTGGAACTCTTGGCTTCTAATTCAGAACTCACATTACAAATAGGAACATCTGCAAACGTGCCACAAGGCAGAAGATAACCAGATACACTTGCCCAGTGAAGTTTGGCTAGGAAATGTCATAAAGATTTCAAAAGAGGGTAAGATACTTTGGACCGGTTTGGTTTAGAATAGCTTTATGAGGGGTGGGAATTGAATTTAAGGTTGAATGTCGCACTTTTCCCAGCAACACATCCAACTGCTTGGTCAATATTTCCTTCCAAGTGTCTGTTGCACAGAGATCTCATTATTTCTTTCTTCCAGTCCCATCCCAATCCTGCTGCTTCCTCAGACTGTGCCCTGTAATGATGGCATCATCACCCTGCCTGTTTTTTGACAGAACCTAGGTGGTCAGGTGGTTGCTTTTTGTTTCTCTCTTGTGATCACTCACTACCCCCCTCCCCACCCCTTTTGCATTCCTTTATCCATTCTGCCAGCTCTAAGTCCAAAATATTCTGTGAATCCATCAGATTATCCCTCTTTCTATAGCACAGAGTGTTTGGTCTGACGTCCCTTTCAGCTGCTAACCTAGTCTTTTGGGAAAACCCTCCATTCCAGCCACCATTCCCTCTGGCTGGGCTACTCCAGTGGCTTTATAAGTGGATTTCTGGTTTTCATCCTCATCTCCTACAATCCATCTGCCACTAGGAGGCAGTGGGATCTGAATTCAAGATCTCGAATAGCTTCACATCATACTTAAGAATCAATCCACACCCCATGGGATTTGGTTCATCCTGTGCTGTTGACTTCTAAAACTTCCGACTTCTTTAGTTTGTTCTTCTAAGACTTCAGAGGGCCTTTTGCTCATTGTTCTTTTTTTGGACCCAGCTTTCCCTAGAGCTAGAAAAAGCTGCTTCCTTTTCTTCATTCAGTTTCAATCAATGTCAACCACCTGAAGAGACTTTCCTTTCTCACCTATTCAAAGTAGCCTGCACTGATTTTACTCTATGCCATAATGTGTTTAAAAATTATATTTGACACCATCCAGAATTCTACTTGTTATGTTTCAAATGTCTGCCTCCTTCCCATTTAATGTAAACTGCGTGAGAACTAAGATTTTTTTTTTTTTTTTAAATCATTGTAGCATCCTCTGCTTCTGGAAGAAATTTAGGGACATGGAAGATTAGGAATGTTTGTTGAATGAATGTATGGATAAATGGATGCATTTGATAGAGGTCAGGTATTCCTGAGAATAAATACTGAAAAATCTCAGGGGATGCTGTTTCTGCCTCTCTGGAAGATGGAGCTTGAATAGCTACTTTCTCCAGTTGGAAGTTAGCAATTGTAGAAAAGACACTCATTTTCTCCCTCATAGAACTCCAGTTAAAATAACATAAGAAAGCTATATATATATGGGAGTATCTAGGAAATTTATTTTATTAAATTAATTAGTTTATTTAATTTTTGAGATAGAGTCTTGCTGTTGCCCAGGTTGGAGTGCAGTAGTGCGATCTTGGCTCACTATAACCTCCACCGCCTGGATTCAAATGATATTCATGCCTTAGCCTCCAAGGTAGCTGGAATCACAGGTGTGCACCGCCACACCCAGCTAATTTTTGTATTTTTAGTAGAGACAGAGTTTCACCGTGTTGGCCAGGCTGGTCTCGAACTCCTGACCTCAACTGATCCACCTGTCTTGGCCTCCGAAAGTGCTGGGATTACAGGAATGAGTCACTGCACCAGGCAGAGAGTATCTAAGAAATTTAAGTTAGACATAGGTTTATAGTATATAGAAAATTTAAAATTAAGACCAATAGTCTGTTCCTTTTAAGTGTTCCATAATTCCGTAATTTTCTTTTGGCTCTTCTTGCCCATAGGCCTGTGCTGGCTCCCATAGGTGTACCAATAAATGAAGCTCTTGCTTTCATCCCTTTGTTGTGGAGTGTAGGTTAAGAATATGGGCTCTGGGTTCAGAATAACTGATTCTCACCATACATGATCAAAAAAAACACTTGGGCAATTTGTTTTACTCTATCAAACCATGGGTACATGGTGACAACAGCACCACTTGACAGGTCTACTAGACCCCTCCATCTGCTCATCTTGCTTGCTTCTTTCTCTTCAGAGTAAAGAAAGTTTTTGGAAGAATGCTTTCCCCACTTGCTGTCCTCCCTTCTGGATTGAACTCCTATCGTGTTTTCACCCTCATTGCTCCACTGAAACTGCCCACTTCAAGATCTCCAGTGACATTCGCATTGCTAATCCACTGGCCAAGCCACAGTCCTTGCCTGTCTTGACCTGACAGCAGCATTCGACCCATTTGACCACTCTACTTCTTTTGGCTTCCAGGACAGATTCTATTTTTGTGTCTCATGGTCACTTCTTCTCTGTCCACTTTGTTGTTGGTTCTTCTTCTTTTTGATTATTTAATGTTGGAGTGCCCCAGAAACCTAACCTTGGATTTCTCTTTTCTATCTATGCTCATACACGAGGCAATCTTGTACATTCTCAAGGTGTAAAAACTATCCTGAAGCTGGGCCCTGTGGCTCAAATGTGTAATCCCAGCACTTTGGGATACTGAAGCGGGCAGATCACCTGACGTCAGGAGTTCCAGACCAGCCTGGCCAATGTGGTGAAACCCCACCTCTACTAAAAGTGCAAAAAATATTAGCCAGGTGTGGTGGTGCGGGTCTGTTACCCAGCTACCCGGGTGGCTGAGGCAGGAGAATCGCTTGAACCTGGGAGGCAGTCGTTGGAGTGAGCTGAGATTGTGCCAGTGCACTCCAGCCTGGGCGCCGGAGCAAGACTCTGTCTCAAAAAAACAAAAACAAAAAATAAAAATCAAACCATCCCGCATAGTCCTGAGTACCTAAATGCCCGCCAGGCAGATTCATCTGAATGTCTACTGTGCATCTCATATGGGGATCTCCTACGGTCAGCACATTTCAGCTCCATGTCTCCACTTGCTCATGTCAAACATTTTGGACTCTCCTCTCTCTCATACTCCACATCTGGTCCAATAACAAATCCTGCTAGTCCTGGCTTCAGAATATATACAGAATTCAACAGTTTCTTCTACCTGACCGCTACTGATTTTTTTAGCTTGAAAGCTTCCTTCCTCCTTTGACCCACTTCGGTCCACATGGCAGTGGGATAGCTCTGTTGGAACATAAATATGATCATGTCACTCTTCTGCTCCAGCCCTCCAATGGCTTCTCATCTCACTTAAAGTGAAAGGGACATGATTTCCAAGGTCCTGAAAAACCTCAGCCCCTGTTGCTTTCCTGACCTCACCACTTTCTGCTTTTCCCTCCAGCAGAACTCCTCTTCTTGGTGTTCCTTGGATGGGGCAGGAGTGTCCCCACTCAGGGCCTGCAGTTGCTGTTCTTTCTGCCTCGAATAATCTACCCATGGACATTTGTATCGCTAGTGCCCCATATTTTTAAACTCTTTCCTCAAAAGTGTGTAAAGTGAAGACTTAGATGACTCCCTTCTGAGCATTCCTATCTTCTCATGATATTTCACAGCCCCTTTCCCAACTTTGTCTTTTCTCCTTGGGGCTTTCTTAATCCAACTCATCATTATTTTACTCATTTATTTTGTTTATTCTTCCCTAATAGAATAAAAGCTTGATGAAAGTAGAAACTTTGTCTATTTTGTTTCCACCTTGTCTCTAGCACCCAGAGCAGAGCCTGGTGCACAAAATGACATTAATGTTTCTGTTGAATAAGTGAGTTTAATGAGATGACGTATGTTATGCAGAATGCCTCAAACTCTTTCTGAAATGTGAAAGGGTCAGATAAGTGACCTTTGATCTACTTCAGCTCTAAAAGCCTAGGACTCTTATAGCGATCTTAGATTCAGGTAATGCTCTTGACTCATGTTTGCAACTATTGCCTTAATGATTATCTTATAATGAGATCATATTACTTAGCACGCTTGACATTTAATTTCTGAATTCCAGTCTTTGGTGAGCCATATCATATGCAAGTTTCCAACATACTGCTGAATAGCATGTAGGTGTTTCAATAACATTACCAGTTGGGAAAAAATCATTCATCACTGAATCATTCCCGTGCTACCTTTATCCCTTTTGCATATAGAGGAGTTTCGTTTTGCCTCATAATCCTCTAATTTTCGCCCTCCCACTTTCTTTTGAATAACATATAGGTCAGGGCATTGTCTTGTTGCTATCTACTGAATGCTGTCTCCCTACCTACATTCTCAAAAACTAAATGCGCATACTAATAACATGGCTAATCAAACATGGGACATTCCTTTTCATCTTGGTCATATTTATTAACTCATAAGCTCTTTACTTTGGGAAGAGTGGGTGTTGACTATGTGCTTTTCAGCTGACTCAGTTATGATAATTTTTGTCTTTCATTTAATGTGTGAAGTCCATAGTTCTTTGGCCAGGAGAAGGAAGTAAGTCAACAATTAACTAAACTAGTTAACATTCTGAGCGCTTTAAAGGTTTCTGTTGATTGAGTATATAATCTAAGTAAAGAACACTAATATCATTTGAAGCATGCCCTTTTAAATATTGAAGAATTTGAGGAATAGAGGCTTCTTACCTAAATGTTTTGGAAATTATATTTATTGAATAATACACAATCAAGGGAAAATTAAGATTACTAAGATACTGTGGAAAACAATCACTGAAGGAACATATGTATTTCTGGCAGCATCTTTATTTATTTTTATTTTTGAGACACAGTTTTACTCTGTTGCCCAGGCTGGAGTGTAGTGGCAAGATCTTGGCTCACTGCAACCTCTGCCTCAATGTCCTGTGTTGCTGAGATTACAGGCATGTGCTATCATGCCCAGCTAATTTTTGTATTTTTAGTAGATATGTAGTTTCACCATGTTGGCCAAGCTGATCCTGAATTCCTGACCTCAAGTGATGCAACTGCCTCGCCTCCCAAAGTGCTGGGATTATAGGCATGAGCCACTGCTCCTGGACTCTTTATTTTCTGTTTTTATTCTTCGTGGCATGCGGCACAGCCCTTTGCTCATTTTGGAGCTCAGTAATCATGAGAGGGATGAACATATTGCCTAGATCAATGTTGCACAAGCTTTTTGGCACCAGGGACTGACTGATTTCAGGGAAGACTGATTTCAGGGAAGACAATTTTTCCACAGACGAGGAGGATGGTTTCGGGATGAAACTGTTACACCTGCGATCATCAGGCATTAGTCAGATTCGCATGAAGAGTGTGCAACCTAGGTCCCTCGTATGCGTAGTTCACAGTAGGTTTCGTGCTGCTCTGAGACTCTAATGCTGCTGCTAATCTGATAGGAGGCGGACTGAGCTCAGAAGGTAATGCTCACTTACTCACTGCTCACCTCCTGCTGTGTGGCCTGGATCATAACAGGTGACTACTACTGGTCTAGGGCACAGCAGGGTAAGGGGATCCCTGGCCTAGAGGTTTTGTAACAGCAAAGCAGTCAAATGTACATGTTTCAATTTTGTACTTTATTTTCCAGATCCATTTGTACAGCATCCCAACGAATTTTTAGTAATCAGCTTAAAGACTCTGAATCTTTTTACTTTATTACCAACAAGATAGTGAAGAGAGAAAGCACACTTTTGTTAACTTATTTGCTAAAGTGTTCAAAATGCATTTCCTTAAGGTATTAGATCATACTCCATGGACTGCCAAGTGCTAACTCTTTCCAACCTTTCTCTGAGTTACAGATATTATTATATTGCTTATTCATTGTGTACACCATTTATTTACTCAAACATTTATTTCCTCAATAATAAATAACACATAGTAAGTACCCTTATATATAATGCAAAAAATCTAAAATTATAGTACTGAAACACTCTCTTGATGATGATGACACCTTGCATTGATACAGACTTTGCATATTTTAATGTATGTATCTTTCTTGAATTTTCAAATAGCTTCATAGGGATCTTGATCTTCAAGAGTTTATATTCTAATAATGTTGATCAACTGGGCATGGTGGTGCATGCCTTTAATCCTAGCATTTTGAGAAACTGAGGCAGGAGGATGGCTTGAGACCAGGAGTTTGAGACCAGCCTGAGAAACATAGTGAGATCTTGTTTCTACAAAAAATTAAAAAGTTAGCTGGGCACAATGGCATGGGCCTGTAGTCCTAGCTATTCAAGAAAATGAGGCAGAAGGATGGCATGAGTCATTCGATGAGTGAAACTTACATCTACTTTGTTTTGTATTTTTCCTTGATAATGAAATTAAGGATTTTTGTTTTGGTTTGTTTAGTGAGCTATGATTGTATCACTGTACTGCAGCGTAGGTGACAGAACAAGACTCTGCCTTTAACAAAATGAAAAAGAAAAGATGTTGATCCCTATCATTTTTTCTGTTTTCTTATTTTTCTCTTTCTAATTTTAATTTTAATAATTTTTTTTGCCCAGGCTGGAGTGCAGTGGCACAATCTCAGCTCACTGCTATGTCTGCCTCCTGGATTCAAGTTATTTTCCTGCCTCAGTTTCCCAAGTAGCTGGGATTATAGGCATGCCACCCCACCTTGCTAATTTTTTGTGTGTTTAGTAGAGACAGAGTTTCATCATGTTGTCCAGGCTGGTCTCGAATTCCTGGCCTCAAGTGATCTGCCTGCCTCAGCCTCCCAAAGTGCTGGAATTACAGGCATGAGCCACCATGCCTGTCTTCTCTTACTTTTTTAAATTATAAAATATTTATGCATAGCCAAATAAGGAAAATACATCAAGAAATAGCTAAGATCAGCCTCATCCCCCTGGAGATGTGATCATCCCTTGAAAGGAGTCACCTAATGTGTGAGAATCCCTGTTTCTTCAAGCTGCTGATGTTGAATATAATCAGTCTTCTTAATCTTTGCTAATTTGATGGGTGAAAGTTACATCTACTTTGTTTTATATTTTTTCTTGATAATGAAATTAAGGGTTTTTGTTTTGGTTTGTTTTTTGATCATTGACTGTCTTTGTAAATTGACTGTTCCTGACTTTTGTCCAATTTTCTTTTTAAAAATCATGTTTAGAGTTCTTTATATTAAGTTCTTAAAGCTTTGTGTTTATGGTTGAAACTTCTTTGCTGATTACTATTTGCCTTTAGCTTTGTGGTATCTTTTATCGTACAGAAACTTTCAATTTATTTTAGACAAATTTGTCAAATTTTTTTATAGCTATTGTTATTTCACATACTTACAAAGGTGATTACAGACACTAAGATATAAATATAATATATTATTTAGAATATTTTATATTTTATTTTTAATACTAAAATTTGTAATCAACCTGGAATATTTTTGCACATTGTATGTGGCAGAAATATATTTTATTTTCAAAAATTCAAGGTGATTATTACATCATTTATTGAACAAAACCTTCTTTCTCTATTAATTTGAAATATGATTACATCATTTATTGAATGATATTCTCTATTAATTAAAAGATTATCTTCACTTTATTTTTAAATTTTGATGCATAGGTGATTTTATTATACTGATCTAATTTTGTCTCAGAACCACATTTTTTTTTTTGAGATGGAGTTTCACACTTGTTACCCAGGCTGGAGTGCAATGGTGCGATCTCGGCTCACCGCAACCTCTGCCTCCTGGGTTCAGGCAATTCTCCTGCCTCAGCCTCCTGAGTAGCTGGGATTACAGGCACGCGCCACCATGCCCAGCTAATTTTTTGTATTTTTAGTAGAGATGGGGTTTCACCATGTTGACCAGGATGGTCTCAATCTCTTTACCTTGTGATCCACCCGCCTCGGCCTCCCAAAGTGCTGGGATTGCAGGCTTGAGCCACCACGCCCAGCCTATTTTATAGTTCATTGTAATATCTGGCAGAGTAAATTTTCACATTTTAAAAAGTAACATCATTATAATTACATTAACTTCATAAATTTGACATCTTTACAGCATTAAGTTTTCTCACCCATAAATGTGTCTCCTCGTTTATCACATTTTTTTGATATTCAATAGTACATCGGGGACTTGCACATTTCTTATTAGTTCTATGTTTAGATACTCAGTAATTTTCTTTGCGACTGTAAATGTGATCTTGCCATTAACTGCATCTTTAATGTTTACAATATCTCTTTCTTGTCTTCTCCTAATCTAGTCTCAGCTTTCTGTATTCTATTTATCTTTTATAAGCACCTTAAATCTTTTCCGTAACATGTGGCATACAGTTAGGTTTAAAGATATTTTAACAGTGCTATAATGTCATATTTTGCTGAAAAGGTTAATGTGACATGAACAGTTTTTTTTACTCTAAAGAAATAAGTGGTGGTTGGTTTTCCATGGAATCTTTCTTTTTTTCTTTTAAAGTTTGCTTTTGAGACAATAGTTTGGTTTCAGGTCTTTAGTACAAAAGAACTACTTCTTGTGGGGAAAAACAACACAAAATTATGCCAAACTAGCATTTGCTTGCTATGTGATAGTGTTCTGGGCATTCCTCCAGTGATTAAACGCATTTTGAATGATTTTTCTGTTCTAAAATCTTGTACTTCATTACACAACATCTGCTTGAATTACCTGTTAGGTTTTGCCATATCCGCACAGCAAGACAGGGTTGAGAAAAATTTCTTCTGAGAGATCATATGCAGCTGAGTGGGTAGTGATGAGGAAGAAACTCTAGAGGAGAAGCAATGTTGAAGGAGAAGATCCTGAACTCTTTGAGGTGGTGGGGAGACATCTATGTATCTGGAACTCAGAGGCGATCTAGACTAGAGGGTTGCAATTAATAGTTAGCATGTTGATGGTAATTAAAGTCCTGGAACCGATGAATTGATACAGGGAAAGAATATGAGGTGAGAGAAGAAGAATCTCTAGACCTGAAGTTTAAAGATGCTTAGTGTTTCAAGGTCAGGCAAAAGAGGACAAAGGAGAATAAAAAATGACAAAGTGATTGGGAAAAGAGAAAGAAGAGATTTTATAAAAGCCTAAAGGAGGTATATTTGAGGAAGGAGGACATATTGTTTATGGTGTTGATGATTTCTGAAAGGCCATGTGCTATAAGGACAGAGAATGTCAAATGCATTAAGCAATTTGAGGACAGTCTTCCAATCATCTGCCAGTTAATTCATGTATTCAACAAGCACTACTTGAGCATTTTGAAAGATCATGAAGGCACTGGATAAGGTCACGCACTGTTGATGGAGAAGTGGAAGCTCGGGAGGGATCTGAGCGTGTTGCTCATACTCGACCCTGAACGAAACAATTCACAGACCTGCTGTGCTTAAATCATGACTTGCCCTGGGAAGGGTCTTTTTGGGAATATAGGGAGGCATATGGCATGGATATACTTCCTTCTTCAAAGATGTTACAAGCTCCCTGGAAAGAGAAGGCATAAATGCAATTTAAGTAATACAAGGTGACCATGTAGGAAATGGCACAAGGTAGCATTTGATTAATAGCTAGTTAATAAGCACTGTTCATTGAGAATTTATGCCGAGAGCTTTGTATACATCTAGGTAATCTCAATCACAAACTGTAGGTAGTGTTCATAGATGAGAAAATTGTGACAAATTACTTTACTAGAACTATGACATAAGTAAGGGGTTGAAGATCTATTTTATGCCATGTATACACTTTTCTACTCCGCCACATTCTTTTTTTTTTTTTTTTTTTTTGAGACAGAGAGTTTTACTCTGTTGCCTAGGCTGGAGTCAGTGGTGTGATCTCAGCTCAATGAAACCTCCGCCTCCCAGGTTCAAGTGATTCTCCTTCCTCAGCCTCTCAAGTAGCTGGGATTACAGGTGCCTGCCACCACACTCAGCTAATTTTTGTATTTTTAGTAGAGATGGGGTTTCAGCATGTTGGCCAGGCTGGTCTTAAACTCCTGACCTCAAGTGATCTGCTTGCCTCGGCCTCCCAAAGTGCTGGGATTATAGTAGTAAGCCACCACACCTGGCCTCTGCCACATTCTTTCTCAACAGTTCAGTGCTTTTGAAAAGTAAATATCATGTTTTGGCATCATTTTCTGTTTTCTGAATCTGAATATTGCTGGAATCATATCTGTTATATCAAACTATGGACTATAGCAGTAATTCTCAAACTACAGGGGACTCCCGAGAACACTCGAACACTTTCAGCAGGGTCTCATGGTCAAACTTATTTTTCATAATAACAATAAGATGTTACTTCCTTTTTTAAACTGTACTGACATTGTCACTAATGGTCCAGAAGCAATGGAAGGTGAAACAGCTGGTGCCTTACTACAAATCAAGGAAGTGACACCAAACTCTCATTGTGGTCACTGTATTCTTCACTGACACACACTCACAATAGTCAAAAACAAAAAATCCCAGCAGAACAACCTAGTTTCGCTTGAGAATTTCCTTGATGAAGCAGCAAAAATTACTAATGTAGCTAAATGTTAACATAGGAGTGCATGTGTTTTGAGTATTCTAGGTGATGAAATAGGAAGCACTAAGAAATCACTTCCACTGTACAGCGAAGCCTGATAGTTGTTGCTATGGTTAGGCTTTGTGTCCTCACCCAAATCTCATCTTGAATTATAATTACCATAATCCCCACAATCCCCACATGTCGAGAGAGAGACCAGGTGGAGGTGATTGGATCAGGGGACAGTTCTCATGATAGTGGGTGAGTTCTCACGAGATCTGATCATTTTATAAGTGTTTGGTAGTTCCTCCTGCATTCATTCTGTTCCTGTCGCCTTGTGAAGAAGGTGCCTTACTTCCTCTTTTCCTTCCACCATGAGTGTAGGTTTCCTGAGGCCTCCCCAGCTGTGAGGAACTGTGAGTCAATTAAACTTCTTTCTTTTATAAATTACCCAGTCGCAGGCAGTTCTTTATAGCAGTATGAAAACAAACTAACACAGTTGTCTTAAGGAAAATGTCGGTTGCTTGAGTTACGAGATAAGCCAACTTTTTTTTCATGGAAAAGCATTTTTGCTTGAAAGACTGACGGAGAAACAACATGGTTTTCAGACTTGGACATGTGGCAGACATTTTCTTGAAAATGAACAAAGTGAGCCCACAGCTTTCAAGCAAAAATGTCAGCATTTCTTGCTAGTGATATATTTGTGCTTCCAATCAAAAAGTCTAAGCTCAGAACACTTTTGTTCACCACTATAATCTTGATAGCTTACCAACAGTGAGAGTTTTCTTATGATAAAACCTGGTAGTGAACATGGCAAATGTTACTTTCTGATATTGTGTGATGAAATATGTCAACAGTTAAAATATATGCATGACTTATTTTTCAAATGTCCAGTGCATGATTGTGCATAGATCACGCATGGATAAAAGATCCATCGAAAGCGTGTAATAGACCAATGGGGTTTAATGCAAGTATATGGAAAAGTTCACTATTATGGTTTCAGATTCTATACTGCAACTAATTTTAAGAAGTTACCATTTGTTGAGTCTTAATATAATATCAAAAAAGAATGTTCATACTGATATAAAAAGGCAATTATAATATTCCTTCATTTTCAAACTACATATCGGTGTCTGACTATATTTGTTTAAAAACTTTACCAGCAACAGCTTGAATGCAGAAACAGATGAGAATTCAGTGTCTTAAATCAAGCCAGACATTAGAGATTTGCAAAAGTATAAAACAGTGCTACTCTTCTTGCTCTTTTGGGGGGTCATGAAAATATAGTTACTTTTACAAAAATTTAAAATAAACAACATGCTATGAATTATTGTTATTTTAAAACAATAAATATTTTAAAACTTTCTCAATTTTAGTTTTTAATATGAAAAAGACTCTTTGGTGTTCTAAATAATTTATCAAGAGTGTAAGGTGATCCGGAAGCCAGATTTTTTAGATGAACTAGTTTAGATCCATGGTCAGAGATAGTAGAATCAAGTGATTAGGAGGCTCTCTCCAGTTTTTATTAGTGCTGGGCTCTTTGGATGCAGTATATTCTGTGGTTCCATCTTCAAGTTTACAGGTTCTATTGTCTGTCATCTGTATTTTTGAACTCACTTAGCAAGTTTTTTATTTTTATTATTATATTTTTCAGTTTTAGAATTCTCATTTGGTTTAATATTTTCTGGGATTTTTCATTCTTCATTTGTTTCAAATAAATTTATAAATGATCACTGAAGGATTTTCATAATATCTTCTTTAAAGCCCTTGTTAGGTGATTCCAACCTCTGATTCATCTTGGTATTGCTGTTTGTTGATTGTCCTTGGCATAATAGATGATTTTTTTTTTAATCGTCTCCTAGACATTTTGATTATTACAGATATTCTTGATTCTATCTAAACCTTCTAATTTGGGGAAATCTGCTTAGATTTAGCATATGTATTCTTGGGCTACTTTTGTGGGTGTTAGTTTTAATGATGGTAATGTAGTTTCCTAAGTCCTTGCAATGCTACTGTCCTTTTGTTTTTTCCAGTATTGCTAAGACTCCTATTCAGTCGCTGCTGGCGCCACCTGCAGGGAGCAGAAGGTACTTCCATAGTAGGCCTGCTATCACTGAGTGACCTTCCTGGTCACTTCTGGGCCTGATTATGCTACTGGCTGGAAGACAGGGAGACACAGGGCTTTGCAGAGGCTGCCTCAGTGCCTGGTTGTGGAGTGAGGTCTGAGACATCCCTGGACTTCATCGTTGTCTCTTTTGCAAGTGGATAGCACCATCCACCAATGGCCTGGCTGTGGAGTGGGATCTGGGAGGTCCCAGGACTTTGTTGATGGGGCTGCAGCCAGATCGGACTGCCTGCTGGGGCCCAGCATGTGCAGTGGGAACTGAAACAGCCTTGAGCTGAGCTTCCACTGGGGGATCAAAGTGCTTGCAGGAGCCCCATTTGTGGGGCAGGGGTTAGGGCCCTCTTGTCCTAGTTTTGGGATGTGGGGTGCGGTGATAAAAAGAAAATCCAGGACTCTCACCATGTAGTCATTCCTCAAGCCCTGAGGCCTGTAGCCAGTCTACCTTCTTCCATCCAACTTTCGATTATTTTATCATTGTCTGTTGAACAATTTCAAGGGCATTTATTTATATTTAGAGGGAAGGACCAGGGAAAAGTGTGTCTATGTGATTTTGTTTTGGAACTAGATATAACTGCTTATTTTTTAAATTAAAAATGTAAAATTATAAAAAGTAAAAATGGAAAAAATTGTGGCAAGGTAGGTTAACTTTTGGCTTAGGCGGTCATCGTATGTGTTTTATAGCATGTTTGTTTATTTCTGTAGGAATTATGTTGGAATATGAAAAAAGTGGAGAATTAAAGACTAAGTCCATAGATTTGCTTGATCTTGGTCCCAGGTAAGTTAACTATGTAACACAACAAGTAAATTTTCACTGGAAATGACACAAGAGTGATGTGTGGATGAGCTGCAGGTAATACACTAAACTGCATATAATAAACTGCAGCTAATACATTATTTTTAAAAAATAGTTCTTCTGTGGTGTATTAGTTACTGTTTGTTTCAGTCAGTTTTACCTGAGGATCTTCCTAAATGAAGAGGAGGTGGAAAAAGGGTCATCACACTTTTTTTTTTCTAAGAAGATCTTTAAAAAACAAACCTTTGAGTTTATAGTTTTAGAAAAGTTGTGAAGGTAGAGTTTCTGCACCCAGTTTCCCCTGATCTTAGCATCTCAGATTAGTCAGGTACATTTATTAGGATTAATGAACCAGTATGATACATACTTACTAGCTAAGGCCCACTTTATTCAGTTTTTCTTAGTTTTTCCCTAATTCCCTTCTTCTGTTCCAGGATTCCATCCAGAATCCCACATGACATTTAGCCATCATGTATCCTTAAGCATCCCTAGGCTGTGACTGTTTCTCAGATTTCTCTTATTTTTGCTGACCTTAACATTTTTGAGGAGTACTTGTAACTGAGTTTTAAGAATATTACTAAACCTGTTATTATTAAATGCTTCATAGGTCTGACTGAATATGTTCCTCCTCATTAATTGTCATGGGGCAGAAGGGGGAGACCTAATCTTTATTACTGAAGCTTGGTATGAATGCAGAGAAAATCTCTTGTGATGTGATAATGCCGAGTTCGAAATCTAATGCTAATAGCTGGCATGGTGGCTCACACCTGTGATCCCAGCACTTTGGAAGGCCAAGGTGGGTGGATCACTTGAGGTCAGGAGTTCAAGACCAGCGTGGCCAACATGGTGAAACCCTGTCTCTACTAAACACACAAAAATTAGCCAGGTGTGGTGGCATATGCCTGTTGTCCTAGTTACTCGGGAGGCTAAGGGATGAGAATCACTTGAACCCAGGAGGCAGAGATTACAGTGAGCAAGATCACGCCACTACACTCCAGCCTGGGTGACAGAGTGAGACTCCATCTCAAAAAAAAATCTCATGAATAACTCCACTTTAAGGCCAAGTGGTGGCTCACACCTGTAATCCCAGCATCTTGGGAGGCCAAGGCAGGAGAATCACTTTAGTCTAGGAGCTTGAGACCAGCCTGGGCAACACAACATAGCAAGACCCTGTCTTTATAAACAAACAAGCAAAAATTCAACTTCAAGAGAGAGTCAGACTAGTGATTATCCTGTGAGAGCCTAAATTCAGATAAGGTGGAGATAATCCCAATGAGTGAAAATTAAAAAAGAAACAGAACAAAAATGTTGTGTTTTAGGTTTGTGGCCTGAGACTGTGAGCAAAAGGAGCTTTCTTACATGAGCTGCTCTCTAGTTTTATAATGACCCCACTTGGCACCATAACTGAGAGAAAGGTGCTCTCTTAATCCTGGAGTTGCTACCACTTGAGAGGTTTGGTGTTTCTGGGAACACCTGTCTAGGGTGGGGATGGGGCATGGCTCAGAGGACGATGGTCTTTGTAGGGTCCAAGTCTTATTTCAGGTGCTTGACACAAGGAAGGTAGTCAACTGATTTTTTTTTCAATCAAAGAATAAACAGTGGCACAGATAGTGTCACTGAATTTCATGTACAACAATCTTTGTTTATTTTCAGGAAAGATGAGGCCTAATATCAAACCCAACCTGTAATTTTTGTAAATGGAACCTGTTACTGAATTGTGTGACTATGCTAGCATGCAGGAAGTTTCTTCATTAGACATTCATTTATTTTTTCAGCAGTTACATATATGTACAATTACATATATGTACACATACATAAGAATCTAATGTGGGTTAGATTCTAAAAGAGGCTATGAAGATATTAATCATAATCCCTACACTTGATAGGCTTTTTGTCTAGTTTGAGAAACAACTTGTACAACATAGAACATCACACAGGTGGTACAGATACACTTCTATGTGGGAGAACAGCCCCCAGATAGACATTCCACAAAACCACAGATTTTTATATTTAAAAAGTTTGAATTCTTAGGTCATTTCCAAAAGGATTTGTGAGCCATGAATCTAGGCACTTGAAACTTTGTTCTTCATATTAGCTATAGTCACTCAATTGTGCTATGCTTTCCTGAGGACATATAAGGCGTAGCTACTCATAAACATGACCTTTCAGTGATATGAGAAAGTAAATAAATGTCTCAAAAAGGGATGAGTCTTATTTCTAGTTTTGTGCAAGAATCTGAAGTATTGTGCCTGTAAAAACACTGGCACCATAGATGACAAACTGGAATTACTGCATGAGAATCCTACAGGGCTGGAGTGTTTAGATTATCTGGTTACTTTGGATTTTGCGAGGAAATCTGTTTTTATCCAAGTTGTTAAAAACTTTTCAAAGGAGCATTTTTGCCCTTTTAATTCTTATGAAATTAAATATCTTTTTGACAATTGAATATCTCAGGGTTTATCCAAGTCGTTATTATAGACAGCCCCTGGTTCACGTTTGTTCAAAGTATTCACTCCTAATAGATTACATTTCTTGAGAGTCGGGGCCATGTCTTTGACACTCCCAGTGCTAAAGGAGTAGTAGCAACTCAATATATGTCACTTGAATGAGCAGGTTCCTAGCTTGATGCCTTGCACAAAACTGGAGCTTAATGTTTATGAGGTGAAGAGGGAATACTTATCAGAGGTCACATTCGTGGGAAGTGGATACTGAGACAGAGGTGGGTTAATAAAGGTTTATTGGGCAGTGACACTTGTGACAGTCCAGGGCACGAAGCAGGATCTGGCAGGAGGAACCATCTGACCTTGGTGAAGGAGGCGGGACAACAGAATCTCTGCCAATCTGGAGGAGCTCAGGAGCAAAACTTGCCTGTTAGAGGAGTGCCTCACAGCCAGGCTCCTGCTCTGCCCCTGCTCAGCTGTGGGCGGGGAGTCACCAGAGAAGAGCCGGAGCCTGGAATACCAAGGTGCAACCTTCAGCAGCCTCACTAAAAGCTGTCAGGCAACAAAGCTCCAAGCCTGAAGCTGGGCCTAAGTCTTTTCTTAAAGGTGGGGGAACCTGCGTAGTGCATCTTCTAGATGGGTGTGACATGATTGATGAAATGGCTCTATTTCGGATGCTTCGTGGTATATATACATTGATGCCTTTTTTAGAATGAATTTTATTCTGTTCCAGCAACATTTTTTCAGAATTTCTACATATTATTTGAATACTAGAGAAAATTTGAATCTATCTGTATATTTTTTCAGACCAGTTATCTTTCAGGGAAATAATAATTTAGTCCATAATAAATGTTAATGTTAGCCTTATTATTTTTAAAATTTATGGTTAAGCATTTTCTCTTTTCCTAAACATATTTTACATCTAATCTTTCTGAACCTCAGTTTCTTCATCTCTAAAATAATTATGATAAAAGCATTACGTTAGCAGATTGTTACAGGATTAAATAAGAGAACATATGTAAAGTGAAAAATATGATGCTGGGAACATTCAATACATGTTCATTCAAAAGAAACAGGAAAAAAAAGAAAAATAGCTCATGTTCAGAACTAGTACGGACTAGGCCTTCCTAGGTGTCTTCATTCGTTTTGTGCTGCTATAACAAAAAATACCTGAGAGAAGGTTATTTATTTCTCACAGTTGTGACTGGGAAATCCAAGATCAGGGCCCCCACAGGTTTGGTGTCTGGTGAGGGCTTCACTCTGCTTCCAAGATGGCGCCTTGATGCTGTGTCTTCACATGGCAGAGGGCAGAAGGGCAAAAGGGCTGAACATTCTTTGTCAGGCCGTCTGATCGGGGCATCTGATCCCATTCACGAGGGCTCCATCATTGTGACTTAATTACGTATTCAGGCCCCACCTGTTAACGCTGTTACATTGGTGAACACGTTTCAGCATGAATTTTAGAGGGGATGCAAATACTCAAACGACAGCAGTAGGTGAGAATATTAGACTTTTGGCACACCCTCCACAAAACAAGCCTTAGCTATGGAAAAATGTGTTTTAGAAATTCCAGATTTCTTGCTTTCCTGCAATCATGCTATTTACTGATTTGTGTGATTCCCACCCCTACATCTCCCCCGAGATATCTCTTGGGAAAGATAATGATGTTTTTAACATTTTACAAATGTGCTTCATGAAGCAATGCAATCAGTTCTTCATGTAATAAAGGTATATGTAAATTCTGACATAAAATAAAGGAAACTTTTATTTTGGGTGAATTTCAGTACGGATGTCAGTGCTTTAGTGGAAGAAATCCAGCAGGCAGAACCTCTAATCACAGCTTCACGAACAGAGCAAGTGAAACTTTTGATACAGAGGTTACAAGAGAAACTTGGCCAGCACAGCAACCACACATTCTATCTTTTTAAGGTAATGCATTAAAAAAAATCAGATAAATGAATTTCAGTGACATGATTGATGTTTTGTTAATTTCTCTTTCTCTAAAAATATTTTTCATTCCCTAAACATTTCATATTTTCTGCTTCAATGTGAACTAAATAATATTTCAGTACATTATTTATTTTTATGGATTATATAATTTCAATGTGATGTAAATATGCTTTTTAAATAGGTTTTTTGATTATTAAATTAAAATATAGCAAATATTTAGCACTTCTAGAAAAGCTTTTAATTTTCCATTATAATTATCCTAGTATTACTTCATATTACACAGCTTTTATCTTTTATTATTTAAATATAATTACGATAATAAAATATAATTATTAGTTATATACTCACCTGATAACAAAATATCCAGGCATTCCTTTCTAGAAGAGGATGAGGTTGTAGTCTTGTAGCATTTCTTTGTCCAGCAGGTGGCACTGTTTAATTTCAAATATCAGCTCTGTAACTGGTGTGTCTCATAATTTATTCTCCAAAGGGAACATTTTTTATAGTGAAAGTAGATGCCATTAATAGTGACATTTTGGCACCCAGACATAACCCGGATTATCCTAGCATAGCCAATCGCTATTAATAGACTGTCCAATTTATGTATATGCATTCAGTAAATATTCATTAAACATTCACTGTATGTTAGATGTTGTAGTAATTGAAAGATAAATAAGACATAGTCTGACTTTAAAGGATTCATAAAGAATAATACATTATCAAATCTTTGCCGAAACATATTTAGTGTATTTCCTATATACACAGTTAATACATATATACAAACCATATGCGTATGTAAAGAAAATGTGACAAATTATTGCTATCAATAAGATACCACATAGCACTAATTTGTAATATTTAGTGGTATCAGTAAGATACCATATAGCACTGTCTGTCTTAAAGGTAAATCAGATATTGCCATTTCTGAGGTATAATTAAGACAAAATTGAATGTCTTCATTGGTTTGAAGTTGTAACTAACAAATTAAACTTAATTTGGTTTGAGTCTAAAAAATGGTGTTTTCTTTCACTGAAGGTTCTCAGAGCACATATATTGCCACTGACTAATGTTGCACTTAACAAATCGGGCTCATGGTAAGATTCTCTTTTTATGTCTAATTTTTAGCAATGAAAAGCTAAACAAGTTTCTGGGTTCATTTTTTGAAGATTCCAGTTAGCTAAGTACATAATATATTCATTTTTCTGATTTCAGTACCCTCTTGAATATTGAGGAGAAATATAAGCCCTTTCTTTGACTATTCTAATCTGAATTTTTTAAAGTCATGTTTGTGTACAGTAAACGGGAGGTATATTGGGTTCTCAGCAAATATAGCTGCTGAATAACTCAGCTCAGGAATGAGTCAGGCAGGGTGGTCTCATCTCTAACTTGATTGATTGTGATCAGTCTATTCAGAGCAGGCATCCATGTAGGTCAGTGATTTGGGGTATGGTGAATAGCAGCTTCAAGTCTATGTTGAGAGCATGGCTGCGATCAGCTTGGGAGCTGACGTGCTAGGTAGGAGAGATGAGGTAGAAGCCGCATCTTGACCTACAGACATAAAATAAACATGTCTGTAGTAGTTTGTTAAGGCTTCCATGATAAAGTGCAAACTGAGTGGCTTCCACAACCAACACTTATTGTGCCACAGTTGTGGAGGTTAGAAGTCAGAGGTCAAGATGTCATCAGGGTCAGTTCCTTCTGAGGCTTGTGGGAAAGAAGCTGTTCCACAGCTCTTATAGCTTCTGGTGGTTTGCTGGCAATCTTTGGTGTGGAGAAGCATTACCCTGAGCTCTGCTTTCATCTTCACATGGTTTTCCCTGTGTGTGTCTCTAACCATAGGACCCGTTCTTATAGGGATGCATTGAATTAGGGCCCACCCTACTGTGGCATGATCTCATCCTAACTTAACTATTTTTTTTTTTTTTTTTTTTGAGACAGAGTTTCGCTTTTGTTGCCCGGGCTGGAGTGCAATGGCGCAATCTCCACTCACTGCAACCTCTGCCTCCCAGGTTCAAGCAATTCTCCTGCCTCAGCCACCTGAGTAGCTGGGATTACAGGTGCCCACCACCATGCCCACCTACAAAAAAAAATACTTTTTTTTGTATTTTTAGTAGAGATAGGGTTTTACAATGTTGGCCAGGTGGGTCTTGAACTCCTGACCTTGTGACCCACCAGCCTTGGCCTCCCAAATGGCTCGGATTACAGGTGTGCCCTAGCTTATATTTTGTTTAAAAAACGAATCAATGGATCCTTTAACATAGCTATTCTGCCATAGGAGTAGTTAGTGGAGTATAATGTGAAACAGCAGCATCTTAATCATCCCTTCAATATTCAATTAGGAAAGATATTTTCTTTTAAAATATCTCTGAAATCAAAATATTGCTTTAAAAGTATAACAAAAATATATTTCCCCAGCACAGAAAATGATCCACAAAATTGAAAAGCCAGTCTGAATGTCACGTGGTAATGTTAAAAGGTGAAGGAAAGTCTAACAGCAAAACTTAACTAAACAGGAAGGTTAGCAAGACAGGATACCTTTGGTTCTCTCCTAGGTATTTTCCTTCTACTATCTTCTCCCGCAGACTTCCGCTACCCTTGGCTAGATGTAAACTCACATTTGCAACTATACACATACATGCTATGATGTTTTTATGGGTTGAATTGCATCCCCCCAAAGTTCATACGTTGAAGTTCTAATTCCCCAGAACCTTAGAATGTGAATTTATTTGTAAATAAGGTCATCACGGATGTAATTATCAATAGTTAAGTTAGGGCTGGGCATGGTGGCTCCTGCCTGTAAAAATCAACAGAATATATCACAATTTAGACATTGTTCTCAATTTAACTTTTTGTTCTGCACATATGACTTCCATTGTAAAAAGCATAATTGGCCAGGTGTGGTGGCTCACACTTGTAACCCCAGCACTTTAGGAGGCTGAGGTGGGTGGGTCACCTGAGATCAGGAGTTCAAGACCAGCCTCCCTCACTTGGTGAAACCCCATCTTTACTAAAAATACAAAAAAAAATTAGCTAGGCATGGTTGTGGGTGCCTGTAATTCCAGCTACTCAGGAGGCTGAGGCAGGAGAATTGCTTTAACCCAGGAGGCAAAGGTTGCAGTGAGCCAAGATCATGTCATTGCACTTCAACCTGGGCAACAGAGAGAGATTCGTTCTCAGAAAACAAACAAAAACATAATAAGTAGAGTTATTATCCTGCGGGTAAAACATGAAGTCTTTATTAACGCACTGCCATTCTTCCCTGCAACATGTTTATATTCCTCTTGTTAGCTTTATCACAGGAAGCTATGATCGGACGTGCAAGCTCTGGGACACTGCATCCGGAGAGGAGCTGAACACCCTGGAGGGCCACAGGAATGTGGTTTATGCCGTAGCATTCAACAATCCTTATGGGTGTGTTCATCCATTCACGTATTTTTTCATTAATTTATTTATTCATCCCTCTATCTGCTGGGGGAGGAAGGAAAGAATACAAGAGGACTAAAATTTATTGAGTGCTTGGTATGTGCTTTGGAAGCCTTTTAAATACCTCCTTCAATGCTTAAAAGGGTCTTTGGGTTAGCTATCACTATCCTCATGCAGAATACAAGATTCAAGGCTTGGCATGGTGGCTCATGCCTGTAATCCAAGCACTTTGGGTAGTCAAGGTGGCGGATCACTTGAGGTCAGGAATTTGAGACCAGCTTGGCCAATGTGGCAAAACCCCATTTCTACTGAAAATATAAAAATTAGCTGGGCATGGTGGTGGATGCCCATAGTCCCAGCTACTCGGGAGGCTGAGGCAGGAGAATTGCTTGAATCCAGGAGGCGGAGGTTGCAGTGAGCCAAGATCGCACCATTGCACTCCAGCCTGGGCAACAGAGCAAGACTGTGTCTTTAAAAAATAGAAAGAATACAAGTTACGCTTGCATTCAGGTACGCTTCTAAGGATCACATCATAGTAAAGAGGAGAGCTGGAGTTCATGCTCAGGCAAGACTTAACTCTCAACCCTTGGGAGTTTCCTGACAGGCACTTCCTACTGATGTTCACAGCTCTGGATTGGTGCCTCTGGCGGAATGTGACATACACACACCGCATGGTTTCCTTCATTTAGAAGTTAATTTACAGTCTTGCCAGGTAGGAAAGAAATGTGTGTGGCAACATGCTAAATACCAGTACCAAGTATAATAGAAGTATTTTTAAACCAACCTCTAGACAATTGATTCAGGAGTTTTCCCAGGTGTCTTCTATTCGTGCATGACACACTGCTGGTTCCCATGGCAACCTGAACATCTATCGCAATGAAGCTACCCACCGGAATGGGCATTCTCTCACTGGTTAGGTTCTAAGCTGGTCAAGAGTTTGTTGTATTTGTTGACAAATGTGCTTATGTTGGTTGTGCTTTCAGTTGTAATTGTGTAATGTAACTTGTAATTTAACTAAATATTACATAAACTAATAAAATATGAGTGTGAAAAGAAAGCTGCTGTTTTCTAGGGAAGCATGGATAAGGTAAATCTTTGAAAAATTGTTTCACAACTAAATGAAGTTGTGGATGAGATCAGTGTTCAACTGGAAAGCACACTGTCAAAATCTAGAAAAATTCTGCACTCAGATTCTTCTGCACGTATGTTTAAGTTCTTTAAGTTCTCATTTCATTTTCAGGAAAACAAAACTAGATATTGTTGAGGTTTGATACAATTTCTGTAAGAGAGATGATGAACTCCACTTAGCTGACAAATAGTCAAAGAAAGACAGTGGCATTTTGTGAAAAGATTGGCAAATGGACATATATTTATATCTATTGCCGTAAACCTTTCTTAGACAAGTGTGTATTTTTTCATAATTGCACATGTTACATGAATTTTTCCATAAATGAAGCCAGTTCTATAAATATGGTTCATTTACTATAGTGTTATGATGACTGGAACGAAACAGTAAATGACTTAACAATTGAGAGGAGAAAGAGATCACTGTGATTTCTCCTGGTTAGAGTCTTTAGAGATGGGGTGAGCCCAAAGCAGAAGCCAGGAGCATGGAAGATGGGAAGCAGTGGAGAGGACACGTGGGGCAAAGAGACTTCAGCAGCTCAGTGTTTTAAGGAGGGGATTCATCAGGCACTCAGTGGCCAGTCTCTCTAGTGAGCATTTCAGGTTGAGAAACAGAAATGTGTGAGGTCAGAGCATTCCGTGGAGTTTAAATTGTTCTGTAGGACTGAGTTGCCATCAGGGGTTTGGGAATAAAAAGTGGAACAATGAAAGTTTTAAATAGAAGGATGGCTCTGGCAGAGAGAAGAGGTCAGAGGGTTTGAATGTGAGAAGAAACAAGAGACGAGGTCATTTAGGATGCAGATATGACAGAACACTCATGATAGGATAATACACTCATTGCCTGGGTAGGGGCAGAAAGAATAGAGGAATTACATAAAAATTTTATACACTTAGAATAGATATTTTATACCATAGTTTAAAAACTTGATATCTAGTTTGCCAACATAGTATCTTTTTAAAATGTAGTACCCTTTCAAAACACATTAATTTTGATGGCACCAAACTTAAATTGGTACATTAAAATAATTAAACATTATTAAGTTTCAGAAAATTTAACTTTGATCTATGCATTTTTACATTACAGGGAATGACAATTTTTATAATACCTTATATCAGCTTGTGAAAAGAGAAAGATTTTATTGAAATTATAAATGACACTATTTTTCTTTTGGTATAATTCCTATTTTCATTGCAATACTATTTGAAGGCTATTATTCTCTATAATGCAGTGTCATATCCTCTAATATTCTACTTAACAAACATGATTTTTTTGGTGTCCATCTCAGAATGAAGTTTTCTCTTGTTGGAAAGGAGAGGGATACTTTTTGGCCCTTCAATTGAATTCTACCAAGAGCCCCTGATAAAACCCCCCTTGTCCAATTAGATAGTTATCCTTGTCTGATGATTTATGTGTGCATGAATGCAGTGTTTCTCACTGCATTTTGGGGTCATTGGGGTTTCCACAGCATGAGTTCAACACAGTCATCAAAGAATGAGAGGGAGTGTGTGTGTGTGTGTGTGTGTGTGAGAGAGAGAGAGAGAGAAACTTAAAACCAGTTTAGTGTTTATCTGCTTTATACCTTAGGGCAGGAGTAAGCCTTGATTCAATAAAGTAATTCTCAAACACATTGACATGAGAGGTATCTTCTGTAATGTGGTGTCCTGTGGATGTAGAGAACAGTTTGTGATAGAATAGAAATTAATCAAGAAACAATCGCAACTCAAGACTCATTTTTGAGGGGCAGGAGGATGAAAAACTGAATTGAAGGAACTGATAAAGAATGTACGTAGTAAGATCCCATCTCTACAAAAATAAAAAAATTAGCCAAGTGTGGTGTTATGTGCCTGTAGTCCCAGTTCCTCGGGAGTCTGTAGTGGGAGGTTGCAGTGAGCTGAGATCGCAACATTGAATTCAAGCCTGGGAGACAGAATAACATTGTCTCAAAAAAAAAGCACAGAGCTTTGAGCTTATCTTGAACACACATTGTAAGATATAGGCAGCTGAAGTAAAATGCCCAGGGCTGGATGCCAGAGGAGAAAGCCAGGTCAGACACTCTGTTGGAAGCTTTGGGTGGGTGGGTGTTTATAGGACAGGCTGCCCTTGGAACACTAACAGAGAGGGTGCCACTTTGCTTTAGTCTGAGAGACCACATAAACACCACAGAAATATGAGTGTCCTGGACAAGGGCATCAGTGTTAGTCTGGGTAAATATGCGTTTCTAGTCTGCATTAGGATATATGTGTCCAGTCTTGAGATCTGTTACACTTTTGGAAATGAGCTCGTGCTGTAAATGATTTATGTCAACTCGTCTTGAAGAGTTGGTATAAAAGACAGATGTAAGCCAGGGATAAAAGAAAGGGTTTTAGTTCCAAGATCAAAGGCCAAACAGGGTCATCTACTCTTACTTGTTGCAGGTTTATGATAGCCCTGCCCCCCGCTCCCCCCACTCAATATGAGAAGCCTCTTAGTTGAAAGTGACTGAGGTCTTTATATTTCCTTTCTAAGCCCTCTTACAACTGGAATAATACAGGCATTATTTCCTTAAGAGGACACACACTGTCTAAATTCTCAAAACCTCATTAACTGTATTTTTAATGGGATTTATCTTTTTTATTTTTCTTTTACATTCAGTGTTATCCTTTTCCGTCTACTTATTAATAGAATTGTTCTATGTTTACACAGTTCATACTATATATTATTGATTTTAATTTGTAATTTTCTAAACTAAACCTTTTGCCACATTTATTAAACTAGTTTTAAAAATTGTTATACTGTAATCCCAGCACTTTGGGAGGCCGAGGCAGGTGGATCACAAGGTCCAGATATCAAGACCATCCTGGTCAACACGGTGAAACCCCGTCTGTACTAAAGATACAAAAAATTAGCTGGGCATGGTGGCGCGTGCCTGTAATCCCAGCTACTCAGGAGGCTGAGGCAGGAGAATTGCCTGAACCCAGGAGGCCAAGGTTGCGATGAGCCGAGATTGCACCATTGCACTCCAGCCTGGGTAACAAGAGCAAAACTCTGTTTCAAAAAAAAAAAAAAAATCTTATAATCCCAAGCAAATATATTTATAACTCTAATATAAAACCTTTCAAATTAAATGTGTAAATTGATACCACTCAATAATTAGGCCTTTATTTTATTATCCACTGAAATGATTTTAAGATTGCTTATAGTTTTAGAAATGAAGTACATTTTATACTCATGAATTAATATCTCTTATCTTAGTTCAGTTTATTACCTAATGTGTCTTTTTTTAAGTAATCCACATTTCTTTTAAATTTTAGTGACAAAATTGCCACTGGGTCCTTTGATAAAACTTGTAAACTCTGGAGTGTAGAGACAGGACAATGTTACCATACCTTCAGGGGCCACAGAGCAGAAATAGTGAGTATTTATTTAGCAATTTATTATTACATTTTATGTTGCTGTTTCTTTTTAGGATTGTATTATAAAAGCTGTGGGTCTACTTTTACAATTAATTTTTAAATTCTACCTCATGTTTTTAGTCTGCCTGTATTTACATGGTGTTGCCTACACAATTTAAAAATTATTCTACTTAATATCTTGCAGATTCTATAAAGAATCGTATCTTGCATTGACTAAGTAGACGTGTTAATATAACACATTTATAAATATAAGAGCCAATCTTCCTTTTTCTTTTTCAATGACTTTTCTTTAGAGTACTGACTCAATGAGGGTCAATTAAGCTATAAAAACAGCTTTTAAAATAATTTTAAAACTACTATGTGAAGTATTTAGGCTGATGATTCTCTGTATATCATTAGTGCTCAAATTTGCATGAATTGTCTTATACTCGAAACAGCTTTCACTGTTGGGAAGCCCTTGTCCTTAAGCCAATTCCGTGACATATCTGATAACAATTAGTGTAACAATTGGCATTCCACAAGAACAAATGATAGCTCTTGAAAAATGAGAACACATGGACACAGAAAGGGGAGTACTAAACACTGGGGTCTATTGGGGGGAAAAGGGGAGGGCCAGTGGGAGGGGGAGGTGGGGAGGGATAGCCTGGGGAGAAAAGCCAAATGTGGGTGAAGGGGAGAAGAAAAGAAAGCACACTGCCATGTGTGTACCTACGCAACTGTCTTGCATGCTCTGCTCATGTACCCCAAAACCTAAAATCCAATAAAAAATTAAAAAAAAAATAAAATAAAATAAAAAATAAACAGGGCCGGGCGTGGTGGCTCAAGCCTGTAATCCCAGCACTTTGGGAGGCCGAGGCGGGTGGATCATGAGGTCGAGAGATAGAGACCATCCTGGTCAACATGGTGAAACCCCATCTCTACTAAAAATACAAAAAATTAGCTGGGCATGGTGGCGCGTGCCTGTAATCCCAGCTACTCAGGAGGCTGAGGCAGGAGAATTGTCTGAACCCAGGAGGCGGAGGTTGCGGTGAGCCGAGATCCATCCATTGCACTCCAACCTGGGTAACAAGAGCGAAACTCCGTCTCAAAAAAAAAAAAGAAAAAATAAACAGGCTGCTGCTCCTAATGATTAGTAATGCCTTAAATGGTTTTAATCAAAGATTTAAGTAGGAAATACTGATCTGATTTCAGTGAATTTCAGAGTTGTGTTGGCCTGTTAATGGGGATCACCCGCTTCCCTCCATTTCCGGCCTTCATTAGGTAGAATGACTCTTTCCATATTTAACTCATTTCACTTGTTGTGCCTTGAAGTTACTCTCTCTCTAAGTGGATAATACCGAAAGAGAATCCACAAATAGAAGCTATCCACTTTAGCAATGCAGTAGTAGTTTAAAAATAATAGAGACCTTTAAGGATCAAAGAGAGAAAAAGCTAAAGCCTAGGCTGGGTGCTGTGGGAGAACAAGCAGCCTCTTGTGAAGCAGAGACCTCTGCAGGATTCAGCCTGGGCATAGCAGGTCACACACAAGTGGTGTTTTGTACCAAGAATTAAACTGAATCCAGTAAGGTAATTGCATCTGGAAGATTTTCTGTGTATAATTAAAACTTTGAAATCTATCTTCCTAAAATTTGTCCCATTTCATGTAATTTAGGTGTGTTTGTCATTTAACCCTCAAAGCACGTTGGTGGCAACTGGAAGTATGGACACAACAGCCAAATTGTGGAACATTCAGAATGGGGAGGAAGTTCTTACCTTAACAGTACGTCCGTAATGCTAATAAGCCTATTATCTGTGTTCATTCTTATATGTATTTTTGTTACAAAATGAGCTCTAAGTTGGTTGTTGTTGAGATACTGATTTTCAAACCGTAGTGGTGAAAGACCGTTCCAACTGGTTTGCTGGCTATTCCAAAGGACTTGGGTGGAGGTGCTGGGGAAGCCAAAGAGCTTTTTACTTGGACTAACTTCTGTCTGCAAAACACATAAACTGTAGCTTAGAACCCGTGACCATCTCTCTGGCTAAAAGGGAAGCCCGGGGAGGCTGGCACTTTTGGAAGAGGCAGAACTGGAGAACCATGCCAAGAGAGTCTTTAAAGCAGTGACTGTGAGCACACTTTCCTCTGCCTGCCGGTCTTGGAACCCTCCTGTATCACACAGTCTGAAATGACAGAGGGGCAAGTGACTAGAAGAGAAAAGGCCAAAGGGCACTGCCCACAGAGTGAGTGCCGGTGGGGTGTGCTCTTGTGTGTCGCCACCACACACACAGCACCTCCCTGCGACCTGCCACCCTCTCCTTCCTCTCACCCCAGCCCAAGTGGCCACAACAAAAATAGAGTGACCCTATGTTGTAATCAGTAGGGACAGCTGAATGGGAAATTCAGTTTCCTTGTCCTTTCAAAATTATAAATACATTTTTAAAAACATGATTCTTTTCCTCAGAAAGTTTTTTCTAAAAAAGTTAAAACATGGACTGAGAAAGAAAACAAAATCACCATTTAAAAATAGCAGTAATGTCTTTTCTTTTTAAAATCTGAGTATCTAGCATGATTAATATAAGTATATTCTTTCTGTTCTCAGTTCTTCCTATTTATTTTTAACTTTTATTGTTTTTTTTCCTAACCGCTAGGTCCTCCAGTATATTTATCTATTTTTAGAAAATTATTACTGTCTCTTCTTTCAGGCAAATGTTCAGGGAAAGGTCCCTGTTAATGCTGCACTTTCAACTAAAATGACTCCTTTTACAGACGTGCCTAATCGCACTTGATGTGATGGGTCCTGTTTGGCACACCTGTCTGTGCCAGAAAGTGCATTTGTTTTGCACACTTAGAATTCTAATATTCAACCACATTTCATTTTTGTCCTTTGAAATCAATGTTATAAATCAACTTTTCTAACTCTTCATATTATTTAAAAGTATAATTATGGGCCGGGTGTGGTGGCTCACACCTGTATTCCCAGCACTTTGGGAGGCCGAGGCTGGTGGATCACAAGTTTAGGAGTTGGAGACCAGCCTGACCAGCATGGTGAAGTCTCTACTACAAATAAAAAACTAGCTGGGCATTGTTGCATGTGCCTGTAATCCTAGCTACTCAGGAGGCTGAGGCAGGAGAATCACTTGAACCTGGGAGGCAGAGGTTGTGGTGGGCCGTGATTGTGTCACTGTACTCCAGCCTGGGTGACAGAGTGAGACTCTATCTCAAAACCAACCAACCACCACCAACGACAATGAAAAACCAAACAAAATATAATTATGTTACTTTACTAAGATAATTAAGGAATCAAGGGATATACGTATGCCAACCAGCATCCACTTATCAGAGTTTCAGAAGCTTCTGTAGAGAGGGCTTTCTTCCCATTGTGTCACAGTTTGATTCACTAACACTAGACAGTAACCAGCTGAAAGTCAGGCCAAAGGCAGGAATTTATCAATCTATTTCCTGCCAAGTTATCCTAATAATTTCCTTTTTAAAAGTAATCAGTTTTATTTCATACACTGTTTACTTTTACATACCATCTGTTATTAGCCAGTGGAGTCCGCAGCTCTGTAGTGTTTCCATGACAATGTAAAGGAAGGCCTCTAGTTTCCCCAAACACAACAGCTTTCTTTTGTTTTTAATCAACATTATTAAGTTAAATGGACTAGCTGTGTGTAAGTCACTAATTTTTAGTAACCTCACAGAGTTGGGCAGCCATTACCAAAACCTAGTTTTCAAACATTTCCATCACCCCCAAAAAGAAACCTGTGCCCATGTGCAGACACTCCCCATCCTCACCCCAGCCAGCTGCTGACCTCCTTTCCTAGAGCTCATCCTTCTCCAGCATTTCCTTTTAGACTATGATATTGAAAACTTGCAGAAATTGTATTATCTACAGGTGTATCTGACAATATCTGCTCTTTTTCTAGGGACATTCTGCGGAAATCGTCTCCTTGTCATTTAACACCTCAGGAGATAGAATCATGACTGGGTCTTTTGATCATACAGTTATAGTGTGGGACGCTGGTACGGGAAGGTAATTCTGAGTTCCTAAGAATTGTTTTAATCTGGGTCAGGAGGTTCAGAAAACCTCCTTTCATTTATTAGTTTAAGCTAATATCAATTAACTCTGCTTTTGATTCCATAAAAGTAGGCCATATTGAAAATGTAAGTTAATTCATTCTTGAAAGATATTTCTGATTCACAAAATATGTGCATTCTTTGAATTCTGAGCAACTAATGACAAACAGCAACATAAGAGGAGAACATTAGCAATAGTCTGGTTATATAGCTATTATTTATTCCATGGATTACATAATCAAATTTCAATGACTTATCATTATGTTAGGCATGAATATCATTCATAAATACAACTCTTAGTTAATTTCTCAAATTTAATTTAGTCCAAGAACTTCAATTTCCTTCCTAATGATTTTTGGTCCTAGTTGCTAGGATGCTAATTAAATTAGCATATTTGTGTTGGAAAACTCCGCTCTTGGATGTCTATGATTTAATAGAGGGGCTAATTATCAGGGGTAAGAAATGACAGAGAAAGAAGGGACTTTCAGTTACTTGATGCATAGTTTCTGAACAACCAAGGGTGCACTCATCTGGTGTAAGAATACTTCTTACTGCCTTTACTATTTGTTACCCACTTGTTTTTGAAATGTTGCCTTAAGTAGCATTATTTTGATAGTTTAAAATGTAAATACATTGTTGTTGAAATGAAATTATTAGTAGCTTCTTTTTGAGCAATAGTAAATCATACTTGTTTTATCAAATATATTATTTTGTAAAAACCAAAATTTAGATTAGCTTACACAGATGGGCTTGGCGCATTATTCATGTGCATATACTGAAGTAACATATCTTTCACTAGTTTTAATTATTTTTGTGTTGTAGGAAGGTACATACCTTAATTGGTCATTGTGCTGAGATTAGCAGTGCCTTATTCAATTGGGATTGCTCTTTAATATTAACTGGCTCTATGGACAAAACCTGCATGGTAAGCTAAATAAATATGTTTGCTTTGCTTTATATTGTGTGTATACTCTTTACTGTGTCAGATATCCGTTATAACATTAACACATTTCAAAGGTGATATAAAATGAAGATACTAATTTATAAATAATAATTGGTAATTTTTTAAATTTCAAGTTTTGGATTTTCCAAATTTGAAGGAATTATGATGTAGTAAAGCAATTCGAATTGCTTCAAGTGTATTAAATATCTTATGTAAGAAGGCATTTTATTTTTATTTAATATCCCACTGTTTGTTTATAGAACTTCAATGAGTAGGGTGACCCTCAAAGAGCTTCAAACACAGTGTTTCCTTGTCCCTAAGTTTCTACACTTAAAAATTGGTTGCTAAGAGATTATAGTATGGAATTATCGTTTGATTGTATAACAAATATATTATAATCTTATAATGTACTTTTCATTTTCTTACATTGTAGTTTTATATCAAGCTGGTAATTATTTGATGTCTTTCCTATAAAAAGAGCACAACTCTTTACCAACCAGTAAAGCATATACATTGAGATATTTTTTCTTTCTTCAATGTAGTGGCAGATTTTAAATGTCTGGCTTTGGTTTTCTCTGTGACCAAGGTGTGCCTTGCTTGTTGGTTGGCTGTGGTCTCTGGTCATGAATCAAAGGTAATCTAACTGAACATGCCAGAACTACACAAGTGATTTTTGCACAGTTATTTAACCAGCCATAAGCATGTCATGAAGACCACTGGCCGTCTTCACATTTTAGACAGAAAGTCAGTCTTTTTTTGTTTTTTATTTCTTTTAATTGTAGCTGTGGGATGCTACAAATGGAAAATGTATGGCAACCTTAACAGGCCATGAAGATGAAATACTAGACAGCTGCTTTGATTACACTGGCAAGCTTATTGCAACTGCTTCAGCCGATGGTAGGTGATCTGTTCATACTTTTAATTTGTGGAGCGATTTATGCCTTGCTTGGTAACCATGCATGATTCTACACTATAGGTCATTTCTTTGATGACCAGCTATGATAAAAATTGTCTCATCTCTATGGTGACCATGTATGTCACTATAGTATGTCTATATCATATAGCCGATAACCACATGTAATGTTATACAATGTCTGTGTCATCTTCTAGATAACAAGGTATATGAGGTATTTGTCATCTTCTTAATATCTGTGTATAATGCTATATTCTGGGTCACCTCCCTGATTATGTATGATGTTACCCTGTGTTGGCCTTTGTCAACTTGATTGCCATCAGTAGTGCTATAATCTCCTTTATAACCACATGTGCTGTTCCACTATGTCTACCACATCTTCGTGATAAGCATACATGATACTATGCTGTATGTTATCGCTTTGATTACCACTTGTGATTCTACACTATGTGTCATCTTACTGATAACCATCTATGGTGCTATCCTAGGTGTGCTTCATTTCTGTGATGGTCACAGGTGATACTACACTATACCTGTCATCTCCCTGTTGCCCACATGTGACGTGATACTGTGTTCGTCTCATCCCCTAAGGATCATGTTTATTTCTACATTACATCTGTATCATCTCGTTGAAAGTTGCATATTTTGCTACACTGTGTTTTTATTTATTCCTTTAAAACCACACTTGATGCTGGGCCATAGCTGCATCATATCCTTGATAATCATATATGATGTAAAACCATGAGTCACCTTGCTGACAAATATGTATGATACTAACACTATGTCCACATCATCTCATTGAAGCCACATGCATGCTATACAGTGTCTTTATTAGCTCATTGATGACCATTTGTATTGATGTACTATGCGTGCATTATGTCCTGGATAACATTTTATAATACTGAACAACAAGCCATTCCCATGGCAACCATGTATGATGTTATATTATGTGTCATCTCTTTGACAACTACATGTGATGATTTATTGTGTCTGCGCAATTTCTCTGGCAAATATTTATGACACTACCCTATGTCTGCAGCATATCCTGACAAACATGTGTTAACACTATGCAATTTATATATTATCTCCCTGACAATTTCTTATTTTACACTAAACTATGTCTATACCATGTCCTTGATAACCACATGGTACTATACTATGTCTCCCTCATCCTATGTCTCCATGGCAAGCATGTGTGATGCTATGCTAAGTGTATGTCATATCATGACATCACTTACCATCCATGATGTGGGATAACATAGGCATCACTTCATAGTTTATAGAAGTATGAACTATGCATTATCTTCCTGAAGACAACAGATGGTGCTAAACTACATCAATAAACCTAAACCTGATGACCACGTATGAAGCTACACCAAGTCTACGTTAGCTTTCTGATGACCACATATGATGCTATGTCGTGTCTGTGTCATGATCTGACTACTGGGTTTTAATTTACACTGTATCTGTTATCCTCTTTATGATAATGTAAGCTACTATACCATATCTTTAATTATTTATAACCATGTATAATATGATACTATTCCATGTCTTAGTATTTCTTAGAAATCCATGTATGATGCTATAGTGGTTATACTTCATTGTCCTGGCCAACGTGTCTGCAGGGTCCGCTATAGCACATCACCACCTTTAGAAAAACGTAGGAATCTACATTACGTCTGGATCATCTCTTTGAAATTGCTCATGACACAGTACTATGTTATGTCACATCCTTGAATACTATGTGTGATGCCGTATTAAGTGTCATATCCATTGTGAGCATGTGTGATATTGTACTGTGTTGACAACTTGATAACCTTGTGTCATGATAAAATATGTAATTTCACTGACCTCCATTTATAGTACTACACTATGATTATATCAGCTCCTGGACAATGATGTATGATGCTCGTGTTAGTCAAGATTTTTCAGAAAACATACATGTGTGTACACACACATGTATATACACACATATACACATGGATATATCCTATTGGTTCTGGTTTATACTATATATATATAATTTTATATATTTATATATATAATATATATTTATATATAATTTTATATTATGCATACTATGTATAATTCTGTGTATACTATATATAGTATATAACCAATAGTATATAGACACACACACACATATTTATATATGAAGGCTGAGAAGTCTTGCCATACACAGTCTGCAAGCTGGAGAATCGAATCAGTGGTGTAATTCAGTCCAAGTCTGAAAACCTAAAAAGTTGGGGGACCAGTGGTATAACTCTTAGTCTGAGGCCCAAAACTTAAGCGAACTAAGGAGGGCACTGGTTTCAGTCTCAGAGTCCGGGGATCTGAGAACCAGGAGCTCTGATGACTGCGGGTCAGAGAAGATGGATGTCCCAGCTCTGGAAGAGAGGGGAATTTCATTTTTCCTCTACCTTATGTAGTATCTGGGTCCTCAATGGATTGGATGATGCCTGCCCACATTGGTGAGGGTGGCTCTTTTTAACTCAGTTTAACACCCTCACAGACACACCCAGAAAAACATTAGTTTTACCAGCTCCTGGGTATCCCTTAACACAGTCAAGTTGACATATAAAATTAACCATCAAAATGCTGCACTGTGTCTGTGTATATCCTGTTACCTACATCACTACACTAAATCTGCGTCATCTGTTCCTGGGGCATCCTAAAACGTGTGTTATGCCTACATTATTCTTTGGTAGTCATATATGATGTTGTACTATGGTAATTTCCTTGATGATTATGTATGATGCCATATATATATATACATACACACACACACACATACACACACACATCAAGGCCAGCCATGGTGGCTCATGCTTGTAATTTCAACACTTTGGGAGGCCAAGGGGGGAAGATCACTTGAGGCCAGGAATTTGAGACCAGCCTGGGCAACATAGTGAGACCCCATCTCTACAAAACATTAAAACAAAAATTATCCAGGTGTGGTGGAGTGCACCTGTAGATCTAACTACTCAGTAAGCTGAGGAAAGTAACTTGAGCCCAGAAGTTCAAAGTTACAGTGAACTATGATTATGCCACTATACTTCAGTCTGAGTGACAGAGTGAGACCGTCTCCTTGATAAATACATTCATTGATGAACACACACACACACACACCCCCCTCATATTCTAAACAGCCATATCTGGTGTTACATTATTTGAAATATTTTGGAAATTATGTGTGATGTTATAGTATTACTGTATCACCACTCTAACAACCCCGTAAGATGCTATAATATATTACTTTATACTATTTCTGCATTAAATTCATGATCATTTATTACACTAGCCTACAATTCATCTCCAGGACAAACATATATGATACTACACTATGTCTGTGCCATTTGGAAAACAGGGTGTGATGATGCACTATTTTTGTGTTACTTCCCTGACTACTATTTATGATGCTGCAATATGTCTGCTTCATTTTCATGATAAGCACCTGTGACATTACAACAGCTCTGTGTCAAATCCATGGTATCCTCATATGACACAAAATTATAACATATATTTACATATTTTTATATATTACATGTAATTTTATATATTACATGTAATATATAATAAATATTAAAATTACATGTAGTATATAATGTGTAATTACATGTAATATATAATATATCATCATGTCATCACCCAGATACTTTTTTTTCTGCATCTGATCATCCATGAGACCCTGATATCTTGTGTGATACTATGCTGTGTGTCATCTCCCTGATAATGTATGATACCACTTTATATCTGCATTATCTCTCTGACAACCTAAGTAAACTTATACTATTTTTGGGCCATATGCTTGACAATTATATATGAAGCTATACTATATCTCATCATATTCTTGACAATGGATGAAACTATACTATACTTGAATATATTTTGTAATCATGTATAATTATATATATGTATATATACATATATATAAATTACATTCTGAGATACTGGGTATTAGGACTTCAACATATGAATTTTAAAAGGACACAATTCAGCACAGAATAGCACATATGACATACTGTGTGTTTGCTTCTTCTGCCTGGAGGATGCGTATTATTTTATGTTTTTATCATCTTCTTGAAACCACTTAAATTATGCTGTAACTTCATCATGCCCTTTACAAAGGGCTGTGCTATACCTCATTGGTGACATGTCCTCGTTATTTAAGGATGATGCTACAATATATTTACTTTGTTTCCCTGATGATCATTTCATTTGTAAGCACATGTTTTCATCCTCTCCTCGGCAACAACTTATAATTCTCCACTATGTCAGTGTCATTGCCTTGATAACCAAATGTACTCTTTCTGTATCGTCTTTCTGACTACCACATATGACACTGTATAACATATGTGTGATATCCCTGATAGCCACATGTGATGCTGTCTTATCTCTTACCTTTTTCTAGGGCCTTTACGAGATTGTACTATGTCTACGTCATCTCCCTTATGGCCACAAATGGCAACTACATTACATGTGCACCATCTCCCTGACCACATATGTCCCTGCACTGTCTGATTCATCTTTCTCATAACCATATATCTTGCTTCACTATGTGTATATCACTTCGTGACTACAGTGTTTGCTTCTGTGCTGTGTCTATATGTGTCTGTATCTATACTGTACACGACTCTGTGGTCTGCTATGCCATTACCATACCATACAAGGTGTGCACATTGTCCTTTTTGGAACCAAGTATAATGTTACATTATGCCTCATCTCCCTGGCCAACATGTAAAACGTCATGCTAAGTCTATGTCATCTTCTTTTTCTTTTTTCCTTTGAGATGGAGTCTCACTGTGTTACCCAGGCTGGAGTGCAGAGGCATGATCTTGGCTCACTGCAACCTCTGCCTCCTGGGTGAAGGCAGTTCTCCTGCTTCAGCCTCCCAAGTTATGTCACATTCTTGGCAATCATGTTTGATGTTATCCTGTGTGTTATCTCCCTGATCGCTGGATGTAATGCTTAACTGTGCCTGTGTCATCTGCTGCCACCAATATGTTATGCTACATACTGTGTTCCTTATCTTCTTGATGATCATGCATACTGCTGCACTGTGATATCTGTTTCATATCATTGGAGCCTGTACATTGCTACACTTTGTCTTCATCATCTCGGTGATGACCGCCTCTTATGCTTTGTTTGTATTCTTCATTCCCTTGAAAATGAAAATGTTTTCCTATGTCTCTGTCACCTTGTTGAAAACCATACGTAAACTATACTGCTTTCATCCCCTGCCTGTTAATCATGTAGGATGGTATATTCTGACTTAACTCCTTAATGATCATATAAAAAGCTGCCATGTGTCTGCAGTGATACACATGACAATTGTGAATTGTGTTCTCATATGTTTGCATCTATATGTCTTAGACAACTGTGTGTGCTGCAGTATCACTCCAGTTCTCTTTGGCAAACATGTGATGCCACATTTTAGGTCCTATCACTGATAATCATGTTTGATGCCCCACGATATCTGCATCATCTCTGACAGCTATGTCTTGTATAATAGCTATACTGCCTATAGCATCATAAGTGCTACAAAGGAGCTTGTAACATTTGACAAGCATGTATATTGCTAAACTATTTCTCTGTCATTTCCTTTACAATCACAATCATGCATGAGCCTGTACTCTGTCTGAATCATCTCCTAGATAAAAAAGTGATGTGCAATTTTAGGATTCATCTTTCAGAATCACACATGAGAAGATCATCTTGATTACCATTTGTGACACTATCCTTTGTTTGGGTCTTGATACCACCACGTGTTGTGTTAAAACACAACTGCATAATACTCTTCATAGCCCCATGTGATGTTATGCTATGTGTACTTCATTTCCTTAATAACTATAGATGATACTATAACTATAAAGTTATCTCCTTTATAACCATGTGTTATACCTCTCTGTTTTGAGTCATCACCTTGAAAACCACATGTGACATTATACTGTGTCTGTTTCATCATGTTGAAAACCACAAATAATGCCTTTCTTCTTGGTAATCACATATGATGCCTGTTGTTTATATGGACCAGCTCCTTTGTGACATTTATGATGCCATAATATAGGTTATTTGCATGAGGAAAACCTACAGTGCCACATTCATGTGTGTCATCTCCTTGATGTTCGTGTATAATGCTATCCTATGTGCCATTTTAAAATTCCAATATGTGATGGTACTTTACATGCACATCATCCCACTGATAACCATGTGATACTATACATGTGTCATCTCCTTGGAACTAAGTATGGTTTTAAAATCGATCTTTATAGAGTATTTGTACAGCACATATACATATATATATCCCTGCACTATGCTTATGTCATGCTCTTGATGGCTACTAGGATGCTACAGCGTCTGGGTCATCTCCTTGGTCATCATGTATGATATTACAATATGTTTATATCTTCTGCTTGAAGACAATCATTCTCTCTCTCTCTGTCTCTCTCTCTCTCTCTCTTTCATCTATTGGGAGAAAGTCATATATCTGTATCTCTCTCTATCACTGCATTAGTTCTACTCATCTACTCATATTCCTAAAGGCCTTTATAATGTGACAGTATTTATGTGGCGTTTCTTTGATAAACACATAGGACCTCACATCATGTCTGTGTCTACCTCATTTGTTTGAAAACCATGAGTGACATTGTGCTATATCTGCACTGCCTTCTTGATCAACAAATATGGTGCTATAGTGTGTCTTCATCATCTTTATAACTCTGTATGATCTTGGAACCTGGTCTTTTCCCTGATCCTGTACTGAGGATTATCCTATATTTTGGGTCATTTCTCTGACCATAATGTATGATGCCATAATATGTCTGCATCATAAACTTCATAACCATGGATGGTGCTATAATACTATATGCACCATCTCCTTAATATCCACATATGATGCTACACTGTGTGTACCAAATATACTATGTGTACCAAATCTCCTTTACTACCATTGATGACCTATGTTATTTGTCACCACTTTGATTACTACTTATGATTCTACACTGAGCCATCATATTGATATCCACATATGATGCCACTCTGTGTCATCTCTTTGAAAACTATGTGTGATGTTACACTCTGTGCTCCTTACATATGACATTACAGTAGATTATGTCATCTTCCTTATGCCCACATTTGGCATCATACTGTCTACCTCATCTCACTGATGATCACTTATGAGGATATGTGATGTCTGTTTCACCATCTGCATTAACATATATTGTGCTACATCTTATCAGAGTCATCACCTTGAAAACCACCTATGATGCTACATGTTTTCATCACCATCTTAAAATTTTTGTTGGGTTCAATACGATGTCTGTCTTAGATTATGTTGCACTAATGTATACCATCCATTTGCCAATCACATGATATGTTTGTGTCATTGATAATTATATATAATTCTAGGCTATAGGCCACCATGACAACCACGTATCATCCTATATTATGTCTGTGTCATCTTTTAATTTATTTACCACCTATGCTGTTACATTATGCCTTTTTCACCTTGAGAGCCACGTATGATACCTCTGTACTATGGCTAAACTCCCTGATGACAGTAATGCTACATAGTGTTCGCATCACACTCGACAAAAACGTATGGTGCCACACTGTCTGCATCATAATTTTATTAAGTATGTGTTATGATATAGTATTTCTGTAGCACATTAGATAAATATATGATGCTCTGCTTTTATTCATGTCTTGTAGTAATGTAAACTATATATGCATCCTTTCCTTGATGATGATATATGATGCTACACTATGATTTTATTATTTCTGCAGTATTCTCAAATGGTGATCTATTATGGATCATCTTTTTGATGGTAATGTATGGTGTTACTCTATGTACATGTCATCAACTTAGTACCATATATATGCTATTCTCTGTTTGCCTCTTTTTCTTGCTATCCATAAAGTACGCTATTTTATAGATCAGTTTCCTGATGACCATGTTTGATGCTGCGAGATGTCTGCATTATCCCTTTGAACACCAGTGGGATTAATACTATAACTACGTCTTTTCTGTGATGAACCTGTGTGTTGCTAACCATAACCTCTGAAAATCATCTCCTTGAGAATGATGTGCGATGCTATAACATATCCTGTCTGTAGTAAGTCCTATGATACCAGACTGTATTTGGGTCCTCTTAATAAAACTTTATGTACGTACTATGTTTCATCTCACTACTCCCAGTTAGTATGCTACAATATAATTGTCTCTGTCAATCATATGTGATGCTATCTTATGTGTGAGATCCTTAATAACTATAACCACATACAATGTTACACTATTGTCTATATCATGTCCTTAAAAACTCCTTATGATATTATGTTGTAGTTTATCTCATTTAGGACAGTTTACAATACTACAATGTTTGCGCCATCACCTTGAAAGTTACATAGGATTATACATTATATCTGCATATTTTCACAATAACTGTTTTACCAGTCACATATTTCTAGTAAACATTTGTGATATTTAAATCTTTGTGATTTCCCTGACAGCCATGTATGATGTAACATTATGTCTTACTTGTCTTACTGAGGCCCTGTATGATTATATACTATATCTGTGCAATTACCCTGAAAACAATATACTGCCACACTATATCTAATAATGTAATCATCTCCTTGACAACCACTTACGGTTGTATACTAGGTCTCTATTGTTTTTAACAACAATCAATAAATTTATACTACATTTACATCAATTTTAAAATAATGATATATGATATGCGTAATATCACTGATGACAGTATTTGATGCCTCAAGATGTCTGTGTCATCACCTTGAAAACTATATATGGTGCAACACTATATATGCAAAATCTGCTTGAGAAGTACATATGGTGCGGTTATGACTGCGTTATCTCTTTGTTGGCTAGGTATGATGTTTAAGCCAAGGTTGTTCTCGTTGATAATCACATATTATCAATGTCAATGTGCATGCCATCTACTTGGAAACCAAGTATGATGCTATACTATTTCTCTGTCATCTCCTTGATAACCTCATAGAGTGCTATATTATTTTGCATAATCTTCTAGACAATTACACATGATAATCATGGATGTGTCATATCCATGATGGTCATGTATACTATATTATGTGGGTATCATCTTTCTGTAGTCCACATATGACCCTACACTGTGTCTCCATTATTTTCTTGATGGTCATATATGATGCTACACTATGTCTTTTTCATCTACTTAACAATGATCACACATCAGGCTATACTATGTCTGCATTATCTCCTTTAAATCTTCACATGATGTACAGCATGTCTATATTAACATTCTGACTTCTGTGTAGGAAACTACTATACATCTGGATAATATTATCATGTACAATGCTACACTGTGCATGTGTCATCTCCGTGGTTCTGACCTATGTCTGTATAATCTCCTCGTCAACAATGTGTGACACTGCACCATATCTGCTTTATCTGCCTGATAACTACATTTGACCCTGTACTATGTTTGTGTCATCTCTCTGACCATATGTGACACTAAGCTATGTCTGTGTCATCTCCCTCATGACCATGCATGACACTACTCTATGTCTATATCATCTCTGTGTTGACCACATATGACACTATGTTATATCTGTGTCACCCCTGTGATATGTGTCATGCTGCATTATGACCATGTCATTGCTTGACAACCATACATTATGTCTACACCATCATCTCTTTGAAAGGTACATATGCCTGTCTGATTCCTCTGGTGACTACATTCTTCTGATTCTTCTGATTCCTCTGGTGACTACATGTGGTGGCTCTACATTGTGTCAGCATAAACTGCTTGATATTTAAGAGATTCTGGAAGTTCATCCATCCATTGACAGACAATTTAAGTTCTTTATATATCTTGGTTACTATGACTAATACTGCAATGAGTATTGGGGTGCAGATATCGCCTCAAGATACTGAGTTTATTTTCTTTGGATGTGTACCCAGTAGAGGGATTGCTGGGTGGTATGGTAGCTCTATTTTAATTTTTTTGAGGAGCCTTCATACTGTTTTCCATACGGCTATACCAATTAGCATTCCCACTAGCAGCATTCAGGGGTTTCTTTTTCTCTACACTTTTGCTAACATTTTAAAATCTTTTGTCTTTTTGACAATAACCATCCTAAGTGTAGGGTGGTATCTCATGTGGTTTTGATATGCATTTTTCTAATGATTAGTGAAATGAGCACCTTTTCATATGTATCTGTTGGCCAGTAGTATGTCTTCTTTGGAAAAGTATATTCAGGTTCTTTGCCTATTTTTATTTTTATTTTTCTATTGAGTTGTGTGAACTGTATTTAGGAAGTTAACTGCTTATCACATATGTGATTTGTAAACATTTTCTCCCATTTCATGGGTTGCCTTTTCATTTTTAAAATTATTTCCTTGGCTGTGCAGTAGCCTTTACTTTCATGTGGTCCCATTTGTTTATTTTTGGTTTTGTTGCCTGTGCTTTTGGCGTCACGTCCAAAAAAATCATTGCCAAGACCAATGTCAAGGTGGCTTTTATATTGTCTTCTAGAAGTTATACAGTTTTGTATCTTGTGTTCATCTTTAATTTATTTAGGGTTAATTTTCGCAAATGGTGTAATATTCTTCAGCATGTGGCTATCCAGTTTCCCCAGCATCATTTAATAAAGAGATTTTCCTTTCCCCACTGTGTATTTTTGTTGCCTTTGTTAAAGAATAGTTGGCCAAATATGTGTGAGTTCATTTCTAGGCTTTCTGTTGGTCTACGTGTCTGTTTTTATGCCAGTAGTATTTTGATTACTATAGCTTTGTAGTATAGCCAAGATATGGGAACAGCCAAAGTGTTCATCGACAGATAAATGGATAAAGAAATGTGAGATATATATACATATGTATATAAATTTATATATATAAATATAATTTATAATTATATATAATTATATTTATATATAAATATAATTTATTTTATTATAATAAATAATTTACTATATATTATATATAATAAAATATAATAAATATAATATATAATATAATATATAATAATATATAATTTATTATATTAATATTTATATATATAATTAATATATGTTATAATATATATTATAATTATATATAAAATATATATACATATAAAAAATTATATTTATATATATTTATACATATATAAATTATATTTATATATATTTTTATATATATATAAATAAATTTATATATATATAAATTAAAAATAGGCAAAGAACCTAAATAGACTTTTCCGAAGAAGACATACTAGTGGCCAACAGGTACATGTGAAAAGGTGCTCATTTCACTAATATAATAATAATATATATATAATATAGCATATATATACATAGTAAAATATTTTTATTTTAGCCATAAAAGAAGAAACATTGCCATTTGTGACAATATGGATGAACCTGGAGGATTTACATAAAATAAACCAGACACGAAAGGACAAAATACTGTATGATATGTATGATATAGTTTGATGTGAAATCTAAAAAAGTTGAACTCATGAAGATGGAGTTGGAGCATGGCTACTAGGGGTCAAGGGGTGTGAAAAAATGGGGAGATGTTGGTCAAAGGGTACAAACTTTAAGTTGTAAGAAGAACAGGTTCTGAGGATCTAAGATATAGCATGGGTGGTGGTGGATGTGCTAATTAACTTGATTTTGATGTCATTACACACTGTATATAAAATCATCATACTGTACAATTTGAATATATATAATTTTTGTTTGTCAATAATAAAAATGTAAAATAGAACTTATAAGAAGACTTTTTTAAGACAGCAGTTCTCCTTTTTTATTCAATTAATAATTGCGTAACTTTATTCCCTGTATGCCTCAAAATCTCTAATAAAGATTATATTTGCTGAGTAGACAAACTCAAAGTTGTAGAACCTAGATATGTGATTTGCTGGCTGAGGGATTATGAGCAAGGATTTTATTTTTACTTATTAATTTTTAATTTTACTTTAAGTTCTAGGATACATGTGCAGAATGTGCAGGTTTGTTGCATAGGTACACATGTACCATCATGGTTTGCTGCACCTATCAACCCATCATCTAGGTTTTAAGCACCTCATGCATTAGGTATTTGCCCTAATGCTCTCCCTCCCCTTACCCTCCACTCCTGGACAGGGCCTGGTTTGTGATGTTTCCTTCCCTGTGTCCGTGTGTTCTCATTGTTCAACTCCCACTTATGAGTGAGAACATGCAGTGTTTGATTTTCTGTCCCGTGTTAGTTTGCCGAGAATGATGGCTTCCAGCTTTTTTCATCCATGTCCATGCAAAATCATGAACTAATTCGTTTTTATGGCTGCAAGGAAATTCTTCTATAAAAAAATTCTGGCAAAAACGAAACACCTTGTGACTAACATTCTTTTAACTAGTCACATATCCTTATGTTATAATCAGGTATAGAATTTTATTGGTGATGTATTGTAATTATACAGTATTTCATTGTCTCTCTTCAAAATTACATTTGCATGCTTGCTGTCCTACTCACTAGGACTTTTCAAAGGTGATCCCTTGCTCATGCATAAGTCTTCCTTATACCCTAGAATGAAAATATCCTGAGGTTGGAGAATTTTATTTTTTAAAATAACTATTTACTTTTATTATCTTCTTATAGGTTCTGGCTTTTAATAATCATAGCTTAACTGTAATTAGTCTACCCTTTTCATTTTAAATATCATTCTTATTGATAGAAAGACTTGAAAGACTTAATGATATGCACTAAAATATCTACTTTGTGCCAGGAATTGTTTTAGGAATATGGGATATTTGAGTGAACAAAAGAGATAGAAATCCCTGCCTTTGTGGAGTTACGTTGTGAAGGGGGAGGCAGACCATATGTAATGCCATACTCGTATCTTATACGGAATGTTAGATTATGTGGAATGTTCGACTTTGTAAAATGCTAGAAGTTGGTCCACATTAGGAGGAGGTAAAAAGGCAGAATTGAAGAATCAGGATTCTTAGGGGGAATTAGATTAAAATCAAGCTCAATTCTAGTTTTGTTTTCTCTATAATCTGTCATTTGCTCTGGCCATGGTAATTTTATTCTTCCTTTGTTTAATAAAACATTCCTTTGAAAATATCTTTTTTTTTCTTTTCTCATGTTTTGTAAACCTTTTCTCATTGTATGTTTCCTAGAAAGTCTTGATGCTTAGAAAAACCTTTTAAAATTTATCTCTGGTCTTTGCTCCTAATTCCCTTCTTAAAATTTAGATCTCATCCAACAGTTACCTGTGCAGCAACATCTATGTGTGTATGTATATATGTATATATATAAATATATGTATTTATACCCTTTTTCTTCTTCATTGGAATTATTCTCAAGGCTGTTTTTTTGTTTCTTTAGTTGTATTCCTATCTGTAAAAAAAATTACAGTGTTGCAGGCTATATTATTTCTGAGTTTTCTGAAGTTTAGAAATATAGTTATATAAAATTAAGAGTATAGATCTATGCAGGACATTCTCGTTCATGTTATTGACTCTGAAAACAAATTGGTCACTTCCCTTTAAGGCTTTTGAAATGTCCAACTAAATTTCAAGTTATATATTTTTAAATCACATTAATTCTAAATAGAGAGTTTTATTTTGTGTACTTCCTTGTGAAGTTGACATTATCAGAAAGGCAAGTAAAAATTTGTTAAGATATTTTACTTGTCTCTGGATATAAATCAAGTAACTACAATTTTGTGTCCTTGCTATATCTGACTAGTATGTAATGCTATAATTACAGATTTAAAAAAGCAGCCTTCATCTGGCAAGGCAAATTGTAACTTTTCTTCCAACACAAATTTTACTACTCATGTTTTTCTCTTTCAATACTTATTTAACTTATTCATCCTTTACTTCTAAGGAAATGTCCATAGTACTTATTCCATCAATTTCTCTATCCATCATCCATCCATCCGCCCACCCATCTGTCCATCCATCCATCCACACATCTGTCCATCCATCCATCCTTCCATCCATCCATCTGTCCATCCATCCATCCACACATCTGTCCATCCATCCATCCTTCCATCCATCCATCTGTCCATCCATCCATCCACACATCTGTCCATCCATCCATCCATCCATCCATCCATCCATCCATCCGTCCACACATCTGTCCATCCATCCATCCATCCATCCATCCATCCATCCAACAGCTATTTATTGAATGGCTACTATATGTTTGGCACTTTTGGCTGCTGGAGGCAGAGGAGGAACAAAGCATTCTATTAGCTTTTTTTGTGGAAAAGGGTTTTTGGAGCCTGTTCTTTACCTGTTGAGTAGCGGCCGATGCTCCTTCTTAGAATGTTCCTTGTGCACCTCACAGAAACTCAGACTCACACCTGGTGTATCATGCTGGTCTTGCTGCTTATTTCATCACCTGCCTCTTGAAACTTGCTTTAATTCTTCTTTTTCTCTTAAAGTTTTTTCTTTCTGGATTCCTGTTTCTTACTCTCTTTTCTACCTTGGAATGTACTGTTTCTTCTAATAAGCTCAGGACTAGAGAGAAGCTTCCTTTCACCCTCTCCTGCAGTAGGACCAGCTGGCATTTAGAATATTAACTATCTGGCTCTCACCACAGGCAAGAAGACTAACTAGCACAGAGCTCATGTGTCAGAGGGATAGATATTTATACAATGCCAGGTCTTTTATCCAAAGTTCTGTATTTAACATGAATTTATATGTATCCTCACCCCTCTCAAAAAGGAACAGCAAGAATTTTCAGTGCAGCCACAAGAAAATGCATTGCCAAACTGGAAGGCCATGAAGGTGATATTTCAAAGGTGAGTTACTTTCTCATTTGGAAAAGTGTATTTACTTTCAAAAAATAAAGAGCATGGCCTGGGTGCAGTGCCTCACATGTATAATCCCAGCACTTCCGGAGGGAGAGGTGAGAAGATTGGGTGAGACCAGGAGGTCAAGACCAGCCTGGGCAATATAGGGATACCCCACCTCTATAAAAAACAAACGAAATTAGCTGCACATGATGTTGTGTACCTGTAGTCCCACCTACTCTAGAGGCTGAGGCAGGAGGATTGCTTGAGCCCAGGAGGTCAAGGCTGCAGTGAGCTGTGATTACACCACCAAATTCCAGCCTGGGTGACTAAGCAAGACCTTATCTAAAAAAAAAAAAAAAAAAAAAAAAAAAAAAAAAAAAAAAAAAAAAGAGCATGCTTAGTGTAAGTAGGTCTATTGGAACTGAAGTACTAAGGTTTGTTCAGTTGTCTCATTTTTTTCTAGAAATCACTTACCTAAAGACTTTAATTTTAACTGTGTCCTCAAACTTAGCATAATAAATGATTTTGAAAACCTCTTGAAAAGTATGGAGCAGCATTCTCCTCCACTGTCAGCAAAAGATTTAGTTAGCTGAAAATACTTACTACAGTAATTTAAGGAGTGTGTAAAGTGCTTTTCCTGGTTCCGGTAAACACATACATTTATGTTATGCAAAAAATATGCTGTGTAGCAAGTATCAAGTGCTCTGTAAATTAGAGCAATTGAGGAAGTAGTTCCTGAAAACATTTAACACCTAAAGTCTAAAATTATTCATTTTGGAACTACAAAGCTGTATCTTAGGATTTTGTATAAACTTCCCCCAAAAGATCATTCACGGAGCAGGCCTACCCAGTCAGCAGTCCGAAGTTTAGATGTGTCATCTGAACTTCGTAGAGAAGGCTAGGACTTGGTGGCTGTCACCTCCCACCTCAGCACAATCCCTTGGTTTCCTGTCTGAGATCAGATTTGTTCTTGCTTTATAAAACATCAGCTTGATGGCTTTAGGTTTCTGAAGGCTTCAGCTAGACCCTGGAACTCTCCCCCATGCTGTACCCTTGGCCTTCCTCCTCTGTGCCTACCGCTGGTGGTCATTGCCCTCTTGGTCAGTGGTGGTCTCCAGGGCACGCAGACCATGGTGTCTTCATAAGCTGGGAGGCTTATGGATGGCAGGAAGGGATGGAAAAGTGGGCTGTGGCAGGCGTGATGAGGAGGAAGCCCGGCCCATGTTTCTGAGTGTCTGGCTAGGTAGCTATTGATACGCCTGGGATGTCCCCTCCAGAAGTACATGTCTATTTTCACGAATGACTGAACATAAATAATTCTCTAGTGCTATTTTCTTAAATTTTATGCTTTTTAAGTGAATATATTACTTATTGAATTGACATCTGGTAAGGGCATTTCTATGGGGTGCAAAGCTAAAGTATTCACTCATTCAGCAAACACGTTTAGAGAGTGTTCTGTGTGCTGGGCATTGCACAGCCCCTGGTAACACAGTGATAAAAACAGATATGGCCCTGCCCTCCTCAAATCTTCAGTCATCGAGAAGATGGCCTGAATCACTATCTTCTGGTGATTAGAGAGAGATGTAAGCGTGATGCCCAAAGGAATGCAGGACTAACACGTTCCTTTGAGGGTCACTCAGATACCACTTGGCAGCACCTGGCACATGGGAGGCATAGAAGCATATTTATGGAAATGCTATATTTGGGGTGGCAGTAGATGAGAACATCCTTTCTTACAGGTTCTGACATTCACTTATTCTATGGCACAGATTAGAGAAGAATCTATGTGCTTTTTTTTTTTTTTTTTTTTTTAATTCGAGATGGAATGTTGCTCTGTCATCCAGGCTGGAGTACAGTGGTGCGATCTCAGCTCATTGTGACCTCCACCTCCTGCGTTCAAGCACTTCTCCTGCCTCAGCCTCTGGAGTAGCTGTGACTGCAGGCACACACCACCGTGCCTGGCTAATTTTTGGATTTGTAGTAGGACGGGGTTTTATCATGTTGGCCAGGCTGGTCTTGAACTCCTGACCTGTATCTGCACCAGGGCCCTGCCTCTTCGCATGGAGAAGGGCATCGTGCATCTTTGGAAAGAAGCTGGGTGCAGAATATTCAAATTATAAGGATCCTTTGGTCTTTATTCTTACCAATGTGAGGAGTAGGCAATTAAATTTTCTCTCTGGATTTTAATTTCCATGTATTAGTCCCTGAAATATATTTTTTCCATCATGAAGAAATGGTTCTATGCAAGAATAAATACCAGACTAGGAAGGTGACATGTGCTTAGTAATGCTCTCTTTTTGCTGGTAAAAAATATGTTCAGAACCACTACACAAAGCTGTTATCAGTTTTCTTTCTCTTTTGCAGATTTCTTTCAACCCTCAAGGGAACCGTCTTCTAACCGGCAGCTCTGACAAAACAGCTAGAATCTGGGATGCTCAGACAGGCCAGTGCCTCCAGGTTCTTGAGGGGCACACAGATGAAATCTTTTCATGTGCTTTCAACTATAAAGGCAACATAGTCATTACAGGTATGGAAGACATCAACACCATAGATTTATTTTTTCTTGATTGGCTGTTAGAGTTCCCAAGCTTAATACTAAAAAGAGTTCATCCCCATCCCCTCCCTCTGTTCTGGAGTCACTAGCTCATCCTGGCCTGCCCTCATACTTTCATTATTTAACTTTAGTTTTATTAGGACCCGCAGGAGTAAGCTCTGCCATTGACTGTAGTAAGGCTTTGTGAACTTTGAATTTTGTTTGCTCTAGATAAGGTAACAGTTTGACAGCCTGCCTTACTGGTTACTAAATTTCCCCAGTTGTTGTCTGTCAATTGAATGGTTAACATTTAGTCAGCCAGGTTCATTGGCTCATGCTAACAATCTTGGTGCTTTGAAGAGGCTGAGGCAGAAAGAATGCTTGAGGCCGGCCTGGGCAACATAATGAGACTCTGTCTCTACAAAAAAATAGAGCATTAGCTGGGCATGGTGGCATGTACTTTTAGTCCCAGCTACTCAGGAGGCTGAGGCTGGAGGATCAGTTGAGCCAAGGAGTTGGAGGCTTCAGTGAGCTATGATCATGCCACTGCACTGCAGTCTGGGTGACAGAGTAAGACCCTGTCACAAGAAAAAAATTCCATTTCTGTCGGTCAGTGTTAGCAACCAAAACAAGTCAGGATCAAAATTCTCCCTAGTTGGCTTTACAGCCCATTAGAGATTTAGGCTTTGAGCAGAGTTGATTTCTTTCAGTTGTCCCCTGCTAAAGCACTAATGTTTGGGGGGAAAAGAACATTCTAATCTGATGATCTTCAAAATCTTTGTGATTATGATTTTCTAGTGTTAACTAAGATGTAGGTACTTGAAAAGCACTGGGAAAAGAAGCCATAGATTTTTATTGTGAACACAGTATCAAATCCTTCCTGTTGATGAGAAAAGAGGTGAGGGTCTGTGATGGAGGGCACAGGGCACTCCTGCAGGGAGTGAGAAAGAAGGAAGACCAGCCTTTCCTGGTCCAAATGGCCTTGTGTGAGGCTGGCTCTGCAGCACCTCTTCCCTTAACTAGTTTTCACAGAAGACCCCGGAGAGTTTAGGGAAAGAATACTGGTCGTTGTGCCTTGTTTTGGTGCTGGCACATAAATTCCTGAGTGCTTCTAAGATACTGCTGATTAACTTAGTGTGTCCCAAAGCACCAAGTGCTTAACCTTGGCTCACTAGACAACAGCGTATTAGAATGGCATGACGCTTCTGTCTTTCCATTGATAAAGCAATTACGTTATTTGAAAGAATCTACTATATTTTCTGAGTGGACCCATGTGTGATTAACTGCAGGTATTTTGTAGTGGGTTGTCAGGGGCTGGGTTTAGAATCACAAAGTAGATGGCAGAAAAGTAGCTGTCATGCTGTTTATGTTTTTTGAAATGTGAAGTGTCGTTTTGTGGGATATGGTTTTTTTTTTAATTAATTTTTTTTTAATGAATTATTGTCAGGTGGTCACTCAGCTCACCAACTGAGCTAACCGGCCACCTGATGGGATATGATTTTTATAGGCTTTCCTAGTTCCTAAGGCACTCACACTTCTTATACTGATGTTATGTGCCTAGTTCCTGAAGGTGAGAAAACCAGTAGTACCCACTGATGATGAGAAAAAAACTCCTAAAATTTTGAAATGTTCCAGAGTGATATGTCTTGCCTCCTCCTAGGCTTATCCCCCAAACCTGGAGATATTCAAAGTCAGGCCGGGCATGGTGACTCATGCCTGTAGTCCCAGCACTGTGGGAGGCCGAGGATTGTGCGTCACCTGAGGTCAGGAGTTCAAGACCAGCCTGACCAATATGGTGAAACCCCATCTCTACTAAAAATACAAAAATTAGCCGGGTGTGGTGGTGCACGCCTGTAGTCCCAGCTACTGGGGAGGCTGAAACAGGAGAATTGCTTGAACCTGGGAGGCAGAGGTTGCAGTGAGCTGAGATTGTGCCACTGCATTCCAGCCTGGGTGACAGAGTGAGACTCTGTCTCAAAAAAAAGTCACTGTACTTTCACTGGGTGGGGATGTTTGAGGGAAGGGCAAAGGGGATGACTAAGGTGGCTGCATTCTCAGGTTCTTTTTCATTCTAAGAAGCCATGAATCTTGCTAATGTGAGTGGAATGTGTACCTGCTTAATTTACAACTAGCTGGTATCATGAAAAACAAAATCACTACTTCAAAAATGCTTGAGCTGCTCAGAGACTGCAGCTAGCCACGGAGAACCTAGCCCATGTAACACATTGCTAATTACCAATAACCGGAAAATGTCAACTTGTAGAAAGGGAGAATGAGCTGGATGAAATGAAGAAAATATGACTCTGTGAAATCTGTTTTGTTAGGGAGCAAGGATAATACCTGTAGGATATGGCGTTGACTGAGGAAGCTGTCAGTGAGCAGCCTTGCTAGCAACGGTAATCAAGAACTTGAGCTTCATAAACAGCAGCTCTTTGAATATTTCTTATGCTTTCTCTTTTTCTACATGTCAGCTATTTATACAACTGTCCTTTATTTCACGGATACGACCATTAAACATGACGAAGTTATGTCACTCCTATATCATTATTTGATGGAGATGGCAGGACACAGTATAGTGTTTGGCTAATGCCACCAGTTATTTCATTTGTGTTTGTTTTTTTGAAAAACATTAAGATACTGATAAAGGAAACGACAATGATTTAACAACGTGTCTCCTGGATTCTACTTTGAAGCCTATTGTTATAATTTCTGTTGAATAAAGTGTTTGGAGGAAATTCCTTGTCCATTGTACATCTGTATTTATGATGTATGTATTTTTTTTTTGGAAGGGAGGGATGAAGGAAGGGAGGAAGGGGGGGAAGGGAGGGAGGGAGGGAAGGGAAGGAAGGAATTCAAGCAATGAGAGAGACATTGCCGACCTGGATCTAGAGGTTTACAAGTTGATTTCTTTTTTTCTTGAGTGAAGGAAAGAAGAAAAAAATGAGTAAAGGAGAGGAAGAAAGAAGAAGAGAAAGAGGGAGAATGAGTGGAAATATTGCTTTATTCTTAAAAAAAATGGGTATTAATAATGGCCAATCAATGTTTCATTTAAACCTATGAGTATGTGTGATGTGGTATTGACTAGAATGTATATTTTGTGTATTTGAAGTGGAGAGCTCTATAAATATTTATTAAGTTTACTTGTTCCGGATCTGAGTTCGAGTCCTTGATATCCTTATTAATTTTCTGTCTCATTGTGTCTAAGTCTCTATGTATCTGGGTGTTAGGATCGTTAGCTCTTGTTGTTGCATTGATGTATGTTTTTAAGGTGAAATAAGGGAAATACCGTGGATCTTATTTAATAGCAAATATCTTCTGTATTGATACATTGAAAAAATGTTGGTAGGTTTATTTCTAAGGTAAAGTTAAACAGAATATTCAGACTATTGCATTTAAAAATCACAGTGGCTCACACCTGTCATCCTAGTGCCTTGGGAGGCCCAGGCAGTTGGATCACTTGAGGTTAGGAGTTTGAACCAGCCTGGCCAACAGGGTGAAACCCCATCTCTACTAAAAAAAAAAGTTAGGTCGGTATGGTGGTGGGTGCCTATAGTCACAGCCACTCAGGAGGCTGAGTCAGGAGAATTGCTTGAACCTAGGAGGCAGAGGTTGCAGTGAGCTCAGATTGAGCCACTACACTTCAGGCTAGGCGACAGAGACTCCGTCTCTCTCTCTCTCTCTCTCTCTCTCTCTCTCTCTCTCTCTCTCTCTCTCTCACACACACACACACACACACACACAATAAATAAATAAAATCTGGATGGAAAACTATTGAAGTGTGAGAGATAATGATCAAACACCAACCTGAGTACTGCTGAAATATTTTACAATGTTTTTTAAAATCTTGGTTTGTGTAAAGGTGCCCAAATGCATATTAACATTAATGTTAAAAGAAAAGCACAAGCTGCAACTGATGAGGCTTGAATCTGAAGCGAGAGAATGCCTGATTATCTTATAAAATCATTTTTTAAAAAGCTTCATTGAGATGTAATCGATATATAAAATATGGCATATATTTAATGTATATACATTTTCACGAGTTTGGGCATGTGTGATGCCATCATCAAAATCAAGGTACTTAATATGTTCATCACCTTCAACCATTTCCTTGTGTTATTTTGTGTTTTTTGTCATTTCTTGATACCAGAAATTTACATGAGCCCTATTGTTTTAGTGTATTTTAAGGTGTACAGTACTTTATTGTCAACTATAGGTACCGTCGTGTACAGCAGATCCCTAGAACATGTTCTAGAACTCATTTTCTTAATGACACGAGTAATACCAATATAGCTGAGTGCTTACCATGTGCCAGTAATACCCAACCACTTTATGTAGAACGTCTCATTTAATCTTCCTAGCAACTGTTACAAAGTAGATATAAGCCCTGATTTATAAACCAGGAAACTTAGTCCTTGAGGAGTTAAGTAATTTGCCAAGGGCATCTGGATATTAGGTGGTGATGTGAGTTTTAGAAACCTGTGTTCTTAAGTAAAGAAGATTTACTATGGAAGAGGAGAATCAGATGTATAAGTAGATGAATTGAAGTGAAAATTACTTCTCAGATTATCTATGGATGTTAACTCTCAGGAAGAAAAAACTAAAACAAACACAGGCCACATGTGCTGGGACACACCTGTAATCCCAGCGCTTTGGGAGGCTGAAGTGAGAAGATTGCTTGAGCCCAGGACTTCAAGATCAGTCTAGGCAGCATAGTGAGACCCCATCTCTACAAAAAAATAAAAAATATTAGCCAGGTTTGGTGGTGCACGCCTGTAGTCCCAGCTACTTGGGAGGCTGAGATGGGAAGATTGCTTGAACCCAGGAGGTTGAGGCTGCAGTGAGTTGTGATTACACCACTGCACTCTGGCCTGGGCAACAGAGCAAGACCCTGCCAAAACAAATAAATAAATAAAAACAATAACGTAAACAAACACAAAGATAAACAAAACCTTTGTTCGGACTATTGGAAAGAAGTTCCAAGATGATGAGGCCAAGAACTTAGATTGCAGCAAACTTTGCCAAAATTTTGCTGCTGCTTTTCTTTCTTAAAGCAAACCTGTTAAGCTTTTTTTCAGCTTTATTGAGATAAAATTGACATGTAAAAATTGTATTATTCAAGGTATACAATGTAATATTTTGATATTACAAAATGAAATAATTACCACAGTCAAACTGCTAATTAACAAATCCATCACCTCACAAAGTTACCTCCCCCCCGCCCCGTGGAGAGATTACTTAAGATCTACTCTCTTAGCAAATTTCAAATCTGCATTATTTTTAACTATAGTCACTGTGCTGTGCATTAGATCTCTGAAACTAATTCATCTTGAAACTGCAAGTTTGTACCCTTTGATCAATATCTCCCCATTTTCCCCACTTGCTGTCATCTGGTAACTACCCTTCTACTCCGTTTCTATTGAGTTTTACTTTTTAAAATTCCATATGTGAGATAATGCGGTATTTGTCTTCCTTTGTTGTGCTTATTTCACTTTGTTTTCTAGGTTCATCCATGTTGTTGCAAATGCAAGAATTTTCTTCTTTGTCCAGGCTAAATAATATTACATATATCTTTATAGAGGCATACCTCATTTAATTGCAATCCACTTTATTGCACTTCTCAGATACCGCATTTTTTGAACAATTTTAAGGTTTGTGACAACCCTGCCTGAGGCAAGTCTGTCAGTGCCATTTTTTTCCCACAGCATGTGCTCAATTTGTGTCTCTGTGTCACTTTTTGGTAATTCTTACAATGTTTCAAACTGTTGTATTTGTTATGGTGATCTGTGATCAGTCTTCTTTGATGTTACTATTGTAATTGTTTTAGGGCACCAAGAATCATTCCATATAAAACAGTGAACTTAATAGATGTTGTGTGTGTTCTGACTTCCCCACCACCAGGCATTTCCTATCTCTTTCTTTCCTTGGTTCTGTCTGTTTCCTGAGATGCATCAACACTGAAATTAGGCCGATTAATAACCTTACAATGGCATCTAAGTGTTCATGTGAAAGGAAGAGTCACATGTTTCTCACTTTAAATCAAAAGCTATACATGATGAAGCTTAATGAGGAAGTCACAGTGAAAGACAAAATAGGCTGAAAGCTAGGTCTCTTATGCCAAATAGCCAAATTGTGAATAAAAGGGAAAAGTTCTTGAAGAAAATTAAAAGCACTGCTCCAATGAACACATGAATGATAAGAAAGCAAAACAGCCTTATTGCTGATGTGGAGAAAGTTTTAGTGGTCTGGACAAAAGATCAGACAAGCCACAATATTTCCTTAAGCCAAAGCCTAATCTAAAGCAAGGTACTAACTCTCTTCGATTTTATGAGTGTTGAGAGGTGAGGAAGGTACAGAAGCAAGGTTTGAAGCTAGCAGAGATGGGTACATGAGGTTTAAGGAAAGAAACTGCCATATGTGAATAAATGAGATCTTTGTGGTCATGAATTGAAAGACTTACTACTGCTAAAACATCAACTTTCCAACCTGTTCTACGGATTCAATACAATCCCAAACAAAATATCGGTGACTATTTTGTAGCTATGGCAAACGAATGTTAAATAAAGTTTATATGAAAAGGCAAAAGACAACATAGCCAAAATAATACCTAGAGAGAATATATTTGGAGGCTTCACACCACCTGATTTCAAGTGTTACTATAAAGTAACAAAAATCAGGTAAAAGTCAAGATGATGTACTAGCAAGAGAATAGACACACAGATCAATGGAGCAGAATAGAGAGCTCAGAAGTCAACCTGCACAAATAGAGTCAACTGATCTTCGGCAAAGCTGCAAAGGAGAGGAAATCATCTTTACAAAAAAAATGTTAAGGGAATAATTGAATGTCCAAATGCAAAAAGCTGAACCTAGATAGAGACCTTACATCTTTCACAAAAATTAAATCAAAGTGCATTAAAGGCTTATATGAAAAATGGAAAACTTTAAAACTTCTAAAGCAGGAATCTACATGAAATTGGAATTCAGAGATGAGTTTTAAATACAACACAAAAGCACAGTTCATGATAGAAAAGATTGATAAGTTCAACCTTATTATTTCTTTTTACACTTTCACTCCAGTTTTTATAATTCTATCTATTTCCAACAGGTATAACATAAACTTCATATAGCATGTGTTCTGTGTTTTGCACTATTAGTATATATTTTTTTGTATCATTAAAAAACGAAAACACTGTTAATAATATAAAGAAGAAGAAGAAAAAGAAACTGCCTCCATACATAAAAGTGCAAGATGAGCAGCAAATGCTAATGGAGAAGCTGTAGAAAGTTACCAAGAAGTTCTGGCTAAGATCATGAATGAAAGTGGCTACATTAAATAAGAGTTTCAATGTAAATGAAATATCCTTTCCTTAGAACAAAATACCATTTATACCTTTCATAGCTAGAGAGGAAAGGGTGCCTGTCTTCAAAGCATCAAAGGATAGCTGACTCTCTAGTGAGAGGCTAAGACAGCTGATGACCTTCATTTGAGGCCAGTGCTCATTTACTGTTCCTGAAATCTAGGGCCCTTAAGAGTTAGGTTAAATCAACTCTGTCTGTGCTCTGTAAATCGAACAACAAAGCCTGGATGAAAGCACTTCTGTTTACTGCATAGTTTACTGAATATTTTCAGTCTGCTGTTGAGATCTACTGATCAGAAACAACAAAAAATTTTTTTTTCCAAAATATTACTGCTCATTGACAATTCACCTGGTCATTCAAGAGCTCGGACGGAGGTGAACAAGGAGATTAGGTTTGTTTTCATGCTTGCTAATACAGCATTCATTCTGTAGCCTATAGATCAAGAAGTAATTTTGACTCTCAAGCCTGATTATTTAAGAAGTATATTTTGTAAGGCTATTCCTGCCATAAATTGTGATTCCTCTGATGGATTTTGGTAAGGTAGACTGAAAACTTTCTGAAAAGGATTTCCCATTCTGGGTGCCATCAAGAACATGCATGATTCAACTTGAATGATGAATCATTTTGAGGAGGTCAAAACATCAACATTAACAAGGGTTTGGAAGAAGTTGATTTCGATCCTCTTGGATGACTGAGGAATTCAAGAGATGTGGTTTAAAATAGCAAAAGAACTAGAACTAGAATTAGAAGGTGCGACTGAAACGCTATAATCCCACAATAAAACTTGAATGGATGGAGTTGCTTCTTATGGAAAAACAAAGTGGTTTCTTGAGATGGATGCTACTCCTGGTGAAGATGCCGTGAACATTGCTGAAATGACAACAAAGGATTTAGAATATTATATAAACTAGTTGACGAAGCAACAGAAGGGTTTGAGAGAACTGACTTCAATTTTAAAGGAAGCTTTACTGGAGGTAAAATGCTATCAAACAGCATCACATGCTACAGAGAAACGTTTCATGAAGAGTCAATTGATGCAGCAACCTTTATTGCTCTCTTATTTTAAGAAACTGCCACAGGCATCTGAACTGAACCTGCAGAACACCAAGGTATGCCTCCCTCTATATATCTGCACACCTATGTTCATTGAAGCATTATTCACAATCATCAGGATATGGAAACAACCTCCTAAGTGTTCGTTGATGAACATATGAATAAAGAAAATGTGATATATATATATATATATATATATATGATAGAGATACATACATATATGTGTATTACATTTTCTTACATTGTCAGATAGATATATTTTCTTTATTGATATAGACATATATGTATTACTATCTTTATCCATATGGATGTATAGATATCACATATTCTTTATCCATCACCCATCCATGCATGCTTAGGTTGTTTCCACATCTTGGCTATTGTGAATAATGCAGCAGTGAACGTGGGCGTTCACACACCTCTTTGAGATACTGATTTCCTTGGATACATATCTAGAAGTGGGATTGTTGGTTCATACGGTAGTTCTGTTTTCAATTTTTTGAGGTTCTTTTGCACTATCTTCCATAATGGCTTCACTGTAACTCTTTATCTTACATATGGTTTACAATTATTTTCTCCCATTCTATGGCTACCTTTTCTTTCTGTTTATTATTTTCTTACTTGTGCAGAATATGTTTAGTTTGACGTAATCTTATTTGCTTCTTTTTGCTTTTGCTGCCTGTGCTTTTGCTGTCATGACAAAAAAAAAAAAAATCTTTGCCACAATCAACTCTGTGGAGCTCTCCCCCTGTTTCCTTCTAGGAGTTTTACAGTTTCAGGTCTTACATTTAAATCTCTAATCCATTTTGAGTTGATTCTTGAGAATGGTGTAAGGTAAGGATTCAATTTCATTTGTTCTTTGTGGATGTCAGGTTTTTCAGTTTCAGCATCATTTGTTGAAGTCACTATCCTTTTCCCATTGTGGTTACTTCTTTTAAAACTCCAAAAATAGAACCAGATGCCTGCTCTTGCCTATCTATTTCTTTGATTACTTCAGGAAAGGGGTGATACTGTTTTGTTGCATGGTTCAGAAGAGTCAGCCAATGTATGGTAGTGGAGATCCAAAATTCCATAGACTGATTTAGGTGTAGGAAGACCTGGGTCAGAAAATGGCTTATTTCTCTAGTTTTTATATGTTGAGGACATCTTCCTTAATATTTGTTATGATTTTCAGATTGGATCCAATCTACTTAAATGTTTGAATACTTTGTCATGTGGTGTGTATGGGTCTGGAAGTCAGATTGCCTGCACGTGGATTCTGATTCAAACTCTTAATCAATAGGCAAGTTACCTGGCCACTCCTCTTGTCTCTGTTTCCTCACCTGAAAAGTGACAATATAGTTCTCTTCTTTAGAATTAGGAATACCTGGCACAGGTTGGGTGTGGTGGCTCACAGCTATAATCCCAGCATTTTGGGAGGCCGAGGCAGGATGATGGTTTGAGTCCAGGAGTTTGAAATCAGCCTGGGCAAAAAAGTGAGACCCTGTCTCAAAAAAAAAAAAAAAGAAAAAAAAAAGGAATACCTGGCACATAATAAACATAGTAATCAACATTTATTATTATGATTGTTATTTGAGACAGGGTCTCACACTCTTGCCCAGGCTGGAGTGCAGTGGTGTGATCTATAACCTCTGCCTCCAGAGCTCAAGGAATCCTACCACCTCTGCCTCCCAAGTAGCTGGGACTATAGACACATGCCACCCCACCCGGCTAATTTTTTGTTACTTTTTGTAGAGATAGGGGCTTGCCATGTTGCCCAGGATGGTCTTGAACTCCTAGGTTCAAGCAATCTGCCTGCCTCAGCCTCCCAGAGTGCTAGGATTACAGGTGTGAACCCCTGTACCAGCCAACATTTACTATTATTTGTATGAACAAAAACGTAATCATCTTATATAAACACATTTCTCTGGAAAGAACATAGTATTATTTCCTCAGAAATTATACTTGAGATATAACTGACTTTAATGTGTTATAGGTATTGTAGGGAGAATTACCTAGATCAATTTTTTATCAATTAGAAATAAAATTTTAGGTTCTTAGAGTATTACCTTTTTAAAGGTTCTGTATTGAACAGAGGAACTCAGAAGTAAAGAGATCATCAATATAGATGATTATGATCTAATCCATCTTATTCATATTTTTAGATCTCTTATATGAGACTATAAGAGTGGTGTATTCTTATAAAACGAAATAGAGTTTCTAATGGCTCATATATAAAAATACATTAGCTCATGATTTAGCATAATTCCCATTTTAAAATTAAAATAAATGCACTTTTGAACGAAACAATGTTTTTCATCCCCGTATGTCTCACATTTCCATTTAAAACACATCAATCATCTTTGAATTACAAGTAAATTTATTTTCCTTCTTTTCACTGCTACTGTTACTCAAAAACAATTTATCTTTTTAAGGGTCCAAAGGAGTAAAATTTGAAGTTAAAAAAAAACTGTTATCTTACCAAGAGTACTTTATATTTTGCTGAATTCAGATTCACTGTTGTCTTGGTTAGAAATGTTTTGGTTATAAGTAACAGAATACTCGCCATGATTAAATACCATGGTTAATACCATAATTAAAACAAGGCCAATCCCAAAGGTGGCTATGCAATGGCACGAGGACTGAAGGACCCAGAGTTTGGTGACTTTCCACTTTGCCATCCTTAGCATTGCTGGCTTCTGTCCTCCTGAGTAACCTTCCTGCTTGCAAGATTGAGGACACAGCTTTATTAGCCTAAGCATCTTGCCATCTATTTCATTCTCATCAAGGCTAAAAGAGAACTACTTATTCCCCTCCCCACTCCTTCCATTTGCCGTATCTCAACAATACTATTTCTGCTAACAATAGAATTATCATTCCCTTTTTTCCTTTATTTTCTCTATCCCCCAAATCATAAATATTTTCCTCAATTAAAAAAATCCTAGTTATCCAGTTTCATTCCATTTTAAATCTAGAATCTAGAATCTCATTATCACCCTGGCACTAGAAACTGAAACTGAAATGATCTAGCTAATTGCCCTAGCTTCCTCCTGCCCCATCAGGTTACTTCTTACTAATACAAACAGAAAAAAATCAAAATATTGTATATTTTACAATTTACACGACTTTTGCATAAATTAGTTCATTTAATAATAGGAACAAAGTAGAAATTTTTAGAGTCCTAATTTAAGCTGACAGCACGTTTAGGAGTTGGTATAACTTTGAGTCTTTTATGTCTTTTTACTACCAGCCCCCACCTTTTTCTCCTTGCCTTTCCTCTGGAACACGCTGGTCTATATAAAGGTATTCCCAGGATGAATATCATTTCAGCATATGAAGGGGAAGTGATACGGTTGTGAATGCTGGAATCAGAGCAAAATCATCAGTTTCTCTCTAGTCCGAAATTTTGCACATCAGAGCAAAACCACCAATTTCTTTCTAGTCTGAAATTTTCTCTTGTGCTTTGTAGTTTCAGGTTGTATTACTTAGAAGCTTAAAAATGAGTTTATGGCTATTTGTGGCATGCAAACAATGAGAATTTCAGAAAGGCTCTATGGCAACTCTAAATACAGTGAAGGTGAGGATTGCTCTTTGTCTTATCTTTTGGGAAATTTTGGATGGATTGCTTTGAAAAAAATTGCCTTTGCTACTATTTTCTTGGGACTATAGAATCTTAATCAAGTAATCACTATCACAGGCCATATGTTTATGCCTTTTACTTAACAACAAAGCAAATACCTCTTACTGCTCTCACTGATGAAAATTAGAAAATGTCACTGTTGTTTTAAAAGAGCATAACCTTGCGCATTTTTGTTAGTTTTGTTGTCTCAGCAGGTGGCAGTGTTCATGTTTCAGCGGCACTTGCTTCTTTTCTTTTCTTACAGCTACATGTGAAGAATATAGAGTAAGCTTTGTATTGTGTCCCTTACAGATCAGGTTTATGGGGGGATATGTAACAATGCTCAGATTGTGGTGTGGTTCAAAGCTTAGGACCACACTGGCAGATTTGGGGCAAATGACGTGTCTTCTTAATCCTGATGCACTGTAGAGACACCTTCTTGTCTCTTGTGAGGGCACAGACCAGTAAGGTGCATACGTGATAGTTTCATTTTTTTTATTGGCCCCTCTGTTGAAAGCCATATTGTGATCATCTGTTTTATAGAATGATGTTTAAATTAAGAACATCAAAACACCCTGGGAAACACTTTTACCCTTAAGGTATTTTTTAAAAGTATTTGATAAATTCCCTCTAATTTTTCTTGTAAAAATACTTTATTGTCTCAAGTATGGGGAGGAGGATTTCAAGATTTGGCAATTGCTCTTAATTAATGATATTTACCTTCCTCCTCATGAACAATGATTTCCATTGCTGTGCAGAGCTGAGGAGGCATCTGAACCTACTTAGAGGTTTAGAGATTTGCAAAGGGGAAAAGGCACAATAAAACTGGATTGATTAAGAGTCATGACTACCACATGTGGTGGGGAATTCAACACTCAATTATGACTTTTAATGTTAGTAGCTGATCAGAGTCTGACATGGATTATTTTTGTTTTAATAAAGGTTACTGTGTTTTCAATGGATTGAGTATCTAATCATTGTAAGTACTTTGAATTTGATTACTTTTACGTGACTACAACCGTAAAGTGTCTAACTGATTTGTGTTTTGTTGTCAAAGACAAAAGTAAGTCTGAGACCAGATAGGGAAACCATCTGCTGTCACTTTCATTTCAGCAGGAGGTCAGAGGTTCAAAGGAGAATCTGTTTTATTGAGTAAAAAGAGGAAATGTGAGGCAGCTTCTCATTAACAAGTGTTCTATGAAGATAGGAGTTTTGGAAGTGGGGAGATTTTCTGACTGGTCTTCAGGTACATTTGGCAGTGTCTTAAGAATTGTTCAGTGCTGTGGGTGGAAGGTTTTCTGCGGTGACCATTTCCTGGAAAAAGTAGAGGTCAGTGGTGCTTTGTTGACATCAAACTGTCATAATGGTTTTTATTTGAGAGGAGGGGTGGCTGCCATAACAGCCCATTTCTCCTGAGTGACAGTATTTTGGTGATTGAAAATACCAACTCTGGAATCAGAATGTCTGTTTTAATGTCCTGCTCCACCATTTTTTTGGTTCTGAGACCTTGAGAATTCAGTTTGTGACTCAATTTTCTCACCTACAACACGACCTTCCCTTTCTCCATTGAGAATGTGCCATTTTGAGGCTGGAATAATCAGTGTTCTCTGGGTGACGGGAAGGACGATCTTGCATGTGCTGCCCTTCCTGCAAAGTGCAAGGGCAGCTCCTCTGTCTTTCTGAAGACCATTCACTGCTGCTGCAGCAGAGCCTCCCTCCCTCCAGTGTGCTTCTGAGTCAGTGACTCCCTTGGGGAAAGCAGGTGGTCTATATTTAGAACACATTAGCTGCTTTCCTAAGCATTTGAGCTAATACTTACCCAGTATTAATCGAAACCTCTCTGTAGCATTAGCCCTATGGAAATTTCAGATAATCTCTTGCTATCTATAAGATCTTCCTCTTAGGTTTGGTTTAAAAGAAGAGGATAAAAATAGAAGAATGTGAACATATATATCTGAAAGCAAGTTTCTTTAGAGGGGTGAGTCTTGGTTGCTGCAAAATATACATTATAACAATCAAAGATAATTTGTTTGTTAATAAATCATGTTAGCAGATTTAATAGTCAAAAATGTAGGTTAAATTAGGTGAAGTATGCCATGTCAGGTGTTCATGTGGCCACTATCGAAAGAACTTCGAGTTTCCCGTTCTTACATTCCCAGGCATCTGCGAGCCGATCCTAATCTGCATTTCTGGCCTCATCTTTCCTGCTCCTGTATATCCCAGCTGTTATGGGTTGAGTCCTGTCCCTCCTAAAATTCAGCTGTTGAATTCCTAACCCTCGGTGCCTCAAAATGTAGTTATTAGAAGATGGGATCCTTGAAGAGGTAATTAAGTTAAAATGAGACATTGGGTGTGTGGGGGGGGGGTGTCCTAGTCCAATATGACTGGTATTATTTTTTTTACCTGTACCCTCAAACATTTATTTATTTATTTATTTAACTTTACGTTCTGGGACACGTGCTGAACACGCAGGTTTGTTACATAGCTACACATGTGCCATGGTGGTTTGCTGCCCCTATCAACACATCATCTAGGTTTTAAGCCCCACATGCATTAGGTATTTGTTCGAATGCTCTCTCTCCCTTCCCCCCATACCCCCCTGACAGGCCCTGGTGTGTGATGTTCCCCTCCCTGTGTCTACATGTTCTCATTCTTCAACTCCCACTTATGAGCAAGAGCATGTAATGTTTTGTTTTCTGTTCCTGTGTTGGTTTGCTGAGGGTGGTTTCCAGCTTCATCCATGTCCTTGCAAAGGACATGAACTCATTCTTTTTTATGGATGCATAGTCTTCCATGATGTATATGTGTCACATTTTCTTTATCCAGTGACTGGTGTTCTTACAAGAAAAGAAAGGCCCGAGGCCGGCTATTGGCGAGACCAGCTCCTAATACATCAACGTGGGTTTAAGATCTCTCAAAGTGATTGAGTGGTCGGTGAGAAACAGACAAGGAGAAAGGTTTCCTTAAAGCTGGGCCCAGGGGAGATACCACATAATGCTGCTCCAGGGGTGTCTGACATTCCCCTGAAAACCTCATTGTGCTCAACAGTTTTCATTGTGCTCTTTTAATAGGGGAGAGGGAACAAGGTTTCAGTGATAATTATACAAAAAGAATACATTTGCAAAAACTGGTGCACAAAAGTCACAGCATGGTATTATAAAAGCAGAACAATGTAAAGATAACTTTCTGTGTGTCAGACAGAAATCATACACATTGGCAAGGTTGTAGGTTAAACATAAACTTATAATTATCAGCAAGAACATATTGGGCTCACAGCTATGGGGGAACAGGATCTGACACAGGACAACCAGCCTGTCCACAAAAACTGCAAGAGGAGGGGGCCTCCATGCAAGACTGCAGGAGCAGTGCGAGAAGAAAGACTTTTACATCCTTATCTCAACCACAGAGACAGACACCCCTCAATCGTCCATTTATAGGGTCTCCATAAGGGCCACATTCCCCTTCAAGGGCCCTAATCAATATGCCTTTCCTGGGAAAGGAATCCAGGTAATAAACCTCTCTATTACATGTCTGTTTGCAGGCCCCTCTGCAACGAGAAGCCTATTATGTGCTGTCATCTCGCTCTGGCAGTCAAGCTATGTGGTTAGTCCCTTTCACAGAGTTCCTGTTGTTACCAGAACAGATCAGCAGAGCCACAGTTACAAGTTGCAGCTCAGCAGAGCCAAAGTTCTAAGTCACATCTCAGCATTTCACATTATCCTTTATTTTCTCAGATATAATAGATACAGTAAGTAACAAGCATCACAAAGCAAATAACTCGTTTTGGGGAAACCAAATTCTAAGAGAATTTACAGGTTAAAAATCAACAACAATTTCTTCTTATTTCAGATAGCTTAGGTTTTGCCAATTCTTCCACAAGCTTGGGGTTGCTCAGTCACCACAGAGGGGTTCAGAGTATTTCCAGCAGCAGGGGGTTCACAGTATTTCCAGCAGCAGGCAAGTGCACAGAGGAAAGACCCATGTGAGGGCACAGTGGGAAGGTGCCATCTGCCAGCAAGGGAGAGAGACCTCAGAAGAAACCAGACCGGGAGCACCTTGACCTTGGACTTCTAGCCTCCATAACTGTGAGAAAACAAGCAGTTTAAGCGATACAGTCTGGCCTTTTGTTAGGGCAGCCCTACTAAACTAATACAGCAGACAGTCTACTCACTAGGTCTCAAAAATGCACCATGCTTTCTCTTCTCTGTGATTTTACTTTTACTGAACTACTCTAAAATTCCTTTTCCTGTATCTACAACTGGGCGATTTTACCACCTCATACTTTGGAATATACTCCAGATATCATTATTTTCTTCTACTCTTTTTCCGAGTTTCTCCCAATGACCCTCTTGCCCTCCACCCTGGAAAAGATAGGCTTCCCAAATTCCACTCATGCATGCCTATTAATCATCCTCCTCTTGTGAATGTAGGCTAAGATGAAGGAACCATGGGTCATTGGAGGTAACTGGGGTTTGTTTTTAGAATGAAAGAGGCTTATACCCGATTTTAGACTGAGGAGATGGTTCCAGGGGAAAGAGAAATGTTGAAGAATCAGAAGAAAATTGGTATTTGCTAAGCCAGTTCTTTAAGGACAAAGAGGAGGGGTGAAAGAGCAGAAGGAGGGAGGGGCTGACATTATAAGGAGAAACAGCTCCTGTTTTGAGACTGGAGGAGAGGATGTGAGGAAGACAGTTGGTCTTCCTAAATTTGTTAGTTTTTATTCCTAAAATTATTAAGATCATGAACTCCAGAGTGGGAGAAACAAACTCACTCGTCCAAACTCAAAGAACGGAGTCAGAGATCCAGAGAGCAGCGTGAGACTTTTAATGATGATCTCGCCAGATGGGATGTCTGATAGGCAGGCACTCCAGCACAGTTTCAACAAGGAATTTGTCTCGTAGTGTGCAGGTCTTTCCCCTGGTTCCTCTTAGGCTGGGAACTATGGGTCACAATTTTCCCAGATGTCACCTATTGATTGTTGGATATTGACTGGGGCTTCAGGTGGTTGTTTTTCTTTCTTTTTTTTTAGGGTTCTCTTGCTGCATTTTGTTGCAGCCCACAATGCATTGCAATCCTAGTTAGCTCAGGGTCTCCTCGAGTATCTGACTTACGACCTAAGTATCTGGGCAGGCTGATAGCAGAAAAAACAAGCTGTTTTGTAGGCCAGTACACTTTCATCTTAGACTAAAATTTTTGGATAAAGTTTGGATAAACTTTTTTGAATATCCAAACTTTGGTTTGGATAAAGGCAAATAAAGGGGGGCAAGGAGGGGGAGGCTGACAAGCAGGCATTGGCTATCCAAGCAGGAGCCTAGTAAAACTGTTTCTTCTGTAGTTTGCTGACCTAAGCTCATTCAAAGCACTTTGTCTTGGAAATGGGCTACTGCATACATTATTTCCTTCAGGAGCCAGACTTGTGAATTCCTCTATCCTTTGTGCTGGATCTGTGACTTGGATGGCTTTTTATCTCATTCAGTCTTAGTGTTTCCATGTCTACAATGAGTACAAATCCTCACCATCATCGAAGGATCTAATTATAACACATACAAATTACTTAGTACAGAACCCAACAAAAGCAATCATTTTTGTTACTTTTGTCAATGTCCTCCAGCTGAAGACCGCCAGAAACAGGACTATAGTTGAATGAATTTGGTTGATGACACCTTGGAGAGAAAATACACTCCCTGGGAAACCATGGAATGTCTCAGAGAGAATTTTAGAGAGAATTTATTATAGGATGTGCGCTTGCGTTAGGTTAGGTTTAGCCTTTGCTCTTTGCTCTATATTGGATGCTATCAGGAAGTGAAGATAATTCTATATGATGGGGTGCTTCACAAATGATCCATAGGGAAAGCAGACTAGAGCAAAGCTGAAGTTCTAATTAGTAAAGGAGTAGCTGTCACTCGTATCACCAAGAGATGGCGTTATGTAGTCATTTTTTGGCTTGGACAATGCTCATGTTCTTTCTGTATTCAGACATGACTCTAGGGTGGTCTTGCTTTTTTGTCTTGATCTCTACCATGGCCACAGAGTAGTCTTGTTTATGTTGAGGTTCTGTGAAGTTGTGTGTTCAGCAGGAAAACACCAAGGCCTGGCTCTCAGTATCGGGCCAGCAGCAACACAGACCTGAATAATTAATACCTGATGACCTTGCTTTCTGGTGATGTCTGCTGAGAATGAGGTGTTTAAAGACTGAGATGGACATTGGGATTTTTTTTTTCGGAGAGAATAGTCACTGAAGAGGATCATAAAGGGTTGACGGGCAGCGTGAGAGGTGCAGCCAAGGTTTGAGTTGACGGAGTTACTGTAGCGATCAGCATTGTGGTTGTGTGATTCTCTTTTGTGGTGCTTGACTGTGGAGCACTGGTGTGGAGAAGGCACATTCTAACATTGGCCCTGGGCTGGGGGTTTACAAAGAGACCAGGACAAAGGACAGGAGTTCCAAGATAAAAGCGCCAGTGAGCACAGGTCTGTTGGGTTCCTTGTGAGGAATGGGCTATTCAGTGAATAAAGACAATATGAGAAGACTAAGCACCAAGAAAAGAGAAGACTAGAAGTCTTTTGGAGAATTTTCTGAGTAGAAGCCCTGCTGAGTGATGAGAAGATCGTTGGCTGGAAAAAGCCTGGGCCCTTGGAAATAAGGAGGTTGGGGAAAAATGGAAAGCCATGCGAGAAGGCCCAGGCAAGGAGTCTCTGAATTCTCCTTGGACCTCTTTGGATTTGTCAGACATCCTGCTTTTTCCAAGACAGGATGCAGGTGAAGTGACAAGTGTTTCTATCTCTGTCCACGAGGACCATCACTTTTTTCTGTTCAGATAGATAACATTTTCTCATATTCCGTTTTTAAAATCGATTCCACCTCGAGTGCCTTTTAGCACTGGCGTTAGCAGTTTGCTGTATGGGCTACAAAGCAGGTTTGCTGCTGCCCCAGTGTCTCACGGAGATTTTTATGATGGAGCACTTTGTTTTTAACTTCTCTCCCCAGGGCTGTGGCACAAGTTCGTGGAGGAGAGATGAGGTCAGGGAAAAATCCGGCTAGCATACAGCCGCAGTGTTCACAACAGTCTGCTTCCTCTATCAGGGACGCACTGTCTTTGGAATAAGCCTCACAAGACCTGGAAGCTTCCTCTGGACCTGTCATGTCCAGAAAGCCCTGCAGCCTCAGGATAGTTCTTGTCCCTTTTCGAGCTGGTCCCACCACCAAGAAACAAAGTTTCTCTTCTTACTCGGAGCTTCTCTAGAATGTGACATGTTAGAGTGCTCTAAATAGTGAATTAATTCATTGATTGATGGAGTAAATACATCAATGAATTAATGCTGATATGGCTCATGACTTTAGCACTGATATTCAAACTCTGCTTTATGGAGCCTCAGCTATTTTTTAAAGCTCAGTGAGTGAGGAGCTGAGTACATGGAATCCTGTTTTCTACATTGCATTTTAGCCAGAGGAGTGCCACTAAAATACTTTTTTTGGTCCTTGATTTTAGCCTGCAAGTAAAATACATTTGAAGAGAACTTTTTTGACTCTTGTGATAGATAGAGAGCTAGATAGATAGTTAAATATACAGACAGCAAGAAACCACTGGCTGAAAGAATGAAGTTCTGCATTTAATTGTGCAAAATCTGGCTATAATCTATTCTTCCACACTTGTTTTCTCTCACTTGCTCACATGAATTCTTTATCTTGTGTGATGCGTCAAGACATGCCCTTTCTAATCTCTATGCTTTTGTTCCCCCAGTGATTCCCTGGGTTATATTCTAGATCTTCCCCGATCTCCATGGCCAGATGTGCTTACTTCTTATGTCAGGGACCACCCTTTATGCTGCAACCTTTACCTCTTCAACCAGATTGTTCTCCCTTCCTCCCTCCTTCATTCTCTCCCTTCCTTCCTTCCTTATTTCCTCATTTTCTTCTTTTTTTATTCCCTCTCTCCCTCCCTTCCTTCCCTCCTTACTTCCTCCCTCCCTTCCTTCCTTTCTTCCTTCCTTCCTTCCCTTCCTGCCTTTCTGCCTTCCTTGACCCTGCTCTTTGCTCTAGACTTAATACTTTCAGGAAGTAACAATAATTTTATATGATTGGGTATCTTCATAAATTATCCATAGAGAAAGCAGACTAGAGCAAGGTTAGTTATAATTGGTAAAGGAGCAACTGTCACTCATACCAGCCAGGAGAGGGGGCTGTTTAGTCATGTTTGTGGCTTGAACAATGCTCCTGTTCTGTCCAGACGGCTGTAAGGTGATTTTTTCGTTTTGCTCTGTCTTCTGTCTTGGTCCACGTCATAATCACAGAGTAGCCTTGTTTGTGTTGATGGTCACTGGGTGCCTGTTATGGACCAAGCATGTTGCTAGGTGCTGGGATTCATAATAAGGAAGACAAACACCTCTCCCTCATTCATAGTTTACAATTTAGTGAGGGTGGGGCGGGGGCAGTATATCAGCCGAGGTTCAGACAATAAATGGAGTAAAGTAGAAAACATAGAGATTTACTGTAAGGAATTGGCTTCCAGGATTGTGAGGCTGACTAGGCAAGTCTGAAATTCTTAGGGAAGGTCATCAGGATAAGCGTCAGTTGAGACTTGTCCACAGGAGGAATTTCTCATTCTCCTAAGCAGATTTTATTCTTCTCTTAAGGTCTTTTAGCTGACTGAATCAGGCCCATTCAGTCTATGTAAGATAATTGCCCTTACCCAAAGTCAGCTGATTATGGATTTTAATCATCTCTGCAAAATACCTTCATAAGACCCAGTACAGTGGCTCATGCCTATAATCACAACATTTTGGGAGGCTGAGGTGGGAGAATTGTTTGAACCCAGGAGTTGGAGACCAGCCTGGGAAACATAACAAGACCGCGTCTCTACCAAAGATTAAAACAAAATGCCTTCATAGCAACACCTAGATTAGTGTTTGACTGAATAACTGGGGACTTCAGTTTAGCCAGGTTGACACATAACCGACCATCACAGGGAGGGATATTTTAAAAATCATAAGTCTCAGGAAAGAGAAATATATTTTTTAAAAATTCATTTATTATACTTTTATTTGTTTTTCTAAATTTTTTATGTCCATAGGTTTTGGGGAACAGGTGGCGTTGGTTACATGAGTAAGTTCTTTAGTGGTGATTGGTGAGATTTTGGTGCACCCATCACCCGAGCAGTACACACTGAACCCAATTTGTAGTCTTTTTCACTCACCTACCCTCACACTTTCCCCAAAGTCCATCGTATCATTCTTCTGCCTTTGTGTTCTCATAGCTTAGCTCACACATATCGGTGAGAACACACGATGTTTGGTTTTCCCTTCTTGAGTTACTTCACTTAGAACAACAGTCTCCAGTTTCATCCAGGTTGCTGCAAATGCCATTAATTCACTTTTTTTTTTAAATGACTGAGTAGTATTCATTGTGTATATACCACATTTTCTTTATCCACTTGTTGACTGATGGGCATTTGGACTGGCTCCATATTTTTGCAATTGGGAACTGTGCTGCTATAAACATGCGTGTGCAAGTTTCTTCCATATCATGACTTCTTTTCTTCTGGGTAGATATAGTGGGATTGCTGGGTCAAATGGTAGTTCTGCTTTTAGTTCTTTGAGGAATATCCACACTGTTTTCCATAGTGACTGTATTAGTATACATTCCCACCAGCAGTGTGGAAGTGTTCCCTTTTGGCTGCATCTACACCAGCGTCTATTATTTTTTAATTTTTTGATTTATGGCCATTCTTGCAGGAGTAAGGTGGTATTGCGTGATGGTTTTGATGTGCATTTCCGTGATCGTTAGTGATGCTGAGCATTTGTTCACATGTTTGTTGGCCATTTGTATATCTTCTTTCAAGAATTGTCTATTCATGTTCTTAACCCATTTTTTGATGGGATCTTTTTTTTTTTTTGCTAATTTGTTTGAGTTACTTGTTGATTCTGGGTATTAGTTCTTTTTTGGATGTATAGATTGTGAAGATTTTCTCCCATTTTGGGGGCTGTCTGTGTACTCCGCTGACTGTTCCTTTTGCTGTGCAGAAGCTCTTTAGTTTAATTAAATCCCACCTATTTTTTGTTTTTGATGCACTTGTTTTGGGTCCTTGGTCATGAAATCTTTGCCTTAGCCATTGTCTAGAAGGGAAAAAACCCAAGTTGAAAAATTAGACTGTGACCTAAGTTGTTCCAACCGTATTTTAAAAATTGTCAAATAGCTAAACTGAGTACCAAATAATCATTTTTCTTTAATAGTCACACCCACATTGACAGGCCTGGTATATTGCTTTTAGAATAATTGATTTTTTTTTTTTTTTTCTGAGACAGAGTCTCACTCTGGCACCCAGGCTGGAGTGCAGTGGTGTGATTTCTGCTCACTGGAATCTCTGCCTCTCAAGTTCAAGCTCTTCTCCTGCCTCAACCTCCAGAGTAGCTGGATTACAGATGAGCCACCACACCCAGCTAATTTTCATATTTTTAGTAGAGAAGGGGTTTCTCTATGTTGGTCAGGCTGATCTTGAACTCCTGACCTCCAGTCATCCACCCTCCTCGGCCTCCCAAAGTGCTGGGATTACAGGCATGAGCCACTGCACCCAGCCAGAATTGATCTGACTTTAAAGCAAAAGCATCTGTCTCAAAACTACTGTTCAAGTTAAGTAAATTCATTAATTCTGTGTCAACTCAGTATGTTAACATCAAATTAATAAAGTGAAAACTTCAGTTCCTTAGTCACACCAGCCACATTTCGGGTCCTTAATAACCATACGTAACCAGTACCCCCATGTTGGACAGCATGGCTATAGAAGATGTAATATTGCTTCTGCATAGTGCAATCAGATGTATTTACAGCTGTAACTCTAGCCATGTCAAGGCAATGGCCAGGGTCAGGGCAGTTATAGCATTTGCTTGTCCTCTACCTAGCTTGTAAGTCTTATACTTTATGGGCATATTTGTAATCGCCTGATGTGTTCTTGTCTGCTGCACAGATAAGCCCAATCCGCTGAGACAGTGTGATTGCAGTAAAAGAAGAGTTTAGGCTGGGCGTGGTGGCTCACACCTGTAATCCCAGCACTTTGGGAGCCTGAGGGGGTGGATCACAAGGTCAGGAGTCTGAGACCAACCTGGCCAATATAGTGAAATCCTATTTACACTAAAAATACAAAAAATAGCTAGATGTGGTGGTGCTCGCCTGTGATTCCAGCTACTTGGGAGGCTGAGGCAGAAGAATCACTTGAATCCGGGAGGTGGAGGTTTCAGTGAGCCAAGATCAGGCCACTGCACTTCAGCCTGGGTGACAGAGTGAGACTGTCTCAAAAAAAGAAAGAGTTTAATTAGCTTAAGTCTGGACAAGCAGAAAGGCTGGATTTATTACTCAAATCAGTCTCCCTGAGAACTCAGAGGCTAGGGTTTTACGATTTGGTGGGTAAGGGACTAGGAGTGGGTGCTACTGATTGGTTGGTGATGAAATCATAGGGGTATGGAAAATGGTCCTTGTGCACTGAGTCTCCTTCTGGGTAGAGGTGGCCACAGGACCAGTTGAGCCACAAATCACAGATCTAGGTGGGGTCAATCAGTTTCCAGAATGCAAAAGTCTGAAAAAGATCTCAAAGGACCGATTTTAAGTTCTGCCATAGTAATGTTATCTATAGGAGCAATTGAGGAAGTCACAAATCTTGTGACCTCTGGCAACCTGACTCCTGAGTGATAAAGGATTATAGAAATCATGCTTGGCTTGGCATGGTTTCTCACACCTGTAATCCCAGCACTTTGGGTGGCTGAGGCAGCAGGAGCACTTGAGCCCAAGAATTCAAGACCAGTCTGGGCAACATAATGAGACCCCCGTCTGTTAAAAAAAAAAAGAAAGAAAAAGAAAATTTGAAAAGAAAAAAGAACGAAAAAGAAACTACACCTACATTTTAGCAAAATTCAATCCCCTCCAATAATCCTAATCTTATAGTCTTTCATTAGTAAGGAGGGGTTAGGTTTTGGGAGGAACTTTTATTGTTCTTGCTTCAAAATTAAATAAAAAAGTAAATTCCTCCCATGGTTAGCTTGACCTACACCCTACACTTGGGAAAGATTGAGGACAGCCCACTTGCAAGGCTAGAAGTCAGATAGAGTCAGCCATGCTGACTTTCTCTCATTCTTGTCTTTGCAAAGGTGGGCCATACTGACTAATTGCCTGAGCTGTGGGGCCAGACTCCTTGCTAGTCCAGGGCCTTGGACTTGGACCCAAGGCCTTTCTGTGAAAGACACTCAAATATTTGTTCACCAATTTCTAATTTTATTCATTACTTATTTGTAGCATCAAAAATAACGTTTGAATTTTAACTTATTTTACCTTGAGTGAATTTTGTTGCTACACCTCTTAAAAAGAAAATTGAAGGGCTCATTAACTCTTCCATTAACTCCTGAAACATGAATTTGATATACTCTTTTGCACGAATTCAACTTTGTGATTTCTGAAATGGTACCACCTGAAAGCCACCTAAAGCAAGACCAATGAAATGTTATAGGCAGTATTTAAACTAGGACTGACTGTATGTTTGGCTCTGCTCATGTCTCTTCCAACTCTAAAATTTTATGATTTAACGATTTTGGAAATGTGTCAAAGAGAGACTTAGTGTAATTCAAAATAAATTTCAAATCTGAGGTGTCTTGTTTTCCTTTTAGATATTTAGCTCAACAAATATAAAGTTCTGAATCTTAAATATAATTTTCATGTTTTACTCTCTCAGAAACACAGTGGCAAAACACCATGTGGAAATGCATTTCTCAAAGAAAACTGCCCTAAATTACTTCAGCAATGTCTTTTGATAAATCTTTAGCCACCTGTGTATATTATTAAAAGATCAACCAGCAGGAAAGGTATAATTTTATCTGGGTGGAAGTCTTTAGTTTTAAGGTAACAAAGACAGATGAATAACAGCATTTTCAGATACAGCCTCTTCTGCACAATGAGCTTTGACAGAACCCTGCTAGAAATGTATTCTTTGCGCTTGAGTCTTCTGATTAAACTTTCCAGCTTGAAGCAATGGATTCAGGTATTATATTATTTATGCTTCTGCCATAATTCTAAATTGTCCCTTTTAAATCAAGAGCTAGTATATCTTCATAGGAAATGTCAAACTTGTACACACACCCCCATACCATCTAATTATAAAATTGAACACGATCAAAGAGAAGAAACGAAGATAAAAGGAGTTTCTTTAGTACTTAACAGATAAGCCATTTCACTAGTCTCTGTGTATTGTAGCTTTTTGTTTACAAGAATGTTTTTAGTGGAGCAGGGACCTTGCTTATATTTGGTGTTCCCAGGATGCTTGGGTACAGTGATACTTAATAAGCGCTTGTTTAACAAAGTGGCATTCAAGTTAAAGCTCAGTCAAGCAGCCAAATTCCCCTTCCAAGCATTAAGCTATGCTTACAATGTACTTAAAGGATATTTTATGTGGGATTATAAAAAGTTAACACTTCTGGCTTGGTGTGGTGACTCATGCCTCTAATCCTAGCACTTTGGGAGGTGGAGGCGGGCCAATTATTTGAGGTCAGTGGTTCGAGACCAGCCTGGTCAACAAGGTCTCTACTAAAAATTAAAAAAAAAAATTAGCCAGGTGTGGTGGCAGGCACCTATAATACCAGCTACTGGGAGGCTGAGGCAGGAGAATCTCTTGAACCAGGGAGGCAGAGGTTGCAGTGAGCTGAGATCATGCCAGTGCACTCCAGCCTGGGTGACTGAGTGAGACTCTGTCTCAAAAAAAAACAAAGTTAACACTTTTATTCTTCTTTTGTCTGGGTCTAACTATCTTTAGACTTTCTCTCTTCATTCATATTGAGATCTGGATAAGAGGCACATACAAATCACACTTTCTCTTTTATTGCTAGAAAAGGATCTTCAAATGTCAGGCTTCAACTCTAACATGTTTTTCTTCTTCACTGAAACAACTGATGAGAGTTGAAATGACTACTGAATAAGTATTCTCATAAGGGCCTGTTGTTTTCAATGAAAGAAAATATATTTGCAGTTAGCACCAAGGGATTCAGGTCAGGGGAAGGCTACAGCTCTCTTCCTCCCCCAATAGATTGCTTAAGGCCCCTTTAGATAAACATAAAAGACTCATAAAATCAGTATGTTTCACTTCAAGAACAGCTCTTTTTCCTACTAAGACGCTCCTACTACTATATGGAAATTCTGGGGATGTCAATGTTTGTATGCCCAACTGAGTATCTGTTATAAAATACATTTTCCCCAAGCCCCCACATTAATAGTTTCTGACATATAAAAAATTATTGCTGAGTTCAGATCTAATTAATTGAGGACATTTAGGAAGGCTAATTTGAAAGTATATAACATGGCTAAGTTTTGTGTCCCCATGGATCCCATATGCCAAGGGAGAGACCAGGTGGAGGTGACTGGATCATGGGGGTGGTTCCCCCATGCAGTTCTCATGATAGTGAGTGAGTTCTCATGAGACCTGATGGTTTTGTAAAACGCTCTGCCCCCTTTGCTTGGCACTTCTTCCTGCCACTTTGTGGAGAAAGTGCTTTGCTTCTTCTTTGCCTTCTGCCATGATGGTAAGTTTCCTGAGGCCTCCCCAGCCATGCTGAACTGTGAGTCAATTAAGCTGTTTTCCTTTATAAATTATCCAGTCTCAGGCAGTTCCTTATATCAAGGAACTAAAAAATGAACTAATACAGTAAATTGTCACTGAGATAGTGGGGCACTGCTTTAAGGATACCCCAAAATGTGGAAGCAACTTTAGAACTGGGTAACAAGCAGAGGTTGGAAAAATTTGGAGGGCTCAGAAGACAGGAAGATGTGACTTGTTGAATGACTTTGACCAAAATGCTGATAATGATGTAGACAATGAAATCCAGGCTGAGGTGGTCTCAGATGGAGATGAGGAACTTGCTGGCAACTGGAGTAAATGTCACTCTCGCTATGCTTTAGCAAAGAGACTGGCAGTATTTGCCCCTGCCCTAGAGACCTGTTGAAACTTGAACTTGAGAGAGATGATTTAAGGTATCTGGCAGAAGAAATTTCTAAGAAGCAAAGTGTTCAAGAGGTGATTTGGTTGCTGTTAAAATAATTCAGCTTTATTTATTCACAAAGATATGGTTTGGAATGGAACTCGTGTTTGAAAGGGAAGCGGAGCATAAAAATTTAGAAAATTTGCAGCCTAACAATGAAATACAAAAGAGAAACCCATTTTTCTGAGGAGAAATTCAAGCCTGCTGCAGAAATTTGCATAAGTAAGGAGGACCCAAATGTTAATTGCCAGGACAATGGGAAAATGTCTCCAGGGCATGTCAGAGATCTTTGCAGCAGCCCCTCCCATCACAGGCCTGGAGGGCTAGAAGGAAAAAATGGTTTTATGGGCATGGCCCAGGGCTTCCCTACTCTGTACAGCCTAGTGACTTGTCACCCTGCATCTTAGCCACTTTAGTCATAGCTAAAAGGGTCCAAGGTACAGCTCAGACTCTGGCTTTAGAGGTGTGCTGCAGGGGTGGAGCCTTCATGGAGAACCTCTGCTAGGGCAGTGTGGAAGGGACATGTGGAGTGTAGGACCCCACACAGAATCTCCATTGGGGCACTGTCTAGTGAAGCTGTGAGAAGAGGTCCTCCATCCTTCAGACACCAGATGGTAGGTCCATTGACAGCTTGCACCATGCACCTAGAAAAGCCACAGACACTCAATGCCAGCCCATGAAAGCAGCCAGGAAGGGGGGTATACCCTGCAAAGCCACAGGAGTGGAGCTGCCCAAGGCCATGGGAGCCCACCTCCTGAATTAGTGTAACCTCAAAGTGAGACATGGAGCAAAGGAGATCATTTCAGAGCTTTAACATTTGACTGCCTCACTGGATTTCAAACTTGCCTGTAGCACCTTTGTTTTGGCCAATTTGTCGTCTTTGGAACAGCTGTATTTACCCAATGCCTGTAGCCCAAAAAACCTGCTTTTGATTTTACAGGCTTATAGGTGGAAGAGATTTGCCTTATCTCAGATGAGAATTTAAAACTTGGACTTTTGAGTTAAAGCTGGAATGAATTAGGACTTTGAGGCCAGGTATGGTGGCTCATGCCTGTAATCCCAGCAATTTGGGAGGCCAAGGCAGGCAGATTACTTGAGGTCAGGAATTTGAGGTAAGCCTGGTCACATGGTGAAACCGCATCTCTACAAAAATACAAAAAATTAGCTGGACATGGTTGTGCGTGCTTGTAATCTCAGCCGCTTGGGAGGCTGAGGCAGGAGAATCACTTGAAGCTAGGAGGCAGAGACTGGAGTGAGCTGAGATCACACTGCTGCACTCTAGCCTGAGCAACAGAGTGAGACTCCATCTCAAAAAAAAAAAAAAAGACTTTGGAAGAACATTGGGAAATAGTGATATTGATTTTTCAGAGCATGTCTCCTCAAAATAGTTCAGATCTTCTGTCATCACAATCTTAATTGGAGAAAACTTTGACTTAGAATTTAAACATCTTTTTAAGTTTTTGACATGGTTTGGCTGTGTCCCTGCCAAAATGTCATCCTGAATTTCCACATGTTGTGGGAGGGACCCGGTGGTGGGAGGTAACTGAATCATAGGGGCACGTCTTTCCTTTGCTGTTCTCATGATAGTAAGTCTCATGAGATCTGATGGCTTTAAAAAGAGGAGTTCCCATGAACAAGTTTTTTCTCTTTGTCTGCTGCCATCCATGTAAGACATGACTTACACCTCCTTGCCCTCCGCCACGATTGAGGCTTCCCTAGCCATGGGAAACTCCAAGTCCAATTCAACCTCTTTCTTTAGTAAACTGCCCAGTCTTGGGTATGTCTTTGTCAGAAGCATGAAAACAGCCTAATACACTGAGGAAAGGGAGAGATAAATATATTTACATTTGCCATTAAATACCTAATATGTGGCAAGTGATTTGTAAAGGTTATCACTTTTAAACTTTGCAACTGCTCTGGAATTTAAGAACCTAACTAACCAACACTAAATAACTAGTGATGACAGCACAGTTCTGAACCCTAAAATGTCAGCTTTAAAATCTTGTACACTTTCCAATACACCATACTACCTCCACTAGTTAAGAATTACCCCTCACTTTGAAATGTAATATAGATGGCCTTGAGATGCCAAAAGTGAGTATCTATAGTCTATAACTACGTCTATATCTATCATTTTTTAATGTTTAATATCTTTTTTTTTCTTGATTTTATAATTTCTTGAGAGTAGAGTCAATGTTTCATGCTCTGTGTATCTGCTGCAAACATTGGTTAGACTTGTCAGGAACACAGTGCCTTGATGGTATCTGATAGAGTAATTGCTTACAGTTCATCGTTAATCCCCAGGCTTCTTCATTTTCTGGGTTCAAATAAGGTCAATATTAATAACAATTGCTCAAATTCCACTGTCTTCTTATCTTCACTTGTATTCTGAAGGACCTCAATTTAAAATCTCTCCTAACGACTTATAGTGGCCCCTGGAGGTGTTTCATGTTAGTGCGGAGTTAAGATGTTTAGTTCTAGACTGCCTTGACTATGTCCTTTGATTGAACCTGAGGAATACCAGTCACTCCGTAATATGGTTTGGCTCTGTGTCCCCACCCAAATCTCATCTTGAATTGTGCTTCCATAATTCCCATGTGTTGTGGGAGGGACCTAGTAGGAGGTAACTGAGTCATGGGGACTGGTCTTTGTGATAGTGAATAAGTGAATAAGTCTCATGAGAACTGATTGTTTTAAAAAGGAGAGTTTCCCTGCATGAGATCTCTCTTATCTTGTCTGCTGCCAAGGTGAAGGTGGCTTTCACCTTCTGCCATAATTATGAGACCTCTCCAGCCACTTGGAACTGTAAGTCCATTAAAACCTCTTATTCTTCCCAGTCTGGGGTATATCTTTATCAGCAGTGTGAAAATGGACTGATACACTCTGCAAATCATTCATTTACCTGGTATTTAAAAAATTTTTTGTTTCCTTTTTGATCCACCACTAAGAGTCACATCAGCCAGTATTTGTGTGTGTGTGTGTGTGTGTGTGTGTGTGTGTGTATGAGACAGAGTGTGACTCTGTCACAGAGACTGGGATGCAGTGGCATGATCTCAGCTCACTGCAGCCTCCACCCCATGGGTTCAAGCAATCCTCCTTTCTTAGTTTCCTGAGTAACTGGGACTATAGACATGCACCATCATGCCCAGCTAATTTTTTGCATTTTTATTAGAGACAGGGTTTCACTATGTTTGCCAGGCTGGTGTCAAACTCCTGACCTCAAGTGATTCACCTGCCTTGGCCTCCCAAAGTGCTGAGATTACAGGCATGGGACAGACACCATGCCTGGCTGTAGCCAGTATTTTTGAATGCCTCCTTGCTATGTGGTAGAGGTACCAGTTACTGGGAACGGGTAAAGGGTAGGTTTTCCAGAGTTTCCAAGGCTGCAAGGCCCGATGATAAGTGGCCTTCTCCTTATACTCCTATGTCTCGTGAAACATGAACATAGCTCCTTCAGCTTTTATCTACAACCTGCCCTCCTTAGGGCTTAAATACCTATTTGTGAGAGGTAGAGTAAGGAGCAAGTATTATACTATACTCTACAGTATCTTCCTCAGTTTAACAAATAAATTCCTCACTCCTTGCAGATCATCTCCACTAAAACCACCACTGCATCAAGTACTCTCAGACATGCTTCAGTCTCTAGGTACCTTGGTATCTAGGTATGTAGATATCTAGTATATTAGATCTAGGTATCCAGGTATGTAGATATCTAACGTATTTCAAAGGAAACATTTCAACATGTTTGATTTGGGGCACCATTTTATTTATACAATTAACCTGGCATATGTTTTAATTCCCCCAACTCTCATTTAATATTTCTATCCAGCTTTACAATGTATCTGCCTTCTTGCTATTCAAAGTTTAGCATTGGCTTCATCTAGGAGCTTGTTAAAAATACAGAAATTTGGTCCTTACTCCAGGCCTACTGAATTAGAATCTGAATTACTATTAACAATTCCATTAGTAAACACCAAAGTAATTTGTATGCATGTTAAAGCTTAAGAGGCTATGATCTCTATTAGTCTACCATGCCCTGAGCTTATTTTAGGTAATGATGGGCTAGGTAGTTTGGACCAAACTCCAATGAAACAACTAAAATGAGTTGGATAAAATACAAAATGATCTTAAGTTTTTCAGCCTCAGACTGAAAGGTTTCTCATGTGCCTGGCAGAAGCAAGCAAAAATTGCCCCAAGAGAATGGTTTCATCATCACAGGCCTAAAATTAATTATATAGATAGTTTTTAAAGTAGATATCTAACATGCTGTCAAAGATACCAGATGCTCAGAGAACCTAGGAGACATGAATGAGGCCCAGCAAAACAACAGTTCACAGCAATAGACTTCAGATTGACAAATTATCAGATACAAACCAAAGACAACTATCTATGTTTATTATATTTGAAGAAATATTTAAAATATCTAAACTTGGGGTCAGCCTCCATGGCTCACACCTGTAATCTCAGCACTTTGGGAGGCTGAGGCAGGCAGATCACTTGAGGTCAGGAGTTTGAGACCAGCCTGGCCAACATGTTGAAACCCTGTTGGTATCAAAAATACAAAAATTAGCTGGGTGTGGTGACGCACACCTGTACCAGCTACTTGGAGGTTGCAGTGAGCTGAGATCGTGACACCACACTCTAGCCTGGGCAACAAAGGGAGACTCTGTTTAAAAAAAAAAAAAAATCTGAACTTGGAAATATATTTAGTGAATAGGGAGCTATAATAAAAAGTGACATAATAGATTTTTTTTTTTAAAGAACCAAATTGTACTTCTACAACTGAAAAACAGTAACTGAAATTTAGACACAATTGATGAGTTTAACAGTAGACTAAGCTAAAGAGAGAACGTGTGAATTGGAAAATGGTTAGAAGAAATTATCTAGCATGGGTAGATACTAGAAGAGTGGATAAAACATGGTGCAAAAATATGCCATGTTTAACTGGAGACATGAAAAGGAGAGAGTGAGAAGGGTACAGAAATGGCTGAAAAATTTTCAGAACTATTTAAGAAACTAATCACAGATTCAAAAAGTTTATTAAATCCTAAGTATGATTTTTAAAAAAACATACCTACACATGTAATAGCTGAAACATTTAAAAAAATCTTGAAATCTATGCTTGAAAAGGAATAAAGATAATTATTCTCATTACTATGTGGCATAACACACCATTGAAAACATAGTGGCACAAAACAACAACCTTATTATGCTGACCAATTCTGTGGGTTAGGAATTTAGATAAGACACAGCAGGGATAGTTTATCTCTGCTCAATGGTGTATGTGCCTGGGATGGATGACTTGAAAGCTAGGCTCTCGAGGATTGTCAATAGGAATGCCTACTTAGTTTGTCCACCATGGTAGTTTCAGGCTAGTCTGTTTTACTTTCATTTTTATTGTTTAACATGGCAGATGGATTCCTTCTTGGTGAACACCCAAGAGCAACAGGCAGAAGATGCACTGCATTTCATGACCTAGCCTTAGGAGACACATTGCTTCACTTCAACCAAACACTTTTGTGTGAACCCCACCTAAATTCAAGCTTAGGGGACAAGACACTAGCCAATTAGAGAAGTGTCAAAAAATCAGCTGCATTAAAAAATAAACACCTTGGCCTGAGCACAGTGGCTCACACCTGTAATTTCAGCACTTTGGGAGGCCAAGGCATGTAGATCATTTGAGCCCAGGAGTTTGAGACTAGCCTGAGCAATGTGGTGAGATTCCATCTCCATTTATTTTATTAATAAAATAATGTAAAATAAAAATTTTAAAAATTACCTAATCAAAACTAGGAAAAGCTGTATGAATGCTAAGGACAAGTCTTCTTAATAGCATGAATTACTGCAGTAACTTAACCATGTTAATCTGATATGATTTTCATGATGCTTTATTGAACATTTATTTTAATAGATTTATGGAGCTACCAGTTACTAGAGGGGAAATCCCTGGCTTATGCAAATTTCATTCCACAGCAAAATACCAAGACTTCCTGGAGAGAATTTTAATCACTTTCTTAATTTCTGAGCTCCACCATTAGTTGAACTATATAAACAGCTTGTCAGAATGATCTTCCCAATATTTAGGAAGAAATATATTTTAGTCTTAGAAAACTCTAATTCAGTAGAACCATGTAAAATGCCAGAAATACTTAGTGAACAAGTTAGAAAAATGGAAAATAAAAATGAAGGAAAAAGCCCGTTGATCCTGGCCAATCAATTTAATTAGACCACAATTGTCAACAGAATCTAGCCCAACCCTCTAGATTCAGTCATATGCTCACCCCTAAATCAGTTTCTTGGCCAAAGAAATAGAATGCAGTCACTGGTTTAACCTCGGTACATATCAACCCCTATAGGCTGGGAAGCCATTATTTTCCCTCTAAGCAAGCAGATCCATAGATGAAAGTTAGGAGTCATTGGGATGGGACAAATAGGTGTGAGAAGAGTCACCTTCAGGCATCCATGACAGAGAAGGTGTATTCCAGGTAGATCAAACAGCTTATGTAAGGTTCTGCAAGATCATCAATCATTTGCAGGGAAATGGCAAGAAACTGTTATGGCTGGAGTAAAATATCTAAAATCTTTGGCCACTAAAATCACAGGAACCAGATAATAATTATGTCACACTGAAAGGAGATTACCTAACTGTTTCATTAACAACACTCTTTCAAAATAAAGCAGAGACCTGTATTCTTAGGGAGCTGATACATGAGAAATCTTTTAACTATTTTCTGGAAAACTATAGAGAATGAAAGAGTACAATTCAAATGTATTATATAAAGGTTTAATTCTTAAAAACCTTATTTATGTTCTCTAAGATCTTACTAACTGCTTCAAGCTAATGTTGACTACCCTCAATTATAGTGTCTAGTCATGGGTCCATGAACTTGACACTTGAAAGCTTCCCTGTCAAAAATATGCTTTACCCAGGTGGAAACTAGGTTTATAAATACTTCAGCCTGTTTTTAACTCTGTCTCTGTAGACTAATATGTCATTTTCTAAGCAGGCATCATCATTTAGGGTGACGCTTTCAAAATAGAGTCAAGGATTCAGGAATCACATTGGCTCTGTGCCTTGCTGCTTACAAAGTGTGTTTGTGAATGTTGTTCTATTGATTACTTACAACAGCCCTGTAATTGAGGTATACTGTACTCCTTTGACAGAAAGATAAACTGAGGCGCAGCAAGGTCAATAGTTTTCTCAAAGATACACAGATGGTCAGTAACATATGAGACTCAAGGTCACCCTTCCTTACCCCAAGTCCAGCCCTCCTTTGGCGGGTGCTCTTTCCTGTCCTCAGTAAAGCAGATGTCAGCCAGGCACATTTGCTTACACTTGTAGTCCCCAGCACTATGGGAGGCTGAGGCAGGTGGACTGCTTGAGACCAGGAGTTCGAGACTAGCCTGAGCAACATGGCAAACCCCATTTCTACAAAAAAATAGAAAAATTAGCTGGGTGTGGTGGTGCATGACTGTAGTCCCAGCTACTTGGGAGGCTGATGCAGGAGGATTACTTGAGCTCAGGAGGTGGATGTTACAGTGAGCTGAGATTATGCCACTGTACTCCAGCCTGGATGACAGAGTGAGACTGTCTCAAAAAATAAAATAAAAATAAAATAAAATAAAGCAGATGTCACCAGAGCATCTCATTTATGAAAGTACAATTTGAATCACGGAACCCACTTTATACATTAAGCTACTCGGTGTAACTGGAATTATGGCAATAGTTTGTCTATACCCAGAATACTAGAACAATAAAAAATACACATAACCTATTTTCATTTTATAATTGATGCTTGAATAATTCAGGGGTTACCAGTACTGACCCCCTGGACAGTAAAAAAAAATCCATGTATAATTTTTGACCTCCCATAAACTTTACTAATAGCCTACTGCTGACCAGAAGCCTAACAATAACATAAATAGTCTACTAACACCTATTTTGCACAGTATATGTATTATATACTGTATTCTCATAATAAAGTAAGCTCAGGAAAAGGGAATATTATAAGAAAATCATAGGGAGACTTTCCAGCCTTTAGGACTATAAGAAATACATCTCTGTTCTTTAAAAATTAAATTTTTAAAAATCATAAGGAAGAGAAAATACATTTACAGTATTGTACTGTATTTTTTGATACAATAAGTTTATGCAACCTGTTTACATGATGAATTGTCATCTGTCTGAAATAGTGGGCAACCACAGTTGTAGACCTCCATCTACAATACATATCAAGAAATTAAACTTTTTCTCTAATGTCAAACTTTTTCTTTACTTTTTGGAACCACTTCCAGCATCACTAGGTGCAATTTATATGGGTCCCATGCTGTTAGTGAAGGTTTATAGTACTGAATTAAACACTATGAAAACTCTAAGATCGCTTTTTTCTGTGATATGCAATTTGCTGGAGAGATGAACTGCTCATATGGAGATGATTGGCATCATATGGCTTTTTAAGAGGCTACTTGCAACACTTGAGCTATCTCAATCACAACAGGAGGTGAACACAAAATGGTTATGGTAGTACAAGAAGTACTACAGTTATTTTTATGCAGTTATGATTCAATACTGCATCTTTACATTGGTTTACATTTTTCTTGATGGCAAATGACACCAGGTGTAGTCTGTGTGCATAAGTTCTGATAAATTTTTTAATAATAAGTTTGTATACATTTTATGGTAACAAATGATATAACAGTCTAGTATTTATATATATTTTATGCATTCATAAGATACCTGACTTTTTAATTGTGTCAATATTTCTAGGCTATGCAGTTTGCATGCTTTTTCACATTGTCACAAAAATCCAAAATAATTATATTTTCAAATATATTTATTGCATGAATCCACTTATATGTGGACATATATTTATTGCATGGGTCCACTTATGTGTACTCAGTTAAACACAGTGAAAAGTCTAAGAGAGATCGATACCAGCCTGGACAACATGAGGTATACTGATACATATAATATGCAAGTATATCTGTATCTATATCTATATCTGTATCTATATCTATATCTATATCTGCAAGCACAAGGCTTTCAGTTAAGTTTGTTTTGGGATAAACACACAGCATGCATACTGGGGGCTATGAAATACATCTGTATATATATAATTCAAAATTTATTATGGAAAAACTTACAAGAAAATTCTCTACTTTTCAGTATGGTTAGATTGGGGATTCAGAATAAAATGTAGAATGTTAGACTCTCACCCTACCCCTGCTCTATCCAGAAATTGCTTTCTACCCATGTTGAATGTACCCTCTTCTCATTATCCAAATATAAGTGGACCCATGCAATTCAAACCTGTGTTACTTGAGTCAACTGTAATTTTTAGTTGAACACTATAGTTTCAATAAAGAAAATTATCAAAATACATACACAAAGCAAAAGCAAAACAAAAGCCACAGAAATGTGAATAAAATGCTGCCTTGTGTGGTTGGATCCTGCATATTTAGTTGTCCGTTCAAGGCCTTCTGCATTTTGGCTCCAAGCACTTCTGAATCGTAAGTCCTCCCATTCTTCCATGGTCTGTGTCCAATATTGTCTCAGCTTTGAGTCTCCCTACCGGGGCCTACATTCTTTCCTTTGCTAAGAATGATCTTGGCCACACCTCTTCCATTTCTGATTTCTCACATCGGACTTGGGCTTGCAGGCACAGTCTACATAGAATCTAACAGTCATGATTCCCCACTGACCCCTCGAACTACCTCACTGTGACTCTATTTACGTCTCATCTTTGTCTCAGGATATGTATGTGATGCGAGCAAGGCAGATGGCAGCTTCAAATTTCTCTGGAGTAATTCACAAATTACCTTTTTGCTTGTCTTCAAACCAAGCTTCTTGGCTAAGTTTGCGGAAGTTAAGTCCAGCACTGTCAACCAGATGGTTCTTAATTGGTTAAATGTAACTTTCTATAAGAGTTATAAAGTTGTTTGTGTACATATCTTAATAATGCTGTCAAAAATTTCCCCCACAGCTTTAGCATTCTGCATTTGCATCAACCTGTTTCCCTGCACCATTGCCAGCACTGAATGTTATCAATATGTAAATTCTTGCTAATCATATCTTAGTTGTATTTTCATTTGCATTTTCCCGATAACTGAAGAGGCAGATAACTTTTCATACGCTTTTGGTCCTTTTCCTTTCACTATTTATTAATTGTCATTATTATCTTCTGTCCATTTTCTTTGGAGACACTTTATCAATTGTAGGAGTGTTAAATAGCATGATTTATTTTTGTACAATATTGTATATATTATAAATACTTTTCTCTAATATACTCTTTTTCTTTTGACTTTGTCCATAGTGTTTTATTATGTAGTTTATAACATTTAACTAAATTTACCTAAATATATATACTTTAACTGAATTTATTTAGTTAAATATGCACTTATTCTCTTGTCTCACTTAACAGGAGTACCTCTGACAATATAACTCAAAATTTAAAAATAACTTCCATTATTTTAAAGGTACTTAAAATATTTCCATTATATTAAATATTTTTCATTTTTTATGGATAACTGTGATTTTGTTATCTATTGCTAGGCAACATACTGTATTACCCCCAAACTTAGTGACTTTAAATAATACCATTTATTTTTCTCTCATGATTTGGTGGATCAGGAATTTGAGCAACACTCAGCTGATTAGTTCTTCTGCTCCATGTGGCATCAGCTGGGTCACTGTGTTGGCAGCAACACTGGGATGGAAGATACAAGAATGAGTCCCTCCATGTTTGTCACCTCGGTGCTCCTCCCCATGACCTCTCTTTTCACTTGTCCAGCTTGGGCTTCCTCATAGTATTGTGGTCTCAGGATAGTGATACTGTTACAGTAGGTAGCCAGACATGAGCAGGGCAGGAGAGAGCCCCCTCTCCACACCCTCCAACTCCAAGGAGTGTCAGGCAACCATCAGGTGATGATCAGGTGGTCATTAAACTGCCTATCTAAAATAATAATTGGGTCACAGCCAGTGCCAGGGAAAGATAGTCTTCCAATAGATAGAAACACCTGAAACTGATGATCAGCAGCTCCCAGATAAGATCTCAGGAAATGGGTGAGTAGGATCAAGCATATGCACTAAGAGAAAAAATGGCAGAGTTTATCTGGTAACATTTGACCGGTAAGGGAAAAACGCCTCGAGTGAGCATGTGTATAACATCAGCAAACACTGTGCATGTGGCCCCTCCTAAGCATGTGGACAGCCCATCCAAAGGGGAGAGACAGGAGAGAAGAGACACAGCCTCCTGGACACTTGCCAAAGTATAAGCCACAAGTCAAAAGTCAAACAATGCACTTGATCTCTCAAGTTGCCCATGTGGCCCTACTCTAAGAGTACTTTACTCCCTTTGATTCATGCTCTAAAACTTTTTAATAAACTTTCACTCCCACTTTAAAACTTGCCTCTGTCTCTCACTCTGCCTTATTCCCCTTGGTCAAATTCTTTCTTCTCAGAAGGCAAAAATTAAGGTTACTACAGATTCCTACAGCTTCACTGCTGCTAACATACTTTGGTGCTGCAGGACTTGGATACGTTCCTTAGTGCTGACAATACTTACACTGCTGCTCATTATTCCCAAGAGAACGTGAAGACTGGCAGGCCTTTTATAGGCCACAACCAGAACTATGCAACTTCATTCTCATTGAATTCAAAAAGTTTCCTCACTGAACTGGTGAGGGATAAATCAAATAACATTGCTTTGAGGTTCATTTGTTAGAGTAGCTAATGATACTAAATATATATATGTATATATATATATTTCTACTTATAAAACAACAATGAAGACTGTTATGATTTTATATACGGAGACATAGGGCAGCTCTGAGCAGAGTAAGTTGAGGGGTTTAGACCTGATCCTCTGTAATTTTCTCAGCTGTGCCTTTCCCCAAATTGTCAGTCTTGACCCCCTCCACATACACACTCATGCCCAGGAGCAATTGTTTAAAGGCATTTTGTTCTTTCTTGTCTTCCTTGTTGTTTGTAGATGAGCTGATAAATTATCTAAAATGTTATCACAAGTTGCATTTCCTAAATGTGGATATTGTCCTCAAACTGATTTCACTCATTTATAATTGGGTTTATTAAGCAATATGAACTCTGCTGGCTACAAACATACAAGTATATAATTGTTGTCCATTTGCTTTTCTAAACTAATTTTAAATACCTGTCTTACCACCTCCTCTTATAGGCTTGATTATGGCCTGAGGAACTATAAGGAGAAGAGGACCTGGTTTGATCTGTTCCCTTACTTTTCTGCAGGCTTCATGGGTGTGCAGGCTCTGTAGCCACTTAGATCCTATATTTTGTGAAATCATGCACGTGGTTTAATGCTCTTCTGTTGTCATCTTGAAATTCTTAATAATTTTAGCAAAAGGGGCCCTACATTTTTATTTTACACTGGGGCTTGCTGATTATGTAGCTGGTTCGTTTTCTTGGTTTCAAATTTCTCCAACAGGTTGAAGTGAAAAGGAGGCAGAAGAAAAAAGAATCATAATCTACTTATCTAAACAATTTTGAAATACTCTGTGTCATGGTTGTCACTGTTTCTCTGACCAACACTGATCCTGTCAACCTAAGAAAGAAACTGAGGAAAAAATAATGTAAGTAGAGAGTTTATCTGGGCCAAATTTGAAGACAGGAACACAGTAGAAACACATTCAAATTGTCCTGAATATATTCTCCAATTAGCAGCAGTTACAAGTGGGTTTTTAAAGGAAAAAATAAGGAACAGTTCTCACATTGATTCATTAAAATAACATAAGCTATTGATTGGCTATACATTATTCTTCATATGACAAATTTTAGGAACATGATGATAACGGGTGAAGGTCACTTTATGCAGCTTGAAGACAAGAAAAAACAAAATGCCTTTACACAATTGACCCTGGGCATGGATGTGTATGTGGAGGGAGTTGAGATTCAAGTCTCAGACTCATGCCACTCTGGGCTTGATATGTTTTTCATGCCTCATGTAGCTCAGAGTGCTCTGAGCTAATTTCTTTCTCAACATCTAGGACTGGGAAGAACATGGCTCTGGATCTGAACTCTAAGCCATTTCAGCCACCACTCTTCATTCCTGGCTGCATGATTAGAAGGCCATCAGTCTTTTTCCTCTCTGCCCTCTGCCTTGGTGGGGAGGGTTCCTCCTTCCCTCCAACAACTCTCCTTCAAATAAGATGGGAGACACATGACTGTTCCTTAAGGAAGGAATTCTGGTTTACTTACTTTTTGGTTGGTGGCCTGTTTAGACAGCAGATTGGGTGATTTTATCTTATGCACATCTTAGTGAAGAAGAAAATTCCAGAGAGGAGAGTCAGCTGAGGGTGGGAGAGAAGAGATGGCATTGGTGCAGATAAGAGTCTCACTGTTTGGCATCATGCCTGTTTACTGTGGACACTTATTATTAGTCCAGATTCTCCAGAGAATCAGAAGCAATAGGATATGTAGAAATAAATATAGAAGAAGAAATTTATTATGGGAATTGCCTCATATGATTATGAGGTGAAAAAGTCCTATAATATACTGTTTGCAACTGAAGAACCAGAAAAGCCAGTGGTATAATTGATTCTGAGTACTAAGATCCAGGGGACCTGATCGTATAAGTTTCAGAGTTTGAAGGCCCAAGAACCAGGAACTCTAATATCTGGGGGCAGGAGGATGTAATTGCCCAATGAGTTCTTCCTGGCCACTGTGTCACTGATATGGTTTGGCTGTGTCCCTACTTAAATCTCATCTTGAGTTGTAGCTCCCATGATTCCCACATGTTGTGGGAGGGACCTGGTGGAAAATAACTGAATCATGGGGTTGGTTTCCCCCATACTGTTCTCGTGGTAGTGAATAAGTCTCACGACATCTGATGGTTTTATAAGGGGAAACCCCTTCCACTTGGTTCTCATTTTTCTCTTGTTTGCTGCTATGTGAGTTGTACCTTTTGTCTTTCTGCCATGATCGTGAGGCCTCCCTAGCCACGTGGAACTTAGTCCATTAAGCCGCCTTTTCTATATAAATTACCCAGTATTGGGTAAGTCTTTATTAGCAGCAGGAGAACAGACTGATACAGTAAATTGGTACCAAGAGTGGGGTACTACTGTAAAGTACCCGAAAATGTGGAAGCAACTTGGAACTGGGTGAAAGGCAGAGGTTGGAACAGTTTGGAGGGCTCAGAAGAAGATTTTTAAAATGTGGGAAAGTTTGGAACCTCCTAGAGACTTGTTGAATGGCTTTGACCAAAATGCTAATAGTGGGCAATGGAATCCAGGACAATGGAATAATGGACAATGGAATCTAGGCTGAGGTGGTCTCTGATGGAGATGAGAAACTGGTTGGGAACTGGAATAAAGGTGACCCTTGCTATGTTTTAGCAAAGAGACTGGTGATATTTTGCCCCTGCGCTAGAGATTTGTGAAACTTTAAACTTGAGGGAAATAATTTAGAGTATCTGGCAGAAGAAATTTCTAAGCAGCAAAGCACTCACGATGTGACTTGGGTGCTGTTAAAAGCATTTGGGATCTGCCATAGATTCATTATAGAATGACAGAAAAGAGGTTTGACAGAATATGGTTGGCCTCATAGTTGGAAAAATTTAAATACGCATCATATTTTTGTCTGCCTCACATAATTCAAGTTGTTTAATAAACCATTTACATTTGCAAGCTGACTGCCAAGGAAATGCTTCCTTGTTCAATATTCCCAGGGAGTTGGAGCAAGAGGAGAAAGAAAGAAAGTGAGAGAGAGAAAGAGTGAAAGAAACAGAGAGAGACAGAGAGGGGGGAGAGAGAGAGAGAGCAAGAGCTTTCTGTATGATTCCTTACTTTCATATTGGGGCAATTTAAGTCCCATGTCTATTTCTGGGCTAAATGCTCTGATAAGGGAAGACCCTGATGGGCGTGGTCCAGACTGTATTCACTCTGGGAGCTGGGATAGAGTCAGCTTCTTTCAGACACATAGATTATATGCAGGAAGGTGGATGCCTACAAAAAAAAAATCAGGCAAAAAGGAGAGGGAAAAGGCATGCTGCTGACTAAGGGGCTAAAAGTCTCTACTACATGATGTCACCGTATGTGATAATCATCTGCTTCCATTTTGGCCATGATCCACGTGGCCCTGGGCAGTGTAGCCAATTTTCTTTGGATTGCTTCGTGCCAAAGATCCCCTCATTACTCACATTATCAATGCCCACATTGGGACAGGACAGTTGTCATTTTCAGCATGTAATTAGTGACCAACAGGTCCATGCATTGTGGTGATTTTATTCATACCCTCCTTTCCATTGGCCTGTCTAAAAGGAAGATTCCTCTAACTCCTAGACCTGTAATGAATTCACATTGGCCTTTGTTACTTTGAAAAATAGCCTCCTGGTATTTTCCTCTCTTTTCATGCTGCCTCCTGGAGTCAAACTCTCAAAGGAGAATTTAAAATTCATCTCCCCGTGTGTTTAGGTTTTGTTCATTCTTCCCACATTGAGTATTTGGCTCGTGCACACTTCCTCTGCGATCCACTGAACAATTCTGCTTTTTAGTTTGCTGCTTAATTTTTCATTTCGAACAGATGAATGGCACTGCATTATTCATTGAGCGTTTAATAAAGTATAGCATTTTAAAGGTTAAATATAATATAACATTTAAAAAATACTTCTAAAAGCATTATGAGAGAAGCCAAACTTTTTTGTTGTTGTTGCCTTAAGAAACTTTTATTTTAAATTGTAAATTCCAAAGTTTTGGAAAACATAACCTGGTATTCTTCCAGATCGAGGGCATCTTTCCATGCCCTCAAACACTGCAGTTAAATGCAGTGTTTGCCTGGAGGCAGCTTAGGAGAACAGTCTAGAAGTAGTGGCTCCTTCCCTGGGGGTGCTCTCAAACAGTTAACCCAACCTTATAAATAGCCATCAGCTCCACTTTCCCAGTCTTAATTGAGCTCGATGTCAAGTAAGTAGCACAGTTTTATTCACTGTTCTCTCCTCTTACTTCGGAAGAGTCAAGGTGGCTGAGAAAATACATAACAAAATTGAGAAAGAATGATTTGTGCGTTGTGACTCAGCTTCTTTTTCCCTCTGCATTGTCCATCCTTTGACCTCCTTTGCTTCTCCTGCCTCCAACTTAAGGCAATTAACAACCTTGCAGCAGAAGTTACAAGTGCAGCCTCTGAGGCTCATCTCCCTGGGATCAATCCTGCTCTGCCTGTTTCTGGCTGTGTGACCTTAAGCAAGCCACTTATTCTCTTTGTGCTCCAAGCTTTTCAATAATGAAGTGACAATAATAATAATAATACCAACTTCAAGGAGCTATGGCAGAGAACAGAGCAGTCAATTCATGTATAGCAATTCACATCGTGTCTGGGACACGGAGCAAGTGCTCTCGTAAATGCTAGTTGTCTCTGCTTCCTTGCTCAAAGCCTCTCAAATCTCTGCATTTGATATGCTTACCTATAAAATTAGATTCATTTTTTTCCCATGTTCAAATAAATACATGGACCTGAGCAAGCAGCACAGAAGAATAAATCATTAATAAAACTCTGGCTAATTAGCATCGGGGAACTTCTTGCCAAGGCTGTCCTGCTTTTCCAGAACCGTTAGAGGTGACCCTTCTTAGACTTCTGTGAGATACTCATTAGCAGATGTCACGATCTTAACTGAAGAGCTGGCCAAAACCTCCATGCTGAGTCAGGACACTTCATTTTCTTCCATGGATAAATTTGTTTATTTATTTATTATTATTTTGAGATGCAGTTTCACTCTTGTTTCCCAGGCTGGAGTGCAATGGTGCAGACTCGACTCACTGCAACATTTGCCTCCTGGGTTCAAGGGATTCTCCTGCCTCAGCCTCCCCAGTAGCTGGGATTACAGGCACCTACTATGAAGCCCAGCTAATTTTTGTATTTTTAGCAGAGACGGGCATTGACCATGTTGGCCAGGCTGGTCTTGAACTCCTGACCTCAGATGACCCACCCACCTTGGCCTCACCAAGTGCTGGGACTACAGGCATGAGCCACTGCACTGGGCCAAATTTGTTTATTTTAAAATGTTGTTTGTTCATTGGTCAGGAGAGTTCCAGTGATGATGGCATTGCCCTTGACATTCTGAAGGACGAGACCCCATGACTCAGGGAACCTATGCTGCTGTGTCACCCATTCATGTGGCAGCTCAGGGCAAATAAATGCGGCATACAGGGACAGAAAGAGCTGGAGACAGCTGGAAAATGTCGGAAGAGAATGAAGATGAGAAAAATATACCACCAAAGAGACATGGGGCTGAGAGGAAAAACTGTCCAAAAGAATAGAGACGCCTTGGCTCTGTGCACACTGCTGTCCTTGAACGTACAGTTTACTCTCCCATCCGTGCTCCCAGGGTTGTTCTCATGGGTATAACAAGCAAGCACAGACCCTCTCACTGATGGAAGTGCAGGCAGTAGCTGGCTTTCTCATCACCTCCTTACTCGGTACCAACTGTCCCAGGTTGAGATTGACTAGTGAGTAGTCCTCAGGGACCATCTCAAGTGACACTCTTTGACTTCTTCAAAAACTTTCAAATTTACTCAAAGGCCCTTGGAACCACCGAGGGGAGGCATGATCTAAATGAACATTTTCCACTACCCTTTAACCCTTACTCTGCTTTTAAATTAAGTTTTTTCTTCCTGCATTTTTCACTGATGCTATATGCCCAAATAAGTTTTATATATTGCTAATATATTTTTGTTATGGCTCATTATTTATATCCTTTACTAGAATGAAAATTCTAAAATGTTAAAGACCTTCTGTGTTCTCCATTGCATTTCCTTGAGTCATCTAGACCAGTGCTCAGCATGCTTGGTGTCGAATATAAGTATTGGTGGAATGAGTGGCTAATGAATGGGGTGAGTGAAACAAATGCCGGGCATTCTGCTGAGTTCACCTTCTTAGCTCTCTTTTCTGCAAGGTGGATACTGGGCACTCCAAAGCCTGGGCTGTAATGTCAAAAAATGCTTAATAGGTCATTACAGGCATAAGTTACAGCTTCTTATTTTTTCAGAGGTATACATATATAGTTCTGTTGAAATGGTGTAATATTTCAAGTGGAAAGTAAAACATTCAATCCACTTGGAGTGGCAGGTGGTTAGAACTGCTACCTCAGTTGTCAGCAAATCGAGATGAAGAAAGAAGAAATTCACATGGTTTGACTGAGTAATGAGCAGGTTTGTTAATACAGGCCAACTCTTGTCACAGAGGTCTGGTGTACAGGCCATTTCGTCACCCAGGTACTAAGCCTAGTACCCAACAGTTATTTTTCCTGATCCTCTCCCTCCTCCCACCATCTCCCTCTAGGAGGCTCCAGTGTCTGTGGTTTGCTTCTTTGTGGCTATTGGTTCTTATTATTTAGCTCTAATGCATAAGTGAAAATATGCAGTATTTGGATTTCTGTTTCTGCATTAGTTCACTTAGGGTAATGACCTCCAGCTCCATCCATGTTCCTGCAAAGAACGTGATGTCATTTTTTATGGCTGTGTAGTATTCCATAGTGTATATATACCACATTTTCTTTATCCAGTCTACTGTTGCTGGGCATTTAGGCTGATTCCATGTCTTTGCTATTGTGATAGTGCTGCAATGAACATATGCATTTGTATTGCATATACCAACAGTGTATAAGCATACCGTTTTCTCTGCAGCCTTGCCAGCATCTATTATTTTCTGACTTTTTTTTTTTTTGAAATGGAGTCTCGCTCTCACCCAGGCTAGAGTGCAGTGCACTCTTGGCTCACGGCAACCTTTGTCTCCTTAGTTCAAGCAATTCTCCTGCCTCAGCTTCCCAAGTACCTGGAATTATCGGCATGCTCCATCACACCTGGCTAATTTTTGTGTTTTTAGTAAAGGTGGGGTTTCGCTATGTTGGCCAGGCTGAACTCCTGACCTCAAATGATCTACCTGCCTCACCCTCCCAAAGTGCTGGGATTACAGGCATGAGCTATCATGACCAGCTTTGACTTTTTATTAATAGCCATTTTTACTGGTGATATCTCATTGTGGTTTTAATTTGCATTTCTGTAATACTCTTGATGAGAGCATGTTCTATACAAAAAACCCAATAACCTTTAAAATAACATCCTTCTGGTCAGAATCTGACTCTTTTGATCTGCCTTCCTCATAAATACATGCGTTCCACAAGGGTGGGTTTTCTTCAAACAAACAAGAATTGAGGATGGGAACCAGAAGTAGGATCTGGAAGGTGAAAGCGAATGAAGAAGACATGAGCCCTACTGTCCAGAAACTAGAGCTGAGTTATGAAAAATGGTTGAACAGCTCCCTGAAGTTCTACCAATAACCCCTAAATTTTGTGTATTTGCAACTTTCCTTAGGTCTTCAAATGAGCTGTGTCCCCACCCAAATCATCTTGAATTATAGTTCCCATAATCCCCATGTGTTGTAGGAGAGACCTGGTGGGAGGTAATTGAATCATGGGGGTGGTTACCTCTATGCTGTTCTCACGATAGTGAGTGCTCACGAGATCTGATGGTTTTATAAGGGGCTTGTCCCCCATTTTGCTGTGCACTTCTCCTTGCTTCTGCCATGTAAAGAAGAAGGTGTTTACTTCCCCTTCCACCATGATTATAAGCTTCCCGAGGCCTCCCCAGCCCTGAGGAACTGTGAGTCGAACTTCTTTCCTTTATAAATTACCCACTCTCAGGTATGTCCTTATAGCAGGACATACCTGTATTAGTCCTATGCAAGCCTATACAATAAAACTGGTAAGAATTATAGCTACATTTTTTTATTTGCCTCACTGAACACTCAAAGTTTTCTTAACCTTTTTTGGGCAGAATTGTTCAAACTTTAGTTTCTCTGCCTCTTGCCCCAAACATTTAGAAAACAAAGAAACAAACGGTTCGTGGATGTTTAGGAGGAAGCCTCTTCTAACCTTTACTTTGCTTAGACACCACACCCCAGACAGCTGTTTTGCTCCTTCCTTGGTACCATATCTCTGACAGACAGCAATGTACAAAATGTTCAGTTAGAAATGGTCTCATATATCACATTATTTACACACTACTTGTTATATTAAAATATACATAAAAAATAAAGTATCAAAAACACTTGGTAAATATATTGGAGAGCCTGGAACTCTCCAATACTATATCCCTGCAATGAAAATTTAAAATAAGGTTCTACTTATTTATTATCTTATTAAAAATACAGAAGGTAGTAACTGACCTAATTCAGTGAAGTGGGGTTATTTTTGGGTGACATTTCTGTGCATTTCGTAAAAGGTCAACGTGTGGTCTACTGCCTTGATTACTAAAACTATTGCTAGGTTTAAAATAACTGTGTTCTGCTGCTTGAAGTAGTCAGCAAGAGTATCCTTCACAAACATCACACATGGGCCTCGAGAAGGATCCAGGGCACTTAAAGCTAGACACTGTCTTGGTTTCATTCACCTTTATTCTGTCTCAACAAAGAGCCATTAATTCTACTTTCCTCTGTAGGGACAGAAACTGTTGTTTCTGCTTTATCTGTTCTGCTGCTGTTGTTTGTGATACGCTAAGAGACAGACAGATTGTGTGTGTATAAAGATTTGGGCCAAATGTTCAGCCCAAGGACATCACAATTTGCCATAAAACAATCTTTGCACCTGGGTTTTGAGTGCTCAGAGCATCATAGTAAAATCTGGAGTCCCTGCCATGTTCTGGACCAGAAACTGGCAGAAGGAAAGGTATAGTAATGGGATGGAGTCCAACGAAGTGGTGGGAATCTTCCAAAAAAAAAAAATAAATAAAAGCATATTGATAATTGTTTAATGGAAAACCATGTCCAATGAACAGAAGGGCTTCCCTTCCCTCTTCTCAGGAAGGAGCTGTGAATCCTGAAAAGGAGAATGTGAAATTAGAAGACTTTTGTGGTGGCATTTTGAAGGGACTATTCAGGAAAAATTTAGTTGGTTAAAGGATATCTTAGCAACAAAAATAGATTAACATTTTCTTTGTGCACAAACAAGTTTCGCTGGGAGTGAGGGAGGCTCAGAGGATGTTTTTCTTCCTCTATTTGTTTCATTCTAACATTTCATACATGGCTTCTGAGTCCTGTGGGTCCTTCCGCATATCATTGAGGTTGGTCTTAGAGACCCCTGCTGCAGAGTGCTGTGTGAGAGAACAAATCACAGAACTGTGAGCTTCCAAGGATGTTCTTCTTTCTCTGTTTGTTTCATTCTAACTTGCCTGCACTCGATTAGCTTCCAAGTTCTGCTGGTATTGTTCTGAATATCATTTAAATTGGTTCTAATACCTCTAAAATGGTCAGTTTTGTGGTATTAAAATATTTTAGGTCAAACATTCTTACACAATTTTAGGGACATGCAAATGTTTGTAGAGTGCTTCACTTGCTTGAATCCAAAAGTCATTTCATAAGAAATTCTGAGCAGCTCTGTATGCCATGTAGCTGTCTCTAGTAAGCTAAGAAGAGCATAAAAATAAAACTGTTGTTTTAGAATTAATGGCTGAACTTTATCAGATGTAAACCAAGCCTCAATTCCCCGAGGCCTATTCGTTTTCCAGGTCTACATGACATCTGCTCTTGTGCTAGGGACTATGGCAGAACTCACAGATGAGTAAAACCTGATTTCATCCTCAAGGAATTCACAATCAGCAATGGAGACCACCTGCACACAATGTACCATGCTAGAAGGCAGGCGGTGGTAAGTGCTTGTTCAGGAAAAGGTAAACTCAAGATGCCTGGGTTGTTCCAATCCTGCACATTCCCCAAAGAGGTCTATTTTCAGGACTGACCTTTGGCTGGTTCCTAAGAGCTAACCACCGAGCCTTTGGAATGTTCTACCTGGTAAGAGTGTTTTGTATGCCTAATGCCTTGGGCCGTGCTATACCATTCTAACCACAAAATAGACTCTGATAATGAGATGCATCATAAACATCCATGTTTGGTGTGTAGTTGGGGCTGGAGAGTGAGTAGTTGAGGCCAGTCTCATGGGTGCTACATGCCTACGTGACTGACTGCCAGTGCCAAAGCAGGACACTAAGCCTTCCTTGGTTGCTGACACTTTGCATGGTTGTCATGTATCTTTATTGGAGAGTTAAGTGCATCCCGTGCATCTCTACTGGGAAGAGACACTGGAACCTTGCATTTGCTTCTTCTGGACTTTGCTCCGTGTGCCTTTTCCCTTTGCTGAGCTTACTTCATTCCTTTTTGCTGTGATAAATCATAACCATGGGTACATGGCCTCTGAGTCCTGTGGGTCCTTGCAGCATATCACTGAGTCTGAGGTTGGTCTTAGAGACCCCCTGATGCAGAGTGCTATATGAGAAGAAAAAAATCACAAAACAGTGAGGAACTCCTCTACCCATGAACAAAGCTGTCTTTCATGGCGTTATCTCAAATGTAAGATAAAACTCAGTGGCCCACAAATATATTTACATACGTTATTTTTCTTACATGTATATCTGATTTTCCATCTCTTTTGATTAAAATGATTCATGCTGAAATAATACATTTTGGGACAATTAGAGTGGTTTATGTTAGTAGTCCCAGCACTTTCGGAGGCTAAGGCAGGAGGGTTACTTGAGGCCAGTGTTCAAGACCAGCCAGGTGTTCAAGACCAGCCTGGGCAACAGAGCAAGACCCTGTCTCTATTGGAGAAAAAAAGAACAATACATTTTGGACTCCTTGGCATAGATGGAAAGCCTCTTAACATGTGGCTTTAATTTCTATTCCCAGCTCCACACCTGGTTCCTCCCTCAGCTCATACCTATGTTACAATTGCATCAAATTTGCAGGTGTGCCTCGGGCTGCATATCCAGACTGCTGCTCATTATCTTTCCGCTCTGCGTGTCCTCTCTTCAGCAGATTGGAGTCCCTTCCCCCTACCCTCATACCTCCAAGCTGTTTAAATGACTCTCTCATACACAAAGCTGAGCTCAAATATTTTCTCCTTGGAAGTGGCCCCAGATGTCATCAGGTAGCAATAAATATTCCCCAGTGTTCCCTGCCTCACCAGTCCATACAGAGTTGCATTATAGCCATTATTATGCTGTTCTGTTAGATTTTGATGTGTGCATTTCCCCTCTAGTCTGTGAGCTCCTACGTGCCATGCCGAATGTAATTCAGATCTTCATTCCAACTGTCTAGCATCATGACCAACACCCAGCAGTGACCAGGAAAGTGTCTACTAAATGAATGGATATGTACTTACACTGGGAAAGGAAGACAATGGGGCCCAAGGAGATGTCAGGAACAATGGTTTTCCCAAGGACTCTCTGCTGAGTCTTTGATATGGACAAAGTTCCCCCAAGGAGAATGTTTCAGAAATGGCTTAGTGCAAGGAATCATCCTTCCCCATATGACTTAAGACTCATAGATCACTCTCTGCCTTACTTCTAACAAGACCAGACACAGACCCTCCAAATTCTGATTTCGAATGAGCCAAACTGTACTCACCGACCAAGAGAAACAAATGCTTGTAACTAAACGCTAGTTAAGCTTCTCTCCTCCCCTTGGTTCCCTGAACTTTGGCCCTTCCTCAGTGTGATTCATCATACACCCCTCCTGAAGAGGCCTCCTCCTGAGACCAGGCTGATCTCAAGATAAGCCATTCTCTAATCTACTGTATGACCACGCCACCTCACTGGCTCACCCTGTCCATCCCATTTCCCCACACCTAGTTCTTTCTAGACTTGTTCACTCCTCTTTGTAACAAAACAAACAAAAAACTCCTTTCTGCCTAACCCTTAACGTGTTTGCGGATCTTGTGGTTGAATCATTCTTGTTATTGCAATAGTTCCATCCTCCGTTGAAAGAGTCCCCCAACCCTGGTTGCCATATCCTTTTAAATAGAGCCTCTTTGCCAACATCCAGAGTTTGTTTTTATTTAACAATATTCCCTGGCTGACTGGAGAATTCTTCCTTAAATAAGCATGTTCATGCCCCCTTGTTAGTGAGTAAAACAAAGTACCCATGATTCTCAATGTTTTATTTGCATATATTCTAATAATTTATCTCCTGAATTCAAAGAGCGTCATCTACTTACCTCTAACCCTGGTGACTTTATTTCAGGTTTACTTGAGTCTAGGTTGGTTTATCCCCAGGTTTGTAGATTGCTTGTCTGTCTTGTGCCTCTTTCTCCTATTCCCCAGATTTAAGGTAAAAGCCACACCCCATGGGCCTTGGGTAGGAAAATGCCCAGTTTTCAGGCTCCTACAGAGATTCCCTAGACAGCTTACGGTGCCTCATCCTTTAACACCTCATGGAGACTCAGGCCCTCATCCTTCAGTGCATTCTCGACAACAGTAGTCCTCAACCAGTGATGATTTTGGCCTCCAGAGGACATTTGGCGATGCTGGGAATATTTTTGGTTATCACAGCTGTGAGAGGGTAGTTACTAGCATCGAGTAGGGAGAGGCTAGGGATATTGCCAAACATGTCACAATATTCAGGACAACCCTCTGCGACGAAGAATGACGTGGCCCCAAATGTCAATAGTGCCAAGTTTGAGAAACTGATTTCCATGAATATTACTGATTTTAACAAACTAAGCCAAGAACATTTACTTTTTCAAAAAATGAAAGCAGGACGACTTGTCTGAGGGATATATCCACCTTTATCCAGCTGTACCGTGACTGTTTTTTCTGTGAGATGCTTAAAGCTCTTGCAGAAAAAATAATCGACAATCTGACAACAGAGATTTATTGATTAATCTGCAACGTTAGCTACAACATAGATAACTTCATCACATGGTTACAGTATTTGTGCTTTGTAAGATAAGTGAACATTTATTCGAGCACAACAAAAGTCTACACACAATATTCTGGGATTGTTTAAAAAATAAGCGTATTCTTTTCCATTTGTTAGCACAAAGAAGCACATTTTAGCATGAATTGATGGATATCTTTTAAAACTGGGCATTTGGTTAATGTATGAAATTAGGCATAATAACCTAAATTTGGACTATTTGATAACAAATGCCTAATGAGCACTGGGCAAGTATCCCAGGATGGGAGTGGGGAAGGAAGTTTGGCTTACAAGGAAGCTTTTTTGGCATTTCAAAACACGGATGCTAGATTAGGTGAGGCCAGCGTTCATGGTATGAGAACCTGTTCACATTAAATTTACTTTGTGTTCTTTAAAAATACAGTAAAAGTATAGTATTTCCAGAAATCCTTAATAAACACCTCTTTGATCAAGAAAATAAAAGTCAGTGTAGTTCATTTAGTTGGAAGGAAAGAAGACTTAGGGGAACGTTAGATACCTTTATTTTTCAAGAGCAAATCTCTGTTATTAAAACAACTGAAATGTGACAAAGTCTTCTTTACCCCAAATTCAAGGCTAATACCTATGAGCCAGGGAAAGTCTATGATCCTAACTCATCATGTCAAACGTAAGACCATTAACCCTGCTTCTGTCGTTATAAATGCCACTGGAGTGGGGTGTCTGCTGTACAGGTACCAGCACATTGGTGATAAAACAAACCACTGAGCTCAATGTCAATATGTGACTTTAGACAATAATCTCTATATCTTAGAAAGCTCAAAGCTAACTCAATATATTATTTAAGACAATGATCTCTTTATAATTTACAATAAAATAAAGTGAAAGTTTGTATTTCATATTATTCAAGAACACAAGCAGATTTCATCTGAAAAGACTTCTTAAAAAAATATGAAAGCTTTCTCTTAGGGTAAGAATTATGTAATCATGTTGCCCAAGTAATACAGGGATGGAAACAAGACAATCTTTTATCTTCCTCTTCTTCAGTTGAATACCAATTGATAATAGTTTTCTTCTTAGCTAGCAGCCCAGATACTGCTTGGGAGAAGTGGGCTATTTATCAGTGGGTTGCAGGGAATAAATGAAATCACCTCAGTAGAGGATGCTGCTATACTTTTATCGATGTCCACCAACATTGGTTTGAACGTGGAAATCTTTTCTATAAAGGCCTGGGGATTTTTCACCCACATCTTAAGTATTTCTCTGGGCTGACAGCCCCTTAACAGACTCAGAAAAGTAAAATATAGATTACAGGATGCTTCAAAAAATTATTTGACCAGTGATTTTTTTTCTAGTTGGTTCACCTAATTAGAGACATTACCAATCATTTTATATAATTAGACATATGTAAATGTTGTTTTCCTGGAGACTGGGTCTCATCATAAGTGTTCTAATTTGGGCCCCATTGAAGTTTCTCTTTGTCTAGCCCTTATAATCCAAGCTCTTTGGAAATCACCCACAAGTTGCATGAATTTTGACAGACCTATATTTTGTTTTTCCTCTGATTTATTCAGTGTGCAGTGGATTTGAGTAGCAGATTTTTTTTTTATAGTTCTGCTAATGTGATGTGATGTTTTGAAAACATTTAGAGCATTTAGAACGAACCACTGTAATCTAAGCTGGAATAAAGGGAAACAATGCTCTATAGGGCAGACTGCCTTATTATCCCAGTTCCAAGAGCCAGTCAAAGAGACTCAGGCTCCCATCCTTCTGCTCCTCTTGCATTTTGCAGTACTGGACAACAGCATGGAAGATATCGCCCACTTTCCAGGACTTCCGATGAACCAGTCGCACGACATCTAGAAACTAAAATAAAACAGAGAGTTAAGGCTCACACAGCATAGACAGTCCTCAGAGCCACTTCCTTCAACCACCCTTGCAAAGCCAATGGCTCTCCAGTCTATATTTAAATGTCTCTAGTGTCGGAAGACTGTTTTCCAGGCTAATCCATTTTCTTTTTAAGGATTTCAGATTATTATTGAGCTCTGTCAACCTAATTTTCTTTTTCACAGCAGTTGCCATTCATTGATTGCAGAGGATTAGGTGAAATTAGGCCCATTCTTTTTTTAAGAGTCAGTCTCTTAGATATTTAGTGTTTTCTCAGGTCTGCTTTTTTCTGGGTTAGATTTTCTATAACAGGACTGCATATTACAGTTCTCAGTCTCTTCTATTTTTATCACAAATAAGATCTCATTGGGTATGCAAGTTTTGGCCTAATAAATCAAGTGGTAAACTTTGAAGCAGGGCCACCTATTGGTTCCTCATTCCATCCTGAGAAGCAACTCCTTCACCCTCCCGGCCAAGATCAAGGATCAAGGAAGGCTGACTTTCCACAGCTACAGGAACAGGAGAGATGGAGGAAACGCCTTGGATTTGTCACCTGGTTATTGCTACCAGTTCAACTGGACACAACCTAGAGAGAAAGTCTGGACTGCAAGTGAATTGTGGGCTTGGAGGGAGGAAAGACGGGGAAATAACTACAAGTCATTCTCTTTGTGAAACTGTGTGGTAAAGTCCAGTGTGAAGGACCCTCTAACGCCTTAGGTACTTTTTGAGGAAAGAAGTCTGTAATGAAAGCCAGAAACTGTAGGAGACACTTTAACACATGTAGTCCCATTCGGTTCTGTCACAACTCTATGATGTGGGCATTTGCAATGGAAAAGATGTGGGCTTGAAAGATGAAAAATTGCCAGTAGGATCGTGGTATTCTAATACTTCGGTCCAACGCTCTTTCTACCACTGTACCTTTCTGCATCTTGGTGGCAGAAGAACACAGAATTAATACTTACTTGGAGCCCTGGGAGAAAAAATAGGCTGCACATTTGTCATTTTTTTTTAATGAGGAAAAGAGCCTTATTTGCTAAAAAGATGAGGATTGTGGTTCAGTTGTTATTTCTTCAATTTTTTTTTTCTAAGTTTTTTTTTTTTTTTTTTTTCTTTTTTTTTTTTTTGCGACAGAGTTTCGCTCTTGTTACCCAGGCTGGAGTGCAATGGCGCGATCTCGGCTCACCGCAACCTCTGCCTCCTGGGTTCAGGCAATTCTCCTGCCTCAGCCTCCTGAGTAGCTGGGATTACAGGCACGCGCCACCATGCCCCGCTAATTTTTTGTATTTTTAGTAGAGACGGGGTTTCACCATGTTGACCAGAATGGTCTCGATCTCGTGACCTCGTGATCCACCCGCCTCGGCCTCCCAAAGTGCTGGGATTACAAGGCGTGAGCCACGGTGCCGGGCCCCCTAAGTTTTTTTTAATTAAAAAAAAATTTTCTTTTGGGTGTATGTTTTCTCAGACTTTAGAGATCAGCCAGAAACTGGAATGCTAGTTTCTTTCCAGTTTGAATATGCTAATTTGTTTCAATTACTGAGAAGCTGTCTCACAGAGATCCACTGTTAAATTATGTTTCTTCTCCCAGCTGTGATGGTTCCAACTATTTGCACAGAGAAATCAGTGCTTTATTGTACTCATTTGGCTTGTATTGGCTGAATCAAAATAAAGCAATTTCCTAGGCTGGAAAATGACATCCTTAACTTTTAATACCTGGAAACATAAACACTGTCTTAAAGAGTTTTAGGATGTTGTGAAAAGGGAGACAGATGAGAGGCAGATGGCAAACACAGATAGCAATCTCCCAGCAGAAGAACATCTTAGCCATCTTTTCATATCTTGTGCCTGCACACAGTAGGTGCTCCATGCATATTTGCTGAATGACAGAAGGGATGCAAGACCAAGTGTGAGTCAAATGCATTCAGGAAGACTGGAATATGGATCAACATTTAGCATCACCAAGGATGAACTTTTTCTAAGTATTCATTCTTGAGTTTTAGGCAATGTATTTTCACATATATAATTTAAACATGCATATCTTGAGGCTGCTGCTCAATAATTTTCTACTACTAGAGTGCTCCTCAAAAATGGTTGGAGGTTATAGATCTAGGAAAAGGCTGAAAAGACCCTGGAGTGGGAAAGTGGAGGGCAAGCAGCAAAATAAAAGCAGGTCATGGGGTGCGTTTCTTATCATGTGGTGACTGAGTGGGCATATACATGGCGGGTGGGAGATGTGGGACTGCTTCAGGCCATGGTGGCTCAGCTCATTCACTCCCATCAGCCTCAGTGTTGGGCAGTGCTGGGAAAGATGAGCTGTTTCATTGTGAATTCATGACACCCTGTTCCCTAACACACACCTCCCTTTTCACAGGCAGGACCGTTGGTAAATTGGGAACACCGTAAAATAAAACACATAGACTAATTTGCCAAAACGTTTTTTAGAATTCACACAAACAGGAACTCAGGGATTCATCTGTGAATGTTGCTCAACATCCTAGTGACAGTGGGAAGATGACATTTTCTGAAATTTGTGGAGACGTTTCTTTAACATTCTCCAAGCCGATGAGAAGCTAATGAGACACTGCTGTTCTCATATGACACAGCCTCCATGGAAGACATGCTTTCTTTTGTAAACCACTTGAAAATGGCCATTTAACTACATGGCTAATTAAATAACATCCAGAATAAATTCCCCAAACGTACTATTGATAAAAGAAAGATTCTCAAAAAGTTGCTTAAGGGTTTTCTTTCCTTAACCAGTTCAGTCACAGACAACAAATGGGAGTCATTCGTGGAAAAGCCACTATGTGCAGAGAGCGTTAGCCGACTAAAAAAAAAAAAATTAGAAGATTTTGTTCCTAAAATTACATTATTTTGAATTAGGGTTCTTGATGTGGTGCTAGTTGAATGAGTGAAAAATCATGTAATATTCTTCTTAATAACATTAGTGGAATGTCTATTTTTCAGAAAAATATTTACATGCAAAAACGAGCATTCTCTTTGATAATTGAAAATCAGGTCATGATAAACAAATATCAAGTCAGGGCATGATTTATGTAACCCAGGTGTTTGTGAGACACCTCTTACCCTTGCACCAAATGGGGATTTATGAGACATATATTCACATATCACTGTTTCTTTAAGAAGATACATTGTACAAACATCGATTCCATTAAGATACACCTGAAAATTTACCACGCCATGCTCTTATTCAAGGAGTGGTAGGAGACAGAATTAGAACCAGCTCCTCTTTCATTTTCCCATGAGCCGGGGAATGTATTCCCAAGAATGTTTTTCTCCCCTCTACGTAGCAGGGGTCTTTGGGACAGTGTGTGGCATGGGGGTAGGGTCACCTGTGAGTATGAGGATGCTCTTTTATTGCACGCTTTGCAGCTGAGGGGTAAGGTAGGAGGCGAATTTATCAAATAGTGAACCACTCAACACCTTGCAAATGAAGGTATGACAAGTATGGGAAGGTGCCTAGAATAATTTTGGGGAGAACAGCAGGCAGGCATAGGCATGAAAGGAAGTGTTAATTACCAGTTAGAAAAAGGCTGAAGTGAGAGAGGGTATGAAAAATTAATTAGGTCTCCTTTTCAATTTTTCTGGTAGCTCATCCTATGGACTAGTGATGCAGAAATAGAGAAGCTGTTCTAACTGGTAAGCAGGGGCAAGAAGGTAAAGAACATTCATTTCAGGCTGCTAGATTTTGGCACTGAGAATTAAAATGAAATTACACAGTTTAAAAGAATTCAGATTGTAAGCCCAAGGTCATTTAACTTGAGAAAGATCCTTTTAAAATAAAGAACTATTGGGAAGTATTTTATGGAGAAAGCAGGGCGTGGGGACTTGGCCTGGGGAATTGCTCATGTACCTGATTTGCCCCTTTGTAAAAAAGGGACGATAATATCTATGCTGTTTTTTCACAGGGTTGTTGAGAAACAAGTAGGATGAAGCACATGGAGGCCTCTTGTGACAGTAAGACAAGAAAATCCTCCCGGGGGCTTGAAAGGCAGGCTCCTAAAACAGTACTCAAGATTTTTCACCCTAATCCCTGTGACCATGAATAAGGGATCACAGACTTATTACGCTATCTTACATGGCAAAAAGGATTTATCAGTTACCTTTGAGTTAATCAGAAACCTATCAGGTTTTTTGAGATGGAGTCTCACTCTGCGGCCCAGGATGGAGTGCAGTGGTGCAATCTCAGCTCACTGCAACCTCCGTCTCCCAGGTTCAAGTGATTCTCCTGGCTCAGCTTCCCCAGTAGCTGGGATTACAGGTGCCTACCACCATGCCTGGCTAATTTTTTATTTGATTTGATTTTTTTTTTTTTTTTTTTTAGTAAAGACAGGGTTTTACCATGCTGGCCAGGTTGGTCTTGAACTCCTGGTCTCAGGTGATCTACCCACCTCAGCCTCCCAAAAGGCTAAAATTACAGGCATGAGCCACTGTGTCTGGCCTAATCCCACAAACTCTTTAAAGGCAGAGATTTTCTGGGCTGGTGGCTGAAGGTATCAGGGAGATTGACACCAAGAGGACATAAAGGATCCACACTACAGGGAATGTGGGTGGCCTCTGGGTGCTGAGAGCAGCCCTCTTTGACAGCCAGTAGGAAAACAGGACCTCAGTCTTACGACCACATGGTACTGAATTAGCACAACAACCTGAAGGAGTTTGGACTCTTATCCTTCCCTGGAACTTCTGGATAAGTGCCCAGTCAGGCTAACACCATAATGACTGCCTTGTAAAACCTAAGCAAAGATCACAGCTGAACTTCTGACATACAGAGCTAGGTGTTGTTTTAAGCTGGTAAATTTGTGGCAGTTTGTTACACAGCAATAGAAAACTAATATTAATTTTAATTTGAAATCTTTTAAAAGGATTCTACTTTTAAATTATAGAAAATAAGACATTGCGAGACAGATTCATGCCTTATTCTTAATAGCTGAGATTCTACCACAGTTAATGGTCTTAGAGATATAGAATTAGAGTGATAGCACTATTATTAATTTTGATGTTGGCCAAGGATCTCTTCCCTAGCTTTATATTTCTGGTAGGTGGAGAATTATATATATAAAAAAAATTCTTTCTAATGCAAACCCGTTTGGAAGGGAATTAAAAATGCCATCTTTTGGCCTGTTTTAGATATCAGTGTGGCCTCACTTTGGTTTCTATTATATATCAGGTTCTTCTTTCTTTTATTTAAAGCTATGAAGAAGTTTGTCCCAGAGCGAGAAAACACCAATAAATAACAGACTCTAAAAAAGTTCCCATCTCCTCAATTTACTTTCCTCATGACCACCTCCTAGCCAAGACAAACTAAGGATCAAAGAAACACTAATTATATTATATTTACACAGGTGGAAGGTTTCAGTGTTCTAGTCACAGTTTTGAGGTCAAGAACAGTCAGGACCAAATAATCCAAATGGAAATGGGTTAACTGAGCATTTGCTGAGTTTCCAGGGGTGGTAAGAACACAAAGCTTTATCGATATCCTACCCAAACCTGGAACATGATACCTTTTCAATTCTGTTTTCCTGAGATTTCTTAAAGTAGATGGTGGGAATCCCAAGTTCGGAGGCAGCTATCCACTGCAGAGTGGCTCGGAGCTCGGTGTCCGGACATTCTGGCTCCAGGTCAAAGTTGATCACCAGCAGGCTCCTCTGGGGACTGGCTGCTCCCATGGGCAGTCCAGATGCAGATGCTAAACACAGACACAACCACAGTCTTATCTTTCTTTCCAAAGGGAGAACCCAGGCAATTATGTGTCAAAAGTATGGGAAGGTGGCTTACCCTCTATGCTTTCTGACTGTCCTTTAAGAATCTCCTTTTCTTCTACTAATTCACTTTGGGAGAAAACAACAGTATATGGTTGGTAATGTTTAGAAGAGGAAGCTGTAAATGAAAGATGAGGCGATGGGTCTTACTGATCTAAAAGCTTCTGAAGTTCATTCTGGATTTATTGTTTCTGTAGAGTGGAATAATGCTGGGAAAATACCAGTGTGGCTATTATGTAGGATCACTGGGTCTGCAATAAATGTCCTCCTCCAACAACAGAAACGGGCCAGATAACTGAAGTTACTTTGGGTAGGATAACTGGTGTGGGAGACTCTTGAGAGAAGCATCCTTCTCTTCTCTTCAGCCTCCTTACCACAAACCTTCACAGGGTTAAACAATCAAAGAGAGATTTGGTAGGTAACTAGTTTTGATTTTCGGTTTTATTCTTCTGCATTTTACTTTCCATTTAATGAATCATGTGTTCCCATTTGTCACAATGTTTTGTTCTGTACTATAATCACAACATAGCTTGTATTTTAATTTAAAAAATAATTTTACATGTATATGGTTCTCTGATCTGAAATAAGGAAAAAGACAACGAACAAACTGCAGAACTTAAATTTGACGGTAAAATACCTCAATTAAAAATTTTCTTTTTCTTTCTTTTTATTGGGGAAGTGTAGGCTGGGGTGGTTTAGAATGAGGGACTCATAATGGAAGTATTTAATTAGATATGGTAGAGTTTGATATTGGAGGTGTTTTCATATGGTGTGCACTTATTATGGAGGCTTGCACATAGTGGGAGGATTTGGTAAATGCTTCTAAAGTAGGAACATATGGCCAGCAGCTGAAAGGAAGTGGCTATCCTGGGAAGCCTGTGGTTAGCCTATATTTTTGTCATGTCTAGAAATTAGAGTACAGGAGCCCTTAAAAATGGGTTGTTTGATGATAGACAATTCTCTCATTCTGTTACTGCTAAGAGATGGCTGAAAAATTCCATTGTGTTCTGAATGTTGAGAGAAAGAGTATAGTAATTCTTTCATTCATATCTATTTATTTGCAGAAATGTTAATTTTTCAAAGATCTAGATTTTCTTCTAGATCTCTATGCAAGTGAGGTAGTGGGTATGACAAATGGTAGGCACAGTTTCTGCTGTTATGGAGCTGCAGGATGCTGACCATGGAGGTGATGTCTTGGCTTTATCAGAATAAAGATTTTCCCTGGGGTCATAGGCTCATAGGCTCATTCTGCAGAGAAAGTTGGGAAAAGCAGCTAACTAAATGTTTCCAGGAAGAGAAAAATAAATTTACCCCAAGGTAGTTTTTGTTTGTTGTTTGTTTCAGTCTCTGGTTTCTCCTTCAAAAAACAAAACACAACATGTCTCTACTTGTGAATAATGGCTGTGTGGAGCAACAAAGCCACTGCCACCCTCCATCACTGAGGAGCACACCTGGTTAAATGGTGAGATGAAAATGCTTTAGTTATAGAGTGTGATTGAGAAAACAGGTCAGGGAGCAACTTCAGCCTATACTTATTTATTATTGTCCCGAATTTCAGAAATCTCCACATCGTAAGCTAAACCACAATGGTCAAAACTGGATGTCAATCATTTTAACTTTGCAGAATAATCACATATTCTAGTAGTCCAGACCTCATGCTGCCCTCTCTTTCCGTGCTCTACCTTCGGAAGTATGTACTTCCTAAACATACTTGTCTTTCTGTAAATTCTTTTTTTCCTTTGGTCTAAAGGAAGTCCCCACACTGGGGAGAGCACAGTCACTGGGTGGGAATGACACACAGCCACTGTGACAACTAGTTAATATTAGACACATGTAGTAGTGGTAATCCCAGGTTTCCACATGTAAAGGAAAAGCCATTCACATTTGATTTTATTGAAGTGATTATGTTTTACAGTGAACACTATAGAGTAGTCTCCTGTAGCTGGCATGGTATAATTTAAATGGATTTTTGCTTCTGTTTCTAGGTAGGTAAAATGACATACACTTCAGATGATATTGATACATGTTATCTGAAATGATTATTCCACAGGGGGCAGACTTGAAACCCAGAAAGCAGGTGGGCGGGGGGTGGGGGAGAGCCTATTCTAGGCTTGAATTCTTGCTCCAGTGACATGGAACCACAGCAGTACAGACACGATGAGGTCAGTGGTTGGGCACAACCTGGATGATCAAAATGGATTGCCAGATGGAATTGGAGTAGTGGTCTCACAATCACTGCATCTCAGTGGCTACTTACTGAATCATGGGAGAAGATGGCATGTTTTCCTGATAAATGTCCAGGTCCATAATGCCAAGACTGCTAGTGGCACTACTGTTGCCATTGCTGACAAAGCAAAAGTTTACATATTAATGCCCATCTCCACCCTCTGCCATGCTGCTGACACTGCTGTTCCACTGCTGTACAACTCCTTTGGTCCCCAGGAAAACATTGCTTTGTGACTAGGATACCTGAATTAATATCTATTTCCGACCAAATTAGGAGAAATCTTAATGAGACATAAGAATAACAGGCTCAGCAAATAATAATAATAAGTTGTAATTTCTGAAGTGGTATCACAACTGGTAGCTCACACCTAGATGGTAATAGTCAGTATGCCTCTATTCTTCATTCTAGCTACAATGAAGGTATCTATCAGCAAGAGATTTCTTGCTGCTGGGGACACCTGCAGATATGAAGGAACTTCTGAAAACATGCACTGGAGGAGACACCAGAATGCTTATCTGCCTGCTTCTTGGTTTTTGGCAGAAACCAGTGGACTTGTGTTCCCCCTTTGCCATTTAGGGGATTTTCTTTCTTTCTTTCTTTTTTTTTGACAAAGTCTTACTTTGTTGCCAGGCTGGAGTGCAGTGGCAAGATCTCAGCTCACTGCAACCTCCACCTCCCAGGTTCAAGCCATTCTCCTACTTCAGTCTCCCGAGTAGCTGAGACTACAGGCACATGCCACCATGTCCAGCTAATTTTTGTATTTTTAGTAGAGACGGGGTTTCACCATATTGGCCAGGATGGTCTTTATCTCTTGACCTCGTGATCTGCCTGCCTTGGCCTCCCAAAGTGCTGGGATTACAGGCGTGAGCCACCGCGCCTGACCCATTTCGGGGATCTTCTCAGGGATATTCCATAGGATTTCATAGGCTGTGCATCTGGCTTGTTACTTTCCAGTGAGACTACAGAACCTACAAATACAAAGCTGGCAATGTCAATGTTTTACCACTCCTTTATCTTACAGTCTTCAAGAGAGATCAACACCTGGTACCTTTTTTATTGTAGAGAAGGAGGACTGCAGATGGCATCATTTTCATAGGCTGCACAATCGACATATGGTCTAGTTACTAGCCTGGAACTTACTGAAACACAGTGAAGTTGAGCCAATTTTTAGGCTCTGTTTGTGCTTGTGAAATGAAATATATCCAGTTTTGCCAAAACACTCAATCTCCTCACACCTTCTCTATTTCCAGTGACGTCTCTTTCAAGCAAGGCTTTCAAAGGGTGAGTGGTGGTACATTGTGTAATGGGACAGTTTTCTCCTGAACATACAAGAGTAGATTGTATTCTAAGAATTAAAAAACATCAACTAGATGCCCTCAATTTTAAGTTCTCCTCTTAGCTTTTGTGAGGGGGGCACCAGGTATATTTATATATTGAAACCTGATGATTCAAACTGTACTGGAGAGAATCACGCTATAAACCTCTGCTGTCGAGTCCAAAGTTCAAGTTCTCTTTGCTTTTTGTTTCTATCTTGCAATACTTCCCACTAGTTTTAGAAGTTCTGATGAACTGTTTAACATTGTGAAATGTTAACTCTAAACAGACTACTGAATTCCCAGAAATAAAACTTTCCAAGAGTCATACATACACCCAGATGCTGATTTCATTTTCCAATTGGCTTCTGGGCAAAGTTTGTGGTCCAGTATCAAATAAGATTTTGGGTAGAAACAGAGATCATTATAGAGGTTCCATCTCACCGAGGAATAGTTTTTAGTTAATGTCTCCTGACTGGCTTGAGGCCTTCCACCTCTGATGTCTCCTAACCTCTTCTCTAGCTTTTTGGGCGGAACAATACAGAGGGAAGGGGAGATTGAGGGAGGAACAGACAGGCCAAACAGTACAACACAGTGGGGAAACACTTGCCTTGTGTAAACCCAGCCTGTGTTGCATCTGAAATGCAAATGAACCAGAGAGAAAGTATCAAACACACCAGGTGTACAAGCAGCTCACCATTTAAAAAAATTCACATTATCATCACTGACTGTACTAGCTGGGGCTTGCAGGGAAGAGAACAGAGCTCATTCTTAACTACGGCCAAAGTAATTGCAGCCATAACTGGATATTAAGATACCTCTCAGCACAAATCATGACAGGCAGGTACCTTGATATAGAGAGAGCTTTCCTTCTTTTGTTCTCTCCCTCTCTCTTTATTAGGGACCCTTTGCAGAGAACCATTAAGATGCGTTTTTAGAATCTGTGTTGAGACCAAATTCCCCGGGAAGTCAAGGGAAGAGCAGGTACCTCATGGATCGCTCACTGAGCTGCAGAAAGCTACTTGTGTCATCTGGGTTGTCCTCCTCGGTGGCGAGCTGGGACCAGCTGCCTGTGCTTTCCTCGCTGCTGCTTGGAGGGTTGGGGGATTCTTCAGGGGCTCTGGCTTCTGTAGAGGATTCAGCCTCTGGTACATCTCTGGCATCAAAGTTGTCACTGTAGAGTGCAAGATATTATTACCAAGAGAGGCAGCACACACACACACACACACACACACACACACACACACACACACACACACACACTTTGCAGAGCCACTTTGCAGAACCCCAACAAGCAGGATGTCATTGGACACAGGTGGAGTTTCCCTGGGCTGATCCTTCTGCTGCTGCCCTGGATCCCATTGGCCTTTTCAGCATTACTCCCTATCAGCCAGCTTTTCCCCTCTTCTATTAATCTTTCTTTCTCTCTTTCTCTTTCTTTCTTTCTTTCTTTCCTTCTTTCTTTCTTTTTCTTTCTTCCCTCCTTCCTTCCTTTCTTTCTTTCTTCCCTCCTTCCTTTCTCTCTTTCTTTCTTTTTCTTTCCTTCTTCTTCTTTCTTCCCTCCTTCCTTTCTTTCTCTTTCTTTCTTTCTTTCTTTCTTCCCTCCTTCCTTTCTTTCTCTTTCTTTCTTTCTTTCTTCCCTCCTTCCTTCCTTTCTCTTTCTTTCTTTCTTTTTCTTTCTTCCCTCCTTCCTTTCTTTCTCTTTCTTTCTTTCTTTTTTTCTTCCCTCCTTCCTTTCTTTCTCTCTCTTTCTTTCTTTCTTTCTTTCTTTCTTTCTTTCTTTCTTTCTTTCTTTCCTTCCTTCCTTCCTTCCTTTCTTCCCTCCTTCCTTTCTTTCTCTTTCTTTCTTTCTTTTCTTTTTCTTTCTTTATTTCTCTTTCTTTCTCTACTATATGTTCTGGGGTACATGTGCAGATCTTGCGGGATCTGTACATACATGGCAAGGTGGTTTGCTGCCTCCAATCCCCTGTCACCTCTCTGGAGAAATCTGGCATTTCTCCCCATGTTATCCCTCTCCAGCCTCCCCACCCCCTGCTGTCCCACTCCCCATCCCTTAGCCCTTCCCCAACAGACCCCAGTGTGTCATGCTTCCCTCCCTGTGCTCATGTGTTCTCATTGTTCCACACCTGCCTATGAGCAAGAACATACGGTATTTGGTTTGCTAGTCTTGTGTCAGTTTTTTGAGAATGATGATTTTTCTACTGACTCCCTCTAATCATTTGAAAAACAGGTTAAATGTATGTAGCTTGGCCTGCACACAAAACCATTATCGAGGGACAATGGCATTTAAAAAGAAGATACACAAAGGATTCACCCCCAGAGATTACAATCTAAGTGTCCTCAAAACTGGCTGCTCCATTTTGCATTCCAATCAGCAATGAATGAGTTTGTGTTACTCCACATCTTCATTAACATCTGGTTTTGTCAGTATTTTGAATTTTGAGATTCTAGTAGGTATGTGGTGATATCTTATTTTGTTTTGCAAGTTCCTAACGACATAATGTTGAGCATATTTTTATATGCTTATTGCTATCTGTACATGTCCTTTGGTGAAGTCTCTCTTCAGGTCTTTTGATCATTTAAAGGCTTATATTATCTTTAACTGAAAAATAATAATTGTATCTATTTATGGGGTACAATGTGATGTTTTTATTTAGGTACACACTGTGGAATGATTAAATCAAGATAATAATATTTATCATGTCAAATGTTTATTATTTATTTTTGATGAGAACATTTAAAATCTTATCTTTTAACCATTTTGATATATATGATACATTATTATTAACTGTAATCACCTTACTGTGCAACAGAGTGCCGGAACAAGTTCTTTCTGTCTAACTGTAGCTTTTTACCTATTGACTAGAATCTTCCTTTCTCTGTCCACCTCCCCCAGTTCCCAGCCTCTAGAAACCATCATTTTACTCTCTCCTTTTATGAGTTTGACTTTTAAAATTTCATATATATGTGAGATCAGATTACATTTGTCTCTCTGTGCTTGGCATATTTCATTTACCGTAACATCCTCTATGTTCATTCATGTTGTCACAAATGACAGAATTTCCTGATTTCAAAATATATTACAAAGCAATAGTAATTAAAACAGGATGGTACTGGGATAAAAACATTGACCAGTGAAATAGGATAGAGAGTCCAGAAATAAACCCACGTATCTATGATCAACTGATTGTTGACAAAGGTGCCAAAAACACCTGATGAAGAAAGGATAGTCTCTTCAATGAATGGTGTTGGAAAACTGGATAGCCCCATACATAAGAATAAAAATGGACTGTTTTCTCACCTCTTATATAAGGAACAACTAAAAATGGATTAAAGACTTAAATGTAAGACTTAAAACTATAAAACTGCTAGAAAAAAAAACATAGCAGAAAAGCTCCATGACATTGCTCATTTTAAACTCAGTTTGTCTATCTTTATGTTGTTGAGTTTTAAGAGTTCTTTGTATATTTTGGGTAATAATCCTTTATTAGATATGTATTTTAGAAATATTTTCTCCCAATATGTGGCCTATCTTCTCATGTTCTTGACAGCGTCTTTCACAGAGCAAAAGTTTTTAATTGTAATGAAGTCTAGCTTATCAATTTGGTGCCTCATTGCCATACCCATGAACATTTAGATTTTTCTCCTACATTATCTTCTAGAAGTTTTTTTTTTTTTTCTTTTCTTTGAGAAAGAGTCTTGCTCTGTCACTCAGGCTGGAGTGCAGTGGTGCTATCTTGGCTCACTGCAACCTCCACCTCCCAGTTAAAGTGATTCTCCTGTTTCAGCCTCCCGAGTAGATGGGATTATAGTCTTGAACCACCACACTCAACTAATTTTTATATTTTTAGTAGAGACAGAGTTTCACCATGTTGGCCAGGCTGGTCTCAAACTCCTGAGCTCAGGTGATCCACCTGCCTTGACCTCCCAAAGGTCTGGGATTACAGCTAGTGGACCTGGCCATTCTAGGAGTTATATAGCTTTGTGTTTACATTTGGGTCTGTGTTCCATTCTGTGTTATTTTTTGCAAAAGGGGTAATGTTTGTGTCTAGATTCATTTTTTTTTTTTTGGCATATAAATGTCCAGTTGTTTCTGTACAATTTGTTGAAGAGATTATCTTTTCTTCATTATATTACCTTTGTTTCTTTGTCAAAGATCAATTGACTGTATTCGGGGGATGTCTGTTTTTGGCCTCTCTGTTCCTGTTCATTGATTGATTTATCTGTTTAAAGTATACTAGGCTGACAGTTGTTTCCTTCAGCGTAGTACAGCTGTCATTCTTTGTCTTTTATCTTACATTGTTCCTGATAAGAAATCTGCCATTTTTATTTGTGCCCCTCAATATGTAATGTTTCTTTTTATCTGGGCTGCTTTTAAGACTATTTCTTTATGATTTGTTTTTGATAATTTGATTATGATGTGCCTTGTGGTTTTCTTTTTGTTGAACCTGCTTAGAGTTCACTATATTTCTTAATTTGTGAGTTTATAACTTTCATCAAATCTCATATTCATGTGTACCTTTAAATCTTTCAGCATATTTATAAGACATATTTAAAGTCCTTATCTGCTAATATTATCTTCTCTGCAATTTCTGGAGATGTTTCTGTTGATGCTTATACTCCTTGTTATGAGTGATATTTTTCTTCTCTGTGTAGCATTTTTTTGCTTGGATGCTACATTCCCAGTGTTCATGTTGTTGAGTACTGGGTATTGTTGTTTTCCCTTTAAAGAGCGTTGGACTTTATTCTAGGTTAAATTAGTTTAAGTTCAGCTTGATGTTTTTGATGCTTGCTTTTTAAGTTTTGTTAGAAAAAGGGTAGATAAGCCTTGATTTTTAGGGCTAGTTTAGCCTTAATTCTATGGTGTGATCCTTTTAGGGTCTCTACTGAGTACTGTGTGTATTTAACATGGGTTCTTCACTCTGGCTAGTTGGGACTAAACATCTTCCAGTACTAGGGGAGCTTGTGGCACTGTCCAGCTTACAACTCTCTAGCATCATGGGGTTGTAGCTATGCCTGCATGACTCAGTGTTCAGCAATGGCTCCCGGGGTGTCCTGTGCAGATTCCTCCTCTTTCTCTGTATATCTCCCTCCAGCCTGTGTCTCCTCACCTCATTGTGTCCACTGAACTCTGCTCAGGATTTCCCTTTGTACTATTGTGTGAAAAGGGAATTCCGACAGAAAGTGAGGGCGATTATAGGGCTAATCATATTTATTTTCCTTCGCTCAATGTGCTGCTTGTTGTACAATGTGTGAAAGCAGTTGCTTAATTCTGCTCATCAAAAATAAATTATTCATGGATAGGCCAGGCACAGTGGCTCACGTTTGCAATCCCAGCACTTTGGGAGGCAGAGGCAGGTGCATCACTTGAGGTCAGGAGTTTGAGACCAGCCTGGCCAACATGGTGAAACCCCATCCCTATTAAAAATACAAAACGAAAATTAGCCAGGTGTGGTGGCATGCTCCTGTAGTCCCAGCTATCCCAGGAGGTGGATGCAGGAGAGTCACTTGCAACTGGGAGGCAGAGACTGCAGTGAGTCAAGGTCGCACCACTGCACTCCAGCTTGGGTGACAGGGCAAGACTCTGTCTCAAAAAAAAAAAAAATTCATGGATGGAGGGCAAGTTCAGTTTCGTTTCAGTAACGTCATTGAACATGGAAACAGAAGTCCTTTCACATTCATCTTTAATTCTGTCTCTGCAGGTATGCCATTGTGTTTTTGGTTTCAATAATATGTTTTTCTATCTAGTGGTTTTAAATTTCAATTATTACACTTTTTGTCTCTTGTAGTGGTATTTGATTTTTATAACTCCCTCATTCTATTCTGATGGTAGTTTCTTTCTTGCTCCTATTTTGTATGTCTCATTTTTTCGAAATATTAAAACTAAGTACTTTACATTCTGTATTTAATACTTCCAGTGTCTGAGAACTTCAGTAGGGCTAAGTCTGTCTTTCATGTTTGTGTTGAGTCTTTCTCCCCGTGCCTTGATTCCTTGTGTGTCTTGCAGTTTGAGACTCTGAGCTCATGTTTGATGGGGTTTTATTTTTCGAAATCATTTAAGATGGGGCTTAACTCTCCAGAGATTTTACTTTTGCCTCTGCCAAGCTCTCACACGGTTGTTTACCTGACATTGCTTTAAGGTAATTTACGAGCTTGGGATTTCCTGGACCACAAGTATAATGCAAATTAGAATTACAAAAATGCATTAGGGTAAGCTGTGGTTACAAATTCTCAAGGGGATTGTTTTCTTCTTATACCCAGAGCCCTAACCCGGAAAGACACATTTTTAAAAAATCAGTTTACTTTTCTGGTGGGTGAACTTTTTCCTTAGTTCACACTTTTACTGAGGTTGTAACCCTTCAGCATGTGGAACTCTGTCTTAGTTCAAAGTCTTCACCATTCAGGGACCCACAGTCTCATTTCCTGGTTCCCACCAGCCTTTAGAAAATGTATTTTTAGGCTACAGAGACAGGTAAATGCCCTCAGGGGCAGGCACAGAGTCAGCTTTAATTTACTACCTTTTCAAATTCTTTCTTTTCTTTTCCTTCTGAAATTTTCATTGTAATTACTATTGTTATTTAGTAATCTTTGAAACGAGGGTAAATCATAAATGGCAGACAGCGTTCTGTTCCCATCTCTCCAGATCAGGGCTCTTAGGAGGTGCTGTTTTAGACGGGGGTGCCAAACATCCAAACCCATGGGGAATATACCACACCTGCTTGTCAATTTTTTTAATTGACAGTGATTGTATCTATTATCTGGGCTACACTGTGATGCTTTCATATAAGTTTACCCTCTGGAATGATTAAATCATGCTAATTAACAAATCTAGCACCTCACATACTTATATTTTGTTGTGGCGAAAACATTTAATGACCAATGTTTTAGCAGTTTTGAAATATATAGGTCAGACACAGTGGCTCACACCTATAATATCAGCACTTTGGGAGGCTGAGGTGGCAGGATCATTTCAGCCCAGGCGTCTGAGACCAGCCTGGGCAACTGAGATCTCCATCTCCACAGAAAATTAAAAAACTGGGCGGGCATGGTGGTCCACACCTATAGTCCCAGCTGCTTGAAAGGCTGAGGTAGGAGGATCGCTTGAGCCCAGGAGGTTGGAGCTGTGGGGAGCCATGGTTGCACTCCAGCACTCCAGCCTGGGTGACAGTGTGAGACTCTATCTAAAAAAAAAAAAAAAAAAAGAAAGAAAAAGAAATCTATACTGAATTGTTATTTATTACCTTCACCATTCTGGGCAATAGATCGCAAAAGCTTATTGGTTTTTCTTTTCTTTTTTTTTAAAATCAACTTTGTGCTTAAAAAGATGTTTATTCTATTTAATCCAGGATTTCTAGGTGATTCATAGTGGGAACATTTTTTAGGCTGGCTAGATCACCCTAATGCTTAAAATGCAAGTCTTTCACAAATCTTTCACTCTAGTTCTTCCCACGGTTGGCAACTTCTCTTCTTTCGGTCTCATCTCAAATGTCAACATCCTATCTAAGTATCCACTTTCCCTACCAGTTATTTGCGGCCACATGACTCTATTTTTTCTCTCGTCACACTATACAATAATATTTTTTGCAAAGGTTTTCCAATATCCACTGCCTGTCCCTCCCACTAGTGTGTCACAGCCAGGAGAGTGGATACAAGTCTTTCTACTTTCTTCTGTGTTTTCAGCCCCAAGGCTAATGCTTGTCGGAATAAGCACTCAAATGTTTGAGGGATGAATAATTTTTTCTTGAAGCAAATATAAATGGATACACAACCTAAAACACGTTTCTAAAACATGCGATTATGTCAGCGAGTACGGCGTGTGAATGCTCAGAATTCTTAGTTTCCGGTTTATACTTTGTGGTCTCAGCTTATCAAAAAGTCAAGTAAACTCTGAAGTTGTTATTCTTTTGTCAAAAAAAGTAAGAAAGTGATTTTTATTTCAGTATATTGAGCATTAATAACGTTTTTTAAAGTAAAAATCATGAAAACGTGCTTAAAGAAAATAGCCTAAAATTATTTTCAGGACATGATGCCGCCACAACTCCAAACAAAATTAAGGGTGCATATGCCACTTAGCTTGTTTGTGTGGATGGGGTAGAACTGTTTCACAGAGAAGTGAGTTTTGTATTTAGCTATTTTGACTAATCAAATCCCATAACATCTCTGAGCTTAGAAAATGTAATCTAAATATGGTTAATTTTCCTTCTAGCAAATTCTGGAAATTCTCTTGTTTTAATAAAATCCTCTTACCGTTCATAAGCTATTTCTTTTGGAAAAAAAGTAAATTCTTGGAATAAGGGCAATCACATACCCTAACCCCAAACAACGACAACACCAAAAAGCAAGCATTTATTGAGTGTTTACAACCTGCGAGGCACTGAGTTGAGAGATTTATGTGCATTTCTTTATTAAAACCTTAAAGATCCTCATATAATGTAATTATCGTTCTTTTCTATAGGTGAGTAACTGAGGTAAACAGGGAAGTTGCTCTAGGTGGCATAGTTGCAAGGTTAGTAAAATCCATCTTCCATAATAATTATTCATATTGTTCCACAAAGAAAAACCCTTTCAATATTTAGTCCTTATGTTTTGGAAGCAGATGTAGGTCTTGAATTTCTAGGCTGGATGACTCTACATTCCTTTTTGTTTTGCTGGTGGTAAACCAAATCAGAAATCATGATTTTAGAGGGTATGTTCTTAGGTCATTATATGTAATACAAACCTCAATCATTTGAGGACTTTATTCATAAATATTTCCATTTTTTTTGGAAATAGCATTGAATTGTACCTATTTTAAGGATACCAGTGACATTTAATTCATAATTGTGTAATGAATTTTATTCAACTTCAGTAACATGTGCTATTTGATCTCAGCCTACAACCATAAATCTTGTTGAATTACTATTTGGTGAACGTTCCCTAACTAGTCACTCTTCGGTTAAAAATCTCAGCTGGGTTTAGGATATCTGTTGAAGAAGACTCTAAGTCAGTCATCTGTATTTTATAGTAAGGGGTTTTTCCATTTTCTTGTATTTCAAGTTAAAGTAATTCTAAAGAATTACACATGAGCTAATTTGTTTCTTTAACTCTGATTGCTTTAAAAATTGTTATTTTCCATGCAACCTAGATACAATACTTTGATACGTTTTGTCTATAGCTGGAGAATTACTGTTGTATAAACATGTGTCTTGGTTAGCTCTGCCTGCCTCACTTGATTTAGCTTTGTATTCTTTTGCTTTTGTTTTCTTGCTTTCTCCCTATTCTTCCAGGGTTTCATCCAATTGGAAAGTTAACTTCTTAGCACTGAGTGGCTAAGAAGGATATATTTAAATACCTAGACGCTATGTACCAAACACACTCAACCATAACCACACCTGTAATGATGCCCTCTAGTGGGGAGCACCAGTACCTGAAGATGAATCTCTTCTCTGGTGAAGTGGGAAAGTATCAAGGACTTTGAGAGAGCTGTTGAAATTTGATGAAGGCTATGTTCAACTTGTTCATTGCCACTAAACATTTAAAAATCATAGGCTTCTTGTAAATAGCAAACAATATAGTCATATGTCTCTGAAAAGACTTCTCCAACTTAGGTTTTCCAAGGCCAGTAGCTTAATTTTTTATTTTGTTTTCCTGTTTTAACTTTACGGACTAAAACTAAAGGAACGATACAATGATCTCATATTCAAGAATCTTATAAATTTTTTACAGAAAATATATAGGAATGGACAGTTCTTTAAGCAGCCTGAGAGAAATTATTACATTGTGTCAAATTCAAAATGCATCGTCAACTACGTCATAATTTTCTGGAAGAGAACTGTTTAAAGAACAATACTCCAGGGTTGCCTTGCATTTACACTGCCAGAATTATACTAGGCATCTAAAGGGCCAGCTCTTGTGGGACACAGTGTCCTTGCCAAGATCTTCAGAAAAAAAAAAAAAAAAACAGAAAGAAAAACTTGAAAGGAGAGACTCTATGGAGAAGAAAAACAAGAGGAGAGAATAACAATGCCAAAATATTTAATGTCAAATGCCAATAATAATATTTATTTAAATTTAACTGTTTTCAAATGAATAAGTTGGCATCATTTATTGTTAATATTATTGCATAATGTTATTAATATTATTATTTGCTTAAAAATGCCACGAATGAATTTTAAAAGTTAGCAAACCACAGGAGGTTAATTTTAATGGGGTGAACGATATCTTCTTTGGTTATACAGATGAGTTTAATTTGTTTTGGAGATTTTTAAGAAAGTTACTTTCAACTCTCTATCATAAGTGCACATTAACCCAGGAGGTCATTTTTTTTTTTTTTTGGTTTTGAAAATTTAGTTCTTGCACCAATCTAATCCAAATTTATGTCTAAGTTTCAGACTAAGCATTGATTAAGATGCAAATTCCAGTCACATGCATCCTATGTAGTCTAAGAGATGATTCACTCACCTATGGATTTGACAGGTGTTCATGGCTGTGTCTCCACCTCTCACCACACCTGGGATATTTTCGTCATTCAGATGCTCTTCTGCTTCCTCTAGGGGGCTGCTTTTGGAAAGGAAGGGCCCAGGTTCTCCAGCACGCGCTTCTCTCTGATCTGTTTCAATCTGAATCAAAGGCACTTCCCTCGAGCAAAGTGATCGCCTTTTGTGGTTTACTGGGACAGTGTCCTGGCACGAGGAAATTTCTTTTTTAGAATCTGAACGGTTGTGGTTTGTAAGAGAAGTGGTTTTGCTCAAAGATGACGCTGAGGGCTGTTTGCATTCAGTAACAGAGTCTTTCCTCGGGCAATCGAGAGACTCCTGAACAAGTAGAGTTGGCCCACTGCACATCCTGCTCGAAGCTGATCTATATGCACACTTCTCTGCTTGCGAGGGAGAGCCACCGGAAACAGGCTCCGCGTCAGCTCCCCCCACATCATCCACAATGATTTTGTTCTTGCGCATGAGGGCCTCGATGGAGCTAGTCCACGTTTCATGAATTAACATGTTTGTGATGTGGTCAGTCCCACCTCTCCGATACAAGCAAGAGTCAGATTTGCAGAGACCAGATGAGGACGCGCTACTGACCGGCTGCACGCTTAGGAAATCTTGTGGGCAGTTCTGAGCAAAGCCATCTAAAGAGTTGGCTTTGATGGGCACATTCACTGTCAGCCTGGAGCATGGAGACCTGCTGTCTGGCATGGATGACTGTCTGTGGCACGCTGGAGATCGCAGAGAAGGAGATAGTAGTCCAGCTGTCCAGTCCTGGCTGCTCCGTCTGGAGGAGGTGCTGTCTCTCCTGTCTTTTTCAATGTCCCTCAGCATGTACCTGTAGAACTCCTCGGTGATGCTCTCTGTGCTGGACTGCTTAGAGGGACAGCTTGACCTCACGCTGAGGTGGTCACTTTTCCGGCAAGCCTGTTGCATAGCCGAGCTCAGAATGCTGCTGGCATTCTTGCCGGCATAGTAATCCAGCAGTAACTCAAATCCTCTCCCTTCATTTTCCATCTGGTTCACCATGAACCTGGAAAACTCATCGGTGATGCTCTCACAGCTCGACTGCTTGGAGACAGAGCTGGCCCTGCTGACGGGCTGGCTCAGGGTGCTCATTAACCCCAGGCTATTGACATAAGCCCTGGTCTCAGAGTCTTCTTCAGGAATGCTTTCACAGCTGGAGGTCTTCAGCCGGCTCCACCTGTCGCCACCACTCAGTAACCTATTCCGGGAATAGCCCTGTGCCTGCCACATGCCGTCCACCATCGAGAACTCCGTCAGGTTCATGATCTTGGCTGCCACTTCATTGGCAAAAAGATTGACAGAATCCGGGACATCCTCAAGGTTCACAGACTCGTCCACAACCCTGTTCATGAGCTTCTCTTTAAGCTCGGGGTGCTCGTCCGTCTTCCTCTTGATCTCACTGAGCCGGGGAGGCTTGTGTTTCCTAACAGCTGTCCCGCTCCCCTGGATCTCTTTCTTTCTCTTCAAGGATCGGCAGGGTACGTTGGGTGTCATCAGAAACTCACTCCCTCTTTTCCATGCACAAAACCAGGGTTGTTTTCCACTGGAGTTGTCAAGGCAAATCGCTGCAATTTCAGTTGCCATGGAGACGACCGTGTCTGCTAATTCTTCCGCAAAGTCTGTAATGCAGTAGATGTCTGCATGCTTTGCTTGAAGCACGGATTGAGCAGGAAGCAGCAAGTCATCCCCTAATAAGGACCGGTTGACTTGAACTTCATTGTTGTGAGATGTGGCACAGCTGTACTTTTCTTGGGTGTTTGGGTGGATACTGTCCCCAGCCTCCTGGGAACTGCTTCTGCACTGGCTGACTGTCGGGGACCTTTGTGCTTCCAAAGAGGCTCTGCATTCATTCTCACTGAGATGAGGGCTTTTTGTATCCTCTTCCGCCATTCCTTTCAGATATATTTCCTTGGGGGATGTTTTAGCGTTGGGCACTCTGTGACTACGTGATAATTCTGACTGCAGCGTGGGGTTCTTGAAGAGGCCTGGCCTCACTCCATCCTTGTCTTGTTTTGAATGCATGTCCCCCACAAGATTGTGGATGACAAGACTAGCGTTGTGTGAATCGCTAAGTGGAGAGCTGCTGGAAGATTCAGTGGCTTTTGTCCATGCTTGGCTAGCACCCGGATCAGATGGCTGGCAGTCTGGTTCTGTCTCCCTCCTTCTGATGGTCTCCTTAGAAAGGACAGCAGGACATTCACCAAGACGTACAATGTGGCTCATCTTCTTGAACGTGAAGCACATGACATCAAACAGCAGTTGGTTTGTACTTTCCATTAAGGTGTCCAGAATTTCAGATGAATGCCTGTCGTCATTGGGGTTGATTATCATATTTTTCTGGTAAACTTCGTCAACGGAATGCTTCAGGATAACATTGGACAGCGTATGTGCCAGTTCATTCCTGAGGACATTTTCTGAGCACAGGGTCTGAGACTTTGAAGCAGTTTCTATGATTCTCATGTTCATGGATTCCAGGAAGTCTCCCATGCTGCTGTAGGTATTAGGCCTTGTTAAAACTAGAGCAGCCTCCTTGAGCAATCCCTCTGCAATAGCTTCCTTGCCAAGCTCTATGCTTGCTAAACTACAAAGTGGGGGGATGCCTTCAGAAGCATCAGCTGCAGGCAAGAGACCACCACTTGGAGCCACTGAGAACGTCACCTCTTCTCTTTCACCCAGACCACAGACAGCCACGGCACTGGCCACTTGAGTCATGCCACACAAAGCAGATGGAAAGGAGTACTCATTGATGGAAGGTTCCTTGAGTCCTTGGGGTGGTTGATTTTGCTGTGCACCACTGCCACCTAGTGGACAGTTTGAATCCACTTGCTCCATTTTGAGTCTTTCTGTGGCCTGTGGACTGGAAATGGTTCCAATCACAGTGGCTGCACAAGCTAATGCCACTTCTACAGCACTCTGGGCTTGTCTGCTGGAGTTCTCTCCCGAGAGGATGCCTGAGGTTTCACTAGAGACTTCCGTCTCAGGCCATGAGGAGATGCCTGGCTCAGGGGGAGCATCGCTGCCATCTGGACTCTGAACAACGACGATTTTGGGGAGCTCATTCCATGACCGAGAAACCATTGTATCTTTTGTGGGAAGCAGAGAACTTCCTACAGAAACACTGGCTGCATACTCCTGGAGTGAGGTGGGCTGAGACTGAGATAATCTGATAAATGCATCCTGCAGCACGGATTCTGCTAAATTTGTAGCATACTTGCCAGTTGTGACTTCTCCGTCTTGTATAGGAGGGAGAGCGTTTCTTGTGTCTTCATGATCTCCTGGGTTTAAGTTGCTTCTCTGTTCAGCCACAGCACATGCAGAAGGCACATCTTTACCCGTCATGGGGAAATAAGCATCCTTTGGAATATACAGTGCCTGTGATTTTTCCACTTGGCCTTTAAAACCTTCTGAATAATAATAATGTGTGGCTTGTCTCTCACTCCCCACAGCTTCACTTTTCCACTGTGACCGCTTGGCTGAGGGATCTAGACTGTGCGAGGCTGTGTTCTTCGTTAGGTTTTCTGGAGATCGTTGTGTTTTAACCAACGGTGTGTGATATTTGTTGACGTATTTGTCTTCCACAGCATAAGGCCACTTTTCTTTGTTGCAATTCCATTCCTCCTGGGTGGCACCCTTTGGCTGTTTACTTTCCAAAACATGGGCTGAGATATTTATATTTTCATAACCTAGTGAAGAGAAAATGAGGGACACTATTACTTTTTGGATAGCAGGTTACCATGAGTCTAATGTAATAATTACTCTCTAAAAATAAAACATTAACATTTTTCCCCCTTGAAGAATAATATTTTGAATGTTTCTTCAAGAAAAATGAGTCTGAAAAGGCTTTCAAATTTTATGATAGAATGCCACCCAACAAAATGGCTTTCCATGTGGGATACAAATGCAAGCACTAGAGCAGGAGGTATTTGAGGGCTGAGGGCTGCCACCATTCTTCAGGGGAAAGCATTCTTTAGGGGAAAGACAGTTGCATCTTAGAGCTTCACATTGGGTACGGAAGGAGAAGAGGGGATGTTGACAGCAACCTCAGTAGTAGGACTTCTTGCAAAGATTTGTCTAAAGTTTGCACATAACTTGTCCCAGTGCAACAACATCTGGGTATCCCTTCCTTGGTGGCTAAAACTGGGAAGAAGGAACCCATTGTTCATTGAGCTCTGTGAATGAGTCAACAGAAAGAGCTGAAGAAATGAGTGCCAAGTACTTTCCTGGATTATCTCTTTCTATCCTCACAAAAGTCATTAGCTATAGGCAGTACTCTCAAATTAGACAAAAAACTAGGGCTCAGAAAAATTAGGTAACTGGCACCAGATCTCACAGCCTCAATGTGGCAGTGCTGGGATTCAAATCCAGGCTGGTCCAACTTGGCTCCAACTACTATATGGCTTTTATGGAAGTCTTAGGAAAGTTAACTTTCCTCCTAGTGATAGCCACCATCTCTCGGCAGGCAGGAGGATTTTCCTTTAAATCCTACACAAATTCCCTTCAGCATCCCTAAGGCATCTCTTGGGAGTCTGGATCCATCCAACCATTAAGTCTGCTAAGTGCATTTGTCAGCATCTTCACCAGTGTTCTCATGTCCTCCTTCCTTCCTTAAAATTCAGCAAGTACAGTTTGTGATGTGTCAGCCAAACTGATGTGACCTGGAACTTTTCTGAAATCTCACTCAGACATTTTTATATGGGGACTAGTTTCAGGAGGCACATTTTTTATTGGAAAGTTCTCACCGTTCCTAGATTCATCCACTTCATTCTCTTCCTCCAGGTGCTCAGAAGCAGTGAGAAAGTCTTCCTCAATTGAGGATAAGGAACAGTTTGTATCATCCTCCAGTTTCAAGTTGCTTGTTTCCAGGTGGAGCTGTCGCTCCTGCACCAGTTCCAGACCAATCAAAAATTTGTTGATTTCAAAGATGATGCAGTTGGTACTGTTTGGTCTGTTCCCTCTTGCACATTGGACCAAGCAGATATCTGGCAGCCAAGGGCACTAAAAGTGAAGAGAAAAGAAGCCATTTATTAAAAAGGGAAAATAAAAGACTCTTGCCTCTGACCTTTCCTTTTGTACCAAGCTCTCCTCTTAAAAGGAGTGGGGGACCTTTAAAATATTTGAAATATCTTCTGGGATCATATTAATAAACTGCTTGAAAAAAGATCAAGTGATGTTTGGGAACACAAGGTGCCTAGGAGAAAGTCTGACTTAGGGGAAAATGGACCAGCTGTGTCACATATTTTAGTTTCCCTTGGTCAAAGCAAAAATTCAACTGGGCAAAGTTAAACAGGCAAAGAAGATTTTATTCGAGGCTATTAAAATTGGGAAGGGAGGCCAGAACTAGGTTAGGCCACAACTCCACTGAGACAAAAGGCAATAGGGTTTTTAAGGGCTAGGGTGATGGGGAGATCTTAGGTCATCTGTGTTGGATAATTGGCTTTAAGTAAACTCTCTTGTATCTTTATTACAGTTGGTAGTTTTACAACCTGGAGCAAGATGCCCACTGAAGTTAAGTTCTTACTCTACCATGGAGACTGGGGACACGAAGGGAACTACCTTCCTTGATGATTACATGTCAAAGGGACAGCTCCCAGGTCCTTGAAAAAGACATTTCTGGGTATAAATCTGGCAAGAGGCTTTTACAAAAAGATTTACATCTCAAAAAGGCAGAGGAGGAATTTAGAATTATACATTTTCTAGATTAAATGCTCTAAGAAAAGGGAAGTCAAGGTCTAGAGTCAAGAAGGAGCCGATCTAAATTTTTGTCAACGCTGTCTTGGTTACCTTTCTTGATTAAACTGAGTCCCAGCTTCTCAGACGAGTATCTTTCTCTGCCTTGAAGATACTCAGTAAAATCCCTATTGGTACTTCAGATGTACAGTAAGTGTTCCATCAACTACTAGATTCTATAATTTGTATTGCTTGTCTGAAGAAGTAGCCAACATGAAATTAAATGAAATCCATAGGAAGTGAACTAATTATCTCTAAAAGACAAGCATATGGGAAGAACAGTGAAAAAGAGGCCCAAATTATTGAATCATGCACTGGTTAGACCTGCTACTTCTGTTCAGTTCTAAGGTTACCACCATATCCCCATTCTCCACTATACATTTTCAGTATTCATATTTTTTATTGTTCATTGGAATAGTATTAAAAGGTTTCAATAATTCTAGGAGAGATGATAATACAATGAAAAATTCAATCCTTCTCCAAGGGGTTCAGGAATTTCCTGGGGGCTCAAAAAATAGAATTCCCTTATGTGCATATATGAGTAGGTTTATTTTTCAAAGAAGGTGGTCCGTTGCCTTGCTTTTCTAAGTGAGAGTGTGGACCTGCAGCCATGGCATCACCTGGGAGCTTGTTGGAAATATTTAATCTCAGGACTCAACCCAGATCTACTGAATCAGAATCTGCATCTCCAAGGAATCTGTTGGAGATGCCTACATGCATCAGCATTTGAGACGCACTGGTCTATGGATTTATTGAATTCACAAAGTATTCGTGATCCCCCAAATGGAGAGGAACTGCTGTTGTAGAATAAGCAGAAGTTGGCTTAATTTCCTTTCCACTGAGTTTAGACATATTACACTAAACTCACCCGGTATTTTCTGAGTGCCTATTGTATGCAAACTATGCAAGGAGGTGCAAACATGAATCAGACAATTGCCCTGAGGAGAAGGGCACACTATACTATCACTGGGTCAACCTCACCAGAGTCCAAGTGATTCGCATGGAGTTGATTCACTTCCAGCTCCAGAGGTGTTCATGTGACTCAAGCCTGGCCAATCTGAGTAATGCATTCCTTGGGTCACAGTGATTGGTTCAGAAATGGGCATGTGATGTATGAGAGCCAATAGGATGCAATAAGACTTTTGCTGAAAGCCGCATGGAAGTGACATTCCATTCACTCTGTCTTGACTTGAACCCAAAGGGATAGTGCTTCCTTATGGGAGGGGCTTATCTGATAATAGAGTCAATGGAAAGAAAACAGAAAAGAGGCCGCAAGAGAAAAATCCACGTCTTGATAATATTGTTTAAGTCTCTAATTTACTCCTGGATCTTTCCAGTTTCATGAAACAATATGTTCTGTTTTTGCTTAAGCTAATTTTCTGACATGTTTAATTAAGAATCCTAACTGGGATTAATCAGGGTCTGGTAAGTTCAACTTAATGTCAAGTCCAATTAATGTCAACACCAATTTTCATAGAGATATTGAAAGAAAGTCAGAATTTCTCAGTAATACCTGTAGTTGCCAAAAGCTAGGAAAAGTGTTCTATAATGCAGAGGCAGTTTTAAAAAAAATCTGTTAAGGCTAAAAGGAAAATGGGAATAAAGTCTTCACTCTCAAAGATAATGTACAGTTTATTGACAAGCCACAAATTACTTAGGACTCGTAAAATTTCTAACACGCAAGACTTTTTAGTAGCTACAAAGTCAGGGAGATTTGATTACCTGGAAATAAAGACTCCTTGTTTATTAATTGATTTGTCATACTGTATTATGTTTCATGAAATTTGGAGACTTTGGGCTTTCTGAGAATTTGAAGACTTGAAGGATAAAAGAGGACTTTAAAAATTGACAGCAAAATTAGAACCCAAGGAAGAACAATTTGTGGAAAACAAATGCTCATTATTTTAATCTGGAGCTGTTACATATCACTATAACATACTTTATGTGTATGTTTTCTTATAAACTAACTAAACAACTTTACTTACATGTCTTTAAATAATGTTACAGTGATTTATGTAATAGGAATGAACATGAGTGCATTGGATGATAATAGCAGTATTTTGAATAACACTTGCTTTGGAGTGGGGATATTTTATTAGTTGTGCCCAATACACTCTCTTTTCATCCTTGAAGCTGCCATCCTGGATTTACTAGCTTGGCTAGTTTGGTACTTCCTAAGAAATACATAAAATTTGAAAGATGATATTGTTGGATTCTAGGATCACATGGTTTGAAATAGACTTTTGGTACTGCTCCTTAAAGAGAAGACAATTCTGTTTTTGCTTATTCAGTAGATTTGTAGGAAACCAAGCTAAATAACCAATGCCTACTGTATCTACTCTAGTTCAAATACAACTTAGGAATTTGAGGAGATAATAGAAATTAGGAGTTGATGTAACAAAAGCTCCTCTAAGTGGTGGTATTTAAGAGAAATACAAATGCAGACTGTTCCCAAGTACAAAGACACTTAGATTCCTATGTTACAGAAGCTTATGTGTAGCATCTATTTTGGGTTTACACTGATCTGTGCTGAGCTAACTATAGATGTAAGTGAATGCCTTATCAAGAACTTACGTCTTACCTGGGAAACTTCAAAATCTGCTTGGAGATTTCCAGAGGCTAACCCACTTAGGACGACAATTTCATTTTCTTTTGGTTGTTGGACATTCATGGAACTGATAAGTTTTGGAAGATCTGGTGAAACGTTGACCAGTTTCTGTAAAGCAATTATCTCTATCAGTTTAGCTGATTTCTTTTCACCTAATACCACTCATCAAAGACTACTTTACTTGCAGAAATAAACTTGTAACTGCTCATACTATAAATTGCTTAATCTACTAAGATTATTACTAGAATATGTTTTATAAAATGGAAGCATGCAAGTTTAGATTGAAAGAGCAAATTTAAGCTTTAAAAACTCTTTAGTTCTAAATTTTCCCAAGTAAATATTTAGTAATTACTATTATACCACAGGTATAAACAGTAACTTTGGGAAATTTTTCCCTTTAAGACCTTGCATAAAATATACATATTTTTTCTAGCAATCTTCTGATATGAATTGGCTCTGTGTCCTTATCCCAATCTCATCTTGTGGCTGCTATTATTCCCACGTGTTGTGAGAAGAACCTGGTGGGAGATGACTGAATTATAGGGGTGGGGATCTCCCATGCTGTTCTTGTGATAGTGAATGGGTCTCATGAGATTTGATGGTTTTTAAAAATGGAAGTTTTTACATGCAAACTCTCTCTTTGTATGCTGCCATCCATGTAAGATGTGACTTGCTCCTCTTTGCCTTCTATCATGACTGTGAGGCCTCCCCAGCCATGTGGAACTGTAAGTCCAATAAACGTCTTTCTTGTGTAAATTGCCCAGTACAGGATATGTCTTTATCAGCAGCAAGAAAACGGACTAATACATCTTCTGTTCTAATTGTCAATAACAATAATTACAATAAAATTGTGACTAGCATAGATTTTACTCTGTGTACAAAGCACTATTCTAAAGCTTGTATATATGTTAAATCTAACTACATTTAATCTTCACAACAGCAGTGTATGGATTAGGTACCATTATTCCTTTCATGTTACATACAAGCAGCCTAAGGCCTAGAGATTGGTAACTTGCACCGTTCATGTAGCTAAATCAGTGCCAAGGAGTGTGTATGCTCTTAGCCATAGCAGACCATTATTTCAAATCGCTCACATAAACTCTTCAAACACACTCTTCTTAGATGCCAACTTGCTTTGGCCCTCCCTACTCTCTCTTTGATGGACTCTGCACCGTAATTCTATCAAATAAAATTGTATGTGCAGTTTCTCTTGAAAATCCCACAGTACTACACAGATGTTGATATCTGGGGCTTAGCGAAAATCTATGTGTGGGAAACTGGGTTTGAGAAGCTTGAAGTGCAACATTGTTAATATGGGAATAACTGCCAATAACCAAGTAATTGCAGGTCCACTGTTCTGTGCAAATCAAGTGGCAAACCGTGTGCTGTTATTCATTACATAGTATCACACCAAATGGTAAATTCAAACCGTTGTCCACTTTCAGCATGAAATGGCAATCTTACAGCACTTAATTCTTCCCATTGTATCAGCAGGCTCTGGTTCCAGAGGACTGAATAGGCCTTCAAGTCCTTGCATACTTCCAGATATTTACATCAGGGTCCTCACGGCCTTGGATGTGCTTGGAGAATTTAGCAGCAACAGGATGCAAAAAGTTCAAGCCAAGGGTACAGATAAAGCATTTGATGAAAGCAGCAGGAAGAAGCAAATCTGAGAGACAGAGGGGAGGGCTGGCTGGTATCAGCAGGTTTTGGGAAAGTCATCTAGAAATAGCCATTTTAAGGCACTGGTGGGCAAGAGGATGTGTACCTGCTCAGACAGTTCTGCCTGCATGGGAAAGCAAGCTTCACGAATGTAAAAAGGGCAAACTGTAAGGAAAGGGCTGGGGAGATGGACTGTAATGAAACTGTCTAACTAAAGACTCTCCTACAAAATGAGTGTTATTTACAGATGAAATCGAGTTGAATGGTCCTTGTAATGAGCTGCTGGACAGCTTGAGTTTCCAGTGTTACCTGTTGCAGGTGCTCTGTGCTGCATTCATCCTTGTTCACATCCAGATTCACAAAGCAGACCTGGGAAAGAGGGCAAAAACAGCACATTAAAATACAAAACCTGACTGTCTTTTTGGAAGAAAGAAAGCAGGAATCAGTTGGGATAAATGCTTTGAGAGTCTTACACATCGTAGACAGTTTGGCATAGAAACAGTCATTCCACCTTTGGGCCTCTAAATAGCTCTCCAACGCCCTGCTCAGCTTCCCACTGGTTACAGCAAATGCCGTCTTCCCTTCATGGCCCAACACACTAAAAAGTCTGCTTTTATTAGAGCCAATAGAACAGGTACAGCAAGACCTTCGGATCTATGAGGCGTTATCAAATCTCATGGAATAGGAAAAACAGCTTTTCAGGCCTAAGTCTCTGTTTATAATCGCAGTAAATACTTGTCTCTATTTCCTCTTCTCATATTTGCTCCTTTTAATCTAGTGCGTAATGAGTGCGGACTTCTCTTTGCCACATTGTTTTGGTTCATTCTGCTTTATTTAACCTTGCTATACAGGTTGCCTCTGGGTTACCATCTTGGATAAATGCCTGAATGGCTTTGCCACAATATTAAACACTACATCTAAACAACAGCAAAACATTGTTATACAGTCAATGCTGCATAATGGATAGTTTTGGTCAACAACTGACCACATATGCAACAGTGGTCCTTTAAGATTATAACACTGTATTTTCACTGTTTCTACTTTTTCTATGTTTACATGTGTTTAGATATGCAAAAACTTACAATGGTGTTTCAGTTGCCTGTGTATTTAGGATAAAAACATGCTGTACAGGTTTGTAGCCTGGGAGCAATGGGTTACACCACAGAGCCTAGGGATACAGTAGGCTATGCCATCTAGATTTGTGTAAGTACACTCTGTAATATTCAAACAATGACAAAAATCACCAAATGATGCATTTTTCATCACATGTCTCCAACAGTGACTCATATCTGTATTATTTATCATAATTTAAATCCCAAACATATCACAGAGTTAGAAAACTACTATAAACATTCAGATGGGGTTGGTTGGGGAAAACAAAGTTAAGAAAGTTTTCAGAGAGCTTAGATATGTTTTTGAAAGATAAAAAGAATTTGTTGGGTAGGGAATGGGATCACCACTAGTGGATTGGACAGGCAGCATGATTAATACTTGGAGGTGAGAAAGTGTAACACGCTGTCAAAAAACAGGGAATAAGCGAATCTTATTGCAGGCAGGCCTAGAGGAAGGGAAGTCTTGATAATTAGGTCTTGTTATGCTTGTGCTAAATGAGAAAGTGCTAATGAGGTTCTTTAATACTTTGCTAGAAATCATCTAAAGGTTTTTGTTTCTAACTAGTTGATTTGAAGATACAAAACTGAGAACATTAATTACTTGGAATTTAGTTAGACAGTTGAACTTTCAGATGCCTGAAAATACATGGGGGCTTCTGATCTCAGTTTCATTTTGGGATCATGATTTCTCAGTGCATCCTTTTTCTTTTTGAGGTTAAAAAAAATAATGGAAAGGTTTTGAGAAAGATGTTAAAAACTGAAATAGAGTTGCTTTAGTCCCAAATAATAAGAAATTCCTTCAAGATTCGTGGACTCAAGAGATCCTTGAAGTGCAACCCTAGGATGAACCTATTAAGAATAACTTGATGGGCATTAGGGGGAAGAAAGGGCATGAAAGGACCCACACTCTCATTCAGAAGTTCTTTTCACTCTGCACTAATAAAGATAGGAAAAGAGGAAGAGATCGGCATGAGTCCCTTTGCAGACAGTGCGGATGGAAGCATAAATAGTAGATGCAGCTCAGAAGCAGTTCATGATCTAGGGAAGTTTGAGAACATTCTTGTAATAATGAAACTTTGCCCTTGGAAAACTAGTGCCATATCCATCAGTCCTCAGGGACTTCTAATAACATGCAACTGGGACTGAAGTTATTGAATTGATGAGAAGATTTTTCCATTCACCTTAAAGAAAGGCTCATCACCTTGCCCCTGGGCATCACGAGGCTTTTATTATCCTGCATCACAGTGGGAGAGGACAAAGCAAAGACCAGAGAGCAAACAAAGGCATCTACAGTAACGATTTGTCTGCCCTGCAATATTTTATTTAGTTCTCTGAGGATGAACTCTCTTTTTACCCATTCTGGGCTACTCTACGAAACTCTGCCTACACTTGGAGGACACTCTCCACATTTGCTAGCTGAACGAAGACAAAAGCAAAGCAAGACACACACCAACTTCCTGTTTGTACTTCTCAGGCACATCTTTCAATATCTTGATAGTAGGGAATGATCCAGGCTTCTCAGCGCTGATGTGTGTGCAGTGTGGGGAGGCCTTCTTTAAGAAAAGGAATAACGAAATTAAAAAAACTCTAAATTAGGTGTGAGAGTGAATATTTTCTTATTTAGAAGGAAAAGAAGGAATCCCAAGAAAGCTAGAACTTAAAAGGATGGGTAAATACTATAAACATAAAAACTGCCAGAAATATGGTATCTAATCGATTGCCCAATGCACCTCCACAGTGCCTTTTCTTTTCACATTTTTGACTAAATACCCTTTTGTCACTTTTTCATGTGAAAGCAATATTGAAATGTTGTCTTCTCTAGAGAAACTAGAAAGATAAGCCAGGTTTCCTCTAATACGGTTGACTGATTTTTTTAACTTCCAAATTTTTGTTGAAAATATGTTTTTCAGCTTACTGTCAAATTCAGTGGGACACTAACGTACAGTTTCTTTCATATATGAGTTGTTTTAGACATACTCTTTGCAGTACTTATACAGTGTAATACTCTGAAGACGTAACTTGAATTGATTCTCTTTTATGTGATTCCCCTGAAAAAAAAAGCATCCTGCATTTCTGATTTTCAGTGTTGTACTTCCTCCACCGGGAGGAAATTTCTGGTTGACTAGGCATCAATGAGGACTCAATCTTGTACTTAAGTTTTACATGTCTGATGATTGGAAGAATTTTACACAGAGTGGCTTCTGGCATGTAAATTTGCATTCTCTCCCTGCCTACATACTTTTGCCACTGGAAGCTGTAGGACATGGTCACACCATCCCTGACCTGGCACATTCATTTTGCAGTGTCTGGTTGGGTTACCCCTCTCGATGGTGGAAGTATTCCTGAAAGTCATTCCTATATGTGGATGGATAGTAATCACTTAACCATATATGAAAGTGACCTCAAGCCACATAAATATATCTCATGTAAATACAATCCCCCTCAATTTCCCTTAAGCCAGAATCCAAAAGTGCCTGTGGTCACTGCAATGACTCTCAGTAATGGGGGGAGATAAGAGGTAGTAGGAGTCAAAATGGAAAGAGATAATTGTAGTTAAAATATCTTACTTTGAATATTTTATAAAAAGGTATAGTCATGTAAATACATTAGGCCCTGTCCCAAGGGCCTTGAAACTGGGGCTTACGTGCATGAAGAGCTCTGAAACCTGAATTTGGATAGTTTTGCAGTAAATCCACTTGGTGAAATGAACCATGTGACTAGATTGCTCTTAGCAGATTTTCAATCTCTACAAGCTTGGGTTATTTACTTGAGATTTTAGCAACCACTAATACTAAAGTCCAAGTGGAGAATATAGGACCAGCCTCTGTCTAGTAGAGCTGGGAGTGGTGAGCCTGGACTAGGAGGCTTTGTTGAGGAGACTGAACGTTCTGTGTGTCCAAAGTGTCTGGTGTCAGTGCTGGCTGCTGAGAAGACAGATAATATGAGGCATTATTCTTGCCCTCGGGGAGTTTTGATGTGTCTCCCCGGGCAGGACATGTCCTTAAAGTGACAGTAACATCATGGGCCATGTGTGCTGGAGAAGGGAGTCGGGGGAACTGGGTCAATCATGAATGGTATCCAGGTGAAGGTTGGATTTGAGGTGAGCTTGGAGGGCAGGGGACATGTTTAAAAGCAGAAGAGGGAAAATTGCCAAAAATGATTAATGGGTGATTCTTTCCTGATCTGCTCCTGTTGAACAATAACCTGGTTAGAGTCTCCAGATTAATGGAGGCGAGGAGAAAGAGGAGACAGAGGCAGTGCCGTCTGAGGCAAGAGGCGCTTCCTAGAGGAACTCCAGACGTGAGATCAAAATTTGTGGGCAGAGCTGCTTTTCCTCTTTCCCGGTAAAGACCCTGGGATTCATTCAACAGACTCTCTGAAGGTTGAATAAAAGAGGAAATCGTAATTGTATAATGTGCTCCCAGTACAGTAAGAGTTGAGAGAGACACCTATGGGTTAGAACGAAGTATTTCCCTCCTTAGTACAGGGAGAAACTTTTGGTAGTGGGGAGCTGAAATAAGGTTTTTTATTTTTATATTTTGCAGGAGCCATTAGGGTGAATGTGACTGAGATGATGAAGCCTGGAAGATTCTGCCTTACAGTTCCATGAGCTGGAGAGAATCCTGTTGCTGGGGAGCCTAGGGCTGCATGCAGGAGTCGCCAGCCGATGGAGAATAAGGTATCGGTGTTGTGATGCTATTGAGCTACCTGTAAAATGCATGCACGGGCAAATCCAAATATGCCAAATGATTCAGGAATAAATTTTTTTAAGTATGTTTTTTTTTTTTTTTTTTTGAGACGGAGTTTCACTCTTGTTAACCAGGCTGGAATGCAATGGAGCGATCTTGGCTCACCACAACCTCCGCCTCCCAGGTTCAGGCATTTCTCCTGCCTCAGCCTCCTGAGTAGCTGGGATTACAGGCACGCGCCACCATGCCCAGCTAATTTTTTTGTTTTTTTTTTTTTTAGTAGAGACCGGGTTTCACCATGTTGACCAGGATGGTCTCGATCTCTTGACCTCATGATCCACCCGCCTCGGCCTCCCAAAGTGCTGTTAAGTATGTATTTTTACATCATTGTCCTTTTCCTTGAACACAGAAATTGTCGATTTTCCTGCAGCCTTCACAACCTGTTGGTTCATGAGGGCAGGCCCTGTCTGTCACTGGAGTCCCAGCGCTCAGTATGATGCCAGCCATCTGGCAGATGCTCAATAAACTCTTGTTGGTAAATGCAGGTGACAGGTGTACAAGAAAGGGACATTTGTAATAAATATTTCCCTTATTTGTATAACAAATTCCAATCTAGTCAATAAATAAAGTCTTCTTCCAATAAAGATATAGGAAATATGTAGAGAAGCTAGAGGAGAATTAAATGAGCTAATAACCCAGCTATTGCCTACCATTTCCAGTACTTTGATTAGCTTATCCACTCACAAAGAAGGATTTGCTAAAAAACAGCAAAAGACAAAATGTTGAGAATAACTGGTAATAAGGACACATAAAAGGTGCTAACAGTTTTCTTGGAATGGCAGCTCCTTTCTCTTCACATAAAATACATTTCTTTTGTGTGCTTGTGCACGTGTTCTTACTGAGACCATCTGCAGACAGACTCAGCTGAAGCAGATGGAAACACACATCATCTTGAAAGAACACAAGCACTTCTTCTCTTGCTTCCTTAACAGAGCTAATCTTGTGGTTGTATTCTACCTTTTACACTCAAATGATGCTCTTCTTTCATTTTATTATGTGTTTTAAAGGAAATGTTGCAGGAATCACTGAGAAGATGATGCCACCTTAGGATTTTGGCTTTCATATAATCTAATAAAATATTCCTTCTAACTACTTATATGTAATAAACATTTGAATGTCTATAGGAAATATACTATTGTTTTGTTTCGTATTATGGGTTATTAGCCAAATAATCTCGGCGGTTACTCTTATTCATGACTCCCTTTTCATAAATGAAGCTCCATGTAGGCATCTGTAAAACTAAAATTTTATTGTGAAATTTTATTAACTAGTGATATGAAATATATTTTTGTGAAAAGCTAATGTGAGGAAGAGGCTGCCATTAAAATTTAGTATTCAATACAAAGCACAGTAATTTGTAAGTGGATTGCAATTCACAGCAACTTTTGTGAGGTAACCGTATTTACTAAATACTTTTATTTTGATACAAATAAAGTCAGACAAAATCAGTACTTTTATATTAGATAAAGATGAGTTCGACTTTTGAACTGAAAACACATAGAAAGAACTGATGACAATTGTCAGCATCAAATCCTTGTCTAAGTGCAGTTTTATGTTTTCATGTGTTGATTTTAGTCCACGTTTTAGACCATTCTGATAGTGCAGTGCAGTCATCAAGAAATGTCATTGATTCTTCATCCACCAGGGGCAAATCATTGAGCACGAGGTCAGAGGACAGCCGGACAGCAGGGATTTAGCCTAGGAGGTGAGCCCTTTGATTTCCTCTGCTTGAAATGTTTTCATTTTTCCTGAAGTTAGCTAACATCTATTAAGAAAACCTTTTTAGAAAATATTAAGCAAAAGCATGATGTTGAATTGCCTTTAAAATCTAGGCATTTGAATGTTGAACATGACCAAATATATGCTTACAGTTTTTCTTAGAAGAAAACCAATTCCTTCTTTGAGCAGATTCTAACAATGCAGCCATCTGGCCATGTGGGATATGACAGCATCTCTTAATCTGATGGCATCAAAAATGCTGATTCACAAAGCATCCGAAGACAACATTGCCTCCTTTCTTTCTCTAACCAAAAGGCTTTTGCTAGATTCAGGACCCTGGACCCAGATTATCTTCTAAAGAATATGACATTTTTTTCTGCTTAGTACTGTAGGCAATCTTTTCATCAATGCTGTTATGCCACCATGCTGTGCACATTCTGGAATACACTTGATCGTTTGAGAAAATACTGCCTTTATATCCAGTTATTGCTTTGAAGTGATTGCAACAATTACACAAAATGAAATACAAAGTTGTATTTACATTTAAAACGTCCAGCTTCTCTCCTTTTTTTACTGTTAACATTAAAAATAATTTTGATTTGCAATTTGCGGGGAAGCTATTCAAGCATTGTGATAAGAGACACAGTAAAAGGAATACAAATATCTAAAAGACTGAAGATCTTTTAACTAAACATACCTTAAGCCAATTTTATTGATAGCTTAAAATATAAAATTAAAAAAATAAATATGCAGCTCAAGATAATGACCTATTTTGCCATAAAAATTTGGTGTTTATTGTTTTAGACATTTCTTTTGAATCAAGAAGATACACTTATATGTGATGTCTGATGTACATTTACTAGATATGTAATATATTATATTTATTTCAGATTTCCATTATAAAGATCTCTTACTAGCAAGTGTTTCCTTCTTGAAAGTAGATATTTGGACCAAACAAAAACTAAAGAATCAGTAGAAAAATGGTTGGAAAAATGTGCTCTGGGTTGTATAAAAAATGAAGTGGTAATAAAAATTAGTATATTTAAAATACACAATACCATAAGATATTTTCCTACATGAGTTTTTAAGGAATAGTTTTCTTGTGTTTTATCAGCCACTGGCAGTTTCTCTAGTGTGGCTATTCTCAGTTTTCCCTCAATCAGCAATTTCTTGTTGAATTCCACTATATGCCAACACTAGACAGGCAGATATTCTAAGCACTATTTGTTTTTCTCTGAAATAATCAGTTTTACCTCCATGGGCCCTTAGGAAAGTTAAATCAAGATTCTCCAAGTATTTGTTTAGAAGACAGTTCTGGGCCCAGGCACAGTGGCTCACACCTGTAATCCCAGCACTTTGGGAGGCTGAGGCAGGTGGATCACATGGGGTCAGGAGTTTGAGGCCAGCCTGGCCAACATGGCAAAACCTTGTCTCTACTAAGAATACAAAAAGTAGCCAGGCGTTGTACCACATGGCTGTAGTCCAGCTACTCAGGAGGCTGAGGCACAAGAATCACTTGAACCCAGGAGATGGAGGAGGTTGCAGTGAACAGAGATGGTGTCACTGCACTCCAGCCTGGGTGACTTTGCCTGAAAAAAAAAAAAGAGTGAGACTTTGCCTGAAAAAAAAAAAAGTTCTGTATTCTCTCAAATCTCACAATCACTAAAGAGAATATAACCTTGGCTTAGAGTGATTGTATTACTCTATGTAACACAGTGCGGGTTTGCTGAATGCATCTAGGTGGTAATATGGAGCGGAGGACTCTGGCTATGGAAGGGGATGTGCAGGTGCCAGCTCTGCTCTCAGCTCCCATGCTGTTGTGGGGAAAGGGGATGAAAGCCATGTCCTGTGGCTTGTCAGTTTTCTTAGAAACAGAGCAGCTAGTCATCTTCTACTAGTCAGCAGTCTTAAGACCAAACTCTAACTATGAGGACTACTCTTATTTCCTGAAAAAGGGAGAAGAAAATGAAAGTGGAAATTAAAGGGCCCAAGTAGGAGACAGCAGAAGAAAAAGCAACAACGACAACAAAAAACAAGCAAGCATGCAAAGAAACAAACCACCCATGGAGCATCACAGGCGCTGGCTGACTCCCGGAAGGAGCTGCATTTAGGTCTGACTGGCTCCATGACTAGGAGCACTTAACCTGTCTGCATGGCACATCAGAATCATGTGGACAGAGTTCTTACACGTGCATGTTTCTGGGCTCTAAACCAGAACTATTTAATCAGAATCTCTTGTGTTGGGGCCTGGTGATATTTACTCAATTATTTATCAATTCTTACTATTATTATGTATTTATTTTTTAAAGATAATGGCTTTATTGAGATCTAACTTACGTACCATATGATGTATCCATTTAAAGTGTGTGATTCAATAACTTTTAGTATATTTGTCATTCCTATAAGAAGCTATGTTCATTAGCAGTCATTCTCCATTTCCCCCAAATATCCTCTCCCCAGCTCTTGGCAACTACTAATCTACTTTATATTTCTATAGATTTGTTTGTCCTGGAAATTTAATATAATATATTTAATATAATAATATAAATAGAATAATTAATATGTAGTTTTTTGGTGGCTGAGATAGAATATTTATAAACAACAGCCATTTCCGAGACTGTAAAACAAAATTTGGCTCCTTGCCTGTAATTATTTTTCTATTTACTCGGTATAAATATTTATTTCAGTTTAATTACATAAATATTATCTACTGACCAAAGACATTGAATTGCTTTTTCTAAACCCTTATTGCTTATGTATAAGAACAGAATGTTACTTTGTTTTTCGGGGTTTTGTTTTTAAAAAATGACTTCCCTCTTGTTCCCAGAGGTGGTTATGACTTAATGGATTTAAATGCATGCCAGCATTATGGGTACTGACTGTTATAATGTGTCATCATCCCCGGGAATGATGGCAAGAGACAAACACTAGGTATCCAGCTACATACCTGAAATTCCAAAAAGACTACACTTTAAAACACAAATGTAGACATGTTAAAATATCAACCATTCCCTAATCATCAATACTTACTTATTAGATTTCAAATATGAATAATACTGAGAGAACTCATAGACCTGTAGACCCCAGATCCTTTATTATTAGTGAAAAGAACACTGGATCAGAATGAGCAAATGCCAGCTTTTATGTGCAGATTAAACACTTGAATCCAATGCATAATTTCAAAGTCTCAACACAATGTATGGAAAGGATATATAGGTTAGCTTTATTTTAAACATTTAAAAAAGTCAGGTGAGGATGTGTTTTTTTGTTTTGTTCTGCTTTTGAGACAGAGTCTCGCTTTGTCGCCCAGGCTGGAGTGCTGCAGTGCAATCCTGGCTCACTGCAACCTCAGCCTTCCAGGTTCAAGCAATTCTCGTGCCTCAGCCTCCCTAGTAGCTGGGACTACAGGCAGGTGCCACCACGTCTGGTTGATTTTTGTATTTTTAGTAGAGACGAGGTTTCACCATGTTGGCCAGGCTAGTCTCAAACTCCTGACCTCAAGTGATCTGCCTACCTTGGCCTCCCAAAGTGCTGGGATTACAGGCCATTGTGCCGCTGTGAGCCACTGTGCCTGGCCGAGGATGCATTTTTCACTGATGTTAAAAAGCTAATCAAATAATTGATGAAAATCTTCCTCAGGTACAATGAGGCAACCTATCTTTGGCTATGGTATAAGAAAAAATTCCATAGACATGATAAGTTGAACATAAATATTGCATGCTTTAAATTTTTGTAGAATTTTGTGTTTTAACTCTTTGTCTAAGCTTCCATTAAAGATTTTTTTCACCTTTAAAGTAATAAAATGCAATAACGTCTAGTGGTCGCTTTCTCCCTTTTCTTAAAATCATACACATTTGCACAGAGAAAATATGAAAAAAGAAAAGGTAGAAAGTCATATTGGTAATTTGAATAGATCAATTATTTCAGAGTAGATAAAAGATAATTTATATACTTAGAATCACAGTGAATACGTAATAGTGAACTTAACTTTAAAATGCAAATAGTTTATCTAAACTAAAGATCTAACTTTTATCTCTCATATTTTTGACAACCAAACTACTAACTCCAAACTTTGCCTCTTCAAGAAGCCTCAGGTATAATTGAGCAAACACTTGGAGCATCTTTAATAATTAACCAATGCTGCAATCTCATTGGTACAGGAAATTTATTAAAAATCTCAACAACCCAATAGCAATTACTAGAGGCACAACTTGAGTGACTCTACAAAGAGAAGTAGAAAAATATTTAGAGGATTTAGTCCTAAAATATAGCTGCAAATGCAGGAAAGTTACTTCTTTTTTTCTTAATAGAATTATCCAGATTGAATATCTGTATTAATAAAAGGCATCAAGTGATTCTTAGTTTCTCTGGTACTCTAAGAACCACTCTATTTGGCCTGCTCCAGGTTTACATATGAAAATTTTAGCCCAAGGCATGTGTATCTAAGTTATTGTCCATATAGGTTGGACTCATGAGACTCTTCAGAGACTCATTAACTTAAATCTTATATCTAACAGACTGCCAAGTGTTGAGAAGAAACTTTCTTTTCCAATAAACGGCCATTAAATTCAAGCCTTTGAAAGATGGAATTCTAAGAACTACAGTCGACACATAATGAATAAATACATCGATAAAACAATTAGAGAAAAACAAAACAAAACAAAATATGACAGGGAACATCTGTTATAGTGAGAAGGATAACAACCAGTCTTTCATATTCGTTTCCTTTGACAATTATGCTAATTAGCCACTAAAACAGAATCCGGAGGACATTGTGCTACATGAAATAAGCCAGACATGGAAAGGTAAGTGCTGTATTATCTCACTTATATGTGAAATCTAAAAGGTCAAAATGACAGAAGCAGAGAGTAGAACTGTGATTGCACAGGGCTGGGAGATGACGAAAATGGGAAGAAATTGGTCAAAAGGTATACATTTTCAGTTTTAAGATGAATCAGTTCTGGGGATCTAATGTACAGCATAGCAACTATGGTTAATAGTATTGCATTGTTTACTTGAATTTTGATAAGAGAGATTTTAATTGCCCTTACTCTCCCCACACACAAATGGTAATTATGGGTGGTGATGGCCGTGATAATGAGATTGCAGTCATCAGTACACAGGGTATACATACGTCAAATCAAAATGTTGTGTACCCTGAATATATACAATTTTTGTTTGTTCATTAAATATTTCAGAATAAACTAAAACAAATAAAAATCCTTGTTTCAAAAGACTTTCTGCATGATGAATACTGTTGTTATTCTTTTTTCGGTCTCTGTTGGTAAAAACGATGTATGTTCTGATTTCTGTGTTTTTTGTGTAATTTACTCCTTTGAACTTCACTTTTTTAGGCAATGACTTTTAGAAAAACGGCCTTTATCATGCAAGCAGTAGCTTAAGTGAGCTCAGGCTGTTAACAAGGTGCGGCAAATAATTTTGCACTTGAATTTCAGTTGTGGAATCAAGTATTAAAAATAAATAGACGATTGGAAAAGCTTGCCCAACATTTCATATTCTTTAATGCTACCAAAAATCATTGACAGCCACAGAATAGGGAGCTGGGTTTCTCGTTTGTTTCATATTTCAATGTTTCTGACTTTATTCCCTGAAGCATCCATTAATCTGGCAGAAAAAAAAACAATAAAAAGAACAAAGAAAAATTCTTCGTAACATCATTATATTTTCCTGTCTGAGATTTAGAATTCCAGGAGATGACTGAAGGATATGTGAACCATCTATTTGCAGCCTTCAGAAAAGCCTCAAAAACACCCCCTCCTTGGGCGAGGAGAGACAACAGTATCTGGGCACGGCCAGTGGCGCACTGAAGTTTATCCCTTTGTCATTCCCCAACCTCATCATGATTCCACGTCTACTTCTAGTTAACATTTTCCCACTTGAAAGCAGAATAAAAGCGTAAAAATTATTCTTGGGCTTCAAATAGCTCTTGCCAAGTACATTTTTAAGTTTTGTGATCAGTACCTGAATGAGATAACAAACAGAAGCGGAGTAACTCTCCAAAATATAAGTGCGAGTATATGTAGGAAAACGTGTTTCTTGTATTTTTATTTCAATATAAAACCACAGAATTTGAGAGCAAGAAGTGACTTTAAAAATTATCTGGTTCTGGGCCAAGCGCGGTGGCTCAAGCCTGTAATCCCAGCACTTTGGGAGGCCGAGGAGGGTGGATCACGAGGTCAAGAGATCGAGACCATCTTGGTCAACATGGTGAAACCCCGTCTCTACTAAAATTACAAAAAAATTAGCTGGGCACGGTGGTGCGTGCCTGTAATCCCAGCTGCTCGGGAGGCTGAAGCAGGAGAATTGCCTGAACCCAGGAGGTGGAGGTTGTGGTGAGCCGAGATCGCGCCATTGCACTCCAGCCTGGGTAACAAGAGCGAAATTCCATCTCAAAAAAAAAAAAAAAAAAATTATCTGGAGTCTGTAATCCCAGCACTTTGGGAGGCCAAGGTGGCTGGATCACTTAAGGACTTAAGGTCAGGAGTTTGAGACCAGCCTGACCAACATGGTGAAACCCCTTCTCTACAGAAAACACAAAAATTAGTTGGGCCTGTAATCCCAGCTACTTGGGAGGCTGAGGCACGAGAATCACTTGAACTAGGAAGGCAGAGGTTGCAGTGAGCCAAGATTGTACCACTGCACTCCAGCCTGGGCAACAAGAGCAAAACTCCAACTAAAAAAAATCTGGTTCAACTCTCTCATGTTATCTGTAAAGAAACTGAATTGCAGATAGGTTAAGCAAAACATGCCAAGCCCCACAGCTACTTCATTCATTAATTTGTTTCCATTCATTCATTCACTCACTCTACACATTCGCTTATCCCTTTAAAGAACACTTAAAGGCAGCCCCTCTGTGCTCAGAGAGCTGGGTGTGGCATGCATTGATGAGATGAACGAGATGGTCATTGCCCTTTGGTGGGCTAAACTCCTCTGTTTACTGATCTGAAACTTGAAATCAGACCACTGTAAGTGAAGGCAGACTCCAGTGAGTGCTACAACAAAGGTACAAGCTAAATTGACACCGAAATCTGGACAAATAAAAACGGATTGGCTATAAGATGTGGAAATCCAGAAAGATCAGCTGGGGTTTTGAATAAGTTAGTCTAGGATTTGAAGTGGAAAGGAGGGCCCACTGAGAGACAAAGGTGGCATGTGAGATTCCATTGTCTTGATAAGATTCTGTGCTTTGTGTTTTCAATATTGGGAAGTGACAGAAAATTTATTTCTAAAGACAGCGAGGAGGAGATAAAAGTTGTAACTTATTTTTGCCTAATTGTCCACTTGGACTGAAGGGGACTCCACGCTCCTTGAAATCCCTTTTGATTACCTTTAATTCTTCACTTTGTTGCCATGAAATTAGAGCACCCTCACAAGATTTCTACAAGGTTATTTTGCTTGCAAGAGATCAACCCTGATGTAAAACTCAGTCACTTCTTTGGTTTACACAGAAAAATCAATCATTCACAGCAAGTCTGAGTTTAGCAGGTGTTCTGAATAGCTTCTGATGAAAGGCGGGCTGGAGGTGGGTGGGGAGTATTCACCTTTTTACCATCACCCTTTGCTCTTTATTCTTCCACCTCCTTGTCATCTCTCACCTTCTCCCTTCTAGCTAGTCCTTGATCTTTATATTCTCTTCGACCATGTAGAACTGTCTCTTTGCTAAACTAGAGTCATGCACCTCATAATGACATGACGCATGGACTATAAGATTATACATACCATATTTTTACTGTAGATTTTATTTATTTATTTATTGCATTTTAGGTTGTGGGGTACATGTGCAGAACATGCAAGATAGTTGCATAGGTACACACGTGGCAGTGTGTTTTGCTGCCTTCCTCCCCTTCACACACATTTGGCATTTCTCCCCATGCTATCCCTCCCCAGCTCCCCTCTGCTGCTGTCCCTCCCCTATTCCCCCCAATAGATCCCAGTGTGTAGTGCTCCCTTCCGTGTGTCCATGTGTTCTCATTGTTCATCATCTGCCTATGAGTGAGAATATGTGGTATTTCATTTTCTGTTCTTGTGTCAGGTTGCTGAGAATGATGTTCTCCAGATTCATCCATGTCCCTACAAAGGACACGAACTCATCATTTTTTATTGCTGCATAATATTCCATGCTGTATATGTGCCACATTTTCCCGGTCCAGTCTATCATTGATGAGCATTTGGGTTGGCTCCGGGTCTTTGCTATTGTAAACAGTGCTGCAATGAACATTTGTGTGCATGTGTCCTTATAGTAGAATGATTTATAGTCCTTTGGATATATACCCAGTAATGGGATTGCTGGGTCAAATGAATTTCTATTTCTAGGTCCTTGAGGAATGGCCACACTGTCTTCCACAATGGTTGAACTAATTTACACTCCCACCAGCAGTGTAGAAGTGTTCCTATTTCTCCACATCCTCTCCAGCATCTGTTGTCTCCAGATTTTTTAATGATTGCCATTCTAACTGGTGTGAGATGGTATCTCAATGTGGTTTTGATTTGCATCTCTCTAATGACCAGTGATGATGAGAATTTTTTCATATGTTTGTTGGCCTCATGTATGTCTTCTTTTGTAAAGTGTCTGTTCATATCCTTTGCCCATTTTTGAATGGGCTTGTTTGTTTTTTTCTTGTAAATCTGTTTGAGTTCTTTTTAAATTCTGGATATCAGCCCTTTGTCAGATGGGTAAACTGCAAAAATTTTTTCCCATTCTGTTGGTTGCCGATTCACTCTAATGATGGTTTCTTTTGCCATGCAGAAGCTGTGGAGTTTGATTATGTCCCATTTATCTATTTTGGCTTTTGTTGCCAATGCTTTTGGTATTTTGGTCATGAAGTTCTTGCCTACTCCTATGTCCTGAATGGTTTTGCCTAGATTTCCTTCTAGGGTTTTTATGGTGCCAGGTCTTATGTTTAAGTCTTTAATCCATCTGGAATTAATTTTAGTGTAAGGTGTCAGGAAGGGGTCCAGTTTCTGCTTTCTGCACATGGCTAGCCAGTTTTCCCAACACCATTTATTAAATAGGGAGTCCTTTCCCCATTGCTTGTTTTTGTCAGGTTTATCAAAGATTGTATGGTTGTAGATATGTTGTGTTGACTCCGATGCCTCTGTTCTGTTCCATTGGTCTATATCTCTGTTTTGGTACCAGTACCATGCTGTTTTGATTACTGTAGCCTTGTAGTATAGTTTGAAGTCCGGTAGTGTGATGCCTCCCGCTGTGTTCTTTTTGCTTAGAATTGACTTGGCTATGCGGGCTCTCTTTTGGTTCCATATGAAGTTGAAGGTGTTTTTTCCCAGTTCTGTGAAGAAAGTCAATGGTAGCTTGATGGGGATAGCGTTGAGTCTGTAAATTACTTTGGGCAGTATGGTCATTTTCATGATATTAATTCTTCCTAACCATGAACATGGAATGTTCCTCCACCTGTTTGTGTCCTCTCTTATTTTGTTGAGCAGTGGTTTGTAGTTTTTCTTGAAGAGGTTCCTTGTTAGTTGTATTCCTAGGTATTTTATTCTCTTTGTAGCAATTGTGAATGGCAGTTCGTTCTAGATTTGGCTCTCTTTAAGTCTATTATTGGTGTATAGAAATGCTTGTGATCTTTGCACATTGAATTTGTATCCTGAGACTTTGCTGAAGTTGCTTATCAGTTTCAGGAGTTTTTTGGCTGAGACGATGGGGTCTTCTAGATATACTATCATGTCGTCTGCAAACAGAGACAATTTGGCTTCCTCCTTTGCTATTTGAATACCCTTTATTTCTTTTTCTTACCTGATTGCTCTGGCTAGAACTTCCAGTACTATATTGAATAGGAGTGGTAAGAGAGGGCATCCTTATCTAGTGCCAGATTTCAAAGGGAATGCTTCCAGTTTTTGCCCATTCAATATGATATTGGCTGTTGCTTTGTCGTAAATAGCTTTTATTACTTTGAGATGCGTTCCATCAATACCGAGTTTATTGAGGGTGTTTAGCATAAAGGGCTGTTGAATTTTGTCAAAGGCCTTCTCTGTGTCAATTGAGATAATCATGTGGTTTTTGTTTTTGGTTCTGTTTATGCGGTGAATTACGTTTATAGACTTGCGTATGTTGAACCAGCCTTACATCCCTGGGATGAGTCCTACTTGATCATGGTGGATAAGCTTTTTGATGTGCTGTTGCAATTGGCTTGCCAGTATTTTAATGAAGATTTTTGCATCTATGTTCATCATGGATATTGGCCTGAAGGTTTTTTTTCTTGTTGGATCCCTGCTGGGTTTTGGTATCAGGATGATGTTGGTCTCATAAAATGATCTGGGAAGGATTCCCTCTTTTTTGATTATTTGGAATAGTTTCAGAAGGAATGGTACCAGCTCCTCTTTGTGTGTCTGGTAGAATTCGGCTGTGAACCCATCTGGACCTGGGCTTTTTTTGTGTGGTAGGCTCTTAATTGCTGCCTCAACTTCAGACCTTGTTATTGGTCTGTTCATAGTTTCAGTTTCCTCCTGGTTTAGGCTTGGGAGGACACAAGTGTTCAGGAATTTATCCATTTCTTCCAGGTTTACTAGTTTATGTGCATAGAGTTGTTTGTAATATTCTCTGATGATGGTTTGAATTTCTGTGGAATCTGTGGTGCTTTCCCCTTTATTGTTTTTATTGAATCTATTTGGTTATTCTCTTTTCTTTTTTATCAGTCTGGCTAGTGGTCTGTAGGTTTTGTTGATCTTTTCAAAAACCAGCTCTTGGATTTATTGATTTTTTGAAGGGTTTTTTCGTGTCTCTATCTCCTTCAGTTCTGCTCTGATCTTAGTTATTTCTTGTCTTCTGCTAGGTTTTGAGTTTTTTTGATCTTGCTCTTCTAGGTCTTTCAATTTTGACGATAGGGTGTCAATTTTGGATCTCTCCACTCTTCTCATGTGGGCACTTATTGCTATATATTTTCCTCTAAAGACTGCTTTAAATGTGTCCCAGAGATTCTGGTATGTTGTGTCTTCATTCTCGTTGGTTTTGAAGAACTTTTTTATTTCTGCCTTCATTTCATTGTTTATCCAATCAACATTCAGGAGCCAGTTGTTCAGTTTCCATGAAGCTGTGTGGTTCTGAGTTAGTTTCTAAACTCTGAGTTCTAACTTGATTGCACTATGGTCTGAGAGACTGTTTGTTATGATTTCAGTTGTTTTGTATTTGCTGAGGATCCTCTACTTCCAATTATGTGGTCAATTTTAGAGTAGGTATGATGTGGTGCTGAGAAGAATGTATATTCTGTGGATTTGGGGTGGAGAGTTCTGTAAATGTCTATCAGGTTTGCTTGCTCCAGGTCTGAGTTCAAGCCCTGGATATCCTTGTTAATTTTCTGTCTGATTGATCTGTCTAATATTGATAGTGGAGTGTTAAAGTCTACCACTATTATTGTGTGGGAGTCTAAGTCTCTTTGTAAGTCATTAAAAACTTGCCTTATATTTCTGGGTGCTCCTGTATTGGGTCCATATATATTTAGGATCATTAGCTCTTCTTGTTGTATCGATCCTTTTACCATTATTTAATGTCCTTCTTAGTCTCTTTTGATCTTTGTTGCTTTAAAGTCTATTTTATCAGAGAGGAGAATTGCAACTCCTGCTTTTTTTTGCTCTCCATTTGCTTGGTAAATCTTCCTCCATCCCTTTATTTTGAGCCTTTGTGTATTCTTGCCTATGAGATGGGTTTCCTGGATATAGCACACTGATGGGTTTTCCTTTTTATCCAATTTGCCAGTCTGTGTCTTTTAATTGGTGCATTTAGCCCATTTACATTTAGGGTTAATATTGTTATGTGTGAATGGGATACTACCATGTTGATGCTAGCTGGCTGTTTTGCCCGTTAGTTAATGCAGATTCTTCATTTTGTTGATGCTCTTTACCATTTGGTATGTTTATGGAATGGCTGGTACTGGTTGTTCCTTTCTATGTGTAGTGCCTCTTTCAGGAGCTCTTGTAATGCAGGCCTGGTGGTGACAAAATCTCTGAGTACTTGCTTGTTCGCAAAGGATTTTATTTTTCCTTCACTTATGAAGCTCAGTTTGGCTGGATATGAAATTCTGGATTGACAGTTCTTTGCTTTAAGGATGTTGAATATTGGCCCCCACTCTCTTCTGGCTTGTAGGGTTTCTGCCAAGAGATCTGCTGTGAGTCTGATGGCCTTCCCTTTGTGGGTGACCTGACCTTTCTCTCTGGATGCCCTTAGCATTTTCTCCTTCATTTCAACCCTGGTGAATCTGACAATTATGTGCCTTGGGGTTGCTCTTCTTGCGGAATATCTTTGTGGTGTTCTCTGTATTTCCTGGACTTGAATATTGGCCTGCCTTGCTAGGTTGGGGAAATTTTCCTGGATAATATCCTGAAGAGTATTTTCCAGCTTGGATTCATTCTCTTCATCACATTCAGGTACACCTATCAAACGTAGATTAGGTCTCTTCACATAGTCCCACATTTCTTGGAGTCTTTATTCATTCCTTTTTTGAGCTTTTTTCTCTAACCTTGGCTTCTCATTTTATTTGATTGAGTTGATCTTCGACTTCTGATATCCTTTCTTCTGCTTGGTCAATTCAGCTGTTGAAACTTGTGCATGCTGCGCTAAGTTCTTGTGTTGTGTTTTTCAGCTCCTTCAATTCACTCATATTCCTCTCTAAGTTTTCCATTTTTGTTATCATTTCCTCAAATCTTTTTTCAAGGTTCTTAGTTTCTTTGCATTGATTTAGAACATGTTCTTTTAGCTCATGGAAGTTTCTCATTACCCACCTTCTGAAGTGTGATTCTGTCATTTCATCACACTCATTCTCTGTCCAGCTTTGTTCCCTTGCTGGTGAGGAGTTTTGGTTTTTTGTAGGAGGCGAGGTGTTCTGGTTTCGGGTGTTTTCCTCCTTTTTGCACTGGTTTCTTTCCATCTGTGTCGATTTATCCACCTGTCGTCTGAGTAGTTGCTGATTTTCAGATTGGGTCTCTGAGTGGATGTCCAGATTGTTGATGATGAAGTATTTCTGTTTCTTAGTTTTCCTTCTAACAGTCTGGCCCCACTGCTTTAGGACTGCTGAGGTCCACTCCAGGCCCTGCTTGCCTGGGGAACTCCTGTAGCAGCTGCAGAACTGTGAGGGTCGCTACCAGATTCTTCTTCTGCTATCTTTGTCCTTGAATGATGCCCACCAAATGTCAGTCTGATCAGTCCTTTGTGAGGTGACTCTTTGGATATACGGGGGTCAGGGAGCTGCTTGAGGAGACTGTCTGTACTTTATAGGAGCTCAAGTGCTGAGTTGTGAACTCCGTTGTTCATTCAGGGCTGCTAGGCAGGAACGTTTAAGTCTGCTGCAGCAGAACTCATAAAGCCTTTTTTTTTCTCAGGTGCTCTGTCCTGTGGAGTTAGGGCTCCATTTATGAGTATCCGTTGCACTGTCCTGCCCAGCAAGGGGGCAGTGTAATCACTGCTTGCCTGCAGTGGGCTCCTCCCTGTTGCCGTGGGCTCCGCCTTGTTGCTGTGGGCTCCGCCCTGTTGCTGTGGTCTCTGCCCTGCTGCTGTGTGTAATTCCCTGTAGTCCTGTTTATATGGGTGTGCTCACCTCTGTAGTGGCGAACTCTCTCTGTTATTGTGGGTTGCCCCGGCAACGGCAGGCTGCATCAGCAATGGCAGTGTACCTCTGTAGGGGTCGAGTGCCTCAGTAATGGTGGACGCCCCTCCCCCTCCAAGCTGCACTATCCTGGGTTCCGCTGTGCTTGCTGTGAAACTCTCAACCCTGAGAGTTTCCAATTGCTGTTTTGTTTGTTTTTGTGGGGGTGGGACCCGCTGAGCCTGATTACCTGGCTCCCTGCCTGAGAGCCCCCCGCTTTTTTTTAAGTTGAGCGGTTGACTCTCTTCCAGGTGTTCCAGTTGCCTGCTGCAAGGGCACTGGTATCTGTTTGATTTCCCGTGCAGCAACCCACTGCACCGGCTCAAACCACGTTGCTGCCCAGGAATCTCCCGGGCTGGCTTTCTGTTTAAGTCTCATTTAATCAGATGAATGTGCTAATCTACCTTCTGAAATCTCCAATTGCTTGTTTAACAGGGCAACCAAACCAGCGTATTTTGTACGGAGTGTTGCTGTGCTGCAGCCTCGGCCCAAACAGCCGCGCCGGCCCAAACTGCCACGTGGCCTGTGGGGCTCTTACACCTGGGAATCTCCTAATCTGTGGACAATAAAGATCCATATGGAAAAGTGGTGTCCACTCACCCTCTGTGGATTGACTGGGAGCTGTAATCCTGAGTTGGTCCTACAGCGCCATCTTTCTAAGTCCCCCGCTTACTGTAGATTTTATAAGATTACAATACCGTGCTGTTACTGTATTTTTTTTATGTTTAGATATCTTTAGACTCACAAGTACTTACCACTGTGTTACAATTGCCAACAGTATTCAGAACAATAAGCTGCTGTACAGGTTTGTAGCCTAGAAGCAATGGGCTATAGCATCTGGTCTAGGTGTGTAGTACACTATGCCTTCCAGGCTGTGTAAGTGCACTCTATGATGTTTGCAGAAAGACAAAAATCACCTAATCTACCTCCTGGGCTCGGGAGATCCTCCCACCTTAGCCTCCCCAGTAGCTGGGACTACAGGTGCTGCCAACACACCAGGCTAATTTTTGTATAATTTTTAGAGACAGGGCTCTGCTATGATGTTCAGGCTAGTTTTGAACTCCTGGGCCCAAGCAGTCCTCCACCTCAGCCTCCCAAAGCGCTGGGATTATAGGCACGAGCCACTGCACCTGGCCACCCAGTCTACTTTCTCTCCTCAGAATTGTTATATCACAATTTAGGGCAAATCAATATTTAGTGTTTGCCTTGCTGCAATCAGGTAATTATTGTTCAGTAGGGGCCATGTTGTGTATTGTAATATTTCCTTCACCTAAAACTTGTTTTTATTGAATTTTTGCTTTACATAGTAGATTGACTTATTGTTCATTCAACATTCACTCTTTTTTATATCCATAGGAAAAATCTCCTTTTCTTCCCCTTAATTTTGAGTTTGACTGCATGACTTGCTTTGGTTAATGGGATGTTAGTGAATGAAATGCAAGGAAGAGTTTGAAATGTGCTTGTGTGGTGGATTTGTCCTTTTTGTGCCCATGCCTGCCATCACCCTGATAAGAACATGCTCTGAGGCTAGACCACTGGTTCAAGAGGGGATGAAATATATACATGGAACACCCAGATCTGGAAATGCCTGCCCAGCCTGGATAAGCTGCACCCTTTGCCCCACTGTAAAACAACCTGAAGACCCATGTGAAGTACATTGCTGTCTACTACTATTATTAAAACTCAGTGGTTGATTCTTATCTTAGTCTGTTCAGGCTGCTATAACACAATACCTTACACTGGGAAATATTTAAACAAAATAAATACATATCTCACAGTTCTGAAGGTTGGGAAGTCCAAAATTGAGACACTGGCAGATTTCCTGACTGGCGAGGGCCTGGTCCTCACAGATGCCATCTTGCTTCATCCTCACCGAGCAGCTCCCTTAAGCCTCTTTTGTACACGGTCACAAACCCTATTTTCAAAAGTGCAGCCTTCATGACCTAATCACCTCTCAAAGGCCCCACTCCACTGCCCTGGAGATTATTTTGACATATGAATTTTGGAGTGACACAAACCTTTAGACCATACCGATTCTCACCCAACAAAAGCCAGCTCCAACAGGTATTTTTTTCTATTTTTTATTTCAAGATAATAAAAGGGGGTGTGGGTTTGAAGATTATGAGAGCCAAAAATGTAAAATTTTATTGAAGTATTGAAAGATAAAGTCATGGGGGATTTTCCAGCAAGAAAGGAAATAAAAAAAAAATTGAGGAAATAATAAGAAATCTAAAGACCAATTAAAGAAATCCAAAATCCAATCTAATTTCTATTTATAGTAGTAGAGCTAGAACATTGGAAATGGAGGGGACAGAACGATTAAAACCATAAGAAAATATTTCAGATCTGAAAAGACTTGCGTGCTTTGCTTAAAAGAGCTCATAAAATAGGCCAATGCTAATTCTTAGCATCATGAAATTCTAGAATATCAGGGATAAAGAGAGGATTACTATGGTTTTCAGTTTAAAAAATAGCCACACAAACAAAAAGAATCAGAACAACATAACACTGTTCAATAGCAATGCTAGAAACCAAAATACATTAGAACAATATAATAGAATTTTGAATAAAATAATTTTTGCAACCTAGAAGTCTATATTAGTCAACCTATCAATCAAAGGTGACAGAATAAGGCTCTTTTCAAATAATCGACACCTAAAGCTGTCTCCCATTCACACTTTTTAACAATGATAAACACTCCAGGTATTTATTTGTGGAGAGGTTACTTTTTTCCTCTAAAACTTTTTCTCTTTCTTACTTTTTAGTCTTGATGTTTTGCTGTATTGCTTTTATGTTAGAGAGTTTAAATAACCTTTCCTTTGTTATACATCTATATTTAAGAATGATGAGCAGATTGGAGACCCCTGAGTGGTGCTTGTTAACTAATGGATTTCTCTCTAATTGGATATGACTAGGTCCCATCCAATCGATTGGATGGGACCTAGTCATATCCTTAAAAGACTTCTTACTCTTAGTTTGTATAGTAAGAGCTAATCTGTTCAGGCTTCCATAACAAAATATAATATATTAGATGGGTGGCTTAAGCAACAGAAGTTTATTTTCTCATTGTTCTGGAGGATAGACGTCCTAGATCAGGGTGCCTGCTTACTTGATTCTTGCTGAGGGCTCTTTCAGACTCGTACACAGCCATCTTCTTGCTGTGTTCTCACTGGTGGAAAGAGAGCTCTCAGGTCTCTTCCCCCGGTGTCTCTTCTTTTCATAAGGGCACTAGCCCTACACAATTAGGACCCCATACTCATAACCTCAATTAAACTTTATCACCTCTTAAAGCCCCTATCTCCACACTTGATCTTAACCAAAAAGCTGAGAAGCAATAGGCCCTATTTCCAAATACAGTCATATTGAGAGTTAGGGCTTTAGCATATTAATTTCATTGGAATGAAAGCATTCAGTCTACAACGTATAGGTTGCACTTCCCGCAAACAATCTGTTTCTCCAGGGAGGAATTCTTCAATGTATTGCCTGGGCATGGGTGTTAAAATCGGGCTTACAGCATTCTTGGATCTTGGTGGTACCCAGGGGCTGGGAGGAGTGTCTTAGTGTATAGATTTTCACTTAAACTTAGTTTTCAGGCCTTAATTTCTCATATGTTTCTCTGGATGCTGGCTAGTGTTACGGTGGAATAAAACTTCAGTTCCTCTGATTTATTGAAAAAGCACCAGTTGAGTGCCTGTTACGTGTCTATTACTGTGTTAGGTCCTGGGGGTGCTGCAGTGCACAAAAAGCTCTTGTCAAGGTGGTGGCCTCTTATGTAGAAATCGAGAAAAGATTCAGAGCTCTGTCGCATTTTGGCCCAGGCCGGTGTCGTTTTGGATCATCCCTTCTAGCCCTTTTAGGTTGGGAGCTGTGTTACAACGAGTCGTGCCTCCGGACGTGCCTGCTTTCCCTAGGCACTGAGCTAGCAGTAATCCTTCTGTTTATGCAGACTTTTAAACAACACCCCTGTTTTTAGCCCACTGCCTATCTGTCTTCTCTATGTCTGAAACCTCTTCTCAAATTACTAGTTACTTCCTGGCATTTTAGATGTGAAATGACTTGGCATTTCCCTCTGAAATCTTGTAATGTATTTATCATTCTTAGCTCTGCTACAATACATTTGATTTCCATTTTCTGAAAACTTCACAACTCTTGTTTATTGTCCCATTTTCTTTGCCCTTTGTGGTTTTTGACATCGTTTGTTCTACTTGAAGTGTGGTTTTAGGAGGGGACAGAGATAAATTAATGTATTTAATTTTCTATGTCTAATGCATTGCCTCGAACATTTTTTTACATCAAAGACAAGATTTCTTCAGAATCTGGTGTCAGCTCTTAAACTAATAAAGTTTCTGTCATTTACTGGATTATGTCATCTTCAATGACAGGATGAGGCTTAGAAGCAGTGGTGCCTGTATTCCTTCTCATCTTTCGGACCTCCTCTTAAGGGCTAGCTCCTCAAAGTAGCATTTCCAGATCACTCTGCTACTATTGTCTCTCACAGCACCTTGTGCCTCTCTTTCATCACCGTTATTACAATTTATATAAATGTTTAATTATTTCCTGCTTTTTCTCAACTATAAGGTGGACTCATGAAGAGAGGGGCCATGGCCCGTCACTATGTGCCCAGCATCTATCAAAATCACGACGCAACGATGATCAATAAATAACCCCTAAATGAAGAATGGCCAGGCCATAGAGGAACATGTAGAGATATTGAAGTGACCATGTCAAATGTCGCATTTTGGCCCAGGCCGGTGTCGTTTTGGATCATCCCTTCTAGCCCTTTTTGGTTGGGAGCTGTGTTACAACGAGTCGTGCCTCCGGACGTGCCTGCTTTCCCTAGGCACTGAGCTAGCAGTAATCCTTCTTTCTGACTTGAGAGCTTCCTAAGTGTTTTTCAGTTCAAAATCTGAATGAGGGGACAAAGAAAATGAGCAAAACATGTATCTTTGCTCTCCAGGAAGTTTAACATAATGTTTGAGCATGAGCCAGAGGAAATCACACTTCCAAAGGAAGAAGATGCAGACGATAAAAGCTTGCTTATAAAGTATTGACAAATGTGGTTTCAAACCAATTATCAGACAACTTTAAAGTATGGGTAAATGGAATTACCTTTATCCTCTGTACCCTCTGTAGTGCGAAGGCCTCTTTTCTCTTTTGGATGGTTGCTCATGTATGTATTTAGGCATATTTTAAAGTGGGTTGGCCTACCAGTGTTCTGAGAGTAGTCTGGATGGTCCCCATGATTGAGAAAGGAAGAAAATCATGAATCACCAGTGCTCAAAAAAGACACTTCTGACTTGTTCAATGGACTGAGAAAATTGTATTAAATATCTACATTTGACAACTGAAGCCTGTGCTCTCAAATGCCACTGCACAATAAGGAAGGGAAACATGACTGAAAGCAAAAATCGACTTGACATTATCCCTCACTTCTTTCTTTAAAGTTCTCTTCTATGCTATGAATGAAGAAAATGTTCTGATGTCCTCTAGAAGTATTCTATAATGTCTCAGAAGAGCGTAGTATTAAAACCAGATACGATAAATCATACTTTATCTAATGATTATTAAATAGTTCTTTATATTCATGTAACTCTTATCTATTATGAACTGAAAATACCTTGACATAATACCATCGAATTTTTTTGACAATTTTTTTTTTTTACAATTTTAAGCATTTTTTAAATTATAATTTAAGTTCTGGGGTACATGCACTGATAGTGTGGGAATTTTACATAGGTATACACATGCCATAGTGGTTTGCTGCATCCATCCCTCTGTCATCTATATTAGGTATTTCTTCTAATGTTATTCTTCCCCATTCTCCCCACGCCCTGCAATCCCTCCCCTAGCCTCCCACCCTGCAACAGGCCCCAGTGTGTAATGTTCCCCTCCCTGTGCCCATGCTCTCGTTGTTCAACACCCACTTATGAGTTAGAACATGTAGTGTTTGGTTTTCTGTTCTTGTGTGAACTGACAATATTTTTATTGAGGATAGCAGGCAATGAAATATTCAATTGTGAAGCAAATCTCTAGCAAGATCTCCTCTTTTAAACTCTCCTTTACTGGGATTCTCTGTTTCTACATTATTATCTGCATCTCAAAACTTACAAGGTGTTTTATTCATCATTTGGGAAAATATAGGGAATGCCTATGAGAGTAATAGGTAATGTAATAGTAATAGTAATTGAGAGTAATGCCTACGAGAGTAATGTACTTGTGAAATCACAACTACAAGGGAGAGTCCGTAGCATTTAGCAGGTGTGTGCCAGAGAATACTGAACTCAAAAAAGAGGAGAAGGAAGTTTGAGCAAAGTTTTGAGGGTCTTGGAGGCAAGGTGGGGCAAGGATTGGGAAATGCATGGGAAGCCCATAAGGTGCAGAGAGGATTCCTGGTAGGAAACAAATAGAATTGCCGAGGCTTTGTGGCAAGAGGGAGCATAGCGTTTTTAAGAAACTGAAAGGGTGGTTGAATGTAGGGACTGAGCAGCAGAATGGTGTATATTGAGCCCAGCAGGATGAGCAGGTTTCAGACGTTGCTGGGAAAATTTCCTACAAGGAAATTTTGAAGATCTTGTCTTTATCTTGGGAGTGATAGGAAGCTAATGAGGAGAAAGGCCCCACTGGTTGGGAGCTATTATTTGGCTCAAACCTTTGTTAGGAGGAACAGTGACATAATCTAATGGCACCTGCTTTCCCTAGGGAGGTTGCCATGATTGTCTGGGCAGATTCTTTTCCCTCCACCCTACTCCCATCCCCATCCTCAACATCCTAACATCCCATTAATAATTGGTCTTATTTAGTCTCAGTTCCTTGTACATCTACAGAGTCGCTGAGATGGGACGACATTTCTTTTTTGTTCCTGCCGATTGCTTCATTCAGAATTTTATTCTGTGACCAGGAACAAAAGCCTCCAGTTGACACCCACCACTCCAGCTACCCCATTTTAGCCCATTCTGCATCTTGCACCTTCTAGCCTATCAAGCATCCATTTTTTTTTTCATAAAGTGTAGAGAAAACTTAGCAAAGTCACTCTGCACGCTAAGTGCTCATACATACATTGTCTCATTATAAATACATTAGGTTACATTTTGTATCCTTTAACCCTCATCCATTATGCCATTATACATGCATTATAACACACATTATGCCACTGAATCCTCATCACTTCCAGTCAAGATAGGCATTAGCATTTTACTGTACTCTGCTTGTCAACCCTGCAGCTTAATTCTAGCCAAACCAGACCAACAGCGTTTCCTGAACATGCCCAGGGTTTTCTTTCCTCTGCACCTCTGATCACCCTGTTAACGCTGCTAGAGGGGCCTGTTACCTATGCCCCGCTCCCCATTCACTAACTGGAACATGCATTAAGACCTTAACCAAAGTGCTCACTTCTTTAATACCTACGCACGCAGATATCCTAGTATTCTGTGCTCCCCTTAGCATTCTCTTAAAGAGTTTCTATACAGTAGCACGGTGACAATAAATAGAAGAGTCTTTTAAAAGTACCTCAAATTGACAAATAGAAGAATCCGCTTATTCACGTAAAATGTTTTTTTTTCCATTTCAAATTTACATATAGCATAGCTCACCTTTTTGGGTGAACAGTTCTAGGAGGTTTCACACATTCATAGATTCTTGTAACCACCACAGGATACAAAATAATAGTAACACGTCCAAGAATTTTCTGGTCTGCCTTTTATAGATAGACGTTCTCCCTACACTTAACCCCCTCAATCACTGATCTGTTCCCTGTTCCTATAGTTTTGTCTTTTCCAGAGTGCCACATGAGTGGGATTGTATGGGATGTGACTGTTTAAGATGGGTTCCTTCACCCAGAAAAATGCATTTGAGATGCATCCGTGTTGTGCACATCAGTTGTTTATTCCTCTTTATTGCTGCATGGGATTCCACTGTCTGGATGCACCACGGTTTGTTTATCCATTCACTCATTTGTCTAGTCACCGCATACGTGTGTTTGTAGCAGTGTAAGTTTTCATCCTACTTGATTAAATACCTAGGAGTGGGATTGCTGGGCTGTATGATAAGTACATATTCAACTTCTGTGAAGCTACCGAACCATTTACCAGAGTGCCTGTAACACTTTTCATTTCCTACTTATTAACTTTTGTAATTTTTAATGGACTTCTTAACAAAAAAGAACACTCTACACACATTTTCTATATTGATTTCTGCAAGTACCAAAGTTCAGCTGCAGTCGTGATCTTGCAGAGGATACTGCATGTGTTGACTGAATATGCCAGCCAGTGACTACAAAGGCTGCTATACCAGGAGACAGAGAGGGAAAGCAAGATAATTGTTTCCCTAAAAACCAAAATTTTAAAGTGGATCGAAGAAATGGGTTTATTTGCCACTTTATCCTCCAATTCTTGTTTTTAGGTAACATGAAACTTAAATACAGCAAAAAAAAAAAAAAAATCATTCAGATGCTACTATATGGAAGTGCTGGTACATTTTATCTTTCCAGTGAAGACTAAGGTTTGGCACAGATGCAGAAGGCAGGCTGCTAGGTGTCACAGGGAGTACAAAGATGCAGAACATAGGATTATTCCCTTCAGTGAGTTTTGTCAGCTGACCTTAGTGCCATCTGTGTTGATCATCAAAACAACAGCAGTAACAAACTTCACAATTTATCGCGCTCTGCGCTAAGTGCTTGTACATACCTTAGCTCACTTAATCCTTTTAACAACCAGATAAGCTTGACCCTGACTCTGTACTTAAATATAGATGAGGACATTGAAGGGCAGAAAAAGTAATCAATTTCCCATAGCCACAGAATTGGAGAACAGTAGAACTAAAAGTCCGAAGACACTTCTGATTCTATGTCCTGTTCTTTTAACCACGACCTCAGCATGCCTTCCCTATGAGAAAGGGTCTGAGAAGCAAATGAACAGGTTAACTAGGATAGAAGGGACATGTCTACCGCTTATTTGTGTAGAACAGACTGAATAAATTCTGTATTCAATACAGAGTTCATGGCTCTTTTTTCTGGAAAAACTGTGTAATGGGAAATTATTAAACATAAAGTCAAACAAAAGCAACATTTCTTTTCACTCATACTGTGAATTCACGCGGTTTACTAAAGTTGTGGGGTCAGTGACAAACTCATTTTTATGTTTAAAAAGAATAATCCCAAGGGTTCTTTTTGCTTGATTGCAATAATTAAGCAGTAAAAAAAACCATTACTTGGAAATAGGAAAACAGAAATTTTCTTTTTCTTTTCTTTTTTTTTTTTAAGAAGGAGTTTCGCTCTTGTTACCCAGGCTGGAGTGCAATGATGTGATCTCGGCTCACCGCAACCTCCGCCTCCTTGGTTCAGGCAATTCTCCTGCCTCAGCCTCCTGAGTAGCTGGGATTACAGGCACGCACCACTATGCCCAGCTAATTTTTTTGTATTTTTTAGTAGAGACGGGGTTTCACCATGTTGACCAGGATGGTCTCGATATCTTGACCTCGTGATCCACCTGCCTCGGCCTCCCAAAGTGTTGGGATTACAGGCGTGAGCCACCACGCCCGGCACAAGGGTGTTTTTCTTTGTAACCATGACTGAGTCATAGGAAACTGATATTGACTTCCAGGAGTCTGATATATTTGCAGCCAAATCCATGATGTTTCTTGAGCAATGTTCATTCCATGAGGCATCTAATGTTGGGTTCAAGTGGTGATTTGGTGAAGGCCACAAAGAGCCTGATGAGGGGGCTGACATGGAGAGGCAGAGCTTGGAAGAGGCATTTCCCAGAGAGAGGGAGAGATGAGGTTTTTTTGGGGGGCGGGGGAGAGGCAGAGTTCTCAGAAAGCTCTGTGAATACAGTGGGTGATTGAGAAAGGACCATGGAGGTAGCTGATTGGGGAAGAGCAGCCCTTGAAAGAGGAAAGTGATGGCTTCATCTCTAGGAGGAGAACACAGGCTGAAGGTGGTGACAAAGGCTCCAGGAATCTCGCTGACTCTGGGGCCAAGCTTGGAACCTTTGGGATGCTTTGAACTACTCCATTTCCATATGTGTGCTTCAGATGTAAAATGTGAGGGTTTTCCTAGTTTTAAACCTCCTCTAAAGCATAGCATAGGAATTGGGGATAATAACAGCAGGTATGCTCTGTTGGTTCTAGACAAGGGTACGTGAGGAATGGCAGGATCGGGGATAAAAACTTAAGTCAATTCACTTTAATAATATTGTTATTGTTTTATTTGATTTTATTATTTATTATTTTTTTTGAGATGGAGTCTTGCTCTGTCACCCAGGCTGGGGTATGCAGTGGCACGATCTCAGTTCACTGCAACCTCTGCCTCCCAGCTTCAGGTGGTGCTATCACCTCAGTCTCCTGAGGAGCTGGGATTGCAGGCGTGCATCACCATGCCCGGCTAATTTTTTACGTATTTTTAGTAGAGACAGGGTTTCACCATGTTGGCTGGGCTGGTCTTTAGCTCATGACCTCACATAATCCCCCTGCCTTGGCTTCCCAAAGTGCTAGGATTACAGGTGTGAGTTCCCGTGCCTGGTCTTATTATTATTATTATTGTTCATTATTAGTTGGATTCTCAGTTTTACCCATTACTGGGTAAATAAGAATTTATAAATGGAATTCAAACAAAGATTTTTGCTTGACAATGGCTACAATATTTGGGCTGAGGTATTTATACTCTAAATACCCAGAAAAAAATATATATGCATATATATATATGTATACATATATGTGTGTATATATGTATATATATTTTTTCTATAATATATAATATAAATATATATTTCTGTATTTATAAGTACATATATTCCTATAAATATGTTTTCTGTGTGTGTGTGTGTATGTGTGTGTGTGTTTGTGTGTTTATACATAGATATAGAAAATAACAGTAGCTGTGGCCACTAAAAAAACCAAAACCAAAACCAAAACAAAACAAAACTCTGTTCATTTAAAGACTAAGAGCTCTTCTAGCAACTGAAACCAGATTCCAGGCTATGAGATAAGGAATATCATCCTATTCCTTTCAGAGGTTATAAACTGGTACCCTCAGTTTAAAATTAGCTGTTATCCAGCTTGCAAATATGTTTAATGTGGAATAGGTTATGTTTTAAGTTTAATCAAGGTAATATGAAGCAATTGGATGATTTCATGTAAAGAAGCTTGGATTTTTGGCTCAAGAAAACCCAAAAAACAAAGCAACTCTGAGTACGACAAGCTTGCATTTCTGTAGGGCAACCACTCCCCAGACCTCTTTAATGTCACATGTGCTCCTCTGTTCCCCCTCCTGCTCTTTAATGTCACATGTGCTCCTCTGTTCCCCCTCCTGCTCTTTAATGTCGCATGTGCTCCTCTGTTCCCCCTCCTGCTCTTTAATGTGACATGTGCTCCTCTGTTCCCCCTCCTCCTCTTTAATGTGACATGTGCTCCTCTGTTCCCCCTCCTCCTCTTTAATGTTGCATGTGTTCCTCTGTTCTCTTGGTTTCCACCATTTCCTATCGCATCTTGCACCCTGAAGTCTCACCCTTTGTCATTGATCTTGAACAGTCATTTTTTTGAAATAATAGAGAAATGTCTCCATACCATCTCCCTATTAAAAATGGAAAAAATAAAAATGTCAAAGCTGTATATTTTAAGAAAAACAATAGGAAACCTATTTCTTTGTGAAAGTCTTGAATCTACATATTGATTATGCAAAGTATGTCTGTATTTAAAAGAAATGAAGCAAAATCAAAAAATAATATTATGAAATAATCCATCATGAAGAACCATACATGTATAAAGAAGCATAAGGAATCAATTGGTGATCTTAAATGCGGAATTAGTTATGCACTAGGAAATTAGTTATGCATTGGGGAAAATAACTTGCTTGGTCAATTGCTTTTTACAGATGGTATGTTTATGAAAGTCTATTGATTACAACAGAAATTATGTGTTCTGAACAGAAACAAGCTTTACAAATAAAGTTCTAGCTGGGAATACTGTTTTTTGGCAAGTTAGTGCTAAGATTTTACTATTTAATTTACATGGAAAAATTATTTGTGGCATCTGCTGAAAGCATAGATAGATTTACACCTATCTATCTATCTGTCTCTCTGTCTATCTATCTGTCTATCTATCTATCTATCTATCTATCTATCTATCTATCTGTCTACCTACCTATCTACTTACCTATCTACCTGTCTATCTTCCTACCTATCTGCCATTCTAGTACTGCCTAATTATATTTGTTTTTGGTGTTGATGTCAACTTTGATTTAACCCAGGAACTGTTGGATATAACACTTCTGGTTACATAATATCATGAAATGCCTTATTTTGCATAATGAGACAGGGTTAACTGAATAGGTTACTGTAGACTGGTCAAATTAGCAAGATGTGGAATTGATGCTACGGTTGGTATTAAAGTGATTTACTAAGAAACTAACCCATACAGTGGCAATATTTTGCAGAAAGGTAGAATTTTAGCTCATGTAGCACATTATGCACTAGTTTTTGTTTTTATATTTTTTTGTTTTAAAGTTGTAACTGGACAATATCATGAACATAGCAATGAACTTCATGAGCTCCCTATGCTTCTGTAACTTTCATCAAGGTGATATTGCTGAATACACTGGATGTGAAGCACTACACAGAGTTGAGGTGGCTTTGTTATGACAAAGCATTGTAGAGGGTTTTAACTGTTGAAAGACACTGAGTGACTCGTGCATCTGTGGTTGCAAAGATTGCATTAATGATTTGACCACTTTAATTGCCAATATGGCTGGTCAACTAAAGTGGTTATACTTTAATTGCCAGTATAACCACTAAATAGTTACAGAAATGCATTGTTTCAGTGGTCCATGCATCCTGAAATTATGTATTTTGAGATGTCATTTGGGAAGAAATAAATCGGTCAATCTTTATATGCTAATATTAGTTACCCAAATGCAACTGAACAACATTCGCCATACTACGGTTTTGAAGGCTGATCTTAACAGGATTACTCTGGTCAATGTTAAACTTCAAGTAAAATTAGTTGACATTGCTCATTTCAATTTCTCTCTTAGTATTTAAATTGGGAAGGAAGAACTACCAATAGAGATTACTTAAATACAGTATCATAAGTAGTAGAATCTGAAAATGATAACATTGAAATACCAGAATTCTATCACTCTCTGAGGCATAGCTACCCTAAATAAAAACACATACTTTTTGCGAGCAGCTATTTCCATAATGGAAAATAGCAACCAGGAAGAGGAATCAAGATTGAACTTGGCATTTACTGCACATTGTAAGTAGAAATATTAAACCTGCCATCACCATCGCGTGTAGAGTAAAAAGTTTCACATCAACTTTTAGTAGCTTACAATGTAACCATTTAATAATGTGATGTTTTTATGTTTTAGAGTCTATGCTTTTAAATATTTGATTGAAAATGTTATTTCAGTATCACACATTTGTATTATGTTAAACATTTTCACTTCTGTTCACTACAAGTAATAGCTGAGGATTATATTTCTGGCAGATCTAGCATTATTCCTGGGGTGTACCACTCATTTACGTTACCTTTCTTGTCCCTGTAGGTATTTGAGTTTCTATTTCCTGACATAGATGTTAATTAAAGCATGAAATGTTGATGGGAAAGAGTATTTAAGGAAGAGAGGAGGAGCTAATGCAGGACTCTTTAAATGGTGACAAAGGGCAGAGTAAGAGAACTGATAAAGGACACAAGTAGCCACAGAAGTTGCCAAAAAACCAGGAAAGTGTGGTGCTACAGTAGATGAAGAAAGACACTATTGGAAGGGCAAACTGCACTGGATGGCCTTGGGCCTGCCAAAAAGTTCACCTCTTGACTGCTCATTACCAGGGCCATTTCTCAGCTCAGTGTTTGGAGCAAGTAACTTCCCATCTTTCCAAACAAAAAGCAGGTTTACTTATGGCTTGCTGTAAATACAGTGAATTTTCCAAGCTCAGGATTTCCTGGCTGTAGTGCCAACTTAACTGTGAGTGTGGCATATACCCGGGAGCCAGCTAGGTCACCATTGTGCTTTTTGGGAGGCAAGGGAAACCAACATGTCCATGCTAACTCTCGGGCTACTGTGAGCTGTAAGTAATAGAGTCCTCGGGTCCTTCTTCGCTGAGTCTCATGTCTTTTTCCAACATACATGAGACAGCCACAGTCTGGTTTATTAGTCTGAAAGTAGAGCAAAATGTCAGAACCTTCACAGTCCTTGACAGAAGGAGGTGCCAGCTATGCCATGAGGTAAGTAAGGCAAGGATTGAAAAAAGTCTATTGGTTCTTGATAAACTTGGCAAAGAGCAGTTTCTATGGACTGCTGAGAGCTGAAGTTTAATTGCAGTGGGTTTCGTTGCTGCAGTGGAGACCGCCAAGTCCAAACTATTTCAAAAAGTTTGGCTATGAAGGGGGTGCCGAGAAATAGCCTCAAATTCTATTTTCAATGGTCATTTTCTAGCCACTTCCTTGTGCCGGGTCCCCTTAGGCTTTCAAATTTGTGATTCCCGATTTAAGGCTACCATTGCTAATGGTTGTGCTAAGTGTGCTGTGGAAATCCAGTCAGTGCCATTAATTTTCTAGTCATGGAAAAATGGTAGGGTCATCAGAATCATTTTCTAGAGAGAGACTGTGCATTGATTTGAGGGAAGGCTGCTTTTTGGGTCTGTGACAAGGCTGCCTCAGGGCACTTAGGATGAATCTTCCACTGAGCAAACCAGCCCCAGGCAATCAAGACGACTACCCTGCGCACCCTCAATAAAATTGTCATGAGTCAACTATGCAGCAGATATGGTACTAGGTGATGAAGGTGCAGCTGTGCAAAAACTTTCTGTTGAAGCAATACAAGTGAGAGAAACTAAGGAGCAGCGGGATGAAGCTTCAAATGGCATCCTTTATTCCGGGGGCAGAGGAGTTGTGGTTTAGCTTTGAAGGACATGGTTCATGGTGGCATTTAATTATGCCCTTAGAGACTAAGAAGCAAGTAAAACCCCATAGAGTTACCAGAAAGAAGGAGAGAGGTTCAGTTAATTTTTTCTAATAGTTATGCAATAGAATAGGTGTCAGAGAAGTCCCAAATGGTTCTTTTTCATTTTCTTATGTTTTCCTTTGTATTTCATCTCCAATAGATGCTCCAACAAAATGCAGTTCATCCTGCTGTTGAAATAAGCCTGTGTTCTGAAACTTGAAAGGATTGTGATCCCAGTGCCCAGGAACATCTGACTTCATCGTCAGCCACAGGTCACATTCTTTCTGTACCTTCCAGCCTTCTCTCTCTCTCCCTTGGGTCTCACCTTGACACAAGGTAATTCATTTTCTAGAAAATGGTAATTTGTGACTATTTGAAGTTTATCCTCCTTTAAAAAGGTTATTCAATTACCTCGGTCCCCTTTCACGGTCAAGCTGTTAGAATCTGCAGATGCAAAGTTCCCCTTCACCTTCCAGAGAGAACAGCCAGAGTGCCATGAGCCCCTGGCTGTGTGGGGGCTGTGGAGCCAGAGCCCAGGGCTGTAATGAGCAAACAGCTTCTTGGTTGCACATTGCTTAACAGTGACAAATCATGCTCATTTCAGTTGCCATGCAAAAGAGAATACTTTTCTCAGCTAGTAGAGCTGTTTGGAGCAAAAGGAACATCCATTCTTCCACAATAAATTTTCATTACAGCAGGAACTTATGAGTGCACATCATCTCTTCAAATTTGCCTATTCGTTTCAGCATTCATTTAAACTAAGCTAGTAAATGGAAGGGTAATACTTCGGAAACTGTAAATGTATTTTTGATGTACTGTTCAGTTTTTAAAGCTTCTTTTCATTTCTTTATTCACGCATACTCTTTCATTGTGTTTACTCCTTAATGTAAAAGAGATCCAGAATTGCCTTTCCTCACTTAGTTTGAAAATTCAGCTCCATCGACGTGACCAAAAAACTGCAGATCACATGAATCTATGTCAAAAGGCTCAACAACCTTGGTTTTTGTGTCGTTGCTGCACGGTGACAACAAGGCAGAAGGCCATTCTACTTCTCTGTTTCAGCACAGGAGTAAAAAGAACTGAGAAATGACAGGAGCATTTGCATCTTCTGTCTTAACACTGAGAAGTCCCAAGTATTTGAATTCTATTGACTCTGATAACTGCTAAAAACTTTGATGGGTGCACTCAATTACAACAGAAATGGATCTATTTTTAAAAAGTTATGCAATGAAAGAAAACTGACAAAAGTTTAATATCGAGCTAATAGTTTACAAAACGAAATTTAATACAGGCTACACATACTGAACTAGAAATCTGAAAAGGATGGTACTTCATTTCATATGCTCTATTAAGATCATCTTGACTTGTAAATTGATAGGCTCTCCAGAGGGCTGAATCAGAAACAGCCAGTCATCAGAAAGAAGATCAGAGAGACAGACCTTCATTCAGACATCTGTCATGTAACTAGGGACCTCTGGTTCAGAGCTGTGAGTGAATTTGATTCCAATCAGGACTCTCAGCTTTCAAATGAGCACTTATGAATATCTCTGTTTTCTCTTTTTTATATCAGGCAGGGGCAGATAAGATTTCTTTTAGGAAAAGATTCTGCTGCTAAAAGAAAAAACGACAGTGATCCAGGGCCTAATCAGAGTTTTAGATGAATTGTTTACAAATGTACATGAATAGTCACTAGACATGAATTATTAAATATACAATTGTCCTCTGTATCTGGAGGTTCCTATCATGTGTTCAAAAATCACAAATTGAAAACTTAAAAGAAGTTTTAGTCAGAGCAACTGAAAAAGAGAAAGAAATCAAGGCTATCCAAACTAGAAAGGAAAAAGTCAAATTATTTTTTATTGCAGATGATATGATCTTATATTTAGAAAAACCTAGAACCTAGACTCCATCAAAATACTATTAGAATTGATAAACAAATTTAGTAAAGTTACAGGATACAAAATCAACACATAAAAATCAGTAGCAATTCTATATTCCAACAGTGAACAACCTGAAAAAGAAGTGAAGAAAGTAACCCCATTTACAATAGCTATAAATTAAATACCTAGGAATAAACTTAACCAAAGGAGTAAAATATCTATGCAATGAAACTATAAAACATTACTGAAAGAAAGTATAAAGGACACACACACACACAAAGCCAGTTTATGCTCTTGAATTGGAGGAATCAATATTGTTAAAATGTCCATACTACCCAAGGCAATCTACAAACCCAACGCAATCCTTATTGAAATACAGACATTCTTCACAGAAAGAAGAACCCTTAAAATTTACATGGAGCCACAAAAGACCCAGAAGAACAAAAGCCAACCTGAGCCAAAAGAGCAAAACTTCTCACTTTACCTGATTAAATTATACTACAAAGCTATAATAACCAAAATAGCATGATACTGTCCTAAAAATAGACACATTGACCATTTGCAGTCAACTCATTTTCAACAAAGTTGCCAAGAACATATACTGGGTAAGGAGAGTCTCTTCAGTAAATGGTACTGAGAAAATTGGATATCCATATGCAGAAGAACAAAACTAGACCCCCATCTCTCACTACATACAAAAATAAGATCAAAATGGATTGAAGACTTAAATCCAAGACCTGAAAGTATAAAAATCTTAGAAGAAAACATTGGAGAAACACTCCAGGACACAGCTCTGAGGAAAGATTTCCTGAATAAGACCTCAGAAGCACAGGCAACTAAAGCAAAAATGGACAAATGGAATCACATTAAGGTAAAAAACTTTTGCACAGCAAAAGGAAATAATTAACCAAGTGAAGAGATGACCCCCAGAATGGGAGAAAAATATTTGCAAACTACCTATATGACAAGGGATTAATAACAAATAGCCAACAGGTATATGAAAAGAATGCTTAACATCACGAATCATTAGAGAAATGAAAATTGAAACTACAGTGAGATATCATCTTACCCCAGTTAAAATTGCCTTTATCCGAGGACAAGCAATAACAAATGCTGGTGAGGATGTGAAGTAGGGGGAGCCATCATATGCTACTGGTGGGAATGTAAAGCAGTACAGCCACCATGGAAAACAGTATGGGGGTTCCTCAGAAAATTAAAAATAGAATGACCATATGATCCAGCAATCCCACTGCTGGGTACATACTCAAAAGAAAATAAATATATTATTTATTATTTATAAATATATTATATATTATTATAAATAAATATATTATATATTATTATAAATGGCTGCATCAAATGGGGGTTAGACCATAGGAAGACTCTGATCAGGTCCTACTGTCATTGCCCCACTGATAGTTGTGACCTGCTTTACTGCTGTTCCATACCTCAAGATGTTGCTAACACAGAGTAAGTTTTATGCTGCCCCCACCACACTGTGTTCCAGCAAGAATCAGGAACATGTGATTGGGCAAGCTTAGGTCAGATGCTGATACACTAGCTGGAAAAGGGGGACTTATCTGTCCATTTCAACTTCTAAAGGAAGTACAGTTGACCCTTGAACAATGTGGGTAGGGATGTCAACCCCTGTTCAGTAAAAAAATCCACATATAACTTTTGACTCTCCTGAAACTTAACTACCAATAGCTTACTGTTGATCAAAAGCCTTACTGATCACATAATCAGCTGATTGACACATATCTTCTTTTCTTTTATTGTACTTTAAGTTCTGGGATACATGTGCAAAAAATGTGGGTTTGTTACTTATTTATACATGTGCCATGGTGGTTTGCTGTACCCATCAACCTGTCATCTACATCAGGTATGTCTCCTAATGCTATCCCTCCCCTAACCACCCATCCCCCGACAGGCCCCAGAGTGTGATGTTCCCTTCCCTGTGTCCATGTGCTTTCATTGTTCAACTCCCACTTATGAGTGAGAACATACGGTATTTGATTTTCTGTTCCTGTGTTACTTTGCTGAGAATGATGGCTTCCAGCTTCATTCATGCCCCTGCAAAGTACATGAACTCATCCTTTTTTATGGCCACATAGTATTCCTTGGTGTATATGTGCCACATTTTCTTTATCCAGTCTATCATTGACGGGCATTTGGGTTGGTGCCAAGTCTTTGCTATTGTGAACAGTGCTGCAATAAACATAAGCGTGCATGGATTGACACATAATTTTATGTTATATATATTATATAATTGTTCATATAGCAAAGTAAGCTAGAGACATAATTGTCATCTTCATGTGGAATGGGCTGAGGAGGAAGAGGAAGAGGAAGTATTGGTCTTGCTGTCTCAAGGGCATTAAAGGTGGATGAGGTAGAGGAGGCATAAGGGAGGCAGGAAGAGCAGGTATACTTGGTGCAACTTTGTGAAAGTGCATAGTAAGTTCTATCTGACTTATTTTCTTTTCCATTTCTGTAAAAATGTTTCTAAATGATACCAATTCTTCTTCCAGCTTTAGTCTCAGTAGTTCTATCCTAGAGGGGTCCAGGTCATAAAAAAAGATAAGAGCAGTCTTGAAGAATAGACACCCTCCTGCCAGATTGTCTAATGTCAATTTGTTTTTTGGCACTGTTTCTTTATAATACATTTTCTTTCTTGTTTCTGGAGCTGGTTCAGAAGTACTCATCTCTGTCAAGTCATCTTTGGGCTCAATGCTTTTTACAGCTTTTTCAATAACAATGATGGCATCTTCAATGGTGCAATCGTTCCTGGCATTCATGATGCTCTTTTCATCAGGATTCTCTTCCATAGCATTGACAATCTCTTCCATAGCATACCAAATGGCATAAGATCCGTATGACTCCCTGATTTAGTTAGTGACATTGTGTTTGGGAACAAACAGACCACTTTGATTCCTTTGGTGTTGAACATATGGGGCTCTGAGTAGCTCTAAACATTGTTCAATATCAAAAGAGTTGTACAAGGCAGTCCCTTACTGGCAAGGTACCTGATGATTTCAGGGAGAGATAATTGATTAAAGCAATCCAGAATAAGGGATCTCATTGCCCACACCTTCTTGTATAACCAAGACTGGAAGCTGGTGTCTATTTTTTATCCTTCAGGGCTCAGGGGTTAGCAGCTTTATCGTATGGGTAGTTCTGGTCAGAAACCCTACCACACTTGCATGCAACAGTAGTTAGCTTCTTTCTTCCTGCCTTAAATCTTGGTGCTTGCTTCTTTTCCTTACTAATGAATATACTTTGTAACATTCTCCCTCCCAAAATAGGGTGCTTTCATCCATATTAAAAACCTGTTCATGCAGATATTTTTCTCAATGATTTTCTTAATGGCATCTGGGAACTTGTCTGCTGCCTCTTGGTCTGAAGAGCTGCTTCTCCTCTTATCTTGACATTTTTTAAAGCCAAACCTCTTTCCAAAATTCTGAAACCATTGTTTGCTGGCATTAAGTTCTCCCACTTTTCACCCTTTGGCTTCCCTTTGTTTTAAGTTGTCGTGTAATGACTTCACTTTTTCTCGAGTCGTATCAGTCTATAGAACGCCTTTCTTATAGCAATCCTGCACCCACATGAAAATTGCATTTTCAACATGAAATAAAGATATATTTCACAAGAATTGCAAGGATTTTGTGTCTGGTGGCATAGCTTCAGTGATGGCTTCACAAATTTCCTTTTCTTCCTTTCTTTTTTATAATGGTCCTTACATTGGATTCATTTATCTTGGAGTGGCGGGCAACTGCAGCTACAGATCTCCATCTATGGTTCATATCAAGCAATTCAACCTTTTTTTTGTAATGTCAGGAAGAGGTTACATATGCCAATTAGCTAAAGAATCCCCAACTGCAGTGTGATGGTTGGTTTTATGTGTCAACTTAACTGGGCCACTGGATGCCCAGATAGCTGTTTAAACATTATTTCTGGGTGACTGCCTTCTGCAGAACCCATCTGTCTGTGTATGTGAGGTGTTTCTGGGAGAGATTATCCTTTGAATTAGGGGATTGAGCAGAGCAGATGGGACTCCTCAATGTGAGCTGGCATCATCTAATTCATGGAGGACCCTAATTGAATAAAAAGGTGGAGGGTGGGTGAATCTGCTCTCTGACTGAAACCAAAGAGCTGAAATACTGATGTACTTTTCATCACTCCTTGTTCTCACATCTTCAGACTCAAACTGGAATCTATGCCATCAGCTCTGAGGCCTTTTAATTACACTACTGGCTTTCCTGGGTCTACAGCCTGCAGGTTATGAAACTTCTCAGTCTCTACAATCACACGAGCCGTTTCATTATATACGCAGTTACCTATAATTGTCTACTAATCACACTTTTATCTAGCATCATAACTTTTTTTTAATACTAAAAATTCAAGAAAGTGGGAATCATGGAAGATTAGTTTAATCCATGCTACACCTAACACATTGAGAAGCTACTTTTGCATGATGTGACACTGAATTTTCCAGAGGTGATGATTCCAGTACACATCGCCCCAAATCCATGTTTTACAATGTACTACCGACATGTGTCCATCAAGAAGTGTGGTCCAGGTTCCTTTCCCTTTTCTCTGGGTGGGCTGTGTCTATACTGTAAATAACCCTAGTGACTTCTGAAGATAGGCCATAAAATGTAACATAGCTTCTACCTGGCTCTTGGAACACGTACCTTGAGAATCCTGAGCCACAATGCATGAAGTCTGGCTCCACTGAAGATGCAGTGCTGAACATTTGAAGAGGCCACATAGAGACAGAGAGAGATGCCTGGGGATGCCCAGCTATTTGAAGTCTCAGTTGTTTAAATCTCAGTTGTTTAAATCTTTCCAGCCCAGGTGTCAGACTCAGACATGTGAATGAGCAAGTTTCCAGTTGTTTCAGCCCTTGGCCTTCCAACCAACACAGCTGATGCCCTGTGGAGCCAGGCTTTGGATCTTCCAGCTGAGTTTCAGACAGTATGAAGCAGGAACAAGACCCCTTCCCTGTTCCCTGGTTGAATTCCTGATCCACAAAATTTGTAAGCCTATTGAGAGGTTGTTTTATGCTACTAAATTTCGGGGTAATTTGTGGTTCAGCCATACTAAATGGAACAGATAATCAGAGAATCACAGACTTTTAGAGCTGGAAAGAAACTTTGAAAATATCTAGTCAGAGCAGTTTATTTTACAGATGAGGAAATTAGCTGAGAGGGGCAGAATAATTGAACCAACATCTAACAGTTCATTAATGGCAGATCAAATGTTCTTTCCCTCCTGGTGCTATGAGGAGGCTGCTGGTCTGGCATGGAATGCCACACAAGAATTACAGAATTGGGATAAGGGCTTCAAATTGAATGAGTGTTGGTTCATACAACTCCAAATACTTAATGAATAAAGTCAGGGCCAAAGAGCTCTGAGGTCACTAAAAGACACTGCCTGCCTGAAAATACACTAGGCAGAAACAGTCTAGAGAAACAGTAATTATATGCATATGTGCAAGTATGTGGGTGTTAGGTGTGGGGTAGAAGATGGAGAAATCTTTCCAACTCTGATTTCACCAGAACTATTAAGTGGATAGTCTTGAAAAAAAAAATGCATTCTTAAGGTACTGCCTGCCTCTCAGGAAGAGTTAAAGACTGACATAACCAGAGACTGACACTGTAAATGCCTACTAACCACACTTTTATCTGGCATCATACTTTTTTTAATACTAAAAATTCAAGAAGGTGGGAACCATGGAAGATCTGTGTTGCAACCCTTTCCAAATTAAATCAACACATCAATAATCACAGACTTCCAAAGCAGACTGTTCTGGTGAACCCTTAAATCACTGTTACCTGGTCACTCCACTTCATCTGCTAACACACAAACCTGCTGCCCTCAGTGCCACAGGGACTGATAGTTTATCAGCAACCGTCCTTCTGCAAGTGTTTTTGATAAACTTCACTCTAGCATTTGCTTGTGTCATCACTTAAAATCTTTTCTTTAAGGCATAAAATCAATAATTTTGGATCTGAGGTTAATTGTGATACAGGGCCATGGGGAGGACCAAAGAAAAGCTCCCAACGACGTATCAATAATTAGGAGAGAACCACTCTGTGAGACAATGTAGGAAACACAAATTGAAGCAAGTTCAACGTTGAGTTTTCAAAAGTCACCATAACATTGGATAAGGATAAACTGCTGCAGACTTAAACTCGAGGTCAAAGTTTCAATCATGTACTCCCATGACATTAAGCCAAGTAAATTGTCTGCATTAAGGCAGACTGTATTTTTGATAATTTAAAAATAAGTGTTTGCCATGCAAAAAAAATTACTATAAGCATATGTGATTAAAAAGTGTGTTCAAGTACACAAAATATATAATGGTTGTAAATTGATGTATTTCCAGATCCATGATCTGTACTTTGTATTAATGCCCACATATTAGTCTGTTCTCACACTGCTAATAAAGATATACCTGAGACTGGGTAATTTATAAAGAAAATAGGTTTAATTGACTCACAGTTCCACATGACTGGGGAGGCCTCACAATTATGGTGGAAGGCGAAGGGGCAGCAAGGCACATCCTACATACAGCAGGGGAAATGCTAGACACTTATAAAATCAGATCTCGTGAGAACTACTCACTATCATGAGAACAGTATGGGGAAAAACATCCTCATGATTCAATTAATTCCACCTTGCCCTGCCCTTGACATGTGGGGATTATGACACTTCAAGGTGGGATTTGGGTCGGGACACAGAGGCAAACCTTATCAGCCCATAAGAAAATTAATCCTGAATTATTCAAAGTCTTCTAAAATACACCCTTCAGTGTATGTAACTCTTCTATTTCCTTTGAGTCTGCTTTTCTATTCCCCTTCCCTCTGACCTCCTTCCTTTCATCTTTCTTCCTTTAAATTTACTTCCTTCCTTTTCTTGTTTTCTACCTTTTCTCTCTTTCACTCTTTCTCTCCTTTTCCCCCAATCCTTCTTCCTCACTCTCTCATTACTTGATAATATGTATGCCTGCCAATCAAGTCTCAGTACAGCACGAGATACCCAATGTTACAAAAAAAAAAAAAAAAAAGAAGAAGAAGAGGAGGAGGAAGAAGAAGAGGGCATTCCATTCCAATCTAAGAAATTTTTGGTTCTGAGAGGGCAAAGGGTATATTTATGTTAGTCACCATGGTAGCTCCAGAAAGTAGCACAATGCCTATTAAAGAAGGAAGAACATGATTATGGAAATAAATACAAATTGTAGAATATCATCCCCAAAATGGACCTCAAAGATGAGAGAGTTTTTTTAATAACTGCATTATTTCTGTTGTGCCATAAATGTAGCAACATTTTAACACATTGTCTTTTGATATATACATATGTGTCTGTTTCTCAAAATTAATAACACCTTGGTTAGGCTCAGGTGTGTGTGTACCTGCCCCTGTTAACTTATATCTTGAAATCTGAGGCCCAGCAATAGGGAAGTGTATACCCCATTTACCCCTCTTTGAATTACCAAGGGAGGGCTTTCTTTTTTTTCTTTTTTATTTCTTTCTTTTTAAAAAAGGCTAACCAGTGTTTGGTCCTTTCTCAGAATTGCAAACTATGCATTGAATCTTTTGAGTAGCTTTTGAAATTTCCAGTAGGATGTATCTAACAGGCTACAGGATGGCAAATTAGGGACTATATGACTAAATATACTGTTAGTAATTACAGCTTAGAGGAAAAAAAAAGCTTGATTTATGCAAGATCATTTATCCAGTATCATTCTTGAAAATGATGTCAGATTACTCTTCAGAAGGAAAAGAAAAAGCAGTGTTTCTGTCTCATTCTCAGATCTAAGTCATGGGGAAATGCTACAAAATGTCATTTCTTAGGACATTTTGAGTAGTTGAATTAGAGAAAGTTTATAGATGAGGGAAACAAAGCCTTTACTAAAGTGAAACTACAATAGGAGTATATGTACAAAATCATTATGAAAAGGTTGTTTTAATAAAAATTTCAAAATAAATCATACATAAGTAATGGGAAGCAGAGATGATATGGTTTGGCTGTGTCCCCACCCAAATCTCATCTTGAATTGTAACTCCCACAATTCCCACATGTTGTGGGAGGAATCCAGTGGGAGGTGGTTGAATTATGGGGCAGGTGTTTCCTGTGCTGTTCTCATGACAGTGAATGAGTCTCACCAGATCTGATGGTTTTACAAATGGGAGTTCCCCAGCACAAGCAATTTTTGCCTGCTGCCACCCACGTAAGATGTGACTTGCTCCTCCTTGCCTTCTGCCATGATTGTGAGGACTCCCCTGCCACTGGAACTGTAACCTTTTTCCTGCATAAATTACCCAGTCTTGGGTGTGTCTTTATCAGCAGTGTGAAAACAGACTTATAAAAGAGACCAGCCAATTAAAGTCTCGATGATTGTGAGTGAAGTATTTCCAACACTGGATGCAAAAGGACCTGATAGATTGCTCACATATATCAGGAACAGTCTTGTGCTTGTCCATACCAAACCATCAACACAGAGAAGTAGTCATTATCTTTCAAAGTGTTGGATATTTGTTCTAGAACAGAAGTTGGCAGACTTTTTTCTGTAAAGGGCCCTGTAGTAAGTATTTTAAACATGCACACCATAAGGTCTCTGCTGCAAATAGTCAACCCTTCTGTGGTGGTGGTGTAGGAGTCACAGACAATAAGTAAGCTAGTGGTTTGACTGTGCCTTAAGAAAACTTCATTAACAAACAGATGCCAACAAGATGATGAAATAGGACTCTCTAGCACTCCAACCCCCACCCCCACAGAAACATCAAGTGAAACAACTTTCCACACACAAAAATACGTTCACAAGAGTTCTGGAGACCAACAGAGAGATTACAGCATCCTGGTAGAGCAGAGAAATTAGAAAAAATGCATGGAAGAGTGTAGGAAGGACAGTGTGACATTACTCACATCACCCAACTCCAGACAGCACAGAGTGGAGACAGATACCCACTGAGGAGCGGAATGAGAGGGAAGTGAGCACCAGTCTTTGTCTCAGACCTCAAAACCAGGCCCCTCCACTAGAACCCCATAGCTCCAGACTCTAGATCAGTACCTGTGAACGGAGGCTCTAGGTACCCTCTAGAACTGGGCAGGATCCCCCAGCCCCAGGCTTTAGACCTATGTCACAGACTCAGCATTTGGGCCTCTGCCCTGCCAGGCTGACCCTAGTGGCACCAGGAACTGGTTTTGTGGAAAATAATTTTTTCACAGAAGGCCAAAGGAAGGTGGGGTTTAGGGTGAGGTTTAGGAGTGCACAAACTAGATCCCTTGCAGACGCAGTTCACAATAGGGTTTGTGCTCCTCTGAGAATCTAATGCTACTGCTGATCTGATGGGAGGTGGGGCTCAGGTGGTAATGCTGGTTTGCCTGCCACTCACCTCCTGTTGCATGGCCTAATTCCTAACAGCCTGCCAATTGGTATGGGTCCATGGCTCTAGGGTTGGGGATTCCTGGCCCACAGCACTAGGCTGGCCCTGATGGCCCCAGGCTTCAGGCCTGCTTCAGTAGACCCTAATGTCAGCTGGACCCTGTGCACCGATGCTCCAAGACCACTCCTGCAAGATCCAGGCTCCAGGCTGGCTCTGGTAGACCCAGGACCTAGACATATCCCCATGGACTCAAGCTCCAGGCCCTTCCTACCACCTGGCCAGGCTTTGTGAACTCAAGCTCTAGACCTATCCCATTGGATCCATGTGCCAGGGCTGTTCAAGTGCCTGACCAGCCACTGTAGACTCAGACTCAAGTCCCACTAGCTCCAAGTCAGCCCCTGTGGACCTAGGATTCAGCAAGCCCCTTGAATATAGGCTGCAGGCCCAGCTTTGTGCACCCAGGTTCCAAACCCATCTCCAGAAACCTAATCATTAGGTTCACCTCAGTGGATCCTGGCTCCTGGCCCATCCTTATGGACCCAGGTTCAAGGTCTACCTGCCTGCTGATTCAGGCACAAGACAGCCAGCCTCAGAATGCCAGCAGCAAGGCCTCCCTCAAACTACACCATGTGCATATCCACAGGCAAAAGAATGAAACTAGACCCTATTTCACATCACAGACAAACCTAAACTCAAAATGGATTAAAGACTGAAATGTAAGACCTAAAACTGTAAAACTACTTGAAGTAAACATGGGGAAAAAGCTCTATGCCATTGGACTAGGCAATGATTCTTTTTTTATATGAACCAAGAGCATAAGTAACAAAAGCAAAAATAGACAAATGGGATTACATCAAACAGAAAAGCTTTCACACAGCCAGGGAAACAACAGAATGAAGAGACAACATAGAGAATGGGAGAACTGTTTGCAAACCATGCATCTAATTGGATTAATCCCCAAAATACATAAAAAACTCAAACAATTCAATAATAAGAAAATAAACAACCCAACTTAATAATGGACAAATCATATAAGTAGACATTTGCCAAATAAGACATACAAATGGCCAACAGGTATATGAAAAAAAGATGCTTAGCATTCCAAATCATCAGATAAATGCATTGAAACCACAATGATGGCCGGGCATGGTTGCTCATGCCTATAGTCCCAACACTTTGGGAGGCCAAGGTGGGTGGATCACCTGAAGTCAGGAATTCGAGACCAGCCTGGCCAACATGGTGAAACCTCACCTCTACTAAAAATACAAAAAATTAGCTGGGCATGTTGGCTGTTGCCTGTAATCCCAGCTACACAGGAGGCTGAGGCAGAAGAAGCACTTGAATCCAGGAGGCAGAGGTTGCAGTGAGCTGTGATCACACCATTGCACTCCAGCCTGGCCTAAAACAAAATAAAACTGCAATGATATATTATCTCACATGTGTTAGAATGGCTATTGTCAAAAAAACAAAAAATAGCAAGTGTTGAAGAGGATGTGGAGAAATTAGAACTCTTGTACACAGTTGTTGGGAATGTGAATTAGTACAGCTATCACAGAAAACAGTATGGAGGTTCTTCAAAAAATTAAAATAGAATTACCACATGATCCAAAAATCTTACTACTGGTATGTATTCTGGGAAAGGAAAATAAAAACTCAGGACACTACTTCACTCTGCCAAAAGGAAAAAAAATTAAACTGAAAGCTGAGTCATGCAAGAAGCTGCCTTTTCTTTTTCTTAAGCTGCAGAGAAAAGGCTATATATCTCCACAGGTAGCTACTCTATGTTCACCTTCTCTTATGTAAAGTGCTGAGTGCAAGAAATACATAATTAACTATTCCCCCACCTGCTCCTTTTCTCCTGAAACATGTGAATTACTGTACCCTCTCTTTTTCCCCTCCAGCCTGCTTTTCCCCTTTACATATTGAAGCCCTCAAAAATCATCTTTGGAGAAAGGCACAGACCACAGACTGTTTCTTTGATTCCATGTTCTTTTCTTCTAGGCATGTCCTTAACCTTGCCAAAATAAATTTGTAAACTGATGGAGATATGTTTCAGATACTTTTCAGATATGAAATAAGTACGTCAAAGAGTTATCTGCAATTCCATGTCTATTACAGTATTATTCATGATAGGCAAGAATGAATGAAAAAAGAAAATGTGGTATATATACTCAATAGAATACTATTCAGCCTTGAAAAAAGAAGGAAATCCTCTCATTTGGGGCAACGTGGATGAACCTGGAGGATATTAAGTACAAATAAGCCAGGCATAGAAAGACAAACACCACTTAATTTCGTTGATGTGTAGACTTTTAAAAAATTAAATTTGTGTAAGTAGGGATTAGAATGGTGGTTACCATACAATCAGGGGCTGAGGATGAGAATGAGGTTGAGAAGATGTTGGTCAAAGGACACAAAATTTCAGTTACAAAGAAAGAATAAGTTCAAGAAATCTATTATAGAAGATAATGGCTATAGTTACTAACAATGTGTCATATTCTTAAAAATTGCCAGGAGAGTAAATTTCAAGTGTTCTCACTATCAAAAAAAAAAGTGAGGTAATGAGTATATTAATAGCTTAACTTAGCCTTTCCACAATGTAGATTTATATCAAAACAGCATTTTGTACATGATGCGTAAGTACAGTTTTTATTTACCAATTTAAAAAATAAATAAATGCTCTGTTTGCAAAACAGTCTCCCAGAGTTGGTTCAAGGATGGTATTTGCCAGCTGCCCCTCTAGAAATTAAGGATATGAAATCATAAGATTTTATTTCTTGGGCACTGTAGGAGCAGCTCAGGATTGCAGCTACCAGTGGAAGTGCAGAGGGTGAGTGGACGCTGCATTTCCAGATGGATCTGTATTGCCCACAGAGCAGGAGATTCCCAAGTGGAGGAGCCCCATGGGTCGCCAGCGTGGCTGTTTTGGCCGGTGCAGCTGTTTCGGCCAGTGCCGCAGCACAGCGGCTCTCTGTACAAAATACACTGGTCTGGTTGCCACGTTAAACTGGCTATTGGAGATCCGGGAAGGCAGATTAGCCCATTCATCTGATTAAATGGAACTGAAACATAAAGCCAAGCCAGGAGATTCCCAGGCAGTGATGTTGTTTCAGCCAGCGCAGTGGGTCGCCGCACGGAAAATCACACAGATCCCAGCACCCTTTCAGCAGTTGACTGGAACACCTGGGAGAGAGTCAACATAAAAAAAAAGGGCTCGGAGGCAGAGAGCCAGGTGATCAGGCTAGGAGGGTCCCAAACCCACAAAAACAAACAAACAAACAAAAAACAGCAATTGTAAACGCTCAGGGTTGAGAGTTTCATGGCAAGCACAGCTAAAACCAGGATGACCCAGTTCTGTTGGGGAGGGGCATCTGCCATTACCGAGGCACTCCACCCCTACGGAGGTAGTCTACCATTGCTGATACAACCTGCCATTGCCGAGGCAACCCACCATAACAAAGATAATCCGCCATTACAGAGGCGGGCCAACATTGCCAAGGCAGTTCTAACCACACCCATATAAGCAGGACTGCAGGGAAATACACATGGCAGCAGGGTGGAGCCAGCAGCAGGGCGGAACCCACAGCAGCTCAGCAAAGCCTCTGCAGGCAGGGACTAGGCTGCCTCCTTGCTGGGCAGGCCAGCCCTGAAAAAAAAAAAAAAAAAGGCAGCAATGCAACGGATACTCATAAATAAAGCCCCAACTCCCCGGGACAGAGCACCTGGGGAAAAATGGGGGGGTTTATGAGTTCTGCTGCAGCAGACTTAAATGTACCTGCCTAGCAGCTCTGAATGAACAAGGAGCTCACAGGTCAGCACTTGAGCTCCTATAAAGAACAGACTGTCTCCTCAAGCAGTTCCCTGACCCCTGAATATCCAAAGAGTCACCTCACAAAGGACTGATCAGACTGACATTTGGCGGGCATCATTCTGGGACAAAGATAGCAGAAGAAGAAACTGGTAGCAACCCTTACTGTTCTGCAGCTGCTGCAGGTGACCCCCAGGCAAACAGGGCCTGGAGTGGACCTCAGCAGTCCTAAAGCAGAGGGGCCAGACTGTTAGAAGGAAAACTAAGAAACAGAAATAACTTCATCATCAACAACCTGGATATCCACTCACAGACCCAATCTGAAAATCAGCAACTACACAGATGACAGGTGGATAAATCCACAAAGATGGAAAGAAACCAGCGCAAAAAGGAGGAAAACACCCGAAACCAGAACATCTCACCTCCTACAAGGGATCACAACTCCTCACCAGCAAGGGAACAAAGCTGGATGGAGAATGAGTGTGATGAAATGACGGAATCATACTGTAGAAGGTGGGTAATGAGAAACTTTCATGAACTAAAAGGACATGTTCTAAATCAATGCAAAGAAACTAAGAACCTAGAAAAAAGATTTGAGGAAATGATAACAAAAATGGACAACTTAGAGAGGAATATGAGTGAATAGAAGGAGCTGAAAAACACAACATGAGAACTTCACAAAGTATGCACAAGTTTCAACAGCCGAATTGACCAAGCAGAAGAAAGGATGTCAGAGGTCGAAGATCAACTCAATGAAATAAAACGAGAAGGCAAGATTAGAGAAAAAAGCACAAAAAGGAATGAACAAAGTCTCCAAGAAATGTGGGACTATGTGAAGAGACCTAATCCACGTTTGATAGGTGTACCTGAATGTGATGAAGAGAATGAATCCAAGCTGGAAAATACTCTTCAGGATATTATCCAGGAAAATTTACCCAACCTAGCAAGGCAGGCCTATATTCAAATCCAGGAAATACAGGGAAAACCACAAAGATATTCCTCAAGAAGAGCAACCCCAAGGCACATAATCATCAGATTCACCAGGTTTGAAATGAAGGAGAAAATGCTAAGGGCAACCAGAGGGAAAGGTCAGGTTACCCACAAAGGGAAGACCATCAGACTCACAGCATATCTCTCGGCAGAAACCCTACAAGCCAGAAGAGAATGGGGGCCAATATTCATCAAACTTAAAGAAAAGAACTTTCAACCCAGAATTTCATATCCAGTGAAACTAAACTTCATAAGTGAAGGAAAAATAAAATCCTTTGCAAACAAGCAAGTACTCAGAGATTTTGTCACCACCAGGCCTGCTTTACAAGAGCTCCTGAAAGAGGCACTACACATAGAAAGGAACAACCAGTACCAGCCATTCCAAAAACATACCAAATGGTAAAGAGCATCAACAAAATGAAGAATCTGCATCAACTAATGGGCAAAACAGCCAGCTAGAATCAAAATGGCAGTATCAAATTCACACATAACAATATTAACCCTAAATGTAAATGGGCTAAATGCACCAATCAAAAGACACAGACTGGCAAATTGGATAAAAAGCCATAACCCATCAGTGTGCTATATCCAGGAAACCCATCTCACATGCAAGGAGACACAAAGGCTCAAAATAAAGGAATGGAGGAAGATTTACCAAGCAAATGGAGAGCAAAAAAAAAGCAGGAGTTGCAATTCTTGTCTCTGATAAAATAGACTTTAAAGCAACAAAGATCAAAAGAGACAAAGAAGGACATTACTGTCCGACCTACCCTCTGCAGGAGGACTGAGCTCATTCGGAGAAAACCGGACCACAGGCTAGGAGAAAGTTCTTAAGTTCAGGCTTTATTGAGAGAAAAGAGCCTCCGGGCGTGCCAGCTGGGACAAAAAGGAAAAATGGCCGTGCCGCTCAGAGGGGCAGGGTTGTTTTATAGGGGTAGAAGGGCTGGAGGAGTGGAAAAGTTGGGGGCTGAGGTGGTGGGCAACTGTTGACCAGTTTGAACCACTAGGCAGGAAGCCGGGCGGCGGGAAGCCAGGGAGAGCTGATGAGGCAGAAACCGGGCGGCGGGAAACTGGGGAGTGCTGATGAGGCAGAAGCGGCGGGAGGGGAGCTGGGGAGTGCTGATAAGGCAGAAGTGGCGGGAGGTGGCTGCAGCGGCGGGAAGGCCAGGGCGGTATGTAAAGATAGGAGAGCCTCTTTGAGGGGGGAGGGAAAGAGAGAGAGAGAGAGCTTTCATGGTAGAGGCAGAGTTTTCCAAACAATTACATAATGGTAAAAGGATTGATACAACAAGAAGAGCTAATGATCCTAAATATATATGGACCCAATACAGGAGCACCCAGAAATATAAGGCAAGTTTTTAATGACTTACAAAGAGGCTTAGACTCCCACACAATAATAGTGGGAGACTTTAACACTCCACTGTCAATACTAGACAGATCAACCAGACAGAAAATCAACAAGGATATCCAGGGCTTGAACTCAGACCTGGAGCAAGCAAACCTGATAGACATTTACAGAACTCTCCACCCCAAATCCACAGAATATACATTCTTCTCAGCACCACATCACACCTACTCTAAAATTGACCACATAATTGGAAGTAAAGCACTCCTCAGCAAATGCAAAACAACTGAAATCATAACAAACAGTCTCTTGGACCACAGTGCAATCAAGTTAGAACTCAGAATTCAGAAACTAACTCAGAACCACACAGCTTCATGGAAACTGAACAACTGGCTCTTGAATGTTGATTAGATAAACAATGAAATGAAGGCAGAAATAAAGAGGTTCTTCGAAACCAACAAGAATGAAGACACAACATACCAGAATCTCTGAGACATAATTAAAGCAGTCTCTAGAGGAAAATATATAGCAATAAGTGCCCACATGAGAAGAGTGGAGAGATCCAAAATTGACACCCTATCATCAAAATTGAAAGAGCTAGAGGAGCAAGATCAAAAAAACTCAAAACCTAGCAGAAGATAAGAAATAACTAAGATCAGAGCAGAACTGAAGGAGATAGAGACATAAAAAAAAACCCTTCAAAAAAATCAATAAAACCAAGAACTGGTTTTTTGAAAAAATCAACAAATTGACAGACCACTAGTCAGATTAATAAAAAAGAAAAGAGAGGTTAACCAAATAGATTCAATAAAAACAATAAAGGGGAAAGCACCACAGATTCCACAGAAATTCAAACCATCATCAGAGAATATTACAAACAACTCTATGCACATAAACTAGTAAACCTGGAAGAAATGGATAAATTCCTGGACACCTGTGTCCTCCCCAGCCTAAACCAGTAGGAAGTCAAAACTATGAATAGACCAATAACAAGATCTGAAGTTGAGGCAGCAATTAAGAGCCTACCACACAAAAAAAGCCCAGGTCCAGATGGGTTCACAGCCAAATTCTACGAGACAGGCAAAGAGGAGCTGGTACCATTCCTTCTGAAACCATTCCAAATAATCAAAAAAGAGGGAATCCTTCCCAAATCATTTTATGAGATCATCCTGATACCAAAATCTGGCAGAGACTCAACAAGAAAAGAAAACTTCAGGCCAATATCCATGATGAACATAGACGCAAAAATCTTCATTAAAATACTGGCAAGCCGATTGCAACAGCACATCTAAAGCTTTTCCACCATGATCAAGTAGGATTCATCCCGGGGATGCAATGCTGGTTCAACATACGCAAGTCTATAATCAAAATTCACCACATAAACAAACCAAAAACAAAAACCACGTGATTATCTCAATTGACTCAGAGAAGGCCTTTGACAAAATTCAACAGCCCTTTATGCTAAAAACCCTCAGTAAACTCAGTATTGATGGAACATATCTCAAAATAATAAAAGCTATTTACGACAAACCAACAGCCAATATCATACTGAATGGGCAAAAACTGGAAGCATTCCCTTTGAAATCTGGCACTAGACAAGGATGCCCTCTCTCACCACTCCTATTCAGTATAGTACTGGAAGTTGTAGCCAGATCAATCAGGCAAGAAAAAGAAATAAAGGGTATTCAAATAGCAAAGGTGGAAGCCAAATTGTCTCTATTTGCACATGACGTGATAGTATATCTAGAAGACCCCATCGTCTCAGCCCAAAAACTCCTGAACTGATAAGCAACTTCAGCAAAGTCTCAGTATACAAAATCAATGTGCAAAAATCAGAAGCATTCCTATACACCAATAAGACTTAAAGAAAGCCAAATCAAGAATGAACTGCCATTCACAATTGCTACAAAGAGAATAAAATACCTAGGAATACAACTAACAAGGAACATAAAGGACCTCTTCAAAGAGAACTACAAACCACTGCTCAACAAAATAAGAGAGGACACAAGCAGATGGAGAAACACTCCATGTTCCTGGTTAGGAAGAATCAATATGGTGAAAATGGCCATACTGCTCAAACTAATTTAGAGATTCAACACTATCCCCATCAACCTACCAATGACCTTCTTCACAGAACTGGAAAAACCACCTTGAACTTCATATGGAACCAAAAGAGAGCCCGCATAGCCAAGTCAATTCTAAGCAGAAAGAACACAGCAGGAGGCATCACACTACCGGACTTCAAACTATACTACAAGGCTACAGTAATCAAAACAGCATGGTACTGGTACCAAAACAGAGATATAGAACAATGGAACAGAACAGAGGCATCGGAGGCAACACAGCATATCGAAAACCATGCAATCTTTGATAAACCTGACAATAACAAGCAATGTGGAAAGGACTCCCTGTTTAATAAATGGTGTTGGGAAAACTGGCTAGCCATGTGCAGAAAGCAGAAACTGGACCTCTTCCTGACACCTTACACTAAAATTAACTCCAGATGGATTAAACACTTAAACATAAGACCTGGCACCATAAAAACCCTAGAAGGAAATCTAGGCAAAACCATTCAGGACACAGGCATAGGCAAGGACTTCATGACCAAAACACCAAAAGCATTGGTAACAAAAGCCAAAATAGACAAATGGGACCTAATCAAACTCCACAGTTTCTGCACGGCAAAAGAAACAGTCACTAGAGTGAATTGGCAGCCAACAGAATGGGAAAAAATTTTTGCAGATTACCCATCTGACAAAGGGCTGATATCCAGAATTTACAAAGAACTCAAACAGATTTACAAGAAAAAAAACAAACAAACAAGCCCATCCAAAAATGGGGAAAGGACACGAACAGACACTTTACAAAAGAAGACATACATGAGGCCAACAAACATATGAAAAAATGCTCATCATCACTGGTCATCAGAGAGATGCAAATCAAAACCACATTGAGATACCATCTCATGCCAGTTAGAATGGCGATCATGAAAAAATCTGGAGACAACAGATGCTGGAGACGATGTGGAGAAATAGGAACACTTTTACACTGCTGGTGGGAGTGTAAATTAATTCAACCATTGTGGAAGACACTGTGGCGAGTCCTCAAGGACCTAGAAATAGAAATTCCATTTGACCCAGCAATCCCGTTACTGGGTATATATCCAAAGGACTATAAATCATTCTACTATAAGGACACATGCACATGAATGTTCATTGCAGCACTGTTTACAATAGCAAAGACCTGGAGCCAGCCCAAATGCCCATCGATAATAGACTGGACTGGGAAAATGTGGCACATATACAGCATGGAATATTATGCAGCAATAAAAAATGATGAGTTCGTGTCCTTTGTAGGGACATGGATGAATCTGGAGAACATCATTCTCAGCAAACTGACACAAAAACAGAAAATGAAACACCGCATATTCTCACTCATAGGCGGGTGATGAACAATGAGAACACATGAACACAGGGAAGGGAGTACTACACACTGGGGTCTATTGGGGGGAATAGGGGAGGGACAGCGGGCAGGGAGCTGGGGAGGGATAGCATGGGGAGAAATGCCAAATGTGGGTGAAGGGGCGGAAGGCAGCAAAACACACTGCCATGTGTGTACCTATGCAACTATCTTGCATGTTCTTCACATGTACCCACCCCAAAACCTAAAATGCAATAAAAAATTTAAAAATATAATTAGTATTAAAAATTTTTTTATTCAAAATATTACTATAGTTAATACTGCTTATGATATTAATAGTAGAGCATGAATACGAACCAAGAGGTAATTTCTGCACAACTAAAAACTGCTAAGTCTAAAGGCTGCATAAATTTTTCTTATAATTATTAACAAACTAAGAAAATAGATCTATTCACTTTACGTTTATATACATTCATATATAAATATTGTTTATTACAAATTGGTATAAGTTTTGTTTTCAAACAAATGATGTGATGTAAATTTTCATGCACCACAGGAATCCATTAATTTCGCATCGTCTTAAATGTCCTGTGGAGCTTTGTTTTAGGTGATCTCTGAAATTAATTTCCCCTTTCGTTTCCAGGCACATGAACAAGGCTTGAGTTGAGTTTTTTTGCCTTTTCTTGTTCTTTAGATTTCAGGGATCTCTGCCTAGGCAAAGAGTGAGGAAGGGCTGGGTGAATTGAACAGAGAAAAAAATGCATCTTTGCAGACAAACTTACCAAAGGAAGGAAAATAGTCAATAAAACTGAGTTATCATAAGAGTGGTTTGAAGCCTGTGGCATTGATTGATGGATTTCCTTTGCTGTTACTGAGATAAACGAAAATACAAATACATCTCTAGTTCTTTTGTCCCTTAAGTAATTCAACAGAATGTGTTTTCACAGACTAAGTGCCAGAATAGCAGCAAGTTGCTGAGTTAACAGAACACTCTGCTGAAGGTCAGTGTAAAATGCATATATAAAGGCAGAAGAATCACGCTGCTTTCATTAATTAAGCAAAGTATCACTTTCTTCCGATACTGCGCTGTCAAGAACAATGAATCAGCATTTGAAAAGGGTGTTAAAATTTTGAGCTCACATAGTGAAGTCCCTTGAGAATTTGTGGTGACAAATACCACTGTTAATTTTAACACCAGGTTTCTTTTTGTTTGCCTGTATCTACCTCACATAACTTACCATTGTTATTAGACAAAAATTGCAGTAAAAATTGTCTTTGATACAGACATATTTATCCATGGATGTCTGGTTAAAAATATGTGAACATTCTGATGACTTCAAGGATATAGGACTAAGTTCTCTTACAGGCTGATGACGTGATTCTGTTGGAAAAAATGAATGGCATCAATAGACAATTTGGTCTTCTGTCCAGTTGGTACTAGAAAGAAGGACTCAATTTGAGCTCTTCAACATTTACCATCCTTTGAAAACTCTCCTCTAATGTCTAAGTAGCTTCTAGCTGACAAGTGTATTACAAGTCAACACATGTCATATTTAGGGCAACATTTTACAAACAATTTATTTTGTGGGCTTATCTTAAAATTGGATTTTTAAAGTTAAACAAGCCATGTCGTTGAAAAAGGGTTTTTAATGGCTGCTCAGGACATTAGGTAACCTCTGTTACAGGTTTTCAGAACAAAACTAACTAAAGCATCCTTTGAAGTTAGACTCCATGTATTATAAGGAACCCTAATATTTTGTTTCTGAGAAAAATGTTGCCTCTTTTCGCAAATATTCACCTGTCAACTTTACGCAAAAATGAGATGTTCTTCCTCAGTGACATCAGATGCCTTAACTTTCATGAGAGAGGTCAGCCATACCCTCAACGAGGCTAAATGCTAAAGGATATTACTCTACCTCTAACAGAAGACATGAAACTGCGGGCCTCTACATTTATAAACCCTGCCTCAGTTATAAACTCAAGCCTCTCCAAAGGCCAGCCATGTCACAGAAAGTGAAAAGAACTGGAAATGGAGAGAGTAGTGAGTTTCACGTCTGGAGTGACAGTGTGAAGAGCTCTGAAGACCAGCTTCCCAGTGAAACAAACAAACAAAAAAACTGGCAAAAATTATGAAAACAATTGCCATAATTGTTTAGAAATTTCCCTAAGGGCATATAGGACATGAAGAAATATTTATTCAAGAAAATCTACTAAAACTCACCTAGAACAGAGAGTCTATGAGAGTTAAACCACAGCCTACTTCCTTCTTTCCCCTGCCTCCCCTCTCCTCAGCACAACTTGACAGAAGCTACATTTGGGCATCTAAGAAGATGGTGCTTTCTCTCCCCTCAGCTCCCAAACAAGAATTACTCTATCTCACTTGGAAGCAGAGGCTACTCACATTTCTCATCCCTTTTAACTTCAAATTGAAGATACTAAATTCCCAGTGAGTGAAGCCAAGAAGCTGAGGACTCCTTTTTTTCATCTAGGTCCTATCCGTAAGATTGAGGTACTACCCCAGATATGTCAGGGTAAGAATGCCATGATGCCCTCACTCAAATTTGCTTGTGGGAAGAGGTTCCACACTAAGAGAGTCAAACTGGGCACCAGAGGATACCACGCTACCTGGTGCCCAGAGTAGTGGTTCAGAGAGTTTACCCAGTAGGAAAGATAATCTGTGAAAGAGATCTTTGAAGCTTTCCTCAAAGGAACTAAGTGTATTTGAAACTAGTCTGGGAAAGTTCAAGCCTAAGGATTCCCTCACAAACAATAGCCCCTGTTAATTAAGGGTAATAAACTAAACCAATGGCCAGCTAGCACCATAGAGAGATTCAGGGAATGAGACACTAAGAAGAGCCCACAGGGTATCAGAACAAAACCCAAAAGCTAGCTTCTAAAGTAATCCCTGCTGATATTTAACTGGATCAGACTGCTGAGCAATTTATACCCCTGAGCACTGTTGAAAACAATGATAGCACAATCACCTGGTAAATAGTGAGGTCAAACATTCAGGGACATAATACCAAATAAGCTAGATGGGCAAAAAGAAAGATCGAGAAAAGACACAGTCAAAGAGATCTATGCTAAGACCAGTGTCATCCTAGGTGGCTGTACCAAGTTTCACGGCTATGTCCTCTGAGGAATGATACCAAAGGCTTCACACTGCATGGGGGAAACAGACTTCACTAAAATAACCTAACCAAATTACAAAGCAAAAGAAAATTAAGGAACAACAAAACAAGCCCTAGAGAGAAGGGAATGGAATCAGTACCCAGAGTTGTTAAAGACAATATGTTATCTAAAATGTCCAGTTTTCAACCAAAAAAAATTATGAGGCATACAAAAAAACAGAAATATGTAACCCATACACAAGAAAAAATAGCAGGCGACAGAAACTGACTGTGACATGTCAGCTTCAACAGACAAGGACTTCAAAATAGCCACTGTAAATATGTTTAAAGAACTAAAGGAAATGGTGCTTAAAGAAACAAAGTATGAAGACAACGTTTCATCAGATAAAAAATATATGAATAGAAAGATAGAAATTATTTAAAAAAGCCATATGAAAATTCTGGAATTAAAAAGTATAGTAAAATGAAAAATTTAATACGAGAGCTCAACAGTAGATTTGAACTGGCAGAAAAAATAATCAGTGAACTTTAAAGAGAGATTGATAGAGATATGCAACCTGTAAAACAGAGAGAAAGTAGCATGAACAGAGACTTTGAGAAATATCACACATTATAACTTCACCAACTATATTTAATGGGAATATCAGAGAAAAAGGAGAAAGAGAGAGGAATAGCAAATATTTGAAAAAAATCATATCTAAAAACTACAAACTTGCTGAAAAATGCATAGTTTTTCTTAGCTGATTCAAAAAGCAATATTTTAAAAAGAATATGTATAAGTTGTATTTTTAGACCTATAACATATAGAAATATAATAAATTTGACAATAGCATCACAGAGAAAGGGGATATAACTGTGTTGTATTTCAGTGAAGAAAAATGAGACCAGAAAATAAATTTACAGAAAAAATGAAATAAAAGAGACCCAGAAATTGTAAATATAAAAAAATTCTACAAATAAATACTCCCTCTGTATTCTTTTCTTGGATTCTTTAATAGACATAAAACTATAATAATGTACTGTTGAATTTGGAATACATATAGATGTAGTGTTAGTAACATTAAAAACACAAACTAGAAGTAACATTTCTATCTTTCTGGAATTAAGTTGGTATACATGTATTCTGCCGTTTTAAATTGTAAATGGTAAGTATGACAGCAAGCACTAAGAAAATACAATAAAAATTGCTCTAGAAGCTAAAATGTTACATTAGAAAATATTCACGTCATACAAAATAAAGAAGTTAAGGAGGAAAAGAGGAACAAATATATATGAGACATATGAAAAACAAGAAGTACTAAGGTAATGTAGTTTGGATGCTTATCCTCTTCAAATCTCATGGTGAAATGTAATTTCCAATGTTGGAGATGGGGCCTTGTGGGAGGTATTTGGGCCATTGAGGTGGGTCCCTCATGATGGCTTAGCACCATCTGCTTAGTGATGAGTGAGTTCTCAGTTAATTTATGAGATCTGGTTGTTTAAAAGAATGTGGTACCTCCCTCTTCTCTCTCGCTACATGATGTGCTGGCTCCCCTTTACCTTCTGACATGATTGTAAGCTTCTTAAGGCCTCACCAGAAGCTGAGCAGATATAAAGGCCATGATTCCTACAGAACCTACAGAAATATGATCCAATTAAAACCTCTCTTCTTTATAAATTACCCAGTCTCAAGTATTCTTTTATGGCAACACAAATGGACTAACACAGAAAATTGGAACTGAGGAGTGGAGCATTGCTATAAAGATACTTGAAAATATGGAAGCAGCTTCAGAACTGGGTAATGGGGACAGCTGGGAAAAGCTGGGAGAGCCCATAAGAAGACAGAAAAAAGATGGAAAGTGGAACTTCTTACAGAATTGTTGAATGGTTGTGACCAAAATACTGATAGAAATATGGACAGAGAAGCCCAGGCTGAGGAGGCCTCAGATGCAAATAAAAGAGCAAGTTATTGGGACATGGAGCAAAGGTCACTCATGAATAGCTTAGCACTTGGCTGTATTGTGTCCATACTCTAGGGATTTGTGAAAGTATGAACTTAAGAATGTTGATGTAGGGTACTGACAGAAGAAATTTCTAAGGAGAAAAGTGCTCAGGTTGTGGCATGACTGCTCCTAACAGCCTACAGTTAGATGAAGGGACAAAGGATTAACTTAAAGTTGGAATTCATATTAAAAATGGGGAGCAGGGCATAAAAGTTTGGAAAATTTGCAGCCTGACCCAGTGGTACGGAAAGAATATAAGCAAGCAGTGGAGGAATCACCTGCTAAAGAGATTGGCATGGCAAAAAGGAAGCCAAATGCTAATTTTCAATGAAAAAATGCCTTGATTCCATTTTAGAAATCTTTGAGGTAGCCCTTCCCATCACAACCTAGAGGTCTAGGAGGAAAGAAAGGCTTCAAGGGCCAGGCATAGGGCACCACTGCCCTGCTCAGCCTTAGGACACTTCTCCCTACATCCTGCCCTCCCTGCCCCAGTCACAGATCAAAGGGCCCAGGTACATCTCTGTTTGCCATTTTGGACAATATAAGCTGCTATAAGCTTTTGCAACTTCCATGTTGTGTTAAGCCTGCAGATGCACAGAAGGCAACAGTGAAGAAGGCTTGCCAACTTCCACTTAGATTCTGGAGGATGGATGTATGGGAAAGCCTGGGTGCCCAGAGGCAGAAGGTCTCACCAGAAGCACCCAGAGAAACTCTACTTGGGAGGTGCTGAAGGAAAATGTGGGGTTGGAGTCACCATGCAGGGACTGCACCAGGGAACTGCCTAATGGAACTGTGGGAAGGGGCTGCTGTCCTCCAGATTCAAGAATGGTAGAGTCACCAGCATCTTGCAACCTCAGCATAGAAAATCTGTAGGCGCTCAACTATAACCTGTGACAGTAGCCATGGGGGCTGCACCCTGCAAAGCCATAGGAGTGGAGCTGCCCAAGGCCATAAGAGCCCACCCCTTGCAGCAGGATGCAACACAGGAAGTCAAGAATTATGTTGGAAACTTAAGGCCTGTTCTGCTGGGATTCAGACTTACATGGGGCCTATTACTCATTCCTTTTGGCCAATTTTTCCCTTTGGCATGGGAATGTTTACCCAATGCCTGTACCTCCATTGTATCTTGGAAGTAAACAACTTGTTTTTTATTTTACAGGCTTATAGCTGGAAATAACTTGGCCTTCAGCTGGAGAAGAGACTTTGGACAGTGGACTTTGAGTTGATGCTGGAATGAGTTGAGACTTTCGGGAATTATTGGGAAGTGATAATTGCATTTTTCAATGTGTGAAGGATATGATATTTTGGGGGCCAGGGCAGAATGATTTAGTTTGGATGTTTATCCCTTCCAAATCTCGTGTTGAAATGTAATTCCCATTGTTGGAGGCAGGGTGTTGTGGGAGGTGTTTTTGTTTGGGGGCAGATAGTTCATCATTGGCTTAGCGCCATCTCCTTGATGATGAGTGAGTTCTCAGCTCATGTAAGATTTTTTTTTTTTTAAAGTGGAACCACCTCCACATCTTGTTCTCTCTCTTACCATGCAATATGCTGGCTCCCTCTTTGCCTTCCACTGTGATTGTAAGCTACCTGAGGCCTCACCTAAAGCTGAGAGATGCCAGCACCATGCTGCCTATTTAGCCTGCAGAACTGTGAGCCAGTTAAATCACTCTTCTTGATAAATTACCCCACCTCAGGTATTCCTTTATAATGACAAATACATATTGTAGCTGTAATTAATCTATATTTAGAATAGTTGTAACATGCAGCTAGATTAAACAGTACAATCAAAAGTCAGAGATTGAAATACTGGATAAAAAGCCATATTCTATTATGTGGTGTGAATAAGAGACATAGTAGAGTTTGAAGGATATAAATAAGTTGAAAGTAAAAGGATAAAAACAGATAAAAATTTTAAAAAATCATGCAAAGAGCAACAATTAGAAAGCTAGAGTGACTATACTAATAACAAACACAGTAAATTTTAAAACAAAAAATGTTTTCAGAGATCAACTCAAGATGGAATTAAGGACTTAAATGTAAGACCTGAAACTATGAAAATTCTAGAAGATAATATTGGAAAAACTCTTCTAGACATTGGCTTAGGCAAAGACTTCATGACCAAGAACTCAAAAGCAAATGCAACAAAAACAAAGATAAATAGATGAGACTCAATTAAACTAAAGTACTTCTGCACATCTCTGCACAACAAAAGGAATAGTCAGCAGAGGAAACAGACAACCCACAGAGTGGGAGAAAATCTTCACACTCTATACATCTGACAAAGGACTAATATCCAGAGCCTACAAGGAACTCAAACAAAATTAGCAAGGAAAAAAAAAACAATCCCATGAAAAACTGGGTTAAGGATATAAATAGACAATTCTTTTTAAATTATTATTAAGGGTTTCTTTTAATGGCATAGTACAAGAGAAATATGTTTTCTCCAATTGTTAAATACAGAATTCTTTTATTTAAATTGCATTTTAGGTTTTGGGGTACATGTGAAGAACATGCAAGATTGTTGCATAGGTACACACGTGGCAGTGTGATTTGCTGCCTTCCTCCCCTTCACCTATAGCTGGCATTTGTCCCCATGCTATCTCTCCCCAACTCTCCACCCCACACTGACCCTCCCCTAGTCCCCCCAACAGACCGCAGTGTGTGGTGCTCCCCTCCCTGTGTCCATGTGCTCTCATTGTTCAACATCTGCCTATGAGTGAGAACATGTGGTGTTTGATTTTCTGTTCTTGTGTCAGTTTGCCAAGAATGATGGTTTCCAGGTTCATCTGTGTCCCTACAAAGGACACGAACTCATTGTTTTTGATGGCTGCATAATATTCCATGGTGTATATGTGCCACATTTTCCCAGTCCAGTCTATCATTGATGGGCATTTGGGTTGGTTCCAGGTCTTTGCTATTGTGAACAGTGCTGCAATGAACATTCATGTGCATGTGTCCTTATAGTAGAATGATTTATAATCCTTTGGATATATACCCAGTAATGGGATTGCTGGGTCAAATGGAATTTCTATTTCTAGGTCCTTGAGGACTTGCCACAGTGTCTTCCACAATGGTTGAACTAATTTACACTCCCACCAGCGGTGTAAAAGTGTTCCTATTTCTCCATATCCTCTCCAGCAACTGTTGTCTTCAGATTTTTTAATGATCGTCATTCTAACTGGTGTGAGATGGTATCTCAATGTAGTTTTGATTTACATTTCTCTAATGACCAGTGATGATGAGCATATATTTTCATGTTTTTTGGCCTCATGTATGTCTTCTTTTGTAAAGTGTCTGTTCATATCCTTTGCCCACTTTGGAATGGGCTTGTTTTTTTCTTGTAAATCTGTTTTAGTTCTTTGGATATCAGCCCTTTGTCAGATGGGTAGACTGCAAAAAATTTTTCCCATTCTGTTGGTTGCCGATTCACTCTAATGACTGTTTCTTTTGCTGTGCAGAAGCTGTGGAGTTTGATTAGGTCCCATTTGTCTATTTTGGCTTTTGTTGCCAATGCTTTTGGTGTTTTGGTCATGAAGTCCTTGCCTACCCCTATGTTCTGAATGGTTTTGCCTAGATTTTCTTCTCGGGTTTTTATGGTGTTAGGTCTTATGTTTAAGTGTTTAATCCATCTGGAGCTAATTTTAGTGTAAGGTGTCAGGAAGAGGTCCAGTTTCTACTTTCTGCACATGGCTAGCCAGTTTTCCCAACACCATTTATTAAACAGGGAATCCTTTCCCCATTGCTTGTTTTTGTTAAGTTTGTCAAAGATCAGATGGTTATAGATATGTTGTGTTGCTTCCGAGGCCTATGTTCTGTTCCATTGGTCTATATCTCTGTTTTGGTATCAGTACCATGCTGTTTTGATTACTGTAGCCTTGTAGTATAGTTTGAAGTCCAGTAGTGTGATGCCTCCTGCTTCGTTCTTTTTGCTTAAAATTGACTTGGCTCCGCAGGCTCTCTTTTGGTTCCATGTGACAATTCTTAAAAGAAGATACACAAATGGCCAAGAAGCATATAAAACAATGCTCAACCTCACTAATGATCAGGGAAATGCAAATCAAAACCATTATGTGATACAACTTTACTCTTGTAAGAATGGCCATAATCAAAGAATTAAAATATAATAGATGTTGGCATGAATGTGATGAAAAGTAAGAACTTCTATACTTCTAGTGGGAATGTGAACTAGTACAACCACTATGGAAAACAGTGTGGAGAGTCCTTAAGGAACTCAAAGTAGATCTAACGTTTGCTTCAGCAATCCCCCTACTGTGTATCTATCCAGAGGAAAAGAAGTCATTATACAAAAAAGAAACTTGCACACATATGTTTATAGCAGTATAATTCTCAGTTGCAAAAATATGGAACCAACCCAAATGCCCATCAATCAATGAGTGGATAAAGAAATTGTGATATATGTAATGGAATGTTATTCAGCCATAGAAAAGGAACAAATTATTGGCATCCATGGAAGCCTGGATGGAACTGGAGAGACCATTATTTGAAATGAAGTAACTCAGAAATAAAAAAACGAAATATGATATGTTCTCGCTCATAAGAGGAAGCTAAGGCTATGAGGATGCAAAGGCATGAGAACAATACAATGTTCTTTGGGGACTTCAGAGAAACGGTGGCAATAGGTTGAGGGATAAGAGGCTACAAGCTGGGTTCAATGTATACTGCTCAGGCAATGGATGCACCAAAATCTTACAAATCACCACTAACAAACTTACTCATATAACCAAATACCACCAGTTCCCCAAACATGTGGACATTTTTTTAAAAAGCACAGTGGGTTATTTCATACTTACTAGAAAGCCTGTAAGCCAAAAGACAGATAATAACAAATCTTGGTGAAGAAGTAGAGAAATTGAAACCTTCGTATACTGCTGGTGGGAATGTAAAATGGTGCAGCTGCTTTGGAAAACAGTCTGGTAGTTCCTCAAACAGTTACATATAGAGTTACCATATGATCCAGCACTTCTACTTCTGGGTTTATACCAAAGAATAATAAAATTATATGTCCACACAGAACTTGCATGCAAATGTTTATAATAGTATTATTTATAACAGTCAGATAGTAGAAACAATGTAAATCTTCCTCAACTTATGAACCAATAAACAAAACCCACAGAATGTCATATTACTCAGCAATAAAAATAAACACAATACTGATACATAATAAGATATGAATCACCTTGAAAAGATGCTAAGTGAAAGAATTCAGGCACAACAGGACACATATGATTCAATTTTTATGAGTAAACAAATTTAAAGGAAGAGAAAATAGATCTATTGGGACAAGAAGTCGATTAGCAGTTTTCTGGGCCTAAGTAGATGGTATGTTTGGGAAGTGATTACTAAGCAAAGTGGAATTTCTTTTGAGGTAATAAAAATGTTCTAAAATGAACACAAACATGACAATCTTGAGTGTATTGAGAATAACAAAAAATCTAAATATCTAGGTACTTTTCTATAATACTAATTTTAGGCTTTCTGCATGGATTAGAAATGCAAGTATCTTAAGCCTCTATTAAACACAATAATCCTATAATGAATAAACTGTACCTTATTAAACATTTTCTTAAAATTATAATATTTGGAGGAGGGAACCAATCAGAGTATTTTAAAAGTGATGTATTCACTGCTAATAGCTAGTGGGTTTAAGCTTCAGGACTGGCTTTCCTACTAATTTACTCTGTGGCCTTGAGAAATCTCTTTTCTTCATTGATGTTTTGTTTTCTCACCTGAAAAATGAGGAGAATGGGTAATATATCTTCTCAGGTTCATTACAGCTCTTGGGTTCTGTGATTTCACAAATGGAAGCTTAGTCACTTAGTTTGGCAGAATCGAAAACACTTGTACATTCTGTTTGTTTAGCATATGGTGCCGATACACCAGTTGATATTTTGGTCCTATCACTAGGATCTGACAAATGATAATTGTAAGAGTGTTTCCAATGTCAAAATGTGCCAACGTCAAAGTGTTTTTCATTGGCCTGGCATTTTGCATGCCATTTAAAAAATTAGGATGAAGATGGTGAATCAGCTCCTTTGAAATTAATATCCAGTTCAATTAAAAAGTAAGAGCCATGGTCTTGAATTAGATACTGGATTGACTCAGCAGCCCCTGGAGGAATTATATGATGCCGAGGATGGCAGTTGGGAACTGGGGATGCTGTTATTCATACCATGGGAACCTTAAAATAAATCTGGGAATTAGGTGCTGCAGAGGATTTTAGGAGAAAAAGATTCCAGTGACTTTTTAAGGTTGCTAGGTTCTTTTTGCTTCTTTCTGTTTGTTTGCTTTGGAATTTTGCATATTAAATATTTAGAAGAAATGTATGGGGCTTTAAACAACCAAATAGTGACACTGGGGCTGAAAAGGCAGAGCCAGAATTGCAAAATCAAAACAGCTTTGATAAGCAATTTAAGATGAAGGGTGAGGGAGAAAGTGTGATTCTCAGGATTATAGATTGGAAAAATGTGTAGATTACAAAACTGTCATAGAAATAGGAAATTTGAAAGACAGAACACATTTTTGCACATTTACCTTTAGTCATGTTGAAATTGGACATTTTGGCTATGTGCAGATGGGAGTACCTAACAGAAACTTGGGCACTAAATCTACAGTCCAGAGATGGTGGTTATGTGTAAATAGCCAGAAACCATGGGATATGGAGTGAGGGAAGGGAGTGAGAAGCAACCAGGCTTTTGGACAGGTCTCTGGGAAACATCACATTAAAGTGCCTGGTAGGAAAAGCAAAAGTTCAGGATGGAGACAAAAAGTAATCATCCCAAAGGCAGGAGAAGAATTAAAGAGAGACTAGTGTTTCTGAAGCCATGGAGAAAATAGCTAATTTTCAGAAGCTGTGTGGGGGTGTGAGTTCAGTTCTACCAAGAGCTAAGTAGTATAAGCAGTGAAAACATGTCAGTAACTTTGGTGACACTAATAAGAGAAATTTCAGCAAAGTGGTAACTAAGCCAGATAGTAGAGATAGTATAATTTTTATGGTTTTTAAAACTTGGTAGTAAAAGAAGAAGGGACATAGTGGCAGTTTGACAGGGAGCAAGGATCAAGAAAAGTGTTATTTGTTTTGTTATTTGCTTTTCAAAGGGAAGTTGGAGAAATGTACGATTTGTAGGATGGAGAAGTACTTGCAAGAATATAAGAGTGCAGTGGTGAATAGCACTTTTATTAACAATGATGACCATTTGTTCTCTTTTATGACAGAGCAATTTTGAAGGAGAATGATTAAAGTCATTGAGAAACCAGCTGTCAGTTCCCAATAAACTAAGGAATGCAGGAAATCACAGTAAGTTTCCAGGAATTAAGCTGAATTAAAAAAATTGGTATATTTCTCACTGAATTGTCCTGAATAAGAAATGCTTAAAAGTGTTAAATAATGTTTAAAAATTTTGCATGAACATGGGTGGAATGAAAACATTAGCAAAAACTTATGGAGCAGCAAGTGGATACCAGAGAAGTTCAGACTAATAAAACATACATAAAGGAACATAGATGTTTGAAGAATGACAAGCACTTTAATGAAACCACAAAAAAAGGCAGTGATGGGGAGTGAGGGCTAATCCGGAGGCTAAGTGTGGAGTGAGCAGATGTAGAGGGCTTGGAAGTGGATAACTGGGTGCAAATATACCTTCTGGATTAATTTTTATCTTTTGGATTACTCTCTTGGTTGGGTTTTCATGAGGTAAACTGCTTGCTTATCAGAACCACAATTTCAACAGAAATATACACCAGTCCCTCAGTGTGTATTGGAGACTGGTTCCAGAACACCATGACCACCCCGATAACTGCCTCTCCTTGCCCTTCAGTACGCCAACATCTCATGAATACTCAGGTCTCACAATTGGCCTTGGAGGAATTCGCCCATACAAAAACTGCATCCTGTGAATACTGTATTTTCCATCTGAGTTTGGTTGGAAGAAATCCCCTTGTAAGTGGATCTGTGCAATTCAAACCCAGTTTTTCAAGGGTCAGCTGTGTGTGTGTGTGTGTGTGTGTGTGCGTGTGTGTGTGTGCATGTGTGTGCACGTGTGTCCACCAACATTACAGATGCTGTGGTGCTGGGGGTGCTGTCTGGAACATAAAGTGAAAGCTGCCTCTGGTCTATAAAAAAGTGTACTATGTAAGTTTGCAAGGACAGAAATCTTCTTTCTGCTTTTAGCACTTTCTCATTTCCTAACAAACCTCTAGAGTGAGCTCGTCTTATTTTTACAGAAGGAAATAATACTCTGGTGTCTCTAAACTAAAAAAACATACATCCTGGGGGTGTCACTAGTCAGATCCATCTTTAATTACTTCTATTTAAAAATTTATCTTGAGGATTGAAGGCTTTTTCTTTTTTAAGCTATCACTTCTAACTAGTTTTCCTAAGATTTTGGAAGAACTGATTAAGACAGACATGTTAATCCGAACAAATAATTTTGCTGAAGAGAAATAGAAAATTATGTAGTCAGTATCCTTGAAGTTTAAAGGTATTTTAATGAGAAACATTGTTTATTATTGTTTTTCTTGATTGACAGGCTTTCCCCTCAGAGGATAATTGCTATAATCGCAGGAATTATATAAAATTTGAAACTTGAAGCTATTCTGAGCTATTTTAATAATATACTCTTGTCAAAATGAATTAAAAAACAGTTAAGAAGTGGTATAAAAATCCAAGTTTAAAAAAAAAACATCAGTTTATTCATCTAATTGTATTTTTGGTGGCAAAAATGTCCAGATACATAAAACATTTCATTATATATTTGAAACTAAGGCTTACATACTAAAATAATAATCTCTTGCTATTTTGGGGACCCTAGAACATGCAGATTATTGACTGAACTCTTCCTTTTTATTTTGGTGAAATGAATCATTAATTTTTTCAAGTTTTATTTTAGGCTTAGTGGGTACATGTGAAGGTTCATTACATGGGTAAATTGTGTGTCATTGAGATTTGGTGTAAGAGTAATCCCACGACCCAGGTGACGAGCATAGTACCTGATAGGTAGTTTTCCAGCCTTTACCCCTTCCCACACTCCATCTCTGGCAGTCTCCAGTGTCTTGTTTCCATCTTTATGTCCATGTGTGCACAGCGTTTAGCTCCCACTTCTAAGTGAGAAGATGTGGTAGTTAGCTCAGGACAAAGGCCACCAGCTATATCTATATCTGCAAAGAACAGGATTTTATTCCTTTTATAGCTGTGTAGTATTCCGTGGTATATATACACCACATTTTCTTTATCCAATCTACCATCAGCGGGAATCTAGGTTGATTCCAGGTCTTTGATATTGTGAATAGTGCTGTGATGAACAGACAAGTACATGTGTCTTTTTGATAGAATGATTTATACTCAATAATGGGATTGCTGCATTAAATAGTAGTTCTATTTTAAGTTATTTGAGAAATCTTGAAACCGCTTTTCACGGTGGCTGAACTAATTTACATTCTCATCCGCAGTGTATAAGTGTTCCCATTTTTTCTGCAATGTTGCCAACATATGTTATTTTTTTATCTTCTTAATAAACGGCCATTCTGACTGGTGTGAGATGATATCTTATTGTGGTTTTGATATGCATTTCTCTGATGACTACTGATATTGAGCATTTCTTTATATATTTGTTGGCCACATGTATGTCTTCTTTTAAGAAGTGTCTATTTATGTCATTTGCCCATTTTTTAGTGGGGTAATTTGTTTTTTGCTTGTTGATTTTTTTAATGGGGTGGTTTTTTGCTTGTTGATTTTTTAATGTGGTTTTTTGTTTTTTGCTTGTTGATTTGTTTACGTTTCTAATAGATTCAGAATATTAGATCTTCGTTGGATGTATTGTTTGTGAATATTCTCTCCCATTCTGTAGGTTGTCTGTTTGCCTTGTTTATAGTCTCTTTTTCTTTGCAGAAGCTCTTTAGTTTAATCAGGTTCCACTTGTCAATTTTTGCTTTTGTTGCCATTGCTATTGGGGACTTAGACATAAATTCTTTGCCAAGGATGATGTCCAGAATGATATTTCCTAGGTTTTCTTCTAGGACTTTTATAGTTTTAGGGAATATCTTGAAGTATCTAATCCATCTTGAGTTAATTTGTATATATGGTGAAATATAGGGGTCTAGTTTCTTTCTTATGCATGTGGCTAGTCAGTTACCCTGCACCATTTATTGAATAGGAAATCCTCTCCTCATTGTTTGTTGTTTTTGACTTTGCGGAAGATCAGATGGTGGTAGATGTGCAGCTTTATTTCTGGGTTCTCTATTCTGTTTCATTGGTCTATGTGTCTGTTTTTGTGCCATCTTGTTTTGGTTACTGTGGCCTTGTAGTATAGTTTGGAGTTGGGTTATATGAGGCCCGTAGCTTTATTCTTTTTGCTTAAAATTGGTCTAGCTATCTTTTTGGTTCCATATGAATTTTATAATGGTTTTTTCTAATTGTGTGAAAAATGACATTGATATTTTGATAGGAGTGGCATTGAATCTGTAGACTGCTTTGGGCACTAAGTCCATTTTGGGCACTAAGAATCTAATGATAAAGATTCTTCCAATCTATGAGCATAGGATGATTTTCCCATTTGTTTGTGTCATCTATGATTTCTTTCAGCATTATTATGTAGTTCTCCTTGTAGAGATCTTTCATCTCCTTGGTTAGAGGTACTCCCAAGATGTGTGTGCGTGTGTGTGTGTTGTGTTTATTTGGCTCTCATCTTGAGTATTATTGGTGTATAGAAATGCTACTGATTTTTATGCATTTATTTTGTATCCTAAAACTTTATTAAAGTTGTTTATCAGCTCTAGAAGCCTTTTTATGGAGTCTTTAGAATTTTCTAGGTATAGAATCTTATCATCAGTGAAGAAAAATAGTTTGACCTCTTTTTTTTTTTATTATTATCTGGATGGTAGTTTTCCTGTCTGAACTATCTTTTATTTATTACTAAAAAATAAAACAAAATTATTTCTTTCTCCTGCCTGATTGCTTTGGCTAGGACCTCCAGTACCATGTTGAATAGGAGTGGTAAGTGTGAGCATCTTTTTCTTGTTCCAGTTCTCAAGGGGAATGCCTACAGCTTTTGTTCTTTTAGTATAATGTTGACTGTGGAGTTGTCAGAGATGGCACCTATTATTGTGAGGTATGTTCCTTTGATGCCTAGTTTGTTGAGGGTTTTTATCAGGAAGAGCTGTTGTATTTTATGAAAAGCTTTTTCTACATCTATTGAAATGATAGTATGGTTTTTGTTTTTAATTCTGTTTATGTGGTGATTACATTAATTGATTTGTGTATGTTCAACCAGCCCTGCATCTTAAAGTTAAAGCCTACTTGATAGTAGTGAGTCAACTTTTTTGATGTGTAGTTGGATTCATTTTGGTACTATTTTGTTGGGTTTTTTTGCATCTATGTTTACGAGCAATATTGGCATGTAGTTTGTGGTTGTTATTGTTAAGTGTTTGTCAGATTTTAGTATCAGAGTGATGCTGGCTACATAGAAAGAGTTAGGGAAGAGTCCCTCCTCTATTTTTTTGGAGTAGTTTCAGCAGGATTTGCACTAGCTCTTCTTTGGACCTCTGAGAGAATGGCCAAACACTTTTTATGACAGTGGCCAAGAGCTCAGCACAAGCCACTTTCTCTATGTACACACTCTCCCTGGCTGGCTGCTCTTCATTTTCTGATGCTCACTCTGAAGACCCTCAAATGCCTAGTTCTTGTCCCAATATTGCCAATAACTCCAACTTAACACTCAACTATTTTACTGACTTCTCCATTTGAATGACTAAAGGATATCCGGCATCATCCCCACTTCCTAGCTCCAGCCCATTCTGCCTCTACTTAGTCTTCCCCTTCCATACACTAGGAGTTTCCATACACTTAGGAATTTAAGTCAAAATCATTGTAGTTATTCCTAATTTCTCTCTTTTCTTCATGTAATTCACTAACATGTGCTGTTTAACATACATGTACAATTTTGTAGCCTATTTTTTACATACAGTTACATTGTTAGCTTTAAGTTTCATGTGCTTAAATATTTCTTGCAAATCTGCTTTATGAAGGATGCATGAGTCTTCATGATGTAGATGTCCAAAGTTTATTTCACCATTCCTGTACTGCTGGACATGTAAATTGTCTCTTAAGTCTTGCTATCACATGCTGTTAAGTATATTGAATACTTATCTGATGTTTACTGTGTGTAGGCACTGTTCTAGCATTTTACAAGTGATGACACACTTAACCCTTGAATCTATGAGGTAAATACAATTATTATTTCTATTTTGCAGATAAGAAACCTGAGGCAGAGAAAGACTAAACTCATTCAATATTACATAGCTGGAAAGAGGAGGCTATGGGGTTCAAATCGAAGTGCTCTAACTCCAGACCCAGGTTCTAAATAGAACCATTCTGTTTGCTTAGATATATCATTTTGTACCATAACCATATTTTATACAGTCTGCATGCAACTCTGGTCATTTCTTTAAAATAGGTCTCTAGAAGTGGATCAATAGTCAAACATTTTAAATGCTTTGAGTAGAACATATTAAAAAATTATCCTCCAGAAAGATTATACAACTTTATCAATTTGTACTCCCTATCAGTTGCTGAGTGTCCTCTGTACTGTGCTTACATTAACATTGGGTGTAATAATTTCAAAACGCTTGAGCAATTTACTCAGAATAAATGGTATAATAGTTATAGTTGAGTCTCTTTGATTACCAGAGAAGCTTACTTTTTTCATGTGTTTGCTAACAATTGTATCTTTACATATGGCTTTTGCAAACTTTGCTACTGGAATTTTCATATTGTTTTATAGAAACTCACCATGTATTTAGATTAATACTCGAGTTTGTCAAATACATTGCTTACCCTTTTTTTTAAACACAATTGTCATTTGGTGTTTAATTATGTCTTTGTTATTTACTGAAATATAGACATTTTAAAATTGGTTTCTGCAGTTGCATGATACTTAAATGGTCATATAAACAGTTACCTGCATTTCCCTATAAATTACTTTCCATACTCTTAATTATTGGGAGTCTCACTCTACTTATCTAATACTTAGATATACATTGCATTTCTTTGGGCAAGTAAAATAAAGTCAATGATCTTAATTGTTACTATGTAGAATTCTACGTGCAGCATATGATCTAATTCGGAGTCCATTTTAAATAAAAGTAAATTTGTAAAAGCTTTTTCTTTAATAGTTTCAGGATTCAAGATGTTGATAAATGTATGGACTAAGTCTCAAGCCTATACTATACAGTGCTGCATTATTTGGTAATCCACTTCAAATTTAGCCTTCAAGTCATTTACTAAAAATCCCTCAATTTTTGTTGTTGTTGTTTTGAAACAGAGTCTCACTCTGTCACCCAGGCTGGAGTGCAATGGTGCTATCATAGTTCATTGCAGCCTTGAACTCCTGGGCTCCAGTGATCTCCTCCCCCAACCTCCCAAATAGCTGGCCCTTGCCATCACATCAGACTAATTTTAAAAATATTGTGTAGAGATGGGGGACCCACGTTTTTTGCCCAGGCTGGCCTCAAACTCCTGGGCTCAAGCGATCCTTCCATCTCAGCCTCCCAAAGTGCTGCAATTCCAGGTGTGAGCCACCAGGTCCACTCTTCAGTTTCATGTTTCACTTTTCTTGGTTTCTGTTTCTTCCACACAACCATCACGGATACAGAGTCACTAAGCTGCTAGTGATGACTGACTTTCCTCCACCAACGTTCTGTGTCATACTTTCCCCCCAACTCACCAAAGAATCCTAAGTCATTGTCTTTAAGAGGCTTCATGAAGTTTAGTAGAAATTTCATTTGACTGAAAGTCAGAAAGTTTCCTCTGGGCCTGCTGGATTTCCCTAGGTGCCTCAGGAACTGCTGCACAGGGAATGCCACACAGATAGGCCTGGGGTTTCCTGCTCTGCCTCACTCAGTTGCCTTGTTTATCTGTTTTCTCTAGACTGGATTAGAAAGCAAGCCTCCCAAGTAGATCCCTTCTGCACCCACCTAAAAGGGATGGACACAAAAATCCCTGAAAATAAGTTGAAATGGAAGAAACAACTTATCCAAGGGTCTCTCTCAGAGCGTGGTACTGGCTGAAGCTGGCAGGAATAAGTCCTCAGTAGTGGGAGCTGAGAGCTGCCTCTCACTTTGTCTTCCACAGCCTGCTGTTTGCTCAGGTTAACTCTTGATTCTTAAACTGCTTCCTAAAGGGAGTGAGTCCAGCTGAATAGAGGACCTTTATTTTGCTCAGAGGCTGGATGACTTCTGCCATTAGCATTTGATAGGTTTTTACTTTTCTACAGACAGCATTCAGCTCCTCCTTAAAAATGTTAAAGAAATATTAAAAGAATTAATTCAGTACCCAGTGTACAATGGGTTCAGTGGGCACTGAATTAGGAGCCTGAACAAAGATTTCTGCAGGTCTGGGTTCAATCCTGGTTTTATGTATTTAGGTCCCACGCTGAAGTGTGTAGAAATAAAGAGGCATCATGCCTATAATTCATTCTCAAGAGTTTCCATAGAAAAATTATATATGAACATTTACACAGAAACAGATACATGCAGAGAAAAGGATAAAGCAATGTTAAGTGTTAAAATTTGAGGAGGCTTGCAATTTTTTGGTAAGTCTAAAATTAAAGAAGCAATAATTTTAAAACTTAATTTTTAAAGAAAAAACACTAAAGGCTTCTTGACAACTTTGTAACTACCTGCACTAGATAATTTAAAATGTCCTTTCACAGTTCTATAATTATTATATTATATATAGCACATAATTATATTATATATTAAAATAATTATTATATAATTAATATTATATCATATATAATATAATAATTACATATATCATATATGATATAATAATTATATATTATATCATGTAATTGTATATTATATCATATATATAATTATATTATATTATATATAATATAGTGTATAATTATTATATCATATAATTATACATTATAACATATATGATATGTAATAGTTATATATGATATAATATATAATTATAATTACATGATAATTAATCATAATATATGATATAATGCAAAATATATATAATTATAATATATTCTAATTATATATGATATAATATATAATTATAATTATATGTAATATAATTATATATGATATAATAATATATGTAATAATTATACATGATATAATATATAATTATAATTATATGTAATATATTCATATGTAATTATATTACATATAATTATAATTATATATTATATCATATATAATTAGAATATATTATATTATAGATTGTATATTTTATTATAATTATTATAATATTATAATATTTCTTTGATCATGTGAGTCTAGATTCTTCCATAGAACAACTTATCAACTGTGGCGTTTGTCAAATAGGGCTTAGGTATAATTGGAGAAATCACATAAAATAAGAGTTATCTGAGATATCATTTTGTCGTTGTTGCCACTAGATTGCATTAGCATAGAAGACTCAGAATAGCTGTAAAATGTCTCAGCTTTGCAGTATCATGTGAGGCATGTTAGAGGCTGCTTGAGAGCTTTATTTGCTTTTTTTACAAATTTAAGGCAAATACAACACATTTTTAAGTACTGTGATTAATCAATTAAAGTGCATGCTAGAAAAAAGGTATAATTTGTTTGGAGGTTAATAGCTGGGAGTCTTCGAATAATCAGTACAAAAAAAGCCTGACAATAACTATGAATAGAAATAATGTGAATGGTCAAGGTAATGTTAATGAAGTATTAAACTAAAAGATGTTTTGTGCAAAGTCAAAAATTAAATTCTAGTAAATAGGAAAAAAGCAGTAGAAGATTTTTAAAGAACTAATTACCTTATTTTTTTTTTTTTGAAATAGGGTCACACTTTGTTACCCAGACTGGAGTGCAGTAGTGGGATCCTAGCTAACTGCAGTCTTGAACTCCTGAGCTCAAGCAATCCTTCTGCCTCAGTCTCCTGCATAACTGGGACTACAAACATGCACCACCATGCCCAGCTAATTTTTAATTTTTTTGTAGAGATGGGATCTCATTGTGTTGCCCAGGCTGCTCTTGAACTCCTGGCTTTAAGAAATCTTCCCACCTCAGCCTCCCAAAGTTATCTGATTATTGGTGTGAGCCACAATACCTAGTTTAATTTAACTTTTAATTAAAAAAAAAAGTTAAGAGTCCTGACACATCCAATTCCTACCACTTGTGTGAAGAACCTCTAACAAGATACTGTCTCAGCTGTTGGGTTTTGGATATTGGCTTCCAATTCCAGTATCCTACTCCTCATTTCCTTTCTTTCAAATGATGAGGTTTAATAAATGTCATGAAGTTAGTATATGAGTATACTTTTTCAGATTAGCAAATTAGAAAAAGAAATAAAATTAGGTTGTTTGATAGGAGACTTTTATTTAGAAACAGGTAGGCACAGTTTTTATATTTGATGCTGATATGGTTTGTCGGTGTCTCCACCCAAATCTCATCTTGAGTTGTAGCACCCATGATTCCCATGGGTTGTGGGAGGGACCCAGTGGGAGATAATTGAATCATGGTTCCCCCATACTGTTCTTGTGGTGATGAATAAGTCTCACAAGATCTCATAATTTTATAAGCTATTTCCCTTTTCTCTCGGCTCTCATTTTCTTTTGCCTGCCACCAGGTAAGATATGCCTTTTGCCTTCCAGCATGATTGTGAGGCCTCCCCAGCCACATGGAACTATGAGTTCATTAAACCTCTTTTTCTTTATAAATTACCCAGTGTTGGGTATTTATCAGCATGTATAAACAGACTAATACAGATACCTTTTAAAAAACTATTGAAGATGTCTTCAGGGGGCTTCTGAGCCAGACTTTCTGAATAGTTGTTCCTGTTCCACATACCTATAATGTTTCCAGCTGCTCCCAAACTGCTCTTCACTAAGACTTCTTATATTAACTATGAAATGAACGCCATTTCCCACTGAAAAAATGACTATAACTCATCATTTGATGCTTGAGAAAAAACAGGGGTATTGAAATATGCACACAACATCCTGAATGTTTTCCATGTCTGAGATTGTTCCTCAATAAAAATATTATGTGGACATCTTGAATTCAGGAAACTTTGCTACCACTGACATACTGAGATCAAAGAAACCACACATCTAAACACCAGAAGTTCATTAGAGTGAATACCAGCCCAATCAAAACTAGATAGGAAAATATTGGCTACTAATTTTGGTCAGGATCAAATAAGTTAAAGAAGCAAGAATAACTTGGAGTTGGGTCCCCACAGAGTAATGAACAGGTTACAAAGCAGTGAGAACTGAATCGATACAGGTTCCTCAGAATCTCTTGTGATTATATGTAAAGACATTAAGGTTTGGGATGATTTTGTAAAACTATTCTTAAAATTAAACTATAATCAGAATATTATTTTAAAATATAATCTATTTTCCCTCTTTAAATTATACTTCATTTGCATGCTGATGTGGAGAACTGGTTTTGAAAAGGAATTAAGTCCTTATGCCCTGATGATTTTGGTCACTCCTTCTGTGTGGCTATTTTGCTCATGAATTCTTTGTCCTGATCCATCACCTCTATGGTTTACTTCTATTTCTTCTGTAGACAATAATTTCCTTTTGGGAAAGTGCAGCTCTGGACATCTAAGTTTCCTCTACCCACCCTAGAAATCTGTGCCAAGTCAGAAAGACAGGATTTGGAAATTATGAAAAAGTAACTACAGGACACTTTTGTGAGATTGGGGTTAATTTTTCATAAGGACCCTGAAATTTCTTTTAGGTTTAGAGTTCTGGACATTTTCTAAAATGCTTTATTTTATGTTTTAGGTTGACAAAATTGAATGTACTTATTATGTACAACAAAATATTCTGAAATATACAGTATATACATTCTGGAATGGCTAAATTGAACTAATAAATATATGCATTAACTCACATAGTTATCTTTTTTTGTTGAGAACTCTTAAAATCTATTCTCTTGGCATTTTTTCAAGAATACAATGTATTGCTACTAATTATAGTCACCACATTCTACAATACACCTCTTAAACATATCCCTTCCATCTAAATGAAATTTTGTATGCTTTGACTAATGTCTTCTCAACCTTCCCCGTAATCTATTACTGCATTCCCTGGTAACCACCCATTCTACTCTCCACTTCTGTGGGTTCAACTTTTTTAATTCAATTTTTCATTTTTTTGTGGAAGTTTCAATTATTACAAACTATTGGGAGCAAATGAATCTTTCAATATGCCTCTTACTTGTGTATAGGTTTTTCCCCTTTTGGAAAGAATAGGGAGAACTATAAAGGCAGGAAAAATCAGCTCAACCTCACTGATGCCATCTGACACTATAAAGGGACTAAAAATTCAGAGTTAGCCTTTGAATTGTAGCTCTGAAATCCAGACCCTCAACATATACTGTTCAGAGAAGACCTCTTTGCCCTTCACTACACAATTTTTAGTGCCCCAACTTTAGTGAGTTCTCTTGAGAGACTTTTTTTAGGAGCTGTTGAAATGACAACTTAGACCAAAGTGTGTCTGCTGATAGCTTTTCCTCTCCATTTTACAATTTGTAGCTGTGTAACTAGAGACCTGTTCCGCAAATGCCTGAATTTTCCAACTCATATCAGAATTGAATGTGCAAAGAAGATATTACTTAAATTTTTGCCACTGAATTCTTTGTGCTTTCCCCCAAAGAATCTTAGCCAGCAACTAATTTTCTGGACAAGGGATCAAAAGTACTAAAAGTAGAAGAATCATAAACATTTGCCTCAACAAAGGGATTGACTTAAGTCTATTGAGTGGACTCCGCATTTCTTGTGCAGTGTGAAATGTTTAACATCCTCTGTCTGCCAGTTCTGGTTCTTTAGTTCTGCTCATTATATATAAAAAGCCTCCCTATCCCATTTTCAGCTTCCTTTCTTGTTTCTTTTAACAGAAATGCTGGCATGCAACTTATCTCCAGGAATAGCTCAGAGCTGATGCTCTCAATTTAGTCATGCGAATTACATTACATTTCTCTCCTCTTTGGAAACACTCTCCCGCAATCTCTGTACTCATGACCCCATTAGAGCTAGGTGATTTCAATCAGAATAAAACATATAGCTTTCTGTAACATATAGGAAGGACCATATTCTATTATAATATCTAATACCTTTCCAAGCTGAAAGAATAATATTGTTTATCTGGAAGAACATATTTTCCCCTGAAAAATAAGGTTTCGTATGTAAGGCTCGGCTTCAGTATATTAAAATGTATGCCTGTTTATTTTTTGGGTTAAAAGGTTTTCCAATAGTGACTATAACATAGAAGAATGATGGAACATTTTTAGCCATTTTTCATACTGGAAAATATTTACTAGTAGGTGTTATAAAACATACAAAAAAGAATACAAGAGAGTTGTTGAATGGCTTTTTACTTCTCACCATATAACTCTATTTCCAAATCTTTTTACCAGTAATTTTTGAAAATATAAACATTTTTTTCTTTTAGATAACTTACCTGTTCACATGAGCAAAATGAGGGTAGAAACATTAGCTCTGCATGCCATTTTGATAATAGTCCATAAAACCAGTTCTGTATTTTCTAAGGAATGTTTTCTCAACTGGTATTTAATGAATTATGAAACTTTTGGTCCTAAATATGGGTACATGTGCCCGTTTCCCTGCTTTATCAGACAACATTTCAAGAAATCTGTATACTTACAGAAGCACAGTTTTCAGACTTGTCTTCTATAAAACCAATTTGGCAGGGCATCCTCTGATTCTGCAACCAGTAGTCTGTTGACTCCAGCAGGCTGTTGCTGCGAAGAACCTGGGGGAACCCAGAAAACCTCAGTGCTTGTTCTGCAATGCTTTCTATCTAAACAGCAGCCTTTTTTTCTTATATATATATTTAAAAAACCTGTAGGTGTTTATTTTCCTCAGAACTTCTGGGTGTTAGAAAAAATTTGCAGGATGATAGCACCTCTAAAATATGTAAAATATCCAACCAAGAGTTAGCTTTGAGAGAAATACTTAATGTTAACATGGATGTTCTCTCATCAAATCCAACACCTGGAAATGTCAATGTGTGCAGCTTTCGTATAATTTGCAATCAAATGGTTGTTTTGAGGATATGACTCTACGGGTGATGGGGATCGAACTTCATTTAGTGTTAGTGTTCTTTCACACTCCATAAATATTTTCAATTAACAAAATGTGGGCTTTTTCCTTTGATGTAATATTGATTCTTCAGTTCTTTAGCTCTGGTAACAAAGCTTTGAAATAGTGTACAATTTTTCTAGAACACCTAGGGTACTATGTTAATTTAAAAAGTTATTAGAAATAACTTAGAAATAGATTGCATAAAATACCATTTGCCATGTAGAAATAGTACAGCATGGCAAAAATAACTGGGATACATGAATTAACAAAACCAAATATGATTTACAAATGTCTTATTTCTGGATTTGGGTTTTTGTAGCAAGGAAGAGCAAGTATATTTTGGAGCTGAGATATTTTGAAGATGAAATATTACAAATAATTGCTAATGTGTCTTTAAATTATCTAAATATTGACGGGGCATGGTGGCTCACGTCTGTCATCCCAGCACTTTGGGAGACCAAGGCAGGAGGATCACCTGAGGTCAGGAGTATGAGACAAGCCTAGCCAACATCGTGACACCCTGTCTCTACTAAACATACAAAAAATTAGCTGGGCATGGTAGCCTGAGCCTGTAATCCCAGCTACTCGAGAGGCTGAGGCGGAATAATTGCTTGAACCCAGGAGGCAGAGGTTGCGGTGAGCCGAGGTCACAACATTGCACTCCAGCTTGAACAACAAGAGCAAAAGTCTTTCTCAAAAAAAAAAAAAAAAATTCAAATATTGTATAACATTTTCTTCATCTTTTCAAAGATTTCCAATGCTTTTCTGGTACCCTCTACTTTATTAGGGTATATGTCTGCTAATACTTGACTACTACTTTCGCTAAAAGCAACATAACAGATTTAATCAGTTTGGTTAATGCCAGTAAAATTGGATGGTACTTCAATTATATTTCATTTGTACAACAAAAGATTGTCTTCTCTTTTTCTGTAAAGATAGAAATATATTACTTTTAGTCTCTGAATACAGTGAGCTAAATCTAATTCTGACACATTTTAGATGAGTAACGCTACTTACCTAAAAAAGGACAAAATTTATTAACAATAAATTTTATTATTATTTATAGTGATATAAAATATAATTATATATCAAAATTATATCATTTATCATATTAATGATAAACTTTCATTAGTAAATTTTCATCATTCTTTCCCAGAACAGTACAAAGAGACCCTTTGTGGATGAGCAAGTAATTGAATGATGAACTTTAATTATTACTGCCGACTGACATTGGCTAGGGAATGTCTCAGTTCTCTAAATATTTTACCTAAACTGGTTCTTCACGGGTGGGCTGGGACCCCTCAGGATGTCCCCAACATCCTTCAGAGAGTGCAGCAGTCAAACTACTTTGAAAATAATACTAAGACATTATGTTCCCTTTTTGCTCTCATTGTCTCATGTATATTCCATGGAGTTTTCCAGAGGATACATGATGTGTGACAGCACAACAGACTGAATGCAGAGGCAGCTAGGCCAGCTCAGTTGTCTCGTATCAAGTCAGACATTAAGAGGATTTGCAGACATGTAAATTGAAATCTTCTCACTAAAGGGTTTTCTTTGTTTTGGAAAACAAATATTTTTCAAAAAAGTATGTTATACAGGATAATATGTTTAATATTATTTTTAAATTATTTTGTCAAATAATAAATTCTTATCTAAAATTGTTATTTGAAAAGAAAATGAATAAAAAATGTCTTAGCTTTAATTTGTAATATGGAAATTAGCAAGAAGTATAATCCATACAAACAAGAACTTCTTGAGGTCCCTAACATTTTTCTTACAGTACAAAATAATTTTGAGTTCAAAAAACATTGAGAACCATTGACACGGATGAACTTTAGTTAAAGTAGAAAAAGGCTCTAATTCCACATGCACTTTCTGCCATTCACGCGACTTTCTCTTTTATTTCCAGCATAGAATAGAGTTTAAGAGCAGCGACCTTAGTGGTCTGACTGGGTTGAAATCCAAACTTGGTCATTAGTAGCAGGATGACCTCAAACAGATGACTTGAGTTTAAGTTTCCACAGCTGTGAATGGGGATACTACTCATCTGCTGGGCTCATTGGGGGTATTCACTGAGATGATATATGTGAAACGCCGTGCCACGGAAATGGTAAGTTAATCTCTCAGAACTTGGTTTTTACTGTTACTATTTGAAGGTGTCTGAGGACAAAAGAACATTGGATGCTTTCTATCTGAAATTAGAGGACTGAAAATATGTCATATGTGAGAAGGCAAATTTTCTTTAGCAAACATTCTGGTCTATGGTATAATTTTAGTTATGCATTTTGCAGTATTAACAGTTACAGCTACTATTTTTGCATGCTCAGAATATGTTGAAGTTGTGCTAAAATTTCCATATTATATGTATTTTTACTTTTTCATTTAATCTTTTTTGCAATGCTATAAGGTAGGAATTATTTAAAGATATAAATCTTTACAGAAATTTTCAGGTTGAAAATGAAGACCTTGAGTCTCAGAGAGATTTGAGTTTCTGCCCCAAGTTGCTCAGAGCCTGACTTTGGACATGAAATTACTGAACAGGGCTGTCTAATATACCCACACAAATGGGTATGATTTGGGGTATGTTTCCAAAAACTTATGTGCATCTAATTTTCATAAATAAAACTACATTTTCCTATGGACTTCCATTTTAAAGTTAGTTTTCTATTAGGGAAATTCTGAGGTGACAATTTTCTTGAAGAGAGGGAACTTTTTGTGATATAAATTATAATGTGATTGATCTAGTTGCAAAGTATTATCAGTATTTTAATTTCTCAACGGAAAGCATGATTTTACATCGACTTGAGTTATCTTTAAGCAAACCGATGCCACCATGCTTCTGCTCATTGCCTTTCTGTGATCCCTAGATTTTGGAACACCCATCAATAAAACAAAGCACTCATTAACGCTGCATCATAAGAACATTCAAGATTTAAAATACAGGCATCAAATGAAATACCAGTTAATAATGCCTAACAATGCAATTTAAGAAATATTCCAAGAATCACTTCTTAGTCATTCTAAAGCTCACCACTCAAAATTATACCCTGCCCCTTGTCTACATTCTGATATATTTAGGATGCATAATACCATGGTTACAACAAAATATTGCAACAGAGAAAAGCAACTGTCACTTATCAGCCTTAGGAAGGGGACAGAGTTCAGACACAATTCACTTGGTGCTTTCAGAACATTGGTGGCCTGGTTGGGTACATTTTCCTGGTGAAACAGACAGGCAGAGGGGGACTTGCTAAAACTCATCAGTCTGAAACCTTCCATTGCGAAGATTCCAGAATTATGGAAGGGGCTGTCTGAAGATGAGGCTAGTTAGGAGAAGAGCTGGCTACCTGTGGGATTTCACCTGCATTTAACTTCTCTAGTAGAGAAATATGCACGATCCGCCAAGTCTTCAGCAGATATTTTAAAGGCATTTATTTTTTTGCACATATTTTAAAAACAAATAATAACTAAAAGTATACAGAGACCTTCCTCTGTCCTATCCTAGATGTGAGGAAAATGTCAAGTGCTTTAGGGACCTGCTCATTCAACGAAGAATTTTAGAAAGATTTCTCATTTGACTCTTGCATTTCCCTAGGATACTGTGTCTCTTCCCTACAGCACATTTTTGCTTTAGAAGAAACATAAACAGCAGAATAAGGAACTGGAATTTAAAATAAAACCTGAATCTTGCTATGCTTAAGAAGAAATGTTTGGAAGAGAGATTCTTTGTTTGGTGAGAATATTCATAAGCCACATAAATGTAACTTCAAAATTTTAATTTTATCATTTTTAAAAATTAGTTTATCTGATTATATTAATAAATAAGATATATTTTCCATAAATTTCATTAATATTTAGATAATTCATTATTAAATACTTATATTCTTTAATTATTGACCAAATAATAATACGTTTATTGAGAACTGTCTAGGCTATGTCTTGACCTACACTATTATCTGAATTGAATCTCTAGGCTTCTGAGGTAGATTCTCGGGGCTAACATAGGTAAGGTCCTTAAAACAGTGCCTGGTGCATCCTACATGCCCAGTAAGAATTAGCCATCATAATAGTTATTATTTCCTTTGCCTAGGCTTAGAGAGATCAATAATTTATTCAGTTTTTGCAGAACTAGAATTTGGGTCAGGCTCCCGGACATTAAAGCATCCACTAAGGCAGTGTTCCATTGAATTTATACAGTTTCTCATTTTCAGGTTATACCAAATCCCAGTCTATGCATTTACCTATTTCTCTCTTTCTCTGAACTTAGGTGTGTTCATGAGGTTTAAATTCCGGTCCTGCCTCCTTGTTAACTGTGTAGTTAAGTCCACTAGCTCCCCACCTCCCTTTGCCTTTGGTAAACAATTAAAGCAAATGATCTGAAGGCCAATTCTATAGCAAACAAACATCATGTAATTCTCCTCCTCCCTTACCCTTTCTCTCCTCCTCCCTCTCCCTTTCTCAGATAGTATACACTGAGAGCCAAATAGGCAAAGAGAATAAAAATGCAGACTTCAGTAAACCACTTAGTATCACATATTAAGCAATTTTAGCCTGCGAGAAGCTTTCAGTTTCATGGCTTGGACGAATTATTAGGAAAAGAAGAATGCTTGAAGGAAGAATAGGTGCTTGAGAATTTAATGATTTTGAAGTTTATGAATATATTCTCCTTGCTGAGAGAGTTGCTTTCTGAGAGGGAAAAGAGAAAAACTCACCAGGCTCTCAATGGCTCATTTATTTATCTGCTATTTTTAGTTATGGATGGACTTACTTATTTTAGACGAAGAGCTAATAATGAATGTTTTGTGTGGTCACAAATTTGAAATAATAACGGCACATTTTCTTTTAAAATTTCATGAGTTCAGTATATAAGGTTAGGGAGATAGTTGCTCTACATGACAGGTACTTTTCTTTTTACACAGAGAACTAAGTTGCAGAAATACAGTGTTGATTAGACACAGAGGGAGAAATAGACTCTTAGTAACCTGGATGTAGCCCCAAACATCACTGAGCAGTGTCTTAATATTTTTTTAAAAGTAATTTAAATTGGAGAAGACAGTGAGTTGTGGTTAGTCATGGAGATTTGGAGGCAGAACTGAAATTGGATCCCATTTCATCTCATTGGATGAACTTGGGCAAGTCGTTTAACTTCTCTGGGACTTAGTTTTTGCATCTATTACGTGAAGATAATTAAAGGCATTTCAGAAGTTTATTCTAAGGATCAAATGAGAAAATGATTGTAAAGGGCTAACCTCAACAGAGTAGGTAATTGATACATGGTTGCTATTAGTATCAGAAATGTTGTAAAATTTAGAGAGTATCTGTTTCATTGAATATTTTCTTGACCTCTTCGCAACATTTGACAATTCCTCATAGTTTATTTATTATTTGTGATGTGCCATTCTCATTTTTCTCCTCCTGCTTCTCTACTCTCCTTCAGTCAATATCAGTTAACAAATGCTCATTGAGCTCTTTTGATGTCAGCACTGAAAATATTAAGATGACACTCTACTAGAGGAAGAACAAGCACTCAGATTGTGATAAAGAAAATCAGGTGCTCTGATCAATGACAGTCCAGGTCAGCTATCACCAAGGATGGACTGGTCAGTTCTACCTAGGGGAAGGGATGGGAAAGGGCTTTGTCCTTGACTAGAGTGTTGAAAGGTGGATCTGTGTTGTCTGGATGTATGAGGGCAGGTGGAGAAGACATGTCTCTCTTTTTAGCTAGTTTTTCTTCCCCAGTGCCCTAAATGTAAGTATTCCTTATAGTCTGGTCTTCAGTGTATTGGTCTATCTGCTCTCATCAATCATATGGAGTCTCAGGGAATTAATTACCACATGGATGGATGACTTGCTGCTCTACAGTTCCAGCTTTAACCTTTCCGTAGAACTTGGCTTTTTATACTTCTGTTAGTTGTGACTTTTGGATTTCTTGCTATCACCTTGGACTATTCATGTCTACATACAAACTCCCTCCCTCCCCACTTCCAGTGCCTAAAAGAAACCTGATTTCCTGATTTCCCTGTTTGCATTCGATGTCAGGACAATTCTCTCATTTATCGTGGCTTGAAAATTTGGTGCTTTCTGGAACATCTCTTTATCTATTTCCTGTCTTATAGTCTGCTCTCCAAAGTTTAATTTGGAGAGCAAATTACTTAACAATGAGCAGTTACTTAGGTTCTTTCAATTACTTAAAAAATAGCAATTTATTTAGTCCATACCATGATTACTCTCCAGGTAATACAACAGTGAGTAATACAAAACTGGTGTCCATTTTTTATGATAACTTAAAATTTGGCATGAGAGCTCCAGAAAATAAAGGAGCATTGAAGCACACACTTAATTACACATTGTGGTAGGTATCATGAAGAAATAAAGAAAGCGCAGCAATGGAGAATAAAAGGGGTGGGATTGTTACGGTCTGAATGTTTGTGTCCTCCACTCACAGGTTAAAATCGAATCCCCAATGTGTTGGCATTAAGAGGTAAGGCCTTTGTGAGGTGATTAGGTTACAAGGGGGTCTGTCCGCAGGCATGGAATTCGTGCCCTTTTACAAAAGTCTTGAAGGCTTTTTGCCCTTCCTTCTCCCAGATGAGGACATGGCAAGAAGGCACCATCTATGGAGAATGAGCCTTCACCAGACACTGAATCTGCTGTTTCCTTGATCTTGGTCTTCCCAGCCTCTAGAACGGTGAGCAATACAATTGTGTGATTTGCAAATTATGCAACTTAGTGTATTTTGTGATACCAGCTCTAGTAAACTCAGAGATGATGCTTGAGAAGGGACCTTAGGGAAGCTTGGCACACACAGGGGTCCTATGTATTGGTATTGCAATTCTCTCATCTCTCCGTCTTCCTTATCTCTGAAATCCATCTAGCTCACTAAAACCAAAACAAAGGATAAAAATGTAAGCTTTGAAGACAAACCTGTTTTCAAATTCCAATTTTTCCATGAATGAAGTGTTACCTAAGTCATGTCACTTAACTTCTTTGAGACTCAGTTTTCCCACCTATGAAATGAGGGTAGTATTTCTACTCACAATGAGGAATCTTTTTGCAGACATTAGAAATAATGAGTGCACATAGTGTCTGACTATTTCAAGTGCTCACAAATAGTAGCTATTGTTATTATTAATATTATTACTGATGTTATATAATTCTCTCGTAAGACTTTAACTTCATTTGATTAACTGATCCAATAAATATGACTGAGGAACTTCTAATCCTGTCAGAAACTAAGGTAGGTTTTGCAAAACCAGACAGAAGGACAATATTTGCTGTAGGTTTTGCCAAACAATAGGCTATCATTCAAGCCAGAACAGATGCTAATCCAGCTCTCTCCTGCTTATCATTTGATGAACAGAGACTAAGTCCCAATGTTTAAGAAACAGCATTTTGCCCAATTTAGATGTTTTCTAGGCTTTGTCTCAGATTATCTCCCACCATAAATGCTCTGCTATAATCCACTGGTTTACTAAACAGCTCTACCACACAGCCTTTATGATGCACACATTTTTTCATATTATTCTACCTGTCCCCTGAAGTTTTCATCAGTGTTCTCCCCCAACCCTCAAGATATAACCGAAACTGAGCCTGCCCTGATATAATTATTTCTCTGTTCTTATAATGTCTTCGTAAAACCAGCAAAATTTTTTCCTCAGACTATTGAAAGGTGCACACTTCCCAATTTATATGAGTATTACATAAGTATATACATATCTTATTCAATTTGTGTCCCCCACTTTTCTCCATACATACTCTTGGTACTGAGCAGCTGTTTGCTGTTTGACCTCAAAATCTTAGATTTGTCATAATAGAAATTTGCAATTTTCCTTTTCAATGAGTGTGTTTGCAAATTAAAATCTGTGAGTTTAAAATAAATCATGATTTATTCAATACAAACACAATTTAAATGTTCAACTTACGTCACAATAATGTTTTATAGTTCTGCAAGGCTTTTATTTCCCTCGAGGATTTTATGAAAATGTAACAAAGAATTTTAATGTTGTAAAGAATTCCCACCTTCTAGTCCTGTACTATCAAAACATTTCATTTTCTGATCACTGTAAGCATAAAGATATGAACATCCTCAAGGCTTTTAAGAGGGAGAAATTTTACACATAAAAGCTCTATTTGGTTAAAGTCTTTATTATGATTAATGGTAAAACACTACTTAAAATTAATTGTATAGTGTCACCAGAACAAGGAATTCACTCTTCTTTTAAAGACAGAAATTAATTATTTACTCTCTTCACCACATCCTCCTTCTCAAACAGGTGGACTCAGTGAAGTTAAGATACGCTGAGATATTGACACATTGATGCTCTCTGCTGTCTGGAGACTAGATACACAGGACCTGGGGTGGCCATAGGGCAAGCATCTGTTACTCAAGGGTTCCAAACAAATATTTAAATATGTGTTATGACGTGGAAAAGTTCTGGAGGCACTGTCTGAAGGCATCTGCTTTTATACTTATTTTAGTCATTCTAACAGGTACATAGTGGTATTTCATTTCACCATCGTTTATTTTCCCTTACCTTTTAAATATACTTTTACACTTAAAATTTTAACTTAGATTCTGTATTGTCTTAAATCACATTTAACAGTATGTGGAGAGAAAAAGCAAGAGGAGCAGAAAAATAAAGAGAGTCAGAGAAGTCCATTGGAAGAGGCATTGGCATCACTCAGAGGAGACCCTCCAGGCTCCTGTTCCTGTTCTAGACTCTTTCTAGGGCACTAAGTTACATTTTCTTTTTTTTTTTTTTGAGACGGAGTTTCGCTCTTGTTACCCAGGCTGGAGTGCAATGGCGCGATCTCGGCTCACCGCAACCTCCACCTCCTGGGTTCAGGCAATTCTCCTGCCTCCCGAGTAGCTTGGATTATAGGCACACGCCACCATGCCCAGCTAATTTTTTGTATTTTTAGTTGAGACGGGGTTTCACCATGTTGACCAGGATGGTCTCGATCTCTTGACCTCGTGATCCACCCGCCTTGGCCTCCCAAAGTGCTGGGATTACAGGCTTGAGCCACTGCGCCCAGCCCTAAGTTACATTTTCTTACACAAGAAGACTGCGATGTGAGTGGTTCAACTGGATTTGAATAGTGAATGCTAAAGATGGGGAAGAGATGACTGGAATGAAGGCAGGTGCTAAGGCACTGTGACCTATTTTCTTGGCAACATGACATCTTTACTGCAGGTAACATTTTCTTGATAGAGATACCACATTCCTATAGAATTCAATTTTGATGTGCAAAGTTCTATGAATTTTGAGAAATGCTCATGGTTGTGTAACCGGCAGCACAATCAAGGTATAGAACAGTTTCATCACCTTCCTCAAATCCCTCCTTCTCCTTTGTGTTAAATGTATCCTTAAGTCCCACCCCCTGGCAACCACTGATCTGATTTCTTTCCTTTTCTTTCTTTCTTTTTTTCTGTAGAAAGTGAATTAAAAAAATTGCAAAATTTTATTGGTGCATTGAAAAGAGGACCTGAATAAGTGAAAAACTGTGACATATTAAGGGAAAAAATGGTGACATATTAAGAGATAAAAAGACAACATTTAACTTTATTCTAATTTATTAATCTGATTTGTATCACTGGACAATATTTTGATTTATTCTAATTTATTGATCTGATTTGTATCCCTAAAATGTTGCCTTTTCTAAAATGTTATGTGGATGGAGTAATATAATATGTAGGCTTTTATAACTTGCTTCTTTCTCTCAGCATCATGAGTTTGAGATTCATATATATTATCACGTAGATGAGTAGTTGTTCATTTTCTTTTATTGCTGAGAAGCATTCCATTCTATGGAGATACACAGATTTTTTTTTAAAGCTATTCACTAGCTGAAGAAAATTTGGGCTGTTTCAGTTTGGGGCAAATATAAATAAAGCTGTTATAAAGGTTTACCTACTGGTTTATGTCTAAATTTAAGGTTTTGCTTTTCTTGGGCAAGTACCCAAGAGTGAAATTACTAAGTCATATGGTAACTTTATAAGAAACTGAAAAAATGTGCTTCAAAGTGGGTTTACCATTTTCCATTTCCACCAGCAAGGTATGAAAGCCCAGCCTGTCCCGTATCCTTGTCAGCATTCAGTGTTGTCAATTTTTGCTTTTAAATTTATTTTAGTAATTCTAACAGGTGCAGAGTGGTATTTCATTGTGGTTTGTTTTCCTTTCAATTTTAAGATATCTTTTTTCTTTTCAAGACACCTTTAAAATAAAAAATTTAGCATGGATTCCATATTGGCTCGTTTCATATTCAAAAGTATTAATTAGACTCTATATTTAATGTTAACTTTGGAATGCTATTATGAAACAAGGATAATGCCAACCGTATTAAGTTTTCAATCATTCTTCCAGTCAACTTTTTATTGAGCACCTGCTGTCTGTGCCAGGCACTCTGCACTTAACTGGGGTATTGGGGAACAAGACAAGAATGAAAAAACAGCCTTATTTTCATTCTGTTGTAGAAGGACACATCATAATCACATAAATTATAAATAAGCATATATGTCAGTTAATGATAACTACTATGAAGATAAATAAAGCCAGACAAAGGGATAAGGAAATAAGGCATGCTATTTTTGAAAGTATGTCTTGACAGGGCTTTCTAAGGATGACATTGAGCAGAGATTGGAATGAAGTGAGGAGTCAGCCACACTCCCATCTGAGGGCAGAGCGGCCTCCCAGGCAGAGATTACTGGGGAGAGCAAATGTTCGTAGCAGGAGTTTGCATGGTGTGTCTGAAGGACAGTAAATGGCTGGTGCAGAATGAGTGGTGGAGGAAGTGGTGGGAAATGAAGGTTCCCAGTAGTGGAAAAAAAATCTTTTATCTTTCACTGAAAAGAAATTCATTGCTGAGCTGGGTCAGATATTCTTTAATACCTCGAAGCACTCTAAGACTTTAAAAAACTTTCTTACTATAATTTTGCAAAGTTTAGTCACTGGCTTAATTAATGTTTAATTGCTTACTTAAATATTTTATAACAGTTTAAAAGCCTAGTACACACACACACACACACACACACACACACACGCTCATGCAGGACCAGAAGTCAGGAGGTTTTGTGTAATTTTATACATTTAACTTCATGCTGATTTAGGCTATGCCATAGCAAACTTTCTGAGAATTCTATAGTCTTTTGTTTTTCACTCTGGGATATAAATACTTTCCCATATTTCACAGAGAAACTGTGTAATGCCTATTTAAAGCACACTGAACTACTAAGAAGAAACAATGAAAGAAACTGGAAATAAAATTATTGTGGAAGAAAAAATTGGCATCAGAAACTCAGGGTGTGGCTTCCATTTCTCAGAAGGTTTAATTAAATGTTAGGATAACATTTTTCTTGTAATGATGATTTTACTGGATGACTGCCTGAGTTCTTGTGTATTAGCCTCCTTTGACAAAAAGGAGAAATGGCTTCCAAGGTGAGTAAGTGTGTTATTCATACGACATATTCTGTAATTCTATATGATTGGATGGAAAGCATTCATGCATTATACCAGGATATGCATCCTGGCCCAGGGTAACATACAAAGTCTCTACATCACATGTATGGGGACATGAATTTCAAAGAACGGATGCCTTTTGTTCATGAAGCATCTCCATTTTGTACTCAAATTACATCCTTATGTGACATTTGTCAGAGATAAATGCTCCATAAAACAGTGTAATTTATATTTATTTGCCAGAAGCAAACTTAGACCAGATATATATTGCAAAAAGCATTTCATAGGTAAGGACTGTCCGACTAGAAATACACAATTAGTTTATCTGAAGGTCATTCATTAGTATGTTTATCATGAGATGACAATTTTACCTTTTCTCTTATCTGGGAGTCTTTCCCCCTATCCCTCTTCTGCAGTACAGGGAGAGAGAGAATGAATGGTAGGCTCACTACTAACCATTTCCTTCCCAACCCTTCCAGCCAATCATGCCTTTGAGCTGGTGAATTCTCCTTGATAATGAAGAACGATTTTGTTCCAAAAGCTAAAAGAGCTCCATTATTTTATCATACTTTTAAAATAATGGTACAAAATTTCTAAATTTTCTTAGGTGTCAATGGTATAGTGCAGGTAGACGAGTTAGAGCTTGGGAACTGATGAGGACTGGAAAAGGAGGGTCAGGCCACACGGCTTCCGTCCTATCACACAGATGTCAGCTGGCTGAAGAAGGCTTTGAAAGTTGATAAGAGCTTTATCCACATGAATGCGATAGCTGACTTTGAGTCTCAAGTATAAGATGCAAGAGTTACAAAAACAGATACACTCAGGAAATGTAAATATAGTATAATTTATGAATGATCAGCAATGGTTTAAGCGGAATCGAGTTAGACGCATAAATAGAGGACAGCTGATTAATTGCTATTTAGAGTCAGTATAATGCTATAATATTTATATTATCAGTGAAGGGAATGTGATTTTAATGTTAAGAGAAGGAAAATATGAGAAGAAACACACATGTAGGAAGATATATAAAGTGCATGAAAGCCTTCTATTGACTGAATTCTTTTGTGTTGGTATGTAAAATATAGGTAGCACAGAAATGGCCACTGGACAAAGGAACAGTGGATTTAATCTTGTGTATTGGTGCATGCCTTTGGACTGTGGCAGTTAAAATATAAGTGACATGGCTGGCTGCAGTGACTCAAGCCATTGATCCCAACACTTTGAGAGGCCGAGACAGGAAGATGACTTGTGACCAGGAGTTCAAGACCAACCTGGGCAGTATAGTGAAACCCTATCTCTACAAAATAATAAAAATAAAAAGGAAGCCAGGCATGGTGCTTTGCACCTATAGTCTGAGCTACTCGGGAGGCTGAGGTGGGAGAATCACTAAAGCCCAGGAGTTGGAGGTCACAGTGAGCCATGATCACACCACTGCATTCCAGGCTGGGTGACAGAGCAAGCTCCGTTGCAATAAAATGATAAGATGATAAGATAAGATAAGATAAGATAAGATAGATAAGATAAAATGAGTCAGTTCTTTGTTCTCTGACTCCTCTCTTCTTGGGAAAAAGCTACAGGAAACAACAGCCTTTTAAGATGCATGCAGATGAGCACATAATCTGTGAAGGGATACATTTTCTTCTTGGATGCTTTCCATCCTGGAGAGTATGAGTCCTGATATGAGTCTTTCAGAGTGAGTTTCCTTCTGAAGAGGCAGAGATGTGCCTAATGAACGTACGTGAAGGAGAGGGCTCACTCGAAAGGATCAGGAGCCAGAGGGTGTCTTTTAGAGAGGTGTTCCAGTTCATCTGAGCCATGTTTTTCCTTCCCACTTTGACACTGGCAGGACTGAAAACGGGCACTTTAATCGGAAGGGTGAGTCTGGCAGGATATGAGAAAGATGGGTGATATGAGGACATGTGGGGAATGTAGTGTCTACTGCAGACTACTCTGCTGGGAATTTTTCTTAGAGGAGGGACTGAAAGAAAACAGAGGAAGTCCTGAGGCCAGTGATCGGAGCAGGGCTGGTGAGACATTTTTTTTAAGTACCCAAAGATAGAAAGGAGAATTTTTTAATGCCAGATTAGATGTATTCAATGTAAACTCGTATTTCTAGATAGAGATATTTTATACATAATATACAAAAGATTTGGGGTAATGACCACAGGAATTCAGAAAAACAGATCACTTGCCTAGCTCTAGTAGTACAGCATCAGCTTCAATTCCACAAAATGTTCTAAGCTATTTTGGATTTTCAGAGTCCCCCTTTTTTTTTTTTTTTATAAAAAAGTAAAAGCATGCAGGGTCCTTTCAGGGGTTCTTCATCTATAGCAGAAAGGATGCCCAAGGAACTGAGTGTAGAGAACAGAACAAGCCTGGCACATTGGAATTGTCACTACTGTATAGGAAAACTGCTGGAGGCATTGAGAAATGGACAGAGTTCAGAGTCCAGAATAGAAGTCGTCAAACATACTGACTTCAGGATAAGAAGCTGAATTGTATTCAAACTGCAAAACAAGCCATAACTGATGGTTTAAGTCTTCCCACCATTTTCCAGAGGATGAGCCCTCCATGCAGCACAGGCAGCCCCACCTCTCTGTTTCTGTGTGGACCTGGTTGCCTTTAAGATGAGAAAAGCCAGTCTTGACCTGCTTTTGCTGAAGGAAGAGAAAATGAGCCCCAATCAAAGCTTTTATTATTTGCGTTCTGTCCTCAGTACAACCCTGATGTTGATGTGCCTCAGGGCATACAGAAGTTTCCTTAGATGGCGAATGACATTGCCTCCAGACGGAATGTTGTGTCTGGGTCTTTAGATGCGACTGGGCTGAATCTGGAGTCACGGATTCTTCTCCTCTCTGTCTCCCAGTGCCTTCTTCCCAGTGGTCCCAGATGTTCCACCATTCATAAATATCTTATCCTAAGTAGTCATTCTTCTGCTCATTCCTTACGGTCAAAGAGTTCTCCTAATCTTGACTGCCAAATGTATCTCACCCCAGTTTCTTTTTCTCTCCACCACTACACCTACACGGGTTTCACCTCCCCTCCCCTCTGCTATCCCCCTCTCCACCAAGTATTCCCCTCCTGGCATCCCAGATTGCAAGCTGTCTTTGATTTAAGAAATTCTCTTGAAAACTATCAGATTAGCTTTCTTTAAACGTCACTTTTAGTAGGATAATTTTCTATGTCTTTTCTCACACACATCCCTGTTTCTTCAATGCTTCTGATTGCTCTTGCAGAATGATGATAAAACAGGACTTCTAGCTGTTTGGCAAAAATTAGCTAGGCCATTCTGTAGTGTCAGAATCCCACCTGAAGACCACTGACAGGCTGCTAGACCAGAAGAGCATGTCTAAAGACTTGATGCTGGTTTTTACTGCAGGGGGAGATTCTCGTGTCTTCCTTCTATAGAAAGGTGAATAAGCTCAATAATGCTGATTTTTATTTCATTTCATTTATTCATTTTTAAAGCCTTTGCTTCTTTGAGAGAAACAGCTTCTACAAATATAGAATATTATATCTATTTTCCATTATGTGAATATTTAGCTTTGAAGCACAGTGAAAGTACTTCTTAGCTTCTCAGAAGTATTGCTGGGGCTCTTGTCCAAGAGTGATGAAATTCTGACTAATAAAAGTGTCTCTAGAGATAGAGATCAGATTGTGAAAAAGCCTTCCAATCTGTATGCCTGTGCCTGAACACATTAATTAAATTGCTTTCATTAATTACATCTTATCAAAAAGATATGAGCTTAGATGAAAGTGTATTTCGCAGAATAAAATGAAACATCCAGGGACATCCATTCTGTCATTCTTCAGAGATATCCTTGCCACTGTTGACAGCAAATTTAAGTCAGTTTAAAGGGGGCATCATGGCCAAGAATGCTCTTGAAACTTCAAAAAACTGTTCTGATGTCATATTAAGATCGAACTCTGCCTCTGGGAACCTGAAGTGTTTTCAGTCTGCTGCCTTTGATAAGTCCAAGTTTAAGGCGGATTTAATTAACATGACATGAAAAGAGAAGAGAAGGATATTCCAGGTGTTGATTTTTCTTCAACAATTTTTTCCTCACATGAATCCTATTCAGAGACTTGGTTTCACTATATCCCAAATAGCAAACCTTTAGTCTGTGATGTAAAGTAAAGATTGAAAATGCCCAGCTGTTGTGGAAATATAACATTGAATATAATGCTTTAGGAGGAAAGGAAAATCTAACAGATATTCAATATAACGGAGGCACACTGCATGCTATGTTTATCTTAGTTTTTTAATATCAGTTAAATAGAGACTTTCATTGTTTAAAAGATTACTTATTTAGCACAAACTAATATTCATTAAGCATCAACTATGTGCCCAGGGCCTACACAAACATTTTTGTATGTAAGTATCACACTAACCTCAGAGAATCTGAGTCAGGTTGCGTCACTGGCCTAAACTCATACAGCAAGAAGAGAAACCTGGGATCTAATTCAGGTCTCTCAATTCCAAGTCCTAGATTGATACACAACATCCCACTGCTGCTCTGGAGATAACGGTTTTTTTATTTATTATAAAGAGACTAGGAAGAATTTTCACCTACTTTTAAACAAATATAAAAGGGTAACACATATAATCATTTAGCTTGTTTAGTGTAAAATCCCTAAGATTCAGTTTAGCAATGGTGGTTGTATTTGTCTTATAAGGAGGAGTAGTTGGGCTGGGCGTGGTGGCTCATGCCTGTAATCCCAGTACTTTGGGAGATCAAGGCCGTGAATCACTTGAGGTCAGGAGTTAGAGACCAGCCTGGCCAACATTGCAAAACCACATCTCTACTAAAAATACAAAAAGAATTAGCCAGGTGTCACTGTGTACACCGGTAATCCCAGCTACTTGGGAGGCTGAGGCAGGAGAAACATTTGAACCCAGGAAGCAGAGGCTGCAGTGAACTGAGATCGCACCACTGTACTCCAGATTGAGCGATAGAGCAATACGTCTCAAAAACAACAGCAACAACACACACACAAAAAAAGAAGAAGGAGTTATTGTATGAAATGGAGGCATCAGACAATTATTATGTGAAATATAATTCAAGGGATACTAGGGGGAGAACCTTAGGGCTCCCTACCCAGCAGCTCTTTTCCATTTTCTTCTTGTAATATTTTGTAATTCTATCATATTAAATGCATTGTTTTGGGAAATCATATTGCACACATTAAAACTGCCCCTGCGTCTCAGTGCACATAATTAGGGTGACATAGAAGTTAGCTCACATGTCAACTTGGATGGATTGAAAGTGTTTGTTTAGAGCTTCATAATAAGTAGAATTCTGAGTTTGTGCCCAAGTTCAATAGGCTCAATTACCAATGTCAGTTAAGGGAGGGGCAATAGAAGTAGTAAACATAATTTATTTGTTATCACTCCAGTAAGCAATCACTAAAGCCTCAGTGTGAATTTATCTAACTTTTTTAGCTCTTAAAAAAGGGAGAGGAAGAGAAAAAAATCTGAAGCCAGAGATGGGATGACCATCTAACTTATTTTGCATACCAAAGCACTTTTGTGAGCAAACGGGGGTCAATTAACAAAATACCAAGACAATATATGCAAATTGTCACTGCATGGTGTGGTCATCTTAGCTCTGGGGAAAGACCATCTCTTGCTACCAAAACTATGTATTGAAGAGTTCTTCCTTCAATGAAGTACACCGAAGTCTCTTTCCTGATGCTATTGCCTTTTCAGAGCTGCAGCTTCCTGGGACTGTATTTCTCCAATACTACAGAGGAAATTTGAGGAACACAAGCAATGGTGTCTGGGTAGGATTCCTGAAACCCTTAGAGATTCATTATGAAACATGTGAAAGAAATTCAGTCAATTTGCAATTTTTCAGAGGCTGATTATCCAACTAATGCATTATCTTGTGGACCCTTGTTTTACTTCTCCCACCAGTTAATTTAGCAATATGTCAGTTCTGATAAAAAGGTTTGTTGAGGAAAAAGATGACACAATTACAGGAAATGAGTTTGGAGAATTACCAATAGATTTCAATTATCCATGTTACTCTCAGTGAAGCTTGATTGACTGTGAAGAGTGGTGATTTATCAGGACAGCCTTGTTACTTCTCAGATGTAACTGTCCTTGTTCTTTTTGCCTTTTTTTGTACAGAACATACACTGCATGTGCATTTAATATATGGATCTTCACTTCCCCTGTTCTGTGATCTGTGATTAACAAGATTTTTAAAGAATTAGCTTACAGTATTATTTAATAATGAAATAATTAATAAAGGCATAAAATCCATTCAATATTAAATGACTTTTTATTGGTGCTTTTGCTCTGGATACAAAGAAGAAGAAAACATTGGTGAATGACTCTTTTGAAGAGAAGGTAAACAATGACAGCCCCACAGTGTTTGACTCGTGGCATATACAGTTACTGATTTGTCTTTTAAATGCAATTATTACGTAAGCTTGAGACAATAGTTGAAATGAATAGGATGTGCTATAAATATTAAAACATATATTACCAGGGAAGGTACTGACTTCTTCATTAATTTGCGGCAGCCCTTTCCAAGTTTGGTTGTATATTCTTTCTCAATTCAAATCTTGATCATCCTTCTGAGTACCTTCTGCTAAACTTGCTGCTTGCTGCTGTCTATTGCAGATCTAAGGACAATCTTGGCTCTTGACTTTTAATAAAAACAAAACCTGTTTTCTATGGATTTATATAGGCATGTCTCAGAGATATTCAATCCCAGTCCCCCACAACAGAGCAAATATCACACAAGTAAAGGGACTCAAAATTTTTGGTCTCCTAGTGCATATAAAAGTTATGTCTATACTTTACTGTAGTCTATTAAGTGTGAAATAGCATAATAACCAAAAAAGTATGTAGCTTAATTAAAAATACTTTGTTGCTAAAAAAATGCTAACCGTTATCTGTGTCATCTGAGCCTTCAGTGAGTTGTGGTCTTTTTGCTGGTGAGAGGTCCTTGTCTCCAGGTTGCTGGCTACTAATTGATCAAGGTAATGGATGTGGAAGGTTACAGTACCTGTTGCAATTTCTTAACATAATAAAACAATGAACTTTGCTACATTGATGAAGTCTATTTTCACAGAAGATTTCTTTGGGGCATACAATGCTATTCAATAGCATTTTACCCACAGGAGAACTTTCAAAATTGGAGTTAATCCTCTCAAAACTTGCTGCTTTCAAAAATGTTCACAGCATCTTCCCCAGGAGTAGAGTCCATCTCAAGAAACCACTTTCTTTCCATCCATAAGAAGTAATTCCTCATTCCTGCAAGATTTATGAGGACATTCCAGCAGTTCAGTCACTCTTCAGGCTCTATTTGCAATTCTAGTTTTCTTGTTATTTCAACCACATGTATTGAACCCTTCAGTCATTCATGAGAGTTGGAATCAACTTTCAAACTCATGTTTACGTTACTATTTTACCTTCTCCCATGAATCATAAATGTTCTTAATAGCATCTAGAATGGTAAAACCTTTCTAGAATATTTTCTATTTACTTTGCCAAGATCCATCAAAGAATTACTATCTATGACAGCTATAGCCTTATTAAATGTAGTTCTTAAACACTGGCATTTGAAAATAAAAATTACTCCTTTATTCATGGGCTGAAGAATGGATTCTGTGTTAGCAGACATGAAAACATTAATTTCCGTGTATATCTCCACTAGAGCTCTCAAGTGACCAGATTCATTGTCAATGAGCAGTAATATTTTGATAGGAATATTTTTTCTGAGCAGTAGGCTTCAACAGTGGGCTTAAAATATTCAGTAAACCATGCTGTAAACAGATGTGCTGTCATCCAGGCTTTGTTGTTCCATTTATAGAACCCAGGTAGTAGATTTAGTGTAATACTTAGGAGCCCTAAAATTTTTGGAATAGGAAATAAGCATTGGCTGGCACTTAAAGTTATCAGTTGTGTTAGCCTCTAACAAGATGGCTTGTCCATGGATCGGTCAGAGCACACACATTTATTGATTAAGTTCATCCTCTTACTTGAGTGCAGTTCTTGGATTCCAAAACAGTTACCATAGTAACGTCGAAGATCACTGGTAATAGATAACCATAACAGATTCGGTAATAATAAAAAGTTTGAAATATTGAGAGAATGACCAAAATGTGGCACAGAGTCACTGAGCACCAGTTCTGGTGGAAAAGTGGTACGATGGACTTGTTGGATGTAGGATTGACACAATCCTTCATTTTATAAAAAATGCAGTATCTGCCAAGTCCAATAATGTGAAGTAAAGTAAAAGAAGGTGTGCCTGTTGTTATCTTGGATAACGGTTTAACTTATGAATTATTATTTGACTTTTTACAAGAGAAACCAGTATTATATCCCAAACCATACTGTGAATTCATTAAGGGTGAGGGTTACTTATGATCTATCTTTGTATTTTTCCCCAAGATCTAACAGAGTTTTGAATGTGTTTAGGTTGAGCCATACAAAATTGCCTATATTGGATCAGTATAAAGACAATTTAATATGGTTCAATTTCCCAAAAACAATCGTGAAATGAGTCAGATTACATTAAAATTTCACATTATTTGTAAATGTATATATTTATGTATATATTTACATATATACATATGTATACACATGCAAATATATATATGCCAGTGAAGGCATTTAGAATTAGAGATTAGTTTTAGTTTTATTTATTTTTTTCTTTGAGATGCAGTCTCACTCTGTAGCCCAGGCTGGAGTGCAATGGTGTGATCTCAGCTCACTGAAAGGTCCGCCTCCCGGGTTTGAGGGATTCTCCAGTCTCAGCCTCCCAAGTAGCTGAGACTACAGGCACAAGTCACCACTCCCAGCTAATTTTTGTATTTTAGTAGAGACAGGGTTTCGCCATGTTGGCCAGGCTGCCCTCGAACTCCTGACCTCAGGTGATCTGCACTCCTCAGCCTCCCAAAGTGTCAGGATTACAGGTGTGAGCCACTGCACCTGGCCCTAGTTTTAATTTTTTGAGTGGACATCTAGGCCCAAACAGCTCTTTTGTTTCAGTAGCTTCCAGATGGGAGATATATTTTTAAAAGAAATAAATGTAACTCTCTTTTCCAGGGAAATAACTGTAGCTGAGACAACAGATCATAAATCCCTAACTCTCTAGGCATGGTAATACCTATACAGAATTATTTTCTGTGACTGTACGCTTGCTGATAATATTCTTCTGTAGAGTAATATTAGTGATATCTTTATTTTGAGTGCTTGAAGTGTGCCAGGCACTGCTGTAAACATTTCACATCTATTAATTGATTAAGTTCTTGCTTCAATCTTGTAAAACAGATAATACTATTTTCTTCATTTTTCACATAAGAAAATCGAGACATGAAGTAAAGTCATTTGCTCAAGATCACATGAGTAATGATAAAACTGGCTGTTAAATTCAGGCAGTCTGGATTCAATTCTTCTTTTAAATACCACACAAACTTGTATCAATAGAAATATACTTATTTTTAAAAATTAGAACAGACCAAAAATTATTTAGCCCTGTAAAATGTACAGCATCTGATGACGCATTTATAATTTGGAGTTACAGAGTTGAACAGAGTATACCTCAGGCTTGGAGACCTCTTTTATAAATAGTTTTATAAAATATTAGCTCTTTTATGAATAACTTGAAATCATTTTGAATTATAGTGCCTTAGTTTCCTGTATTAAAAAGTAGAATTTTTAGCACCAATTCCTCTGTAGGAATTGATAAAAGAAAGAATAATAGATCATATAATATGTGCTAATAAGAATCCTCAATTAATTAGACAAATTTTTCTGCATTTGGTTATGAATGAATGTATGCAAATACTTTTGTAAAATTACGTTTAATGCTACTTTTCTGGAGTAAGTATATTTTTCAGTACAGACATTTGTCAATTTCTTTAATATTTGAAAACTAGAAACTTATACAAAACTCACAGAAGCAGAGAATAACTAAGGCTGCTAATCTGAGTATATATAAACATATAAATACCCATATGTACACATGCATACATATATATGTATGTATATAATGTATATTACATATATGCACAATACATACACATAGACAATATGCTTAGTATCAGAATTTGTGTTAATTTAAAGCTATAAGATTTTTTATAATTTAATATTCTTGCAATAAATGAAATAACCCAGTGTGATTGCTTTTGAATTGGGATGAGAAGAAACATGCTTTCGTGGAATTCAGCATCAAATAGTGACAAAAGCATTAGGTGGGAAACCAGGACTGTGGACATTCTACTTTAAGTTTTTGGGCCTTATTTGGATTGGCTGGAAAAATTAGATAAATTCAATGATTTTATGTTGTTCAAGTGTTTTTGCATCTTAGAGCATTTTTTTTTTTAATCAGCTCTTAAGTCTATGTTCTAGCAAACACAACTCTCTTTTTCCTAATAAAATAAACCAAGCATATCCTTTGTTTTATGAAAATATCAAAAGCAAAACAGCCCTAAAGTTTTCTTAAATACTGATTTAGTAACTTAATATAATATGTTGAGTCATTCAAAACCCATGAATATTTTTCTGAAAGGAGATGCAAGAAACTTATTCCTGGCTAAGTTTAAGAAGAAACACTGGGGAAAAGTCTTGAGTTGAGGTAATATGGCAGTGGAGGCTTATAATTTTCTGTGCTTGAATTTTCTGATCGTTTCCATGAATTAAAATTTTAATGTTATCAAGGTTTACTTGGGAAAGCAAACCATGGACCATTTTGTTGTTTCTTTTTTTGTTATTTCTACTTTAGGAAGAGTACTTAAATTTTCAAATTAAATGAGTGTTCAAGTTCAACTGGCAAGAAGAAAGGGTGTAAGGCCAAGTTACCTTCTTACAGGCTGTGATGGAGTTCCCCCGGCTGCTTCCTGAGCTGCCGCAGCCACTGCCCTGTTGCGGTTCCAAAACGTCATACATCCGTGATGTCTCCAAGTTGCTGTTTGTGCCCCAAAACATAAAAACACATTCCAGTGAGTCATCTCTATATTTGGAAATAAAGAATAAACAAATCACAACGTGGTGTAGCAAAAATCATATTTTTAGATTTCATTAAACACTGCCAACCCCCCTGCTGAAATGGACATTTCTTTGTTGCATACAATTTTGTAATTGGTGAGGCCACTACAGATGGTCCTACTGTGACCATAAAGCTGTATACCAATGCCTTCCACAGCGCTTTGAAGGACCGAATTATATCTGTCTGACTACTGGCCTTGTTAGCATCTTTTCCTAAGCAAGCAGTTTTAAAACCCAGATAAATTTTTCTCAATTGCCACATTAATTGTTGGTGAAAACACCAACACATAACATAATACCATTTTCCTTTTTAAATGGAGGTAAAATATAATTTTAATTTGGAATCAGAATGGTACAATTTTAAAAAAGTGTAGATTTTAGAAAATGTGGATGATCTCTTTACCATCTCTGTGGCTAGAGATAGCTCCTCAACTTCTCTATCTCCAAAATTATAGACTTATATTCCCTCCCCGTATCTCTGTCAATAATGATGGGCTTGGCTATGTACAGAGTTGTATAAATATTTTAAAAATATTTAAATTTGGCTGAGCACAGTGGGAAGCTGAGGTGAGCAGATCATTTGAGGTCAGAAGTTCAAGACCAGCCTGGCCAACACGATGAAACACTGTTTCTACTAAAAATACAAAAAAAAAAAAAAAAAAATGAGTCAGGCTTGATGGCATGCCCCTGTAATCTCAGCTTCTTAGGAGGCTGAGGTATGAGAATGGCTTGAACCTGGATGACAGAGGTTTCAGTGAGCTGAGATTATGCTACTGTACTCCAGCCTGGGTGACAGAGTGAGACCCTGTCTCAAAAAAAAAAAAAATGCTTCTACATTTTTAAGACATGATAAAAATGAAAACTGTTATCAAACTTTTTTTAACATAACTGGAAACTCAACATTGAGCATCATTTAAATATAGAAAACTCTAAATGTTATGTGCATTTCTAAATATTTTTCTTCTGAAAATACAATAATTTGGACTTTTAAAATGTACTGATAGTTCAAATCTATATGTTGAATTTTTGTTGTTGTTGACCACATAGAACATGCACAATTCATTAACATATTTTTGGAATATGATCTGATAGTTCTGCATAAAATTTTCAATGCAACATGTAGATGTTTTCTCTTAAAACAAGTGCCAAATAAAAGATCAGTTAAATAAACAATTTATTTCTATTTAACATATAACTCTCACATTTCAAGCACTAAATGAGCCAATTTTTCAATTAGCCATTAGTCAAACATGGCATTAGTGTAGTCTGTTGGCATTTCCATTATTATGGAATGACATTTTTAAAAATAACTACTGACTGTGCTGTGCAGCAAATCATAGATTCAGGCAAAATCTGCACAGAGTAATTCAAATAAAATCTGTTTTGTTAAAAATGTTTTATATATTAGTTTTTGAGTAATTGTCACTTGAGGGCTAGAGTGACCCTAATGTAAATGAAAGGATAACACCCATATTATCTTTGTTTAGCTGAGGAAAGATGGAAGGAAGGAAGGTGAATGAAAGAGAGAAAAGAAAAGAAAAAGAAAGAAAGAAAAAGACAGAAAGAGAGAGGGAGGGAGGGAGAAAAGGAAAAGAGAGGAAGGAAGAAGGGAGGGAAAAAGAAGGAAGTTAGGAAGAAGGGAAGGAGAGAAAAATGGAAGAAGGAAGGAAGGAGGGAGGGAAGGTGGGAGGGAGTGAAGAAGAAAGGAAGGAAGGAGGGAAGAAAGTAAGTAAGGAAGGAAGGGAAAGAGAGAAAGAAAGCAGGAAAAGGAAATTAGCTCCATTTCCTGGCTGCCAGTCTCTACCTATTCCGCCACCTAGCTTTTCCGAGTCTTGGTCTCATCATTCATAAATGACATGTTTAGACTAAAGTCTATGGTTCCCTCATAGCCCTGGACATCACTTGCAAAATATCAGAGACACCTGAGTTTTCAGCCCCTATTTTTACAACGCGGACCTATAACTTTTTAGGCTGCCATGTACTGCAAACCCCAGTGTGGACATCTCTCTGAATGCTTTCTTGGCCACAGGACAGTTTGGCTTTTACCAAAAGGCCAAACAGTGATTATTGTTAGGTTCCAAATAGTTTACATGTGGAAGATAAGGCCATGAACCAAGCTGATTTTGATCTATAAAATCTTGATCTCTAAGTCAAGTTATATGAATCCCTTTAGGAGCCAGCCAAGGCCCTGTGTGCAGTTCAGGGAGACGGGATGTAGGGTCAGGTAGCTCTGTATCCTGTTGCTAATGTGTCCCCAGGCAGCTCTGATGGGCTAGTAGATCTCTTCCATCCGGGTCATCCCTGGACTTATGCCCAGTGCTAAGACATCTCTCATGACTTTTTACAGGGTTAGAGGCTACAGGAGTAGGAAGTGGGCAGGCTTAAAAAAAAGTAATGCTGGCACAGACCTCAGGCTGCTCCTTCTAGATATGAAACATCTTAGAAAGAGCACTTCAACAGGCCGGGCGCGGTGGCTCAAGCCTGTAATCCCAGCACTTTGGGAGGCCGAGGCTGGTGGATCACAAGGTCAAGATATCGAGACCATCCTGGTCAACATGGTGAAACCCCGTCTCTACTAAAGATACAAAAAATTAGCTGGGCATGGTGGCGCGTGCCTGTAATCCCAGCTACTCAGGAGGCTGAGGCAGGAGAATTGCCTGAACCCAGGAGGCGGAGGTTGCGGTGAGCCGAGATCGGAGGCGGAGGTTGCGGTGAGCCGAGATGGCGCCATTGCACTCCAGCCTGGGTAACAAGAGCGAAACTCTGTCTCAAAAAAAAAAAAAAAAAGAAAGAGCACTTCAACAGCCTCTGGTCGCTCCAGAAGGAAATCCTACCTAACTTGGGCAGAGATGGTTAGGTCCAAAATTGGGGTAATGTAAAAATAGAGAAAATGAAAAGGTCAGCCTTGAAAATTACTTATTTACCCATGAAGCACTTTTATATATGGTTTTAGATAGACAACCTGCTGCAATACTTTTTATACACGCAAAACTTTAAGAACTTGAGCTCATCTAATAGAAGGAAGTAATGACAAGTCTACCCACCAATATCCTGATATAAAGTCCTTCTGCCTTTAAGATGACTGTAACACCCTAGTTGAAAATGAAGGTATGAAAGGAAATTTGAAAGTATTTTGCTTGCCTGCAAGGCTGATGCCATTTGTTCTAATGATAAGCCTATACAGCATTAATAAAAAAATGTAACTATATATATGCACATACATATTTGTTCATTGTTGTGAGTGTTAAATGAATTTGAGTCACACGGTGGGGCAAAAATCAATGCATTACTAGATGGCAAGTGTAATGCAACTCTACTGCACCCATATTTAAAGCAAACACATCTTCTGAAGCACAGTGTATATCACTTTAATGATGCCTAATATCCAAAGAAAGTGTAGGAGGTAGGCTGATGTTTTAAAGCATGTGATGTGAGTGTGCATTTCCAATAGGTGACTTTACAACATGGCCCAGTCTGTTCCCATGCCTTTGGGATGGAGAAGGAATTTGTAGAGTACTTACAATGATGCTGGCCTTGATCTCTAGAGAAGCAGAACATTTGCTGTTACAGAATGAGGCAGAGATGGCAGTGATATGAAACTCATGCATTTATTAAAATGAGCTGAAATTGACATTAAATGATTGTTGTCGAGATACAGTACAGCTTTATAACTCTCCTAACGTGTAAGGCTTCAAGTTCTTCCCTGGGACATTTTCCTTTGATTTTGACAAGTGTTGACAATATTTATTAAGCACAACCTTTCAGACTGGTTTCATGCTGAAACTGTTAAGTGCATTTCAATGAGGACGTAGATAAAGATGGGAAAGAAGGTACAAAGTAGAATTTGAAGTGGTGGCTTAAACCAGACTTCTGTAAAGATTTTAAACCAGACTTCTATAAAGCAGCTTTCTTTATAGAAAAAATTCATATATCACTAAATGAGATGGTAACTTGCCACTGTACTGCCACCACTGCAGTGACTCATGCGGTATAAGTAGGTCATATCAATCATGACAATAGTCTAGGGAATATCCAGTTATTTCTCTAGAGAGAGATGTACCCAGTTACTGGAAGCTGAGTTGTCTATATATTGCGCTGCAAACTTTGATTCATGAACCAGTAGCATTGGCATCACTTGGGAGCTTGTTAGATACCCAGGAACTTAGAACTACTGAACCAGAATCTGCATATTGACATTAAACTCAGGTAATTTATACGTCCATTAGAGTTTGAGAAACACTTACGTAACAAATTAAATTGAATTCATATTCCATTTGCCTGTGGGCCATCATACTGATACTGAGAAAAGTAGATCAGAGTAAAAGAGACTGGACAAACAACCACAAAGAGGCCTGGGTGTAACATCCTCATGATATTACTTTGTTTAGGAATATTCTGCCTAGTCCTCGCCTTCCCTTCTTAATAATTCCTACTGTATCCTTTGGGTCTTAGCTTATAAATTAGCTCTGGCACCTCCCTTCTCCCTTCCCCCTGCCAGGGAGGCTACTTCTCCTCTCCCACATAGCTCCAGTTCCCCATGCGCACACAAACACACTCGCAATCCTACCTTGCTCCCACCCCCATATTCCCACCCCACCCCAACCCAGGAAGCGAGACAGACACTCTTCTTGTGTATTCCAACAGTACTCTCAGCCATATCTTGTTTTAGCACTTGTCCAAAAGGCATATCATTATACATTTGCCTATTTCCACTTTAGTCTGTAAGACCTAAAAGGGCAGGGGTCACTTAGGACACAGGACAGTGCCGGCCAGTGGGAGATGCCCAACAAGCACTTACTGAGGTTGTTTGTTCTTATCTTTCTGAGCAGCCTAGGTAACCTCAAAAGATTAGGCACAAACAAGAGTTTAAATTTAGTGCTAAGTTTTCTGCATTGCTGACAGATGGCAGGATAAGCCACATCTGAGAAGATAATTTAAGGAATTTCCCAGGATAGTTCTAATGAAAAGAGAGTCTGCTGTTATGCTTGCTGAAATGTCAAGTAAACACGGTGTAAAGTTAAACCATTTTAACAGATTCTAAAAGATAAGATTTGCTCTTATCTTCTCCCTCCTTAAAGAATGCTCTTGGTAAAAAGTGTAATTATAATTCATTTGATTGTCTCAACCCTATTAGGAATATCTACTCTTGAGCTTTAATCCCAACACTAGAAAAAAAATTAAAACTCATCTTCCAGAAGAGATCTTGAGCAAGGGATTGAGATGTTGTCATTAAAATCAATTTGACAACATACGACAACCAAAACTTGAGAGGACTTTATACTTTCACACAGTTCAAAATGGAAGTTTTCTCAAGTGAACATTCTTATTTTACCCTTATCCAAAGGAATTTACCTGTTACATGAAGCTCAGAGGTGTAGGTCAATTTTTCAAAAACTGACTCTTTTAAAACATCACATGAGGTATTAGGGTCTCCTGTCTTCCTCTTCTAACCAATCTTGACAAAGACTCTTTTCTTGACCAAACTTTAGTCAAGCTCCTCCTTTGAGACATCTTCTCAGCTAGGCCTGGATTTTGGCCTGCGAGCCCCGTTGTAGGGAAGAATCCTGCTAAATCAGTTTAGAAAGAATTCTTACATCCAAATACCTGATCAACTTCCTCATCCACCACTTTTGATACAGTCTCTGGCCTGTCTAGTAGGAATCCTGTTAGGACAGTTTAGTGAGGATCCCCTGCTGTTGACATCTCTCTTAGTAATTCTCTGTCCACTGACCCCTTTACTCTACCTGTTGGGTATAAATCCCCACTTGTCCCTGTTGTATTTGGGGTTAACCTCAGTTCTACACTGACAGCTCTCTCTCCTACTGCAATAGCTTGCATAAAATCTGTCTTACCAATTTAACTATGTATCCAGTGCAAAATTTTTCATTTATTGCTGTGTATCTTTCTCTGGTTTCATCTCCTAGGTAAGAAGTTTATGTTATTTTTCTTCCTAGGTTGAACATGCCATGTCATTCATGCAAAGTAAATACGTCATCAATTCCCCGGCAGCTGAAAGACTTACAAATTCCTCATTTATTTTGTAGGATTAAAATATTTAGAAGCCATCACTGTATGTTCTGTTTCAATACCGAAAGGGGGCTCCATAACTGTAAAATTCCAGACTTCTTCATCTCCCAGTCCAGTAAAATCAAAATAACCACAGCAGTAATAATGTTTTAAGGGGTCCAGCCTTTTATATTCTCAAATAAACCTCAGAAAACCTCTTATATCTCTGCTTTAACCATCATTCTTCAAATAAAGGGCTTTGTAACAGTGTAACAAGAAACTGTGATGTATTATCCAAGAATGAAGGATATTTATTTTTAAGAAAAGATAAGTGACAAAATTTTATTACAGTTTTTGTCTTCAGATTGGTGAAAATGTTGCAGACCTGAGTTTGGGTTTCACTTTTTGAGGTACTGGTAAGTAACAATAAATAATTATTAATAGGCCATTCATTATTAATCATAAAATAAGTGGCTCATTCTTAGAAGAAAGAATGGCGTCAAATTTAGCTATCCTCTAATTCAATCTTGATTATTAGAAGATGAAAAACAAAGACACTATCTAGTATTGTTATTTCATTTGGGATATAATTTGTAAACACCAGCAGTGGAAAAATTCCCTATTTTCAGTTCTGAGATCTTTTCTCAACAATAGCCAATATAATGTTTTTTCTAAAACATTATGTTGAATATTGTTCAATTGCTGCCTTTTCATTTAGGCAACCCTAAATATATCAGACATATGGAGTAAAATGTGAAATCTCTTCTTAAACAGATATTACATAAAATAACTGGATTACAGGAGAAAAGACAATCAAATAGCAAACTCCCTAATGTAAGAAAAGGGCTGTGCTTCCAAATCGAATGTTATTGGAGATTGTATAACAATATAAAATCACACATACTGAACAATCTGTGCTTTGCAAATTGATATCTTATCTCTCATTAAGGAGACAATGGCAGGTGGTGTCCCATGGTTTGATCACTTAGTTTCATGTCTTTAAAAGCTGTTTCATAATCTCAGGCTTTCCCAAGACCCCAGCTGTAATCCGTCATTCAGAAAAGGGTCTAGCAAGTGAGCATGATGGTTTAGCCTTTTTCTCTGTTCATTTTTCAAATAAAGTCTATTGGGGAATTTTTAAAAAACGTGTGTAAAAACATTACTTTAATGTAAGATAGAAAGTACGTGTTCCTGTTGCCAAGTTAATTTTGCATGAGTATGTGCATATTTATATATGAATACCACTAGATGCTTACTATAGAAATATTTATCACTAGAATTCTTTATTACTATTTTTTTTTACTTTTATTTTTTAATTTTGAGATGATGTCTCACTCTTTTGCCCAGGCTGGAGTAAAGTGGCATGATCTTGGTTCACTGCAACCTCCATCTCCTGGGTTAAAGTGATCTCCTGTCTCAGCCTCTCGAGTAGCTGGGATCACAGGCACCCGCCACCATGCCTTGCTGAGTTTTATATTTTTGGTAGAGACAGGGTTTCACCATGTTGGCCAGGCTTGTCTCGAATTTATGACCTCAGGTGATCTGCCCGCCTCAGCCTTTCGAAGTACTGGGATTACCGGGCTGAGCCACCATGCCTGGCCTAGAATTCTTTATTTCTAAAAAAATTTAGATACATATTTTTCAGATAGTCAATGCATACTATGTGTATCAGTGCATTCTGCTAAATCTAGACTGTAGTTCAGGTACATTCAGAATGTGTGTTACCATAATTGCCTCATGCTCCCGTGTTCTTCCATCAAACCACTTGGGCAGGTGCCTCATTCTGATATATGATCTTCTTTCTACTACTTCTAACAGAGTTTACCCTCATTTAATACAAAGCAGATACTGAGCACTCTATGGTGTGCTTTACATACTAATTTTATCATGCCCATTTTATAGAGGAGAAACTGAAGATTGATGAGATTAACATGTAATCCAAGTGATATATTTTGAATACGTGTCCCTCCAAAATCTCATGTTGAATTATAATCCCCAGTATTAGAAGTGGGGCATGGTGGGTAGCAATTGGATCATGGGGGTGTATTTCTCACGAATGGCTTAGCACCATCCCCTTGCAATAGTGAGTGACTTCTCACGAGACCTGGCTGTTTAAAAGTGGACGGCACCTCCCTCTTGCTCCCTTCTGCTTTTGCCACGTGATGTCCCCACTCCTCCTTTGCCTTCCATCATGATCGTAAGCCTCCAGAGGCCTCCCAGAAACGGATGCCAGTGTTACCCTTCTTGTACAGCCTGCAGAACCATGAGCCAACTAAACCTCTCTTCCGATAAATTTCCCAGTCCCAGGTGTTTATAGCAAAGGAACAGCCTAATACGCCAAGATTATGTTGCTACTAAATAACAGACCGACGATTTCAGCTGCTGCTCTCAACACCATACCATCTGCCACTGTGACCTCTAATATTCCTTCTAATTCTTTGCTTCTGTGACCACGTCATCTAAATGAGTCTAAATAAAGTCAGTCCCTAGTGCGCTGGCATTCAAGAATCTAAGGGCAAGTTTCCTTTCTACCACTTACTAGATAGCTGGAGTTGGATGTTGCTCAACCCTCTCTAAACTTGGGTTTTCTCAACTGTAAAATGCAGATGATAATAGAAGCTTTGTCATGAGATCATTGCGGTGGTTTCACGGTGTTATTTCCTGTGAAGGAGTCATGTAGCACCTACCACATGAAGCCCTGTAAATTTAGTTACTCCTAAGAGTCTCCTTGATAGGTTTTGGGCACATTTGGATATTAAATATTAATATATGAACATTTTTGAATAAATTGCATAAACATTTATTATAGTGTCACTTTTGTTAGAACTAGGATTCCAAAATATATACAATGAGAAATTTTTATACTTCTGATGACTCTTAACTATTATCATTAGATTAGAAAATGAAGAAGAATAATGACTTTTTTAAATCCAAGAGAATACGCAATTGAATCATTCTAAGACTATATGAAGATGCAACCTGTTCCTGCACACAGTTTTATGTCAATTATCATGGAAAGATACTGAGATCATTAAAGCAAAACTCTAAAGCTTACCGAAGACTAATGTGACATTAGTAAAAATCTGAATTAAAAGTGTTTCTAGAGAAAAGTAGTTGTATCGCTAAAATGTTAGTCTTATTGGCAAAAATTCAATGATTACACTAAAAATATATAATAACTGTTTTTGTTTTATGCATTTTTTACAGGTTCTATTTGCTTCCTTAATTTGTTTGGCAAATCCTAACTTCTAGGGATTCTGGGAGTTAGGGTTCTGCGGAGCCCCTGCGTCACTTATCACAAACGCCACAAAATGAGGAGATGTTACTGAAGGTTAGACATGGAATGGGACTCTGGCTTGGGACATTCATGTTGATCATTTACATTTAAAGGCAGTTATATGAAAATGGCATAATGAAGTGAAGGGGAGTAAAAGAGGAGAGGTAAGAAATGTGGTTGCATGCGAAGGGCACGAGAATACACAATTCTAATGTGTCCAGGGATTGCTGTGCAGAGTGTAAATTTTAAGAAAGCTTTGTTGATAAATAAGTGAAAGAATGAATTTTGTTTCTCTCTGAAATTAAGAAAAGACATGGTATTCTGTTAATCAACATAACGTGGTACTGGAACACTATGCAGCCATGAAAAAGAATGAGATCGAGAACCTGGTTGGAGCTGGAGGCTGTTATCATTAGCAAACTAACGCAGGCACAGAAAACCAAATATGGCACTTTATCACTTTGAAGTGGGAGGTAAATGACGAGAGCATACGAACACCTAGAGGAGAACAGCACACACTGGGGCCTTTTGGAAGGTGGAGGGTGGGAGGAGTGAGAGAATTAGAAAAAATAACTAATGGGTACTATGCTTCATACCTGAATGATAAAATAATCTGGACAACAAACCCCCGTGAAATGAGTGTACCTATATAATAAACCTTCACAGGTACCCCTGAAACAAAAATAAAAGTTAAAAAAAAGAGTGTTGCTTTGCATGTTGCTTCTGGGAGTACACATTCTATGACATTTTTGAAAAACCACCTGTCCATGCTTTCCACAACTCTTTTGCATGTATGCTGGTGAGTCAGCGATGCTTTCCATTAGGAATCTATTTTAGATGATAGACACCAAACTAAAGACTTAACACACTGAGACATTCTATTCATTATCCTTAACAGAAAAAAAGCTGAAAGTTAGAAATACATTCACCAATAAGAACATTGATAAGATTAGCATGCAGACATGAAAATCATGCCCCTTTGCCCTCAAAAATATCATGGGAAAATGTTCCATATTAAATGAACACAGTTGAGTACAAAATACTATAATGTGTAATCATTGACATGGGTGTATTATTTTAAAATATAAGACTGGGCCAGGTGCAGTGGCTCATGCCTGTAATCTTAGTACTTTGGGAGGCCAAGTCAGGAGGACAGCTTGAGGCCAGGAGTTCAAGACCAGCTTGGGCAACATATGAGACCCGTCTCTATGAAAAAATAAATATTAGCTGGGCATGATGGCATGGTCACAGCTACTCATGAGGCTGAGGTGTGAGAATGTCACGAGCCCAGGAGTTTGAGGCTGCAGTGAGTGAGCCATGATCATACTACTGCACTCTAACCTGCGGGACAGGGCTGGACCCTGTCCCCAAAATAATAATAATAATGATAATAGTAACATAAATGTAAGTCCATTCAGGTCATTTCTTTCTTTAAAATTGAAATTTTTATTTATTTATTTATTTTTATTGTACTTTGGGCTCTGAGGTACACTTGCGCATCCTGCATTCTGCAGGGTTGTTGCATAGGTACATACATGCCATGGTGTTTTGCCATCTCAACCGCTCCCCTCAACCACCACGTCGCCTACTTCAGGCATTTCTCCTGGTGTTCTCTCTCCCCTCCCCTCCCCTCCCCCTCACCACTCAGCCCAGTAAGTGTTGTTTTCTTCCCTGTGCCCAAGTGCTCTCATTTATTTTTGAGATAGAGTCTCACTCTGTCACCCAGGCTGGGGTGCAGTGGTATAATCTCTGTTCAGTGCAACCTCCTGGCTAATTTAATTTATTTATTTTTCATAGAAATGGGTTTCAACATGTTGGCCAAGCTGGTCTCAAACTCCTGACCTCAGGTGATCCACCTGCCTCAGCCTCCCAAAGTGCTGAGATTACGCCCAGCCCGTTCAGGTCATTTCTGCTGTTAAGAACTTGGAGAAGCTCTTCATTTTACTTCAAGCAAAATTGTGAGTCCTTGCCATAGATAACCAGGTCCTGCATCCAAGGACCCTCTGTCACCTCTGTGACCTTGTCTTTTTCCCTTCTTCTTCTGTCAAATCACTCTGGCCACACTGGCCTCTTTACTGTTTCCAAAGCAGGCTGGGCACAGCTGCTGTCTTAGGCCCTTCCCTAACTGTTGCCACTGCTGGAAATACTCTCTGCCTTGAGATCTGCACATCTCACTTCATTATTTCTTCTTTCTCAAATGTCACCTTCTCAGGGAGACTTCCTCTGACTTCCCTAACTAGAATTGCCTCACAGGCCTCTGTGTCTGTGTCTGCTCAATATCTCCTACCCTGATTATTTTTCTCAGTATCAGTATGATGTTTCAACATTCTATAGCATGTATTTGAATTTGTTCCCTGTGTTTATTACTAATTTCATGTGTCACTTTTTGTCTGCTCCTACCCCTATGCCCTACAGACTATAAATTTCATGAATATACTTATCTTTGTTGGTTTTCCACGTGCTAGTCCCAGTCCAAGAATAACACCTGGCATATCGTAGATGCTCAGGAAATGTTTGTTTAATCAATGAGTTCATTAAAACATAAATAAATACATAGTTTGGTATACATAGAAACATGAAAATGTTAATAGCAGTTATCTTTGGATAATGTAGCTATTTGTGATAATTTTTCTTGTCCCTTTCTACATTGTCTATATATTTAATATATAGTATTTTGTGACCAGAAAAAGTCTTTATTTTAAAATGGGTGATATAAAGATATTTCAAAATCTAGTGCTTATGAACAAATTAGGAAATGTGAAATTCTATTACACTTAGAGTTCTAAAAAAAATGTTCTGATTATTAAGTACTGTTTCCTTTCAAATCGAATAACATTTCCAATTTTAACACATAGGTTACCACTTTGGTGATGAGTTGTTATGGGTCCCACCAAAGGTAATGGTTGATTTAGCTGCTACAGTAAAGGGGGCTGATGTGACTGCAAAAAGTGACAAAACCAATAAAGCCACCAAATATTACCTTAAAGTCAAACATAACTTCTCATGGCAAAACCTTTAGTGCTGCCTGGGAAGAATCCTTTATCACAGGTAATTGTCTCTGGGTCTCTCTCTTGCCTCCCTCATATCTCCGGGGTATGAGGCTGTCAAATGATTTCTAGTTGTATATGCAGATAGGTGGTGAAAGGAAATCAAACTTGGACAATCCTATGGAGTTGTCCTTAGTGATTCTGGATAATGAGACTTAAATTAAGAGCCAAAGTTCTTGGAGGTGGCTGGATAGAGTTTCTGGCACAGTTTAAAATCACAACATCATCACACCATATAAAAGAATGGTCTTAAAAGCTCTTCTAATTTTTTTTTTTTTTTTTTTTTTTTTTTTTTTTTTTGAGACGGAGTTTCGCTCTTGTTACCCAGGCTGGAGTGCAATGGCGCGATCTCGGCTCACCGCAACCTCCGCCTCCTGGGTTCAGGCAATTCTCCTGCCTCAGCCTCCTGAGTAGCTGGGATTACAGGCACGCGCCACCATGCCCAGCTCATTTTTTTGTATTTTTAGTAGAGACGGGGTTTCACCATGCTGACCAGGATAGTCTGATTTCTTGACCTTGTGATCCACCTGCCTCGGCATCCCAAAGTGCTGGGATTAAGCTCTTCTAATTTGATGTGCAAGGATGGCCAATACTACTAGCTTCATTTTTCTTTAACTACCTTAGTGGACTCAAGGATTTATTGAGCGCTTTATTGGATTTATTGTCCCTTTCTATATTTTCTATGCATTTAGTATATACTATCACAGTATTTCAAAATATCCAAAACCTGTAGAAAATTTTTTAAAGTAGAATTGAACACTCAGCATGTTGAAATGCGATTAAAAAATATTCTTTAAGAAAGGGTTAGAGGATAATCTTACTCAGGTGATTTTGGCTCTCATTTTGGCAGAAATATTAGGATTCAATAAATGGCTCTTCAGAATGCACCTGGAGTTTCTATTACTACAATTATGGATTATTTCCACTTTAGGTAACTTAATTCTCATCATGAATGTATTTTCCTTTTAGGACTTAAAAAAGTACAGCTTGTTAAATGTTAAAAATTTATAAATAAAAAGAGAGTAAACTTAAAATAGAGGTAGTTTTACATAAAAAACATTTAGCAATGAGAGTATAAACAGAACTGAGACAGCGGGAGCCATGTTGGCCTGCACAGTATTAAATATTTTAAATTAGCTGCCAACACTTGAAGACTGAAATAATGTACTAAAAAAAAGACTGAGTTTCTGTGTTCTCTGGAAAAACTGGTAAATGAGGCTACACTGGGCAGTCATTGGTGAACTTGGGATCCCTCTAAAGTATGGTTTGTGAGCCTGCTGCACTCCTTTTCATTACAATTGTTGACCTGGAGAATATTTAATTACATGATCCCTGGATAACAAACATCCCAGACATATTTTTTGTCTTAGATTTTCTTCCCTTAGATTTTTTGGCTTTTGTGTTTGCCTTTCACATTAGCGAAGTTGTTTAGTTTTCTTTTTTTTCAAAACTACGTTTAGAGCAGTTTTAGGTTCACAGCAAACTTAAGAGGACAGTCCATGTACCCCTGCTCCTCCACACACAGCCTTCCCTATTATCAATAAATACCCTTGAGCCAAGTGGTACATTTGTTACAATGGATGAACCTCCATTGACATGTCATAATCACCCAAAGCCCACAGTTCACATTAGTGCTCAATCTTGGTCTTGTATATTCTACAGGTTTGGAAAAGTCGTGCATATATCCACCATTATGGTATCAAACAGAATGAGAATATTTTCACTATCCTAAAAAGCCTTCAGCAAGTTACTTATTACTATTTTTTTAACTTTCATTTTGGGTTTGGGAGTACATGCGAAGGTTTGTTACAGAGGTAGACTCAGGTAGTGGGAGTTTCATCAGGCCAGTATTAAACCCAATACCCAATAGTTATTTTTTCTGTTTCTCTTCCTCCTCCTCCCTCAAGTAAATACCAGTGGCTGTTGTTTCCTTATGTTCATGTGTTCCATAATTGAGCTCTGATTTACAAGTGAGAACATGCAGTATTTGTTTTTCTGTTCCTGGGTTAGTTTGCTAAGGATAATAGCCTCCAGTTCCACCTGTGTTTCCACAAAAGACATAATCTTGTTCTTCGGTATGGCTGCATAATATTCCATGGTGTATATGTACCACATTTTCTTTAACCAGTCTGTCATTGATGAGCATTTAGGTTGATTCCATGTTTTTGCTATTGTGAATAGTGCCAGTAAGCTACTTATAGATCTGACAAAGAATTGAATTTTTTCTTCCTCTTGAAGAGAGTATCTATAAAAACAAAATTCAGTAAATATATCTTTACCCCTCAATATTAATATGTACCAATCTCCATCTTAAGACACATTTGAATTTTAGATTGAAGGAAGAAGGATTTTCCAGTTTAGCTGGAGTTGAATTAAAATTGCCATAGTTTACTTCTAAATTTTTTACTTAGTTCTTGAGGTGAAAAAAAATTTGATTCACTATTGAACTCCAAAATATACTTAGTGCAATGCCTGACAATTAGTCAGTGATCCATAAATGTGGTAGGGTCAGTAATGGCACCACTTAAGAAATCTTGTGATTTATCTTTAAGTAAGTTAATGAAGGTAATCTTTTAATTATAACTCCATGTTTTTGTCTGTGAGAGTCTGTAGTCCTGAGATACCAATGTTAGTGAATCTATCAGACAGATTGAAATCATATATATGTGATGAGTGGAAATCACATATTTTCTGTTTAAAAAAATCAATACAAGATGCATATAGCTCAAAATTCCGATATTTAAAACCAGTAGAATTAATGAAGCAATATATAACAGCATCTACACATTAAGTATGAGACAGGCAGTTACTATAAATATGTCAAAGATCGAAAATTTCTTATGCCATAAGGTGTGGCAAAAATACTACTGTGTGGGAACTTGGGTCCTGCCTGTCACTTATATGTGTTGGACCTTGAGAAAATTCCTTAATCTCCCTGAGCTTCAGGTTCCTCGTCTGTTAAATGGAACTCATACAATTCACTTTACAAGATTGGTTGTTATGGAAGGGAGATAACTTCAGTCAATAGTAATAAACATACTTTACAGAGCACCTATTCTGCCCCAGTCATTGTGGCAGGATTTTTATATTTGCAACCTGAAATCCTCACAGCATCACAGGAGGGGAGGTGCTATTTGCCTATTATATTTATAAGGAGACTGAGAATTAGGCTTGGCATTTGCTCAGTTGCACAGTTAATCAAGAGGCTTAATTTGGAATCTGAATCTAGACGAAACTGACCCCAGGCTGTGCTCTTTCCTGGATGCCCTGCTGTCCTCACAGAATACAACGTGCTTTTGTCCCATACTGACTGTCTTTAGAACTGTTTTTCTTTGGGGTGCTCTGGTGTTGTTGAGATACTGGGGCCCAGAGAAGAGAAATGCAGACATGGGGTGAGGGTTAGCACAAGAAGCTGTCTTGCTGACTGCACCAGGTTGTATGGCTACTCCTGTTGAGAGAAGGGGGGTACTTGCATCATTGAGGGGTAACCCCAAACACACTGCCAGTCCTAGGTTTCCATGCAAGAAGAAAACCATTCTCCTTTTGACATTCGAGGAATGAGGAATGCTCTGCCTACTAAAAAATTTCTGCCACCTGTCTAGTCTTGTGCGAAATCCCTAATTCCTTACAGCCATTTAACCTAGAAGAAGGTAGCAGGATTATGAATTGGGCACAGAATGGGTAAATTTTGACAGTAAAGGAGAGGTAAGTTCCCACGCCTGTAATCCCAGAACTTTGGGAAGCTGAGATGGGTGAATTATGAGATCAGGAGATCGAGACTAGCATGACTAACACGGTGAAGCCCTGTCTCTACTAAAAACACAAAAATTAGCCGGATGTGGTGGTGTGCACCTGCAATCCCAGCTACTCAGGAGGCTGAAACAGGAGAATCACTTAAACCTGGGAGGCAGAGGTTGCAATGAGCTGAGATGATGCTAGGGCACCCCAGCCTGGCGACAGAGCAAGACTGTCAAAAAATAATAATAATGACAAAAGAGGTAAAGTGTGTAGTGCAATTTTCTGTCCGGCTGAAGTACCCTAAACAAGGAAGCCTGCAAGGTCAGGATCAAAACCGGAGACCTGGGATCCCAGAGGGCTCATGGGATGCTGGAAAGGAAGAGGAGGCCCTGATCAAGAATGACTTGGCTTTATAATCCCTGGACCCCACACCCCACAACCCACCTGGATTCCTGAGAGTGTCTCCTGGTGGACAAGGCAGCAGAGAGGCAGGTAGGTGAGTTTGGTTCAACTACCCACATGGCTGACGGAGAGGACCACACCCACAATAAGGGAGTTACAAACACCAGCAGATTTGGAGAGGAAGCAAGAGAGGAGAGGGTAGGGGAAAAAAAGGAAACAGAAGTTTTAGTATTATTTAAGAAGAAAGATGCAGATCACAGCAGGCAGTTTCAAAAAGAACACAAGTAGCTAGATGGTGAGGATGCAATCATTTTGTTAAAACTCAGAAAAGAGTTCACAAGTTTGCAGGTGTATTTAAGATAACATCTGTCTCGAGTAATATGCTGGAATTGTGTCTGTGATTGAGTTTCATATATTCGATGCATTAAAAAGATAATTTACATCTTTTGGATTAAATTTTCAGGGCCTTCTAATTTGTTTTATGAATATCTGGGTAGAAAACACACTTTGTGTTTCTCAGGCTTAACATTCTAATAGAGAGAATTGTAGGGCTCCATAGTTTATGGACATTTATTTCAACTTTTTTGAATGTCTTGTTTACTTTAAGTCTCTACACAATGCTTACCTGTAAGGCATGCTCTAGTTCTTTTTTGCAATGCAAATCATGCCGATCAACAGGATATCACTTCAAATCTCAACAGCTAAAAAGTCATTACAATTATGAAAAAAAATCAATACTATCAATGTATATAGAAGCAAGAAGTGAACAAGATGTAGTCAACGGACTTATCTTTGCATCTCATTGCCTGACAGTCACTGGCAAATCATTAGAATTCAATACAATTTTACTGTGTGAATGAGGAGGCCAGAGAAGAACTAAGGAAGTAAAATATCAGAGACATCAATGTGGGATAACTGCCTTGTGTCGGGGGGCTGGGGAAGGAAGCATCAGGGGTGAAGGAGCAACCATCTGTAGTCACAGAAGAGGATCTCCAATCTAAGCCATTTATAATTCTCTCTGGAAAGATCTTGCCTGTTTTTTTTTTTTTTTTTTAGATTTACTCCTAAAAGTTTCATATTTATTGATAGCATTATAAATAATTTCCTTTTTACAATTTTCCCATTTTGTGATTCATATAAAAATACAATTTAGGTAAGTGTTCTGATTTATATTCAGCAAACAGCCTAAATTTGTTTATTCAGTCTAATAATAGATAATTTACCTGTGGATTATTTTTTATTTTCTATGTACACCAATCAAATAAACTGGAAATAATCAGACTTTTGTTTTTTTCCTTTCTAAATGTTTTAATTTTGTTTCTCATTATTGCTTTATGCATGGGCGAGGACCTTCAGGAAATGTTGGATAGAGTAACGCAAAAATCCTTAAAGTTACACCACCGTGTATTATGTTTGCTATAGCTTTGTAACAACACTGTTTATTAAACTAAGGAAGTTTCTTGTCTTTTCATGGTTTTCTAGTGCTTTAATTTTATTTGTTAATTTAATTGATTATAATAGTTGATTTTCTAATGTTAAACCAGGCTTGAATTCCTGAGATAAACTCAGCTTGATAACAATATTATCTTTTTCATATGTTGTGGAACTCAATTTTCTAATGTTTTGGTTGGGCATCTTTTCCTCTGATCATGAATAAGATTTGCTATATTTCCTTTCCTTTCCTGTCAAGTTTATTCAGGATATTTCACTTTTTCTACTTGCTGGGAGAATTTGAATACTATTGGAATTATCTATTTATCAAATGTTTGGCAGGATTTTCCGGCACAGCTATGTGGGAGTAGAAATTTTCTGTTGGAAGGTTTTTGATCACAGAATCAAATTAATGTTTATAGACTATTCATGGTTTCCATTTCTTCTTGAGTTACTTTAGCAAGTTATTTTTGTACTCAAAATTGCCTGTGTTATCTAAATCTTATTTTGATGGATAAATATAACATTTTATTAATATATTATTAAAAGTTCTTTTGTCTGTGGTATCTATAATGATGTTTACTTTTTTCTCATTTTTACTATTGCTTTGTGGGCTTCTACCCCTCTTTTAAAATTAAGGATACCAGGCCTTTGTCAATTTAATTTGCATATTCAAAGAACTAACTTTTGATTGGTTTATTCTCCGTAGTCTATTTTTTAGTATGTTTTTCCTTTTTTGGAGACAGGGTCTCATTCTGTCACCCAGGTTGGAGTGCAGTGGTGCCATTATGACTCACCACAGCTTTGATCTCCTTGGCTCAAGAGATCCTCATACCGCAGCTTCCCAGTAGCTGGCACTACAGATAAGCATCGTCATGCATAGCTAGTTTAAAAAATGTTTTTATAAATATGAAATCCCACGCTGTTGAAAGGCTGGTTATTTTTTCTTGTATTAATTTCAGGTTTTATTGCCATTTCCTTTTTATACTTTCTTGGGAGTTATTTTGTTGTTGTTTTTAAAATCTCAGAGGATAGATGCTTAATATATTTACTATTATATTAGTTTTTTTTTTAAGTGTACTTTTAAAGCTATATGCTTTTCTCTTAAAATGGTTTTATCTGCAATCTATAGGTTTTGAAATGTGGAATTTTTATTGTCCTTAAATTCAAATTACTTTCTACTTTTCATTACAGTTTTGTAGCTTTGTATGCTTACAAAAGGGTATTTTCAATTTTTTATTCATTTAGAAATTTCCAATTCGTCTTTATTTCTAGTTGAATTGTATTGTACTCAGATAACATGTTTCAAATGACATTAATCTTTGGTATTTGTTGAGAATTGCTTTACTATCCACTATGCATGGCCAATTTCTGTAAATGTTATATACATTCTTCAGGTTTTAATGGTAGTACTCTAGATAGGTACATCAAATTAAGCTGGTTCTGATGTACAAATCTTCAAAGTTCTTAATACATTTTTGGATAATTTCTTATTATTATTTGGTTTCATTTTGCTGTTTTAATTTTGAGGCAGTTTTATTAAGTGAATAGAAACTTAAAATAACATATCTTGTTGGCAATGTAGGTCTTTACCATTATATTTTATTTCTGGCAATGTTATTCTGTTTTAAAGTTCCTTTGGTCCAAGAATAGTAAAACTACATATTTTCTTTGGTTAGCCATTGGATGATATATCTTTTCCCATACTTTTTAGTATTTTATGTTTTAAATATGTCTTACTTTAATTTTTTAAAAAAATCCAGTTGATAATGTTTGTATTTTATTTGCAACATTTAGTTCATTTACTGTTAATGTAACTGCTGATGTATTTGGGTCCATTGAATGTCTGCTTACATATGATCCCATCTTTTTATATTCTTTCCCTAGTTGAATTAGAGTTTTATTATTTTTTGGCCTACTGTAGAAGTTATACCTTTTTTTTTCTTTAATATATAATATTTTTTCCTAAATATATAATATGTATATTTACCTTATCATGTTCTAAAACTAATTAACATTTTAATCCTCCTCCTGGTAAATACAAGGATCTTAGAACCCTTCAACTAACCCCGCTGATATAGTTTGGCTGTGTTCCAACCCAAATCTCATCTTGAATTATGAGCTCCTATAATTCCCATGTGTCTGGGAGGGACCTGGTGGAAGATAATTAAATCATGGGGGGAGTTTCTTCCAAAACTGTTCTTGTGGTAGTAAGTCTCACGAGATCTGATAGTTTTATAAGCGTTTTCTCCTTTCACTTAGCTTTCATTATCTCTTGTCTGCCACCATGTAAGATGTGCCTTTCGCCTTCCACCATGATTGTGAGGCCTCCCCAGCCATGTGAAAATGTGAGTCCATTAAACCTCTTTTTCTTCATAAATTACACAGTCTCAAGTATGTCCTTATCAACAATGTGAAAATGGACTAATGTACCCTCCTAACTTACATTACCACCTACATTTTTATTATTTTTGATCCCATATTATTAATTTTGTTTCATACAATTAATATTTTCTTAGATTTACTGAATATTTAAAACTTTCTTCATTCTTTATTTCTTTTTGTATTTCAACCATCATATCTGAGTAAATCATGCATAATATTTTCAGTGAGAAGTAACACTCTCAGTTTTTGTCTGTATAAAAACATTTCTAGTTATTCTTGCAAGAGCTCTTCACTGATATGGAATTCTAAACTGATTACTTTCCTTCAGCCTGTTAAAAATATCTCTTTATTATTGTTGGAATTCCATTGTTGTTTTTGTGAAGTCAGGTATCAGTCTAATTATTTTCTTTAAAGGTATTGTATCTTTTATTCTGGCTGCTATTTAAGATTTTCTGTTTGTCTTTGGTGGTCTGATGATATTTAGCCAGTAATTTCTTATTATCTAATCTATTTTTCATAACTTTTAATAAGTTAAAAAATGTTTGTTGCAATTTTAGTCATTTTCAGCAAGAGGACTGATGAATAATTTCGCCACATTACTGGAACAGAAATTCACAGGCATTTAACATTTATCTGACAGTGTTGGGAAAAACACAGAGAAGGATAGCACCAGGGGGCTTAAAGAAAAATGTGGATAGCATAAGGGAGACCTAATAATATTTGTGAGCAGAGAAGACTAAATTAGAAAGAACTGGCCTATTGCCTGAAAAGCTTCCCAGAAAGAATCAGAAGTAGTTGGATAGAGGGGGATAGCAGATAAGATGTCAATCTTCAATGACTCCTCACTCTCACTCAGTTAAAAATAGTGACTAAAAATCATCAGGTTTTAGAATGAGATGCAAAAATAAAAAATAGAATCAACCTTCTACTTCCTCTTTTCTCACATAAATTCACTCAACCAAAATTAATTAACTAATTAATTAAGAAAATGACAGAAAAATGCAAATCTTCATGTAAGTTCTACACTGTAATATTTAAATATATTGAACTTACAAGGGGAAAATATACCTGCATTTTCCATTTCATGAAAAAAATCAACATTTAAAACATTCTTAACTTGTAACGAATATTAGGAAGATTTTATAGGATTCCCCTTAGTTTTTATATTTGAAGAAACAAATTTAGTTCAAAATAGTAGTTTAATTTGGGCAGCACTTTAGATATTAGGATAATTAATATTACTTTTTTAAATTCTATTTTTTGTATAATTGGAAAATAAACTATTTTTAAGCCTATTCCCCATTCGCAAGGTTATTATTTAACTCACCCAAGAAAACCATTTTAAAAAATGGTACAGCAACATTCTTCCTTTTTGTGTAAGTTTTATTTCTAACTACAGTGCATTTCCCAGGTACCATTAGGCATTACCAAGGTGTTTAATCATACTTTTTCATCCGAGTTAATCTCAATTATTGCGGTTTCACTGAAAGTTTTCTTATTTAGTTCCTAGCTCTGTCTTTGCCCAGTTCACTGTCTTTCAGAAAACGAAAAGAAGACCTGAGATAGGACCCAGTACCTCTGTTTGATGGTTAACAATGATTACCATTTTTATACATTTGGCAGTAACCATTTGTGAGACAAAAGTTCATGTAATAAGAATTGTTTGCTTTCTAAAGGTAGATCATTAAGAAAGCAACCAAAACAGATATAATTAAACAGCCATAACCTATAGGCAACTATTATTAATGGCAACCTTAAGCATTATGCTCCATATAAATCATAAAAACAGAAAAAGTTTACTCACTAAAAGACCATAAACTAAACATGACATAAGTATGTGTTTCAGGTTTATAACTCCATAGATTTCCAAATAGCCAAGGTTCAAGACACTTTGACTTGTTCTTGGAAACCATATTTCATCTTTTCTGGGGGGAGCAGAGCATAAAATCTTCCCGAGGCTGAGCAGATGAGGTGTTTCATCATTATCAGGACAATATAGCCATTGGCACAGCAGGCTTATGCTGTTGGCTCATTAGAAGCCACTGAGAAAAGTGAACTAAGAGCAAAACATGATCAAGTCCAACTGTGGTGATTATGTAAAGAAATTTACAGACGTCTTAGAACTTTAAGACAACGATTCTCTTATTCCTAAAATGTCCGAGTGCTATACACATATCTCAGAGAAAAATCCTGTAAATGTAATATTTATTGCAAATTGCAGTTGCAAACAGGCAAGAGAGCTTCTATGCGGTGCAAGCAAAGAGGGCAAAGCATATCCTCAAAATTTAGGAGCTGTTGTTCGTTGTAGCTCAGGGAGAAAGCTCAGCAGGTCACTGTGTTTATTAGCCAGCTTCTAGGCAGAGTGGAACTAAACGTGTCCTATATAGAAGAGCACTGTGATTAGAAATGTCTTCCCTTGTGAAAGATTTACGCTAAGACTTTCTAAGGTAAAGTCTGCTATAAATACACAAGCATTTCATTTCTCCCTAAACACTCAATCAAGATAGGATGTCTTTCTAATGATTTGTTAACAGTTCCATAAGCGACTTAAAAGTGCAACAATCAGAAAGAACATAATCCTTTCTGAGCAATTATAAAGCCAAGTAGAAATCTGTGTGCATGTTCATTCTTTTATTCTTTCAACAAATAGCTACTGATATGGTTTGGTTGTGTCTCCACTCAAATATCATCTTGAATTGTAGCTCCCATCATTCCCATGTGTTGTGGAAAGGTAACTGAATTACCCATGAGAGGTAATCAAATCATGGGGGTGAGTCTTTCCTGTACTGTTCTCATGATAGTGACTAAGTCTCATGAGATCTAATGGCTTTATAAAAGGGAGTTCCCTTTCATGTATACTCTTTGCCTGTCATCATGTAAGATGTGGCTTTGCTCCTCTTTGCCTTCTGCCATGATTGTGAGACCTCCCCCAGCAATGTAGAGCTGTGAGTCAATTAAACCTCTTCCCTTTATAAATTACCCAGTCTCAGGTATATCTTTATTAGCAGCTTGAGAAAGACCAATGCAGCTACAGAGCAGCACACATTGTGAAAGGTGCTTGAGATACTGCAGACAAACGTCCCTACTCTCAGAGTTTATGTTGTAGTGAAGAAGAGATTCAGAAAAGCAATAAAATAGATAAAAGTAAAATATGTAAGATATTAAGGAAAGTAGCATTTGACTATTACTCTTATAAAGTAAATATTTTCACATAAGTTGCCTAGTTTTCTTTGCACACAAACAATAAGAATCAGGTCAGGAAACATGAATACAAATATTCAGGGCTGTCAACTAATTTTGCCAAAGTCACACAGTAGGTCATAGAATATGATCTTAAAACCCAGGTCTTTCAATTTCATGCCTTGGGATTTTTCCATTGCAAAATACTGCCTACACAGCATCAAAAGTAAATGACATATTTCCAGAGAGCTGTATATTGAATATCATGGAAATAAAAATTCAAATGATCTAAAAGATTGAATGTATGTCTAAATATTCCAAGGTTTTCTAATCAGAACCTCAAAAAAAAAAAAAAAAAAAAGAGACAGGACCCAATTCATAAGAATGGAATGGATCAGCTGGATAATTAACAATAGAACATCTGTTTTTCCTCCTTTTTCTTTTTTTTTTTTTTTAATAGACTTTTTTTTCAGAGGGATTCTGAGTCTATTTGCCTCATTGCAGGCACTTCTACTACCTCGGTTTGTTAGTATGGGGATAAAGGGGGTGCCATTTTGTGGAGAAGGCTATGGAAGAAAGCTAAGGGGTAGTACATTAGTCTGTTTTACATTGCAAGGAATGCCTTCATTGAAGAGTTTTAGAAGTAAACACCGAGGCCAAAATATTTTCATACTCTTTAGGTGGCCACAGAAGTGCAGTAGTTTTTTTTTTTTTAAGTTGGACAATTATGATTTTTAAAAGAAAAAATGTCACCAAGAAAACAAAGCACCAAATTTTAGATAGTTTTGCTTTTGATTAAGCCGTGGTTATTAGCCTGCTGCTGAATGCATGAGGCCAATGTGGAAATGCCAGGGGCACTACAGCGTATCAAGCTTAATGAAGCTCACTATGACTGACACACTTGGAAAAGGTCAAGAAGGATGCAGCAGAATGGACAACACACAGATTCATTTCTGCCATGACTGTGCACTCCAGCAAGGCAGCAGGGAGAACTGAGCCGCTATCCACTGCAATTAATCGGCACTCTGTTCAGTTGACCATCCATTCAAACAACTCAAATTTATTGCCCAAATTTTCCACTGTCTACATTCTTTACCCGCTTTGCTCTTTTTTAGACCAGAGAGACTGTGAAAATAAAATACACATATATGAGATAATTATGATTGTAATTTACTTATTTCTTTTTTTTAGCACAGTCTGTGATTTTATACCTTACAGTAGTGCCAAGAGAGCAATTACACCCAGCTCCAGTCTGGATGTGGTTGAAGTATCCAGGAGTGGGAAGAACCAGAGACAAGTTTAAGTTGTGTCCTTGAGAGTATGAAAGGTCAAAGTGTGAGACACTGAATTCTCTGGCTAATTCTATGGTGTGAACATGGGAACCACTAGGAAAATAAGAAAAATAACCAAAGATTCACAATTCAAGAATAGAATTGGGAATGAAAAAAGGGGAGCTATTGTCAACAAGTTCACCCACGTGATCTCTTCCCTCTAAGATTTTCAGTCTAGATTTATATTCTCACTGCGGATCTTTCCCCTGAGCTTCAGGTTTGAATACCCAACAGCCTGTTGGATGTTCACATCTCTATGTTTCGCATCTCTCTCAAATGCAACTTATTTCAGTGCACTCTGTGTTTCCCTAGGACTTTGCTGCTCAGTTTTTGGCATTACCAATAGCCCAAATTATCTAAACTAAAAGAAAAATTGAATTTTCCCTTAAATCTCTTTTTCCTTACCCCAATCAATTATCAAATACTTCCAATCTTGCTCTCTAAATATGTTTTATATTCCATCCCCTTCTTTCTGTTCTTACTATCACTGAATAAATTCAGTCCCTCCTTATGTGGCAGAGATGAAGAAACCAAGACTGAGGGATGAAGTGATTTATCAATGAGTAATGGTGGAGTCAGGATTCCAGTCTGCACTGTAGGATCCATCCTTCCCCCAGTCTGAGCTCTCCCCTGCTGTCCCACCCTGCCTCTACTAACGCAGACACAGTCCAGGTTCCTAAATATGGTGTGAAAGCAAAAGTTGCACCAAAGTTAAATAGATAAGAAATACTTTATTCCAGGCTATTGCAATGGAGGAGAACTCCAGTTCTTGAATGGGAAATGGAATTCATTTCTGCTTAAACAAAGAGCAGGGGAGTTTTTAAGAGCAGGTTTGGGGGTGAGAATGAAAACCATAAATCATCTGTATTTCATAACTGGCCTTATCTCAAGGAAAAGTCAACTTCTCATACCTTCATGAGTGGAAGAGCTTGTAAAACTACAACTGGAAGCAACGTACCCGCAGACGTTAGGCTCCTATCCTCCCATGAAAACTGGGGAATGGGGTGCTATCTCCCGGATGTTTGCATTTCAAGGAGGTGGCTCTCGGGTCCTTAAAAAAAGACATTCCTGGGTTATAAAGTTGAAAAGAGGCTTTTAAAATGATTTATGGGCCAGGTAAGGTGGCTCACGCCGCCTGTAATCCCAGTACTTTGGGAGTCTGAGGCAGGCAGATCATGAAGTAAGGATATCAAGACCATCCTCACCAATGTGGTAAAACCCCGTCTCTACTAAAAATACAAAAAATTAGCTGGGCATGGTGGCACTGCCTGTAATCCCAGTTACTCAGGAGGCTGAGGCAGGAGAATCGCTTGAACCAGGGAGTCGGAGATTGCAGTGAGATGAGACTGTGCCACTGCACTCCAGCCTGGGCAACAGAGCAAGACTCCATCTCAAAGAGAGAGAGAAAAAAGAAAAGAATAAAAAAGATTTGTGTCACAAAAAGTTAAAGAAATAACTTACAATTACAAATTTTCTAGAGAAACTGATTTAAGAAAAGGGAGGTCTGAGCCTAGAGTCAGGAAGAAGCATATGTGAAGTTTGGCCAAACTGAGGGGCATATTAAGGCTATCTTGTTCTACAGACTACAGGGGGCTTCAGTCACCAAGCCCTTTCCTTCCTCTCTTCCCTAGTTTCTCACCACAGGGAACTATGTATTTTGCCTCTGTGTCGTCATCACTATGTCTGTAGAACTCATTTTTATGTAAGGGTGTCTTTACAGTCTCCCTCCAGAACAATCTGTGGTTTGTTGACTGCTACTAGGAATCTGGTCTGGGGCTAGGAGCCTGGAGCCAGGAGATTCTTGCTCATTTGGAAAAGAAGTTGAGGGAAGCTGACATTCGCTTCCCTCAGCTGCCAAACAAGGTGTTTAACAGAAAAACCTCCATCACTTTGAAGAGACAGAAACCAGCCAAAATACAGGTTAGAGTGGAGGAAGTTCAGCTTAATTCAGTGATTTTAATGAACCTGAGAATTGATGCTGTTAGTGGAATCCGTTGGCATAGAAGCAGGGGAGGTGGAATGTTGTGCAAATCATGTCCATCTTCCCCATGATTACAAAATTTAAATGTTCTTTAGCTAGACCTATGAGTACCTTCTGAATGGAATACTTCAACACATTTATTTGGTTAGGGGTAAACTTTTATATACCAACTGTATTAATCTGTTCTCACACCGCTATAAAGAACTCCCTGAGACTGGGTAATTTATAAAGGAAAGAGGTTTAATTGACTCACAATTCCGAATGGCTGAAGAAGGCCTCAGAAAACTGACAGTCATGACAGAAGGGGAAATAAACCTGTCCTTCACATGATGGCAGAAAGGAAAAGTGCCGAGCTAAGAAGGAAAAGCCTCTTATAAAACCATCAGATCTTGTGAGAACTCACTCACTATCATAAGATCAGCAGCATGGGGGTAATCGTTCCCACGATTCAATTACCTCCCACCAGGTCCCTCCCATGACGTGGGGATTATGGGAACTACAATTCAAGATGAGATTTGGGTGGAGACACAGCTAAACCATATCACCAATTAAAGATACTTGGTGGGACAATGACTGTTTTAGGTGTACTTTTTCAACATATTTTAAACCTCTGCATATTTTTGAGTTAATAAAAGCCCATTTTCAGTGCTTACTCAGTGTCCCTTTCCTTATACTGACTTTCCTGGCCTTCCAAATAAGATATTAGCATCTAAGTTCTCTGTGCTCACAGGTAAACTTGGCCCAGATAAACTTTATGTTTTATTTATTTGTCTAATGAATATTTGTCAGAGTTGACATTGTGTCAAATGCAATGAGACACTGTAGATACAAGGGTGAGTGACAAAACTGATGAATCTTGCTTTCAACAAGCTCACAGTGAGTGGATAAGACAGGTGTTTAACAAATAACCACATAAACAGGTACAAATATATAACTGTCATGAACTGTGAGGCACTGATACTTAGCAGGGACTTGTCTTAGTAAAGTAAGTCCAGGGAAAGCTTCACTGGGAATCTGGCTTATAAAGCATGAATAGTAATTAGCTAGGTGAAGAGACCCAGTAGGTAGGAATGACTAAAAGTAGATTGGTCTAGCCGCTGCGTAGACAGTGAGAGAATGTGCAAGTCAGTAAAAGCTTGAATAGGACGAAGGAATGAGCTCATGTGACACGTTTAAGGTGACCAAAGTAGACGTAAGTGGGAGGCTACTGAGTTGGCCCAATCTAGAAACAATGATATTTTACTCAGAATGTTAGTGGCTGAATTTTCATTTGCTACATGAGTTTCAGCCATCAGTGAGGAAAAAGGGTTCATAAGATATTTTCTCAGGGATCAGAAAACCAAACACCGTATGTTCTTGCTTATAAGTGGAAGCTGAACAATGAGAACACATGGACACAGGAGGGGAACAATATACACTGTCGGGGGGGGGAGGGAGAGCATCTGGAAAGATAGCTAATGCATTCTGGGCTTAATACCTAGGTGGTGGGTTGATAGGCGCAGCAAACCACCATGACACATGTTTACCTATGTAACAAACCTGCACATCCTGCACATGTACCGTGGAACTTAATAAAATAAAATAAAATAAAATAAATGTTTGCTTAGAAGTACAAATCCACATCACATCTAATTCACTCTTAAAATTGCCCTTGATCGAAATGTTTATTTCTTTTTGCCACCTTGGGCTCCAAGCTTTCATGTCCTGTTCAGTATGTGGTAATCAGTTGAAATGCCTTGGTTATAGGATTGCCAGTACTAGATACAGAAATATTGCTAAGTTTTCTATCTATTATGTTATTGTTTCAGAGCATGATCATGTTCATATTCCTTCAGAAGTACAATTTATTAAGAAAAAAATCATGGCCCAGAGGAAGGACTCAATAGAGAATAGAAGCAATTTACCAATTTCCGGGAATTTGCTTTGTTTTTATTTTTGATAGATGTTAGTTGTGATCTATTCATATTCTTTGCGGAGAAATAACCCTTGAGCTGTGTAGAATCAGGAGTTGAGCCCCTTCAGAGGCTGAGGTTTGCTGCTTCTGTGTACTTCCCTTCCAAACAAATAAGGTTGGAGAAACAAGTTGATCTCCAGAATGAGAAACTCTTCAGATGCTTCCTGCCTTTTTATATCTGCATTGCAGACCCAAAAGAGCTAAATTAGAGAATTTATTAAGAGTTAAATTTCAGGTATCAATTCTTATATAAGTAATATTTTGTGGAAATATCTCTTACATTTGAATTATTCTAATTGGCCAAATGAAGTGGATCCTTCCCCTTAATTACTGATTGGTAAGCTTTATTTTAGTTTAAGCTTGAACAAGACCAGTGGTTTGGCCATTTTTACTAAATTATATTTGTGCAGCCATTTAAAATTTGTCAATACACAATGAAAATAATTCAGTGAAACTGGTTGTCAATACCGACAGCAGGATTTGAGTAGTATGCATACATTGTATATTGCTATATTAACTTGACTTCCAGAGGTAATGGAATGGGAGCAACACAGAGGTTGGCAGAAAGAGGAAACAAAGCCATTCTTTTCTTTTCTTTTTTTAGACAGAGTTTTGCTCTTGTTGCCTGGCATGGACTGCAATGGCACAATGTCAGCTCACTGCAACCTCCGCCTCTTGGGTGATTCTCCTGCCTTGGCCTCTTAAGTAGCTGGGATTACAGCTGCTCTCCACTATGCTCAGCTAATTTTTGTATTTTTAATAGAGACAGGGTTTAACCATGTTGGTCAGCCTGGTCTCAATCTTCTGACCTCAGGTGATCTACCTGCCTTGGCCTCCCAAAGTGCTGGAATTATAGGCGTGAGCCACCACACCCAGCCACAAAGCCCTTTTTAAAGCCAGTGTCATGATGAGAAGGTAGCAAAACGGAGAGGAATGGCTTTGTTATAGCCACAGAAACTGAATCGTTAAGCACTGGAGCTCTCAGATAAGACAGGGATCTTCTGTCCCACTTTTAAAGCAAGCAGAAAGCAACTGCATGTCAATGATCAACTGATATCAGCAGCAACAATGACAGGCTGGGGATTCTGGTAGGTTTTAGATTTTTGCATTACCCCAGAGAATGACTGCAATTATTAAGCCTACTGAGTCACATGGGGAGACAGAGAGATGAGAGAGAGAGAGAGAGAGAGAGAGAGAGAGAGAGAGAGAGAGAGAGAGAGGTTCAATATAAATAAAGAAATAATGTTTGTTGTACACTTATTAAATGTTAGGGGCAAAATTTTTTTAGTGAAATCTAATAATAGCTTTTATACTCATTACGTAAGATGCAGACTAAGGTACAAAGTGATCCAATATTGTCTCCTCCTTCTCATACCATCTATATGTTCTCTCTTTCTTTTACTTCTTATTTTATCCCTCTCCATTGTTTCCTCCATAATATTGAAGAGGAGCAATTGCACCTATTTATAATGTACACAGGTCATCATGGGTGTTTTCAGGTGTGGGCAGTATTTCCATCTCCCTTGCTGCGTGCAGTGGAGAACATGGTAATATAGCAACAAATATTATGAAGAAGCCCTTTGGGATACTCTGAGTTGCCTTCTTATCTGCATGACATACGACCAACCTATTGGGTGACTGTTTCCAGATGTCCTTGAAACTCAATAAGATGCTTTTAAAATGTCATCGTAATGACAGCTACCACTTTTGAATAACCCTATTCTGGTGATCCTGTAATCTTAGCTCTGCATTCCCCTCCTCAGGAATGCCCCTGTGATGGTTAACATTAGGTGTCAACTTGATTGGATTGAGAGATGCCTTAATGGCTGGTAAAGTATTGTTTCTGTGTGTGTCTGTGAGGGTGTTGCCAGAGAGGATTGACATTTGGGTCAGTTAACCGGGAGAGGAAGACCCACTCCCAGTGTGGTGTGCCCCATCCAATCAGTTTGCCAGCACAGCAAAAACAAAGCAGGTGGAAGAAGGTGGGATAACTTTGTTTGCTGAGTCATCTGGCTTCCTTCCTTCTCTGGGGTTGGACGCTTCCCCTGCCCTTGGACATGCAGGGGAAGGTTCTTCAGCCCTTGGACTCTTGGACTTACACCAGTGGTTTGCCCCTCAGCCTTCAACCACAGACTGAAGGCTGCACTCTTGGCTTCCCTGGTTTTGAGGCTTTCAGACTCCGACTGAGCCACTACTGGCTTCTTTCTTCTTCAGCTTGCACATGGCCTACTGTGGGACTCCTTCTTGTCATTGTGTGAACCAGTTCTCCTAATAAACTCCCTTTCATGTATACATATGTCCTATTAGTGCTGTCCCTCTGGAAAGCCCTAACACAATCCCCAAGCATTGTGGCATTGAAATTATACTTTCAACAATGATTATTGCAATATTAATAGTTTCTGTTTATGAAGCATTTACATTTTGCCACACACTGAGCTACAACCTTTATATGAATTAGGGCTTCCAGCCACCTGTACATTGAAAACCATCAATGACATCACATTGTTTTTAGGAGGAATACCCAATGGTCCTCAAGGCTTAACCTATTCTGGTCCCCAACTTTCAGGTCTCATTGTTGTTTAACCACTCAATTGCTCTACTGCCCCTGGACTCTTCCAACTGCCAGAACACTCTTCCTCATGAGAATACACTCTTCCTTTCTCTCTCACTTAATTAACTCTTGTTTATTGTTGTATGTTCTTAAAGACCATATTCCTTTCCCTTGGAGAACACATGTCAATTTACTATATGTCTACTGATGTCAGCGTCTTTCTCTCCATTGGTACCAAAGCTCTATGAGAAGGGGTGGACCCTACTTGTGTACATTATTGCCTATCAGCTGATATCTGACATACAATACAGGATCAATATGAGTACTGAATAAATAAATGAATGAATGAATTCTGTTTTGCCAAGGCCTAGATCTATTTTACATTAGACTGTAACTCTTTATAAAGAAACTTATTTCTGTGTCAGCATTTTTTTTGACTGACCTCAGAGGCATTTGGAACCAATTATAGGGGCCAATGAGTGACTCAGCAACTCTGAGAAACTAGACATGTATCCGTCTCCCCAAGGTCCTGGTCACTTAAAACACTGCTAGAAGTTTCACTACACAGTTCTAATCCGATTGAGCTATGTGCTATCTTTTAGACTTTGAACAACATTGTGGTCTTATCCAAAGGGAAAAAAGGGTATTGATATTGATCAAGGGCCTACTTTCTTTCTAGAACACCATTTGGTGCCTTTCATATATTCACTTGAAATAACCACTAGTGATAGAATAATAATTAAAAATAGAATAATAATTAAAGGCATTTTAGAAACATAAAGACCTCTGTAATATTAACTACATTAGAACATTTCTTAGAGGATTGAGTTTTTGAAATATTTGATAGCACCTGCATTGCTTAGTGAGATAATTCGCTCCTCTATAGATAATCTTTGTGAAAATATAAAAGAATTTTGGCAATGTCATTCCCTGGAGAAAATCTGATAAACTTAAAGGTATTACAAATTGTCCCTCAAAAGATCAGGTGTCCTCATTATTGTTAAGCCATTTTCTGCACATACAAGATTGTGTAAGAAAACAAAAGTTGCATTAATTAATGTACTGAACAATTAACAATCAGTTTCCAGTAAAGTTCTCTCCCCACCTATCTTGAGCATCTATCTCTGTCCATTGCCTTAATTATTTAGTGGTCATTGCCTGCTGCTACTTTAAGAGGTTGTGACTTTTATTTAAGTAAAATACTAATCAATTGAAACAGCAAACTTTGAGGAAGATGAAGGGTTTCCAAAAAAAGAAGAAAGTGATGTTGGAGAACTCTTTAATCACATGTCAAACTACCAGCAAACCAGTCTAGCAGAGTGAAAACAGTTAATGTTGGAAGAAGAAAAAATCCATGAGGACTGTAACATGCTAGGTGCCTCAAAGAGACAGATCTGAGAATCAAAGAATTAAAGGGAGTGCTGGCAAAATTGATGAGGCTGCTTATGAGGCTTTTTATGAGGTTGTGTATACTCTTGTGACACAAAGGGCCATGTTTGCAAACAATTTTGAAGGGAAAATTATGATCTATTAATCAACACCTAATTCTTTATTTATTATATAATTCATATTTACTTAAAAATATTGACAAAATAAACTACTTTCCCTTATATTATTTTGAAAGAGAAATTCCCAAACATACTAACTTTGTTCACCATTTAGTACGACACCTAGCCCTCCCTGTAGTAAATTTAGTTCACATGCCTTTTTCCAGGTTTCGTGTATCCTCACATAATGAAGACTACATTCAAGTCACTAGGTTTTATTCTTCCTTTCAAATGAGTTAAGTAAGCTGTTCCCTGATTTTTTGCCCACTCTCAAGCATCCTTACCAGTCCTATATAATTAGTTTTTAAGGTTAAAACTTAGACCATATCTTCACTCTTCCTGCTTCATTTTTTATATATGTTCTTATTCATTCTATAGAAAGTGTCTCTGACACAATAGAAATATTGAGGAAAATGTTATTAATATTTTGCATGTTTCTTCTGCATGACAAATGACTATGATCTATAAGAGCTGGGTGTTATTAGGGTAGTGTATCACTCTTGCATTGCTATGAAGAAATACCTGAGACTGGGTGATTTATAAAGAAAGCAGGTTTAATTGGCTCATAGTTCTGCAGGATATACAGGAAGCACAGAACTGGCATGTGCTTCTAGGGAGGTTTCTGGAAGCTTACAGTCATAGCAGAAAGCAAAGTGGGAGCTTGCATATCACATGGTGACAGCAGAATCCAGAGACGGGACGGTACCATGGGCTTTCACGCAACCAGATTTTTCGAAAACTCACTCTGACGAGGACAGCACCAAGAGGATGGTGCTAAACCATTCATGAGAAACTGACCCCATGATCCAATCCCTTTTCACCGGGCCCCACCTCCAACACTGAGAAGTAAATTTCAACAAGAGGTTTGAGTGGGTACACACATCTAAACTATTTTGGTTGTGATAACAACTTCTCTAGTAACAATGTTCTCTGAATACCGACTCTCTGGGATACTTTTATTGTGATCATGTGACAAAACTGCAACTAATTATATATATTACCTGATTCTCATGAAGTCACTACATTTTTTTCACCTTTGCAAAGACAGAAAGACTAACAGTGTAACAGAATGCCGGTCAGATCACTGATCTACTGATAATTAACACAAGTGAAGTGAATGTACCTTTTTAATCACTATTTGGAAGCACTGTTGATTCATTTATTTTACACAGTGAAGTAAAAATTGAAAATATTCAGGATATATTAAATCCATGAGTCAGCATGAACTCAATATATGGGCCAAGACATTGCTCAGAGAAAAATAACTTTAATGAATTCTTAATTTATTTTTATCTGAGTTTTATTTTTGGTTTGAAATACCCAGATAAATTCTTTAATTTATTTGTCTATGTAAATTAAGTGGAAGAATTATGTACTCAGAATGAAAATAAATGGGTAAGTCTATTCATATATACAGTCTATCAAAAAATAATTTGCTGAATTCCTTTTATGTTCTTAGTTAAAAATTATAAGTTTGTAGGACAAAAAGTAATAAGGTATGTTATGTAATTTATATTAACACTGAAGTGTAAAGAAAAGAAATAATTCTCTTTGTATCTGTGGAAGCAATATTAATTATTTTAAAGTTCCTATCATATTATTTAACTCATTGTAATATCTATGAAAAATACACTAAAGTATAAAATGTACAAACTGAAAAAGACATTCTCATACATTGATACCTTTAGTGTACGCTGATATCTTATACATGCATGCATATTTAAAATGTGTATGTAATATGATGCTTAATTAATAATTGAGAAAAATATCCAACAAAACTTTGGCATTCTATATTATTATATATTTATTTTAAACAGTTGATTTTACTCTAATGCACTAATAGTTATAAACTACTTAAAACTTTTTATATGCAGTTTAGCATTAAAGTCAAATTAAATATGAATAAACTATAATTTTTATGAGCTTCAACTTGCCACAAGAAAATTATTTGTTCTGTTGCTTTAAAGAAAATGATTGGCCGGGCGCGGTGGCTCAAGCCTGTAATTCCAGCACTTTGGGAGGCCGAGGTGGGTGGATCACTGGTCAAGAGATCGAGACCATCTGGTCAACATGGTGAAACCCGTCTCTACTAAAAATACAAAAAATGAGCTGGGCATGGTGGCACGTGCCTATAGTCCCAGCTACTTGCGAGGCTGAGGCAGGAGAATTGTCTGAACCCAGGAGGCGGAGGTTGCGGGGAGCCGAGATCGCGCCATTGCACTCCAGCCTGGGTAACAAGAGCGAAACTCTGTCTCAAAGAAAAAAAAAATGATTGACTAATAGAGTGATTAATTTAATGATGGATATAGACATACCTTATTTTACGGAACTTTACTATACTCTGGAGATATTGTGTTTATTATAAATTGAAGGTTTATGGAAATTGTGCATTCAGTAATTCTATGGGCATCATTTTTTCAAACAGTGTGTGTTCCCTTAATGTTTTTCAAACAGTCTGTGTCATATTTTGAAAATTCTTGCAATATTTCAAAATTTGTCACTATTAGTATTACAGCTATTATGGTGATCTGTGATTAGTAATCTTTGATGTTACTATTAAAATTATTTTGGAGCACCACGCACCATGGCAATACAAGAAGGCAAACTTAATCAACAGATGTGTGTTCTGACTGCTCCACCGACTGAAAGTTACCCCTTCTCTCTTCCTCTCCTTGGGTCTCTGTATTCCCCAAGATAAAATAATATTGATATTAGGCCAATTAAGGACTCTAAAATGATCTGTAAAGCTTCGAATGAAAGGAAAAGTCACACGTACCTCACCTTACAACTAGAACTGGATATGATGAAGCAAAGAAGGGTTATTGAAAGCCGAGACAAGCCAAAAACTACGCCTCTTGCATCAAGCAGTTAGCAACATTGTGAATGCAAAGGGAAAAGCACTTGAAGGAAATTAAAAGTGTTAATCCAGGGAGAACATGAATGATAAGAAAAAGAAACAGCCTAATTGCTGTTATGGAGAAAGTCTAAGTGTTCAGGTCACACAATCAAACCAACCACAACACTCCCTTAAGGCAAAACCTAATGAAGAGCAAGGCCCTCACTCTTTTCAATTCTATGAAAGTGGGAAGAGGTGAGGAAGCTGCAGAAGCAAAGTTTGAAGCTGGCAGAGGTTGGTTCCCCAGGTTTAAGGAAAGAAAGTGTAAAGTAAAGCAGCAGGTGCTGATGGAGAAGCTATAGAAAGTTATCCAGAAGATCTAGCTAAGATCTCTAGTGAAGGTGGCTTCCCTAAACAAAATATTTTTAATGTAAATGAAAATTTCTTACATTAGAACAAGATACCATCTAGGACTTCCATAGCTAGAGAGAAGAAGTCAATGTCTGGCTTCAAAGCTTCAGAAGACAAGCTGACCTACTTCTTTTTTGAGACGGAGTTTTGCTCTGTTAGCCAGGCTGGAGTGCAATGGCGTGATCTCGGCTCACCGCAACCTCTGCCTCCTGAGTTCAGACAATTCTCCTGCCTCAGCCTCCTGAGTAGCTGGGATTACAGGCATGCGCCACCATGCCCAGCTAATTTTTTTGTATTTTTAGTAGAGGTGGGGTTTCACCATGTTGACCAGGATGGTCTTGATCTCTTGACTTCGTGATCCACCCGCCTCGGTCTCCCAAAGTGCTGGGATTACAGGCTTGAGCCACTGCTCCCGGCCAAGCTGACCTACTTTTTATGTGTTAATGCAGTTAGTGACTTTAAGTGGAAGCCAATGCTCATTTACTATTCCAAAAAACCATAGGGGCCCTTAAGAATTTTGATACATCTACTTCCTAGCCATGTCTCCTGACATCCTTTGATTTGTGGCCTCATCTGTACCCACTGTGCACTTGGACCTACACTCTGTTAATGTAAGGAAGGCAGGAACTGGGTCTTTCTTACTCTATTGAGAGTCTGGAAGGTGTCAGAAGAGAATGTCTGCTCAATAAATGTTGCCTGACAATTGACTCTTGAATCTTCTTCTTACTCCTATTGACACGTTACCACAATCAGTGTTTGGTCAACCCCTGTGCAGCACAGATGCAGCTAACGTGAGGTTTAGGATCTAATGTCACTGTTTATCTTGAAAATTTATGGAGTCAAAATAACCTTCTAAAACCTCCTAAGAGGCTTATAAATTATGGTGTGTTGGATTTTGTAAAAAAATCTTATAAAGTTATGTGTGCGTATATCCTATATAAGAATGTATAATGCATAATAAATGTACAGGTTACATATGTTTACTATATATTTAATCATATGAGGATGACAGAGAAATGAAAGAATTATAAATGAAAATGATCATTTAGCATTGGACTTGCAAGAGTTAAAAGTACATATATGATACAACACCATCCCATCCCTAAATAGCAGAAGCTTGTGGACTGTGAAATGGGCATTGTGTGAACTGACGACAGGATAAGTGTGATTCCCAGTTCACATGCCTTGTTCCTAGGAGGAGAAGTCTACAGGCCATGGTATTTATTGTTATTATCTGGAGTTGGTCCACAGGACAAACTTCTGACTACTTGCACAACTGATCAGGGTGAGACTCATTTCTTCCTTTTTCCAACCTCATTTTCATATCAATACATACAGGAATATGTTGCTAGGTAGTGATGAGGGTCTTTGGAATTCTAGAGCAAAAATAGAGTTCTGTGAGATCCTTTGGAAATCTTCATAAGCCAGTGAAAAGCCCATCTGATCACCTACCATTTCAACCCTGAGGGCAGCAGGGTCAGGAAGGTTGGTCTAGGTTATGCCGCAATACAACATAATTCCAAAATCCCAGGGGATTAAGACCACAAAGGTTTATTTCTATTTCTTACTCATGCTACATGTCCATCATGATTGGTTTGGGACTCTGCTCCAAGTCAACATCATTTTGAAACTCAGGCTCTTGGAATGGCCACGATCTGAAATGTGTTAGTCACCATGGCAGAAAGTAAGAGAAATGAAGCAAGTCACACATGAGATCTTTAACACTTACATTGGAAGAAACACATATCCCTTCTGTGTGCTTTGCTTTGGCCAAATCGTATCGTGTCACTATTCCATATATCAAGGAGAAGAGCAAGTACAATCCTGCCCTACGCTTAGGAGTAAAACTGGAAAACTTGCTGAACAGCCCTGATGAGCACTGCAATAAACATGTGACAAAGAGTGAATTTTGTAGGGTTTCTAGGTCCGTTCTGATCTGGTTTCGTGTTCTTGAATAATCTTCAGCAGTTTTCTCAGCTCAATCACACTGAATTACTCACATTTCTCAGAGAAGGAGCAAATAGTCTTGTCCCTTTTCTTTTTCATTTAATAAAGAAAGAAGGAAACAAGGAGAAAGAAATAAGAAAGAAATTAGTCCTAGTAGAATTTCATGTGTCACTTGATGGCCAGCATGATCAGTTTTTAGTTCCATTAATGCCTGTGGTAGACTGAACAATGAACTCCCTCAAAGATGTCCATATCTTAATTCCTGAAACTTGCAGTATATGTGACATTATATGACAGAGAAAAAACAAGGTCCAAGTTGGAATAAAGTTTACTAGCCAGCCAATCTTAATACAGAAAGATTATGCTGGATTATGTAGGTGACCTGATGTAATTCTGGCTCTGTTACTCACTACTTGAGTAACCTTCGACAAGTCATTTGACTTTTCTCAGTCTTGGTTCCTCATCTTTAACATGGGAATATAACACTGACTTCCAGTTTCCATTTGGTGATAGTATTATTTTACACAGATTTTTGGCTTTTAGCAAAAAATTAGAAGCCCTATGAAAAAGCAAGGAAAAAAGAAAGACATTTCCAAGGGATGAAGCAACAAACAGAACCACACCTAGGCATGTCATAGATGTTGGAACTATTTGGCAGAGAATTAAAAATCATGATTATAATTTTAATGGTTCTGGTGGAAAAGGTAGACAGCATGCAAGCTCACATGAGTAGTTACAGCAGAGAGATAAGAACTATAAGGTAAAACCTATGGAAATGCTAAAAATGTAAAACATGGTGACCAGACAAAGAATATCTTTAATAAATTTGTCAGCAGAATGAACTCAGGTAAAGAAAGAATCGATGAACTTAAAGATAGGTCAATACAAGTTACCCATTTGAAAAAAACAAAAAAAATTAGAAGAGAACATCCAAGATCTGTATTCTAAAATACGTGCAATTAAAATTCTAGAAGGAAAAGAAAAGAAACAGAACAGGATAGGAAAAACATTTGAAGAAATTGTGGCTGAGTGTTTTTTTCAGAATTAATGACAGACAGGAAGTCACAGATCCAAGAAGCTCTTTTGACAGAAGACGTTAATGCCAGGAAGAAACTGGGAACCATGCAAACGAAATGTCAGAAATGAAATAAATGAAGGTATTTTTTCATATTTCTAATTGTTCCCAAAATATCTGTCAATTTAAAGCAAAATATAATGTGTTTATGGCATTTATAAAAATAAAATATATGATGACACTAGCACAAAGAATCAGAGGAGATAATTTGGAATGTATACTTGTAAAAACCTCACACTGGATGTGAAGTGGTATGTTAAAATTTAAAGACAGGTACTGCTTAATAAAAAAACGACTTCTAAATCCTAGAGCAATCACACATTTTTTTTTTTTGAGACAGAGTTTCACTCTTGTTACCCAGGCTGGAGTGCAATGGCGTGATCTCGGCTCACTGAAACCTCCGCCTCCTAGGTTCAGACAATTCTCCTGCCTCAGCCTCCTGAGTATCTGGGATTACAGGCATGCGCCACCATGCCCAGCTCATTTTTTGTATTTTTAGTAGAGACAGGGTTTCACCATGTTGACCAGGATGGTCTTGATCTGTTGACCTCATGATCCACTGGCCTCGGCCTCCCAAAGTGCTGGGATTACGGGCTTGAGCCACCGCGCCTGGCCCAATCACACATTTTTTAAACAAAAGTTAAATAATAAATCAGTAAAGTAAAATAGAATCATAAAAAAGTTCTTATTTAACCCAAAGTGAGGCAGAAAGTTCAAGAAAGAATAAAAACAGATGACACAAGTAGAAAAGAGCTAGTCGGCAAACTTTAATTCATTCCTATCTATAATCTTAACAAATGTGAATGGTCCAGCACATCAATTAAAAAAAATATATTTAGATGAGATAAAAAGGTAAGATATGATAACCTATCTATAAGAAACAAATTTGAAGAGATAGATAGATTTAAGAAAATAAGGGTAGAAAAAATAAGTCAAAAGGCAGAAAGGGTATCTATGCTAATATCAGATCAAGTCAACTTTATGTCTGAGTTATATGAGATATTCACCAGAATTAATCTAAAAACCCATCATAAAACAGTCCTATTTAGAGGAGTTCATTTAGTATGATGGAAAGCTATTGCTAAAGACTATTTATTGTACTTCATAATACTATCTCAAGCCTGACATCCTTTTTAAAGGTTTGAGGTAGTTTTACGTCTCCCAGATGATGACAGTGATCACACAGTAGGTAAGCATTTTGCCTCAGAGTAGATAACCAATCACTGATATGTGACAGAACCAGGATCTTAATTACTGTGCTGTCTGTCTTCTTTACAAAAGAGTTTCTGTAAGCATACTGCTGCTTTCCACCTCTGGGGTAACATTAAAAACAATACAACACATTTCTCTAAGGCAAGCTTTCTTTTGGATGGGTGTGTGTTGCTTCAGTTCTTTTAAATGTCGTGATTTCACCCCCCTCTTTCAAGAGAGTAAGACATTTATCCATGTCATACCCAAGGAGAGTCCCTGCTACAAAACAGGTTGTGACTTTATAGAAGACTAAAGCAAGAAGGACCTAGAAGATGAGTATGTCCAAGATACACGTCAGTCCATCCAGGAGGAGGCAAAGAAGTAACAAGTCGGGTAACTTGCCCAGGAAGTCTCAGCTATTAATTTCAGAATAGGATTAAGCACCAGGTTTCCAAATATCAAACACAGGGTCGGGCGTGTGGCTCACCCTTGTAATTCCAGCACTTTGGGAAGCCAAGTCTGGTGGATTATTTGAGGTCAGGTAGAGACCACCCTGATCAACATGGTAAACTCCGTCTCTACTAAAAATACAAAATTAGCCCGGCCTGATGGTGGGCACCTGAAATCCCATCTACTCGGGAGGCTGAGGCAGGAGAATCACTTGAACCTGGGAGGTAGAGGTTGCAGTGAACCAAGATTGCACCATCGCACTCCAGCCTGGGCAACAAGAGCAAAACTCCATCTCAAACAAACAAACAAACAAACAAAAAACACAAATATCAAATACATCACTTCTTCCTCTTCCCCTCTTTACAACTATTTGTAGCTGTAACTCTGTAACACCAAGAAAGAACTCAACTCAAAGGAGATAAGTACCACCAGCCAAAGGAGGCCACTTGTGAACTAAAATGTTTCCTAATCATTCATTCACCAGATGATTGTAAGGGCCCATTTACCAGATGATGTAGCAAGGTCCCAGAGAAGTTCCCCGTAACTAATTGTGGTTTTAATATTGCTCTTTTAAGCATTTTTTTTTCGATTGGGAATTTCCTTCAGAATTCCAGTCTCTTCACCAAGTATCCACAACCCAGCAACAACAACGTGGACCCTCAGAATTTGAAGCACCAGGGCTTTCTAATTCCCAGTTTGTTTCTCTACAGGAAATTGTAACTCTTGGGCAGTGTTACTCTGAAAAGAGAGTGAACCTTGGAAAATGTGGTCACAGCTCAGAGCTGGCCTTGAGGACAGCAGGGATTCCATGAGAGAGAATGACATTAGGCACACTCTTCAGGCAGTATTTTGTCACTCAACTTGTGAAGAGAAATGGATCAATCATTTCTGAACATTTTTCACAGATAGGACAAAGAAGTGTAAAAGTGCTCTTAAGTTTCTCCTTTTGTATAAGTCTAAAATCAGTTAACCTTTCCATGAAAACTTGGTGATGGAAGATCATGGTCTACTATACAGTATTGGGTTGTTCCATTTTTTTAAAAAATCATTTTTTTTTTCCTGGAACTAACATACAGATAGGTAAAATCTTGAGATTCGGATGAGTTTTAGTGAAATGTGTCTGTGTTAAACTTTGAATTGGCTGAAACAAAATGACACGAAGCCTATATACATTATTACACACAGAGAAAATAAATATAAATTATATTTTCAAAAGTTTATGTTTGATGAATTCTGATTTTACCATTTGAAGTGTCATATAAAAATTTTATTATCGAAATAGAATCCAGTAAACCAAACAAAAAGTAAAACAATATAGTATGATAATGCAAATGTTCAGAAAATAAGGAACCCTCGCAACCTTCAAATTCAAGCTTAGATATAGTCAAGGTGACAAACTATTTCTGTTTGCCAAAAAAAATTATTTTTAGCACTTGTTGGCTTTAGGAGATGGTCTTCTTGCTTTTAGGCTACCCCCATGTGTTCTACTGATATCAGTGTTTGTCCAAATTGTGTACCAGAATTTCTTTTTCCCTCCATTTAAATGAAAGTATGGATTTTTCAATCACTTACACAAGAGAAAACTGGACTTGAAGGCAGAAAAATGTTGCGGATGACCTTGCTCCACTACATACAATTTGTATGGATTTTTAAAATACAATTATTTGCTTTATTTAATTTCCTTTTGTTTCAGAGTTTTCAGCTAGGAAATGGAGATAGTAATGTCTGTCATAATTGATTCACAAGGATGTGATGATCAAATAATTTAATCTATTAGATAACACTTTATAACACCTTACTATGCACACACTAGTTACCAACATAAAAGTGAAATTGACTTTTTTTTTTTCCTGTGAGGGGAAACTACTGCGTTGTAACACAGTGTACTTAGACCACACTGGATAGAAGTCCTTTGAGTCTTTTTTATTTTTCTGATATCTAATTTTGTGACTTAGCAAATCAAATAAATTTTTCATAAAACAGATGACTAAAGAACCTCTATCAAAGCTTTTATATTAAAACAAATTTCCCCTTAATTTTTTTTCTTGGATTGGACTACTAATCGGAAAACACTTGGATTCTGGGTCTATACTGTAACTATCATGGAAACATTTAATCTCTGCACAGCTCCATTTCCTTATTGAAGATATCTTCCAGCTTTGATAACCAGTGATTTTAAGAAATCTGTGATGTAATCTATCTACATAAAAAGGAAAATATTCATAGTGAAAATGAATTGGAGTTTTCACTGAAGGAAGGGAATATAGTATAATAACTCGAAGAACCCAAAACATTTTCTTAAAAAAAAAAAAGCTTTACAGTTTCTAAAGCATAATAGTCAAATTAAGTTTTAATATAAATCTTCAAAGAATATGGCTTGATTGAAATTTCAGTAATCTAAGCTTGTGTTGAACAGAAAGTTCTAAGAAAATGAAAAAGCCAACATAAAAAGTATTCTATAATTAATGTTATTAAATCATTTGGTTTTTCTCTGTTTATTAAATAGAATGTCTTAAATTGTTTTGTAATTCTTAAGAGAAATAACGATTTATAACCACCAACTTAATTCTATTAGATACCAAAAACGTTTTGAGATTGAACATCGCAAGCCTTGACCAATAGCAATTTGATATTTGCTGATCATTGCCGTTTTCTTGGAAAAGCTTGTGTAGAATATGCAATCACCAGTTCTTTAAAATGCAATGCTTTGTGGACAAGTAGCATGACTAATACATGATTTGTCTACACCATTAAATATTTTAAATTTACTTTTGCATATCAATCTCTATGGCTTTCAATTCAGTCTTATAGAAAAGAAATGATGTTTCTTGTATTCAATGAAATAGAGGATTGAATCAACTCATGTATAGGAGTTAATTTGCAAGATTAAGCTTGCTAATATAATACCCGAAATTACTACACTGATTTGTGGAGACTGATAAAAAGTCATGTTCAAAAAGTTTAGTTTGCTGCCTCTGATACTAAATCTATATTAACATTTTAATAGGCTACTACAAGATTCAGAGCAATATCATCACAGTTGCTTTGCTCTTTATAAGGTCATTTATAGCACTGAGACAGAAGCAACTTGAATAAATTACTGGCATAATGAGCTTCTACTATTTTAGAAAATGTTCCAGAATTTGAATAGAAATATAGTCAGGATTCAGGCACAGCTATCCTGGTCTATAAAACCGGATTAAAGCAATCACTCTGCTATCAAAAATCTCAGATTAGGACCAGTTCACCATTTCAATTCTGATGACAATTAGTCCTAGAATAGACGGATGAAGAAAGTGAGCCTCTAATTTACTTGACGTTCCAAACGCCTTAATGCCTTTGCTTAAATATCACTAGCAATTTTTTTAAGTTAAAAAAATCGGCAAAATGGAAAGACTTGGTGGTGGTCGCTTGATCCTGTTTGGTCGGGGCAGGGGTCGGGAGGGTGGAGATAGAGACTTCACTTAATAGCTGCTTCAGCGGGTGCACACAAACCACTGCGGGCCTTTTCTGAGCCATTTGCTACCCCCGCGGCGAAGGGATGCTTCAGGAGGAAGTGCCTGTGGAGCCGAGAAAGCGCTCTTTCATCGCGGAATACAAACAATTCAAGTCTCTAGATGGCAGCCTTCAAAGCCTTTGGAAAGCAGTCTCTCTCCTCCTCCACCACCCCCACCTCCCCTCCCACTGGCATCTCGGCTCCTTGGCAATGTAGTATCACTACATGTGTGCCCTGGCCAGTGGATACTGGATTTTGCTGCTCTCCAAGAATCCGAACTTAAAGTGTTCATTCCAGGGCCTGCCTGGTGCTCTCCTCTAGAAGCTACCTAGCTGTTTGCTTGGGGAAAAGAGGGAGTAAGGATGGTAGGAATAGCCAGGCTAAGCCGCTGCTTAGGAGAGGAGGGGCAGCGCCGCAGCCGGGGCACCCTCTCCCTGGGAGCAACAGCGTCCTCTGCTCCCGGCGCGAAGCGTCTGCCCCCAGCGAGCGCAAAGAGCGTAAAGGCCACCAGCCCAACGGGGGGCTGAGGGGGCGGTGGGAGCAGGACCAGCACCACCTCCCTGATTTACCCAGACTTTATGGGAAAGATATAATTCTCAGGTACTTAAATTCGCAAAGGACTGAGTTCAAAGGAGTGCGGAACAGGAGAAAAAGGGGCAGGAGAAAGAAACACACCCCGAAAAACACGTTACTCGCACCTGGCAGCTTCTGGGGTAGCGTCCCTGACCCTCCCCCAGTGTAGGGGACGAGCAAAGCCAAAGGTGTTAAGGAACTCGCAGACTAGCAGGGGGTGTGGGGGCAGCGGAGGACAGTGGGACTACCGGCGACCTAGGTCTTTTCTGTCCTGTTTTGGGGCAGTCTAGGTGTGAGTCGGGGGTGAGGCGTAATCTTCTCCACCTCAGCAGCCCCAGACACTCGCTCAGGTCAGGATGGACGGAAAGCGGGGGTACTTGACCCGAGCCCGGTTCCCTCCCGTTTTAGACCTTGGAATCTGTCTTCCCACAAGGTGCGAAACCTCTCCAGGCTGTGTCCGCGGAAAGTCCGGCTCCTGGCTCCAACCAGGTCAAAGCAGCCCTCCGTCCCAGGGCCCTAGAGGCGGGCACCCGGCCGACCCCACCCGGTGCCGCTGCAGCGCGCAGGCCCCACTGAGCATCGCGCCCTGTGGGGCAGTTGACAAGGACCCCTGTAGCTCCAGCGAGGCTGGCCGGACTTACTTGCAAGTGCAGTGACCCCTGTCTCCTCCCTGGGATCCCCATGCAAACCGAAGCGCTCTAGGGCAAGTTGGTGAGCGACTCACAGCACGGAACCCAGTTTGATCGACATTGTGTCGGACAAAGAAAGAAGCGGGTCTTACCTTGGTACCGAGAGCAGAGAGTTGCTATCCATTGTTGATGGGCGCCTAGAGAAGAAAGACGCAAAGTGCAGGGGAAGGATAAGTCTGTGGTGCTAGGACCCAGCTCGCAGAGTGCCAGACTGGCGCGCGCCAGGAGAGCGGCGCGCAGGCTGGGGCGGCGGCGGTGGCGCCCACGGAGACTCGCTCCTCCCTGGCCGGCAAGCTCTGTAAGCTGCGACCGCCCGATATCCCCTCCCGCGGTCCTCTCTGATCTCGCAGGAGCACTTGGCCAACGCTCCCGCCTTTCTGCCTGGCTCCTGCCTCCTCCAGGGCGGGCCCCAATCTCAGATGCTGGAGGATCCCGCTCTACCGCTCATTCGTGCCCAGAAGCATAGGTGACTCCAACAAAATTCCTCTTTCGCCGCCTGCCGTCGGTCTCCCCTTCCCTCTCTCTCTGGTGTACAGCAGGTCTGAGCGCTGAAGTTGTTCACCCACTTTCCCACATTCACGCCCTCACTCCTGGCCACGCCCACACTCCCCGCGGGTGGCGCGCCTCTCCTCTGGCTTCCTGTCTCGATTTCAGATTTGTTTGTGGTATACCACGTTGTTGATCACTCAGAACAATGCTCTCTTTGACCTCCAAGTCTTGTCCCTTTATTTGGACTTCCTCTCTTGGTTTTGGTTTTCACGTCTGTTTCTTTAACTCTTTTGGCTTAACTGTGACTTAGTCTTCACTCGCTTTTGTTAGAACCGTGTGCGTACACAGAAATCTCAAAACCCAGGACAGCAGTCCTCCATCTGAGGTCAGCACTGAGAACCGGGGAGGAAGAGCTGCCACAAACTTCCTCAGTTGCCGGCTGGGTATCTCCCTGAGCAAAAAATGACAGTTGTTTTAAGAAGAAAGACATTGATAGCAGCAAGTAACTGCTAAGGTTAGGGCACTGTTGAATCTGCTTCTTTTTCCAATTAAAAATCGAATTAAAAATAAAATTTGGGACTTCCAAAAACATGAAGGTTGAGCCAATGTACTTTTACTTATTCCTTTTAGTAAGTACAACTAAATCCACTAGAGATTATCTATAAAACATGCATGAGAAAAAGGTGGACAAAAGAATGCTGACCAGCTAGAGATCCCGGGACTCAAGGAATGCCATGATAATGGGTTCCTGAGGTTCTCCCAGACTTTGACTGAAGAAGATGACAACCCAGAAATGTCAAGGAACAGAGACAGGAAAAGCCTTGACAAAGGACTCCTCTTTCTAGCCAAAGGATCAGAAAAGAGGCAGCCTAGCAAGACAGGAAATTTATGCACAATAATGACTCCACTGTGGCCCAAACACTATGAGAAATAACTGTGGCCCTCCTTCAACTACACCGCCAAAGGCCAAGTAGGGAGCCTACATTTCACCATCTGTAGACTCTGAGGATGTAAGTCAGTCCCCTGGCCCAGGTGGTGTCAGAGAAGACTAAGTAGGGACCAGAACTTTCATCCCCTCCAAACACTAGCCACACTTTTCTCTTCATGTCTTGTTTCCCCCATCATGGTGCCAAGAAGAGCTTTAACTTCCACATCCACACAGAAATAATAAAGTCCCCTTCCCATTCCACACATACAGGAGGCATTAAGGAAAAGTAGGAAGCCAGTACTTTAAAAAAATATTTTCTATTTCCATAGGTTTTTGGGAAGCAGGTGGTATTTGGTTACACGAGTAGGTTCTTTAGTGGTTATCTCTGAGATTTTGGTGCACCCATCACCCAAGCAGTATTCACTGAACCCTATTTGCAGTTTTTTATCCCTCGCCCCCCTCCCACACTTTCCCTTGAGTCCCCAAAGTCCACTACATCATTCTTATGCCTTTGCATCTTCGTAGCTTAGCTTCCACTTAGGAGTGAGAACGTTTTCCATTCCTGAGTTACTTCTCATAGAATAATAGTCTCCTCTTCCATCTAAGTTGTTGTAAATGCCATTAATTATGACTGAGTAGTATTTCATTATATACATATACACCACAATTTATTTATCCACTCATTGATTGATAGGCATTTTGGCTAGTTCATGGGAACCAGGACTTTAAATCCCAACAAGAAGTATCAGCACTGCTTCTTCACCTTGGTATCAATGACCTTGTACTTTCATACCCACAGAGCAGTAATCCACTCTGCACTGAGGCACTGTCAGAGGAGTTGTTGTGGAGAGTCAAAAACCATAGTCCAAAAGTAATAAGGCCCTGTGTGTATTCCCTGCCCCCCACTTCCAATCACAGAAGGCCACATGGGAAGCAGGTAGGTAGGCACTCCTAACACTTTTAGCCAGAGAGATATCAGTGAAGGCCTAGTGAGGAACTCTTGCTTCACAGTAATGAATACCTACCTGGTTTCAAGTGTCAACAAAAGCCAAGTGAGGGCCCCAGACTTCTACCCTCACTTGGTAGTGATGAGGCAGTGCTGCTAATTTTCCTTGCCCTACAGGAGCAATGTCAAGAGAAGCCACCTAAAACAGATCTTTAAATAAAATTCAGAATTTGCTAACATAATGTTCTGAACTGGCAGGCTTTAATAGAAAATTCTTTGTCATATTAAAAACCAGATCTGAATGAAAATCAACACAAAACAATCAATTGATACTATTAATAACATGGAAATGACAGAGATGTTAAATGTAACTGTCAAAGATTTTAAAGCAGCCATGATAAAAATAATTGGACGAGTAATATAAATAAATAAAAAATAGAAAGTCATTCCCTAAAAAAATCTAAGCAAATATAAGTAGAAGATGTAAAGAAAAAACAAATGGAGATTTTAGAAGTGAAAAATACAATAACCAAAATAAAACACAAATTGTTTTATTAGTTGGAGAGAAATATCACTTTACCTGTAAGAAAAATATAGTTCAAAAACAGTGTATTTCCAACTAGAAGCCATGGAGGACTGAAGTAATTGACATTTTTCAAGTGCGGAGAAAGAGAACTATGAACAAAGAATCTTCTGTCTAATAAAAATACTCATTAGAAATGAAGGTGAACATGATATAGGATTCCAGCAGGCCCCTCCTAAAAGAATGAGTAAAAGAAATTCTCTAGACAGAAATAAAACTGTCTTTATAGTTTCAGGAATCTCAGAATATTAGGAAAGAAGAAAACAATAAGAAAATAATTGGTAAATACAACAAAATTTTCTTTTCCTTTTGAGTTTCCTAAACTAGATTTGAAAATCAAAGGCAAGATTATGACTTTGCCTGATATGCTTCTAAATGTTGACAGAGAAAACATTTAAGACAATTACATTAAAGGGAGAAGGGTATAGGGTGTACGACAAATAAGGTTTACACACTTTGTTCAAACTGGTAAATTGACAACACTGATAAACTATAAATTTATATATACATATACATACATATATATACACATGTATATATAATATGTAGAGAAATTACTTTATAAAGTATGCACATAGATATACTAAAAATGATATAGTTAAATCAATGAAATTGGATTTATTGATTTTAAAATTTTTTCATTTTTATTATTTAAAAATTTTTAAAAGTGTTTAATTAACCCATAGTAGAGGAGGAAAAAGGAAACAAAAACAAAAAAGAGAGAAAACATAGAAAATAAACAGAAACAACAAAATAAAACTTAATTTTGAGCCTAATGAACCAATGATTGCATTAAATGTAAATGGTCTAAATAGAACAATTCAGAGGCAGAGATTGGCAGTGTGAATTAAAAACATGACCCAATTATGTGCTCCCTATAACAAACATTTCAAATACAACCCTATAGGAAGATTGAAAGTAAAAATGTGATAAAATATATGTTATACAAACATTATTGAAAAGAATGCGTATATGATCATATTAATATGACATATGATAGACCCCAGAGCAAAGAAAATTACCAGAGACAGACAGGAGATTATTTAATAATAAGAGGGTTAATCTCCCAAGTAGATATAGCAACTTTAGATACACAGAAACAGAAGAGCTGCAAAAATATATAAAGCAACAGAATAATAGAACTAAAAAAAGAAACAGACAATCCAAAATTATACCTGAAAACTTTAATCACTTTTTCAACTACTAGCCTGAAAATTATTGAGAATATTTAAAGACTCAGCAACACCATCAGCTGAAAGGATCAAACTGACATTTATAGTATATGCCACCTAAAAATAGGAGAATACACTTTTTTTCAAGTGTTCATTGAACATACACTAAGATAAACCATATTTTGGGACAAAAGGAAACATCAATAAATTAGAAATAATTGAAATCATACATGTAGTATGTCCTCCAACTACAATGAAAACAAAAAGGAAATCAAGAACAGAAAGATAAGAGAAATATATTCAAATACTTGGAAACTAAACACCAGACATCTAAACAATTCAAAGGTCAAGGATGAAGCCTCAAAGAAAATTTAAAAAATACATCTAATTCAATGAAGATGAAAATACAATGTATCAAAATTTCTGGGACACTATTATGCTTTCATACACACTACATCTCTGGCCCACTTTTCTGCCTTTCTCTTCTACTTTTAATGGTTCACATGATTAGATTGGGCCACTTGGATAATCCTGGGTAATTTCCTCATCTCAATATTCTTAACCTAATCATATCACCAAAGCCCCTTTACTCACATAAGGTAGCATTTCCACAGGTTTTGGGGACTGAGGTGCGACTGTCTGCTGTCTGACTGTCATTTGGGATCTGTTATTCTGCCTGCCATAATCAGCCATTTTGGTGTGCTGGGATGGTAGGTAGGGAAGGAAGGTAATTGCAGAGCCATGCCAGGATTGTTGTTTCTTAGACATGACCTGCTGTGCAATTATTCACAGATGTCTCTGGGCCCACATCTCCCTGTTTTGGAGATTCTGAGGGATGGCACTTGTTGATTTCTTTCCCTCTTTCCCTTGGTCTATTCATGTTTTCATTATTCAACAATCAATACTCACTGTCTTACTCCATTTAGGTGGCTGAAGCAAAATAGCATAGACTGGGTGGTTTACAAATGATAGACATTCGTTTCTCACAGTTCTGCAGGTTCAGAAGTCCAAGATCAAGGTGCTGATAGATACAGTGTCCAGTGAGGGCCTGCTTTCCATTCACAATGATACCTTCTCTCTGCATCCCCACATTGGTGGAAGGGAAAAAGGACCTCTCTGGGACCTCTTTTATAAGGGCACTAATTCTATTCATGAGAAAGGACCTTATTATCTCCCAAGGTCCAACTTTCTAATACCAATTATATTGGTAATTGGATTTTAGCAGGGGTGAGGAGGGGAACAATATTCAGACCAGAGTACTCACTGTGTTTCATGGTTCAGGTACTATTGTGGGTGATGTACATACTGAGAGGCATTAGTAGCAGGAGCAGCCAGGTCCCTGCCTATTCTCATAGAACTTAGTTTCTTTCTTTCTTTCTTCCTCCCTCCTTCTCTTCTCTTCTCTTCTCTTCTCTTCTCTTCTCTTCTCTTCTCTTCTCTTCTCTTCTCTTCTCTTCTCTTCTCTCTCTTCTCTTCTCCTCTCCTCTTCTCTCTCTCTTTCTCCCTCTCTCTTTCTTTCTTTCTTCTTTTTTTCTTTCTTTTTTTTTTTTGGAGTTTTGCTCTTGCTGCCCAGGCTGGAGTGCAATGGTGCAATCTCAGCTCACTACACCCTCTGCCTCTCAGGTTCAAGTGATTCTCCTGCCTTAGCTTCCCCAGTAGCTGGGATTACAGGCACCCACCACCACGCCCAGCTAATATTTTTAGTAAAGATGGGGTGTCATCATATTGGCCAGGCTGGTCTCGAACTCCTGACCTTAGATGATCTGCCCGCCTCAGCCTCCCAATATGCTGGGATCACAGGTGTGAGCCACTAAGCCTGGCCAGAGCTTAGTTTCTGAAGGAGAGGGCTGACTAAATGGGAGACTTTCAGATAATGTTGTATGGTATAAATTACATGCAGCAGGGTAACTTTGGATTAGTTGGTGGGGAACATATTTCTCAAAAGGGAACGTTTACACTCATTCCATACAGAAAAAGCAAGATATGCAAAATCTAGGGGGAAGAACATGGCCAATAGGCAGAGGGAACAAACAGTTACTGGAATAGTTTCTGAATCAGCCCTAACTTTATGATGAACTTGATGGCTTGGCATGTACAAAGAAGACCAGTGCATATTGTCTTTTTTGGTGATGGTTTCCCTTTTCCACATGTAAGATTTGGCCACCTAAAGTTTGGACTTCACAGTCCATTCTGAGGTTGAGTACAAATCTGAGAAATGAGCATCACTATAATCTTCTCACTCTCTCCCCACTCCCTGTAAGTCTCGTGGTGTCCTCATGACTATCTCAAATAATAGTACTGATCACTAACACTGAGGTTTTTCTCCCAAGATATCTGACACGTATAGTATATGCTTCTTCCTTTAAAAATAAAGAAATGAGGAAAGAAAAAGAGCACCAGGAGAGAAATCACAGTGGTAGGGAAGTGGTTCAGTCTGTAATTTACATGTCACACATTAGAATCCTTACTAAGAAACAAGGAAAATGTCTATGTGCATTCCAAATCCTAAACATTTCTTTGATTACTGAGACTCAGAGCCTTAATTGCAATGATCATGGCACCTGCTGGAACAACTAAGCAATGAAGTTCAAACAAATTAATGGTAGATATTTTCGATTTTTTGTGCAGCATATTAAAATAAACAGTTGGAAAATTAATTTTTTTAAAAAAGCAAGTGGATAACAGGGCATTATGGAACTCTTCAAATCATTAGTTTGACTGAAATTTTTCTTTCCAATTTCTTAGCTTTGTGAAGTTCTTAAATGCAGTCCTTGTGGCATTGCTCTCCAAAATGTAAGCTTCTACCAATTCTGAGAGCAGGAAGGGGTGGTGCATTAACCCGATAATTCTAGTTGGCAGCTACCAGAATTTGAGCTTCTCAAGATTTGGGAGGGAAGCTGGTGCTATTCTCCTAATGTGGTCTCAAAGCAGCATCAGAAGTCAGTAGATTTCATTCAGATTTCTGGAAGAAGTGTGACAAGCTAGAACGTAAGAATTCTGAAGTTTCATATCAAAGATTCAATGACAGTCATAGAACTTGAAGGGATTACTGAACAGGGCCTGAACAGTTCCTAAAAGTATGTGAAAATGACTAAGATTCACCCGTGTGGACATAAGAAAATGTCCTACTTAGCTTTAAGCATGTAGACATAGAGAAGAAACCAGTGAGACATGATATTTATTTAGCAGCTGAAGGAGCCAGTATGCTCAGATGCCACAGGGAAATGGGAAGAAGCCCTTACATAGCCTGGCTATAGCTATTCTTGTCCATGCAGCCTCCTAAAATCCCTCCCCAGTGTCTGCAGCATTGATGACATTGATCAAGCCAACAGAACACATCTGAATATGATCAATTTGGTGATCAATATTTAGCTTTAGCAGGAAGCACCTGAATACATTAACTTAACATGCTTGGAATATGGCTTTTGAATACGGCCGAACCATGTTCTTTGGGTCAATGGGTCTCAACCCTGTCTATAGATCAATACTTAACCCTGCAAAGACTGAAGAGACGTGCCCAGGCGTGAGTGTTTTATAAAATTTCCTGAGGCAGATCTAATGTGCAACGTTTATATGAACATCTTCTAAGTCTACAGAAGACCTTGAAATATTTCTTTTTCAAATATTTTATTTTGTAGAACAAATCACAGGCCTAGGGAAAAGACACCTTGCTTAAGATATTATTCAGTGCTGGGCCTAGAATAGAAATATTCTAAATCTTGCCATTTAAAAGAGGCCATGGCTTTTCAAGTGAAAGTGTCAGGTCATATAGAGAAAATATAATTTTGCTTTTACGGGTCTTTAAAGGATTACTTTATACAGCCTTATAGTCCTTAGCAAACCTTATAGGTTTTCACAGTGTTCAATTATTTATTTAGCCCACACACATTTCTAGAGTTCCTTTACAACGGCCAATCTTTGTTTGGGTACTTGGATTATATTAGTGAGTAAAATATGCACAGACCCTTGTCTTCTGGTTTTTTATGTTCTCCTAGGAGAAGGCAGACGATAAACAACCCAAGTGGAAGTACATAAATTGGTTTAATGGAAGGTGATATGTACTTTTAAAAAGGAAAGTTGAGCAGGGGAATTAAGAGTACTGGGTAGGGGCACCTTTTAGCATGAAGTAAAGTGGTGGGGTTTGGCCCTATTGAGAGGAAAGGATGGTGGGAGTGAATATCTGGAGAAGATTTTTTCCAGACAGAAGGAACCGAGAGAATGGTTCTGAGGGAAAATTGCAGGATAGGAAGGAGGGTGTAGAGGAGCAAATCATAAAGGCCCTTGTAGACCATTTAAGGACCATGATTTTATTCTCAATAAAATGGGGAAGCTTTGGAGAGCTTTGAGCAGAGGAGTGAAATCTGATTGATGTTGTCAAAATATCAGTTTGGCTGTGATGTGGGAACAGAGTGCACAGAAGCAAGAGAGAAGGTAAGTGCTCCAGGGCATCAGGGTAGGGGTGAGAACTAGGAACATTCTGATGATATCTTGTTGTTTGTTTAAATGTACATTTTAAAATTTATTTAAAAACATTTAGACACAGTAAAATTCATTTTCTTTTGAATGTGACAAACTTACCAAGTCAGGTAACCACCACCTAGTCAGAATATAGGATGATTCCCTCTTCTCCCCCAAACTTCCCCTATACTATACTTTCATAGTTCTTCAACCATCTTCAACCACCTCTCACCCCTGGCAACCACTGATTTATTCTCCATTCCAAAAGTTGTTGTTGTTGTTGTTTTCCTCAGAATGTCACACAAAATGTAACTATGCAGTATGAAATCATTTGTACGGTTTCTTGTTCTTAGCATAATGCACTTGAGATTTATCCAGGTTGCTGTATGCCATGGTTTGAATGCATGCATCTCTTTAACATTTTTATGTTGAAACTTAAACCCTGAGGTGATGGTATTAAGAGGTGGGCTTTCTTTTTCCTGCTTCTTCTTCTTCTTCGTCTTCTTCTTCTTCTTCTTGTTCTTCTTCTTCTTCCTCTTCTTTTTTTTGTTTTGTGTAAAGGAAGTGATTAAATCCTGAGGGCTTTGTCCTCATAATAGATTTGTGCTCTCATAAAAGAGTTTGAATGGAGTTTTCTAGTGCCTTTTGCCCTTTCATCCCTTCTGCCATGTGAGGACACAATATTCACTCCTTTTTGCCCTCCTCTGCCATGTGAGGAAATAGCAAGCAGGCACAATTTTAGGAAGCAGTGAGCATTCAGATCTAATCATCAGACATTAGATCTGCTGATGCCCTAATGTTGGACTTCCCACCTTCCAGAACACTGAGAAATAAATTTCTATTGTTTGTAAATTACCTAGTTTAAGGTATTTTGCTATAGCAACAGAAGCAGACTAAGACATTGTGTCTAACAATAATTCACATTTTTTAATTGCAGAATTGTATTTTGTTGTATGAATGTACATCAGTTTATCTATTTATTCACTGAAGAACATTTGGTTTTTTGACAATTAAGAATATTGCTGTTATAAAAGCAATGTGGATGTTTTGGTGTGAATATACACTTTCATTTCTCTAAAGTAAACATGTAGGAGTGCAATTTCTGGGCCATACAGTAAGTTTATGGCTTCACTTTATAGGAAACTGCCAAAAATTTTCCAGAGTAACTCTACCATTTTGAATTCTTACCAGCAACTTATGAGAGTTCCATTGCTCCACATTCCCATCAATATTGGAGAGTATCAATTTTATTTTAATTCAATCATTCTAATGAGTGTGTAGTGGAATGCAAATGTCATTTTAATTTGGATTTAACTAATGAATAATGATGTTAAATGTCTTTTCTGTACTTCTTTTTATCTACACATCTTCTTCCATGCCTATTCAAACTTTTATCCATTTTTCCTTTTTAAAAATTGACACATTGTTGAGTTTTGAGGTTTTACACACATTCAGGCACACATCCTGAATATAATACAAAATTTGTCAGATACATAATTAATAGGTATTTTATTTCCAGCCTGTAGGCTATGTTTCTATTCTCTTAACAGGCCCTTTCACAGTGGCAAATTTTTTCATTTTGTTGAAGTCTAATCTATCATTTTTTTCCTTGATAAAGCATGACTTCAGTGTCATTCTCAAGAACTCTTCCCTTAGCCTAATTTTCTTATTTTTCTAAAGATTTGGATATTTGGGGTTCTATATTTAAGTTTATAATCAATTTTGTATTACTTTGTATAAGAAATAAGTTGTTGGTTGATGTTATTTTTTTCATGTGAAGATTTCATTGTTCCAAAACAGATTGTTAGAAAGAATATCCTTTCTTCATTAAATGGTCTTTGTAACTTTGCCAGCAGTCAGTTGACCATATTTGTGCATGTCTATTTCTAGACTTTCTATTCTGCTATTCTCATCTTTTTATTCATCCATTTGTCAGTACTGTAACAATCTTGATTACTGTAACTTTACAATGAGCCTTAAAATCAGTTAGTGTGAGCCTTCCAATTTTGGATATTCTAGTTCTTTCCTTTCAACAAAAAATTTTGGAGCTAGGTGATTGACATTGTATTAGTCTTCTCAGGCAGCCACAGCCAAATACCATAGACTAGGTGACTTAAACAACAGAACTTTATTTTTCACAGTTTTGAGACAGTCCAAGATTAAGGTGCTGTCTGATTTGGTTTTTGGAGAGAGGTCCCTTCCTGGTTTACAGAAAGCTCCTTCTCACTGTGACCTCGCATGGTAGAGAGAAAGAAAGCGTTAGCTTTGTGGTGTCTCTTCTAATAAGGACACCAATTCTACTGGATTAGAGCGTCATCCTTATGATCTCATTTAACATTAGGTACCCCCACAAAGGCCATGTCTCAAAATATAGTCACATTGGTAGTTGGGACTCCAACACGTGCTTTTTGGAAGTATTTATAGCCTGGGGAGAAATGCCAAACGTGGGTGAAGGGGAAAAGGAAAGCAAAGCACACTGCCATGTGTGTACCTACGCAACTGTCTTGCATGCTCTGCTCATGTACCCCAAAACCTAAAATCCAATAAAAAATTTTAAAAAATTAACAAAAAAAAAATACATGAATTTTGAAGACACACAAATATTCAGTCCTTAACAGATATCTACAGGAAATCCTGCTGGTATGATTAGGATTGCACTAAATTTATAGATTGATTTTGGAAGTGTGGTTTGAATTATTCATTCTCAAAAGAATGATATTGTTTCTTTAGCATTGGAAATATTACATTGTCTATATGAGATTAAATGCACTTTAAATGTTTTTTATCAACTTCTAATTATTAGAAACACATATACATGTGCAATAGCTAAGGAGATATCTGGTAGTAAGAAAAAAACTCTCCTGTCCATGAAGTAATTTCCATATAATATTGTAGATCCAGTTGGAAAAAATTGTGTAGGTATGATATTGATATGTACAGAAAAGATAGTGAATGTTTACATATTTATGTAATTGTTCATATTTCTTTTTTATTTATGCAGAATAATTAAATGTACTGAAAGTTCACCAATGAACACTTGATATCATTTGCTTTCCCTTTCTTTGTTAGCTTTAATTTACTATTTTGCAGATGTTACATGTGTTGTGAAAAATGGCTTTTGCTGATTTTTAAAATCCTCTTTAAAATGATTATTTGAAATAAAATGATGCATTCTTTTATATCATACACAAAATCAACTCAAAGTGTATTGATTAAAGACTTAAATTTAAGTCGTGAAATTGTAAAACTTCTAAAAGAAAGTGAGAAAATCTTCATGACATTGGCCTTGGCAATGATTTTATGGCTATGACATCAAAACATGAGCAGCAAAAACAAAAATAAACAAGTGAGATAATATCAAACTAAAAAGCTTCTGCACAATAAAGGAACCAAGAGAATGAAAAGACAACCTGTATAGTAGGAGAAAATACTCATATGGCTGATAGGGGTTAATTTCCCCATTATGTAAGGAATTCCTATAATTCAATAGCAAAAAATGAATAACTCAGTTAAAAAATGGGCTAATGAACTGAATAGACATTTCTCTAAAGAAGACATGCAAATGGCCAAGAGGTATATGAAAAAATGTTCAATGTTACTTGTCATCAGGGAAATTAGTCAAAATCACAATGAAGTATCTTCTCACACCTGTCAGGATGCGTCTTAAACTTAATAAATAAATAAAAGACAACAAGTGTTGGCAAGAATGTGGAGAAACTGGGACACTTGCACACTGTCAGTGGGAATATAAAGTGGTGCAGCTGTCATGGAAAATAGTACAGAGGTTTTCAAAAATACAAAGATAAAACTACCACGTGGTGTAGCAATTCCTCTTCAACATTTATCCAGAAGAATTAAAATCAGGATACTGAGGAGCTGTTAGCACTTCCATGCTCATTACAGCACTATGTGCAATAGGAGCGATGTGGAGACAACCTAAATATCCATTGACAGATGTGTGGGTTAAGAAAATGTGTAATACATATGCAATGGAATACAATTCAGCCTTTAAAAAGATGGAGATTCTGGCCAGGTGCAGTGGCTCATGCCTAAAACCCTAGCACATTGGGAAGTTGAGGTGGGTGTTTCACCTGCAGTGAGGAGTTCGAGACCAGCTTGACTAACATGGTGAAACCCCATCTCTACTAAAAATAATAAAAAAAAATACCTGGGCATGTGGTGGGTGCCTGTAATCCCAGCTGCTTGGGAGTCTGAGGCAGGAGAATAGCTTGAACTCAGGAGGCAGACATTGCAGCGAGCCAAGATCATGCCATTGCATTCCAACGTGGGCGACAAGAGTGAAACTCCATTTCAAAAACAACAACAAAAAATGAAGATTCTGAAATACTGAAATACAGAATAATATGGGTAAAGCCTGAAGACATTATGCTAAGTAAAATAAGCTCGTCATGGAAAGAAAAACACAGCAAGACTCCACTTATGTAGCCTATCTAAGACAGTCATATTCATATAATCAGAATAAAATGGTGGCTGCTAGAAACTGGGTGAAGGGAGAATGAAGGAATTCCTAATCAACAGGTGTTAAGTTTCAGGTAACCAAGATGATTCAGGTCCAAAGAGTTGCTGTACAACAATGTACCTGTAATCAACAATAATGTACATTTACAAATTTATTACAAGGTGAATGTCATGTTAAGTGTTCTTACCACAGTCAAATAGCAGTAAAAGAAAAATAAAATAGATGAAGTGAATGATGAAAGGAAAGTGAAATAATGAATGTGAAGCGAAAGAGTGAGTGATGCAAGAGTGAAAGAGTAAATGATGTAGGAGAAGCACAAAAGCAAGAGCCAAGAAATTAGAAGCTGGGAGACTTTTCTTCTCCATGTGTGGCCCGCTGAATCACACTGTGCAAGTCCATCTCCCATACAGACACACCCATAACACTTGTGGGACTTTACTATAAAGTTACAGTAATCAAGTCTTATAGTGCTAAAGAATAAATAACACACAGATGAGTACAGCAGAATAGAAAGTCCAGAAATAGACATACACAAATATGGTCAGCGGGCTGTTGGCAAAGTTACAAAGACAATTTAATGGAGAAAGGATATTCTTTCTAGCAAACAGTTCTGGAACAATGAAACATTCATAGGAAAAAAAGAACATTAGCCACATCTTATTCCTTATACGAAAATTAACACAAAATTGACTATAAGCTTAAAAGTAAAATGCAAAATTATAAAACCTTTAGAAAAATAAGAAAATTAGGCTAAGGAAAGAGTTCTTGAATATGACACCAAAATTATGCTTCATCAAAGAAAAGCAAACACCTACAAAGTAACAATAGAAATCCACAGGCCTTCTGTCCCAATGGCAAGCTACTTATGGAGCTGTTAAATAAAGCACGTTTTCTCTCCTTATTTGATTAATGTATTTTCATAAGATCAGAGAGGCCAAATTCTGTCTTCCTGGAAGGTCCGTGAGCGACTTTGGCAGGCAAAGGGAGAGTTGGCGCTCTCCCGGAGACTCTGGCCCCTTCCTCAGCCCATTCTTGATCCTGGAGAGCCCAGTTTTCAAAATCCTGCAGTGCTGCCTTGTGTATAGTGTGCAGGCTGGTTTGCCAGAGGGCTTTACTCAGTGCCTTTCCACCTTCGCCTTTCCTTCTTGCCTTGGTGCTGTGCTTCTCACTGGATCTGTCTCTGTGCTCTTGCCACTATCCTAGTGGCATTCCACTGCTACTTTATGCACTACATGTTGCAATTTTGGTGATATAACACAGAAAAAGAGGATGTTCTCTTAATTCTGATTAAGTCTCAGTCTTGGGCAAGTCCTGTACTCCTGGGTAAGACTTCCCCATGTCATGTTCCTCATGACATTCCTGCTCTCTCCCCAGGGAAAAACATTTGTTCTGCTTACTTTCCCAGCTGGGGTGGGTTTTACTCAGTGCCCTAAAGAGGATAGTGGTACCCTCCCCCAATCCCAGTATTAAGGCACATGGACACAGAAAGGGGAGTACTAAAAACTGGGGTCTATTGGGGGGAAAAGGGGAGGGCCAGTGGGAGGGGGAGGTGGGGAGGGATAGCCTGGGGAGAAATTCCAAATGTGGGTGAAGGGGAGAAGAAAAGCAAAGCACACTGCCATGTGTGTACCTACGCAACTGTCTTGCATGCTCTGCTCATGTACCCCAAAACCTATAATCCAATAAAAAATTTAAAAAAAAAAAAAAAGGCTTTCATTTCTTACAGTAGACAGGGAGGAGTGTATAGGAAGGTTTTGCAGCAGCTGCTATTCTCCTCCGCGGGCTGCATATAAGGGAAAATTTTTCAGGACTCTCACCAGACATTTTTGAGGGGTCCACATATAAAAGCATGCAAGAGGGTGCGAATTTTCTATATATTTGTGTTCCTTGAGGGTGTACACTCACTCTCTGTCCAGACTTTACTTAGCCTCTGCCAATGCCGCAACTATGTGGTTGAACTCTTCCTGTCTGACAGCTTCTGGGTCAGGTCAGCAAACACACTCTCCTTGTCTCTCTCTCAGGCAATCATCTCTTAGATTTGAGACCATTTGATGATCCACTGCTCTTTAGATTTCTGAGGGGTTCAAAGAAAGCCATAAACATACTGTTTGTCTGATTTGTTGTTGATAGAGTGGATATGAGGCTCTTTTCAGCTTGCTACATCCTAAGTGAAAAAAATATTTGCCAATCATATATCTGATCAGGGGTTAATCTCGCAAATATGTAAGTAACTCCTATAATTCAATAGCCATGAAATTAAAGAACTCAATTTAAAAATGGCCAAATAACCTGAATAGACATTTCTCTAAAGAAGACTTACAAATGACCAACAGGTATGCAGCTATTACTCTCTAAAGAAAAAAGAAAGTCTAACATCAACACTGATTTATATAAAAATGTTACTTAACAATAAAAATGTTACATCCAGGTAGTAGGATCATATGAAACCTATTTTCTTCTTTTTGTTTTTCTGTACATTCTGATTTTTTTCGTACAAAAAAGTTTTTAATCAGAAAAGACTTGTTAATATTATTTTGATGCAAAAATAAAGAAAACAGTAAATGTGGATTTATTTTATTGCATGAGTCAAATTTCTGCTCCCTAGACATCTTGGCTAACAAATCATAGTTTAGTTTTGAAACTGAGCATTGTCTGATCCCTAGTGCAAGGCTAGTGTTGGCCATACATTGGAAGCACAGGTTGTTCCCAGGCTGTGGTCAGCGATCTCCTCCTCACTGAGGTGTGTGAAGCCATGGAGGCCAACTGGAAAACAGCAACCTGGGGAGATACTTGGTCAACAAGCACAGGAAACCAAGATCACACAAATTGAAGAGTGGCTGGTCATTTCCTCTCCTACCTTCATACCCCTATCCCCTCCTCCTTTTGATATTGCCATGTCTCACAGATGTCTCAGATGCAGTGTCCCAGGAATGCCTTCTCCATGCTCCCATATACAAGCAAGCTGCTCCTCTTGTGTCCTCTGCTGTCCTCGTCTACTAGTGCTAATGTGGCACTCATCACTTCATCATATTCTAATGTAGACCTCTTTGTCTACCTATAAGGCAATAAGTTTCATGGGAACCACAGCAAAACCCTTTCATTTTAGTGTGCCCCTAGTGGCTAGGATGATAAATATTAGTTGACTGAATTCAATAGAAAATTTATTTATGTATTTATTTTCTTTTGTGAGACAGAGTCTTTCTCTGTCACCTAGGTTGGAGTACAGTGGTGTGATCTTTGCTCACTATGGCCTCAACATCCCGGGCTTATGCTATTCTCCCGCCTAAGCCTCCCAAGTAGCTGGGACCACAGGCATGCACCAGCATTCCCAGCTAATTTTTCTGTTTTTTTTTTTTTTTTTTTTTTTTTGTAGAGACAGGGGTCTCCCTATGTTGCCCAGGCTGGTCTTGAACTCCTGGGCTCAAACCATCCGCCTGCCTCAGCCTCCCAAGGTCCTGGGATTACAGGCATGGGCTACTGTGCCCAGCCTAAAAATTGATTTTTTAAAGTTGAATTTGGTGTTCCTTATAATCCAATTCAACCCAAATGTGTTGTTTGGCTGTCTCATGTATACACTCATGACAATCATCAATATATGGATAGATGGACATATCCTTGCCTCCTCCACTATACATTTAGTACGAGTGACAACTGGGAAAAATTTTAAAAACAAATTATATGTAAATGTTTAGAATGGTCATTATTTTTAAAAACACTTTCCCAGTCACAAAATTGCTTGATCGAATATAAGCAATCTATTACACTTTTCTGCGCTTCAGCTCTAAAAGCTAAAGTAATTGTATTCTTTTATAGATACAATTTATTCCTCTAATGGGGGTTATAATTTCAAGAGCATACCCGAAGAAAATTTCTTGGAGGAATTACATAACCCACATGTTTAAATTTAGATATTAAGTATTCATTTTTATTTCCTAATTGTAAAATTAAATTTTAAAATAATACATTTTCCTCTATCTGAAAGTGTTTTTTGTCTTATATTTGTTAATAATCAATTTAAAAAGTGCCAGCTTTGTGACTGTATACTTTCTGTTCCCAAAGCATTTTGTAGCTCCTCTAGGGCAGCTTGACAGTGACTGCTGGCATTTTAATATTATTACTTATTTGATGTCTGTCATCACTGTTACATTGTAAGCCCCCCCCAGTGAAGACAGGGTATAAAGCTATAATAGCTTGTTCATAGGGATACCCCCCAGTCAAAGCCCTCAGTCAGGCTTTGGAATGCAGTGATCATTAATGAGTATTGAGTGAATGAATTAATATTAATGTTGACTTAATTTAAAATATTTTTATTTCCATTTATTTCTTAAACTATTAAATTTATATTTTGGACTTTAGGATGAACTCCTTTAAAAATAACTGCTGCATTTATTGGATTCTTACTCTGGCTTCAATGCTATTTTTGGCAACAGCAAAGTAATAGCTGATTGATTTACGGGGGAGATGATAGCCATCATTGGTGATTTTATGTAAAATATCTTCTGAAGTGTCATTCAACAGAAGAGGTTGTATGGACAGTAAATAACTCTATTATTTAAGATTTTAGCCACAGGATCACATCTATGTCTCTCATACAAATGTTATCTTTGATTAAGAAAATAGACCACAAAGCAGCCCAGACTTTGTCGATGGTGCTATTTCAACATTGAAAGCCTGTAAGACAGTGTCATCTGTTTTCCTGTGCAAAGCGCAATCATGCTGTGGATTTCTGTAACAGATGTAGATCCATTGTCTTCCTGGGAAACATATTTTTGTAGTTAACCACACAAAAAAGTGGTTTTTGATGTAAAGTGATTTGTCTCAGTATCTGCATGTTGGTGAACGCTTTTAGGTTTGGAGGCTTACACTGGCATCATTGTATTGATTTGGTTTGTTTTACTCCAAAGTTATTCTTGATGGTCTAATCGCTTACATTTGGTCCTTTAACTGATTTTCTGTGTTTTACTTTTGGCATCAAACCTCAAACTAGATCACAGAAGGAATAAGAAAAATAATCAGAGGCAGTTTCTTTAGGCAATAAACCTTAATGTAAACATTTGGCACACTACTGCCTTCACTATGACTCCAAGCTAGATTTGTGCTAGCTATATATTTTTTTCTGTCCTCATATGTCATCAGTAGGCCTGGAATTCCCTGGAGAGTAGGATGGAATGTGGTATGCTGGTGAAAAGGCACATACACTCTCTTATTAGATATATTTAATTTAACATTATGAATTTAATATTATTCATTAGTAAACCATTAAAACATATCATTAATATATATCATAATTTGAATAGCAACTTTTATATACTAATTTGCAATAAAACAAATATCAGGAAAAAATCCTCTTAAAAAAGTTATTTTATAGTTTCCTTTTTTGTTTTTCAGTCATGTTTGTTTATAAAGAAGAAAGCTGCATGGCACTAAAATATAATATCGATTTTTAACCTTCCTCATACACTGCATCTTGTTTAGTATTTTTTATTCAACTTTATATATTGGCCAAATGGATTAGTAAATTGAGTTCCATAAGCACAAACTCACTTGTGGATGCAGTAACCAAGAATCTCTCAACCCATAAGAAGCTCTTGATTAAATACATTCAGGCTAAATTCATATGTACATCATTTCTTCCTATACTTTTTGTACAAATCATGTAAATGATAGAAAGGAGAGATTAAAGTTTGAAACAAAGGCAGGAGTCATAAAAATGATTTATCATCAACGCAATGGCTAGCGGAAGCCCACCCTTTAACCAGTGAACTCTTGTTTTTTTTCTTCTCAATTGTTTTCTCCATTTATTAATGGAGGAGATAAGTATGTGTGGGATGTTGACGTGGAGAAAACAGTGTTTGCTTACAGGTGTAGACATAACTTCATTACTTACTCTACTACTTTCTACCTGGGTCACCTTGGAAAAACTCATAATGTTTTTGAGCTTGTTTCTTCACTCAGTAATAGAAAATACAATCCTAGCAACGATACTGTGAGCTTTAAAAAGTGAAGGTTGATTGTTCCATAACTTTACTGCATGCTTTCAAGGAGTAATTCTGAACATATTCTGTGAAGTGTTTGAAAGCCTTTGCAATGTGTAAAATAATTTATATGCTAAAAAATATACAATGGCTGCAACTTGTGAAGGATTCAATTATTATTTTTTTAAACTTTTGGCTACTTGCAACAATAAAACACTATTGCTATAACTTAAAAGTTATTGGCTGTCAGTACTGATGGATATATTTATTTTTCAAGTTTTTACAGAGGCCTTTGCACAGAAGTATCTTCTAGACTTCTAGTCTAGAAGATACTTCTTTACTTTGGTAAAGAGAAACATCATTTGTGGGAGGGTTAAATACATGGTTTTATATGTTTAAAAAATACACGTTTTTATATTTTGAAACACTTGCCATATTTTAACTGGAATAGGAGCTTAAAAGTTATTAGCTCAGATCTCTAATTTCCCAAGGGAAAAACAAGACAGAGACAGATGACTTTCAAAAGTTCCCACAGCTAGATAGTGTCATGATATGACTAAAATACTGGTGAATGCTTGTATGAACTTTGGTAGGAAGGATAATGACCCCCTAAAGGTGTCTATGTTCTAATTCCAGAAAACTGAATATGTTACTATATTCATATGTTCTCACTCTGCTAGTAAAGACATACTTGAGACTGGGTAATTTATAAAGAAAAGAGGTTTAATTGACTCACAGTTCAGCATGGCTGGGGAGGCATCACAGTCAAGATGGAAGGTGAAGGAGGAGCAAAGGCACATCTTACATGGCAGCAGGCAAGAGAAATTGTGCAAGGGAACTTGCCTTTATAAAACCATCAGATCTCATGAGACTTATTCACTATCATGAGAAGAGCATGGGAAAAACTCACCTCTATGATTCAGTTACCTCCCACTGGGGTCCCTCCCATGACACATGGGGATTTTGGGAGCTACAATTCAAGATGAGACTTGGGTAAGGACACAGCCAAACCCTATCAGTTATACAGCAAAGGGAAGTTATGGTTGTTAGTGAGATTAAGGCTGCTAATCATCTGACTTTGAAATGACCAGATTATCCTGGACTATCCCCTAGGTCTAATGGAATCACATAGGTCTTTCTTAGTATAAGAAGCAGGTGGAAGGAGAGAGTCAGAAGGACATCTGAAGACACTAAGATTCTGCCTTTGAGGTTGGACAAAGGGGTCATGAGCCAAGGAATTCAGATTCCCTGTAAAATCTGGAAAAGGCAAGGAAGTAGACTCTCCCGTAAGTCTCCAGAAGGAATGCAACCCTGCCTACAACTTCATTTTAGCCCAGTGGGAACCATGTTGGATTTATGATCCCCAGAACTGTGTGATAAATTTTTGTTGTTTTTAGCCACTGAGTTTGTGCTCATTTGTTACAGCAGCAATAAAAATCAAATATACCAACATATCAAATGATTTTCTGAAACATTTCAGTTCAGGAGCTTGAGTCTTTAAAAGTTAATATTACTTGGCAGGCTGGATGTACTTACCATCTATACATAACCACTAAGATAGGCTTATTGTTCTAGTCCAATTTTAACTGCCATCCCAAGTATGTGTATAATACAATTAAAAAAAAGAAGTTTTAAAAAAAAGAAGTTAAATACTATAAAAAGTCAAAGGCAGACTAAGTGATCAAAGGTATATTTGGAAGATATTCTTAGGAAAACAGTACCAAGCAGGGGCTAAAACATCACTTTCTTAGCATCATAGAACAAGGAATATAAGACAAGGCAAAGACAGAGAAAAAATTTGAAATACCCCTAAGAAAGTTTCACTTTTGTGGCACTTTCACTGTTGTGAAGCAAGTTTTCACTGTTAGAGAGCTAGTGGCTGAATAAACCCACAGCCTAGCTCAGGATGGCTACATGGTTCACAGATTATCAAGAAGTAGAAACAGATGATTTAAAATCTCGGAAGGTGGGCTCGTGAAGCCAAAAGAGAGGGCAATTTTGCATCAAGGGTGAAAAGGGAATGAACAAGAGTCTGCAAGTTGATTGGGTATAGTGCCTCATGCATGTAATCCCAGCACTTTGGGAGGCCGAGGCAGGCCCAGCACTTGAGGCCAGGAGTTTGAGACCAGCCTTGCCAATATGTCAAAACTGCACCTCTACTAAAAATACAAAACAGTTAACCTGGCCTGGTGGTACATGCCTGTAGTCCCAGCTACTCAGGAGGCTGAGGCTGTAGAATTGTTTGAACCCTGGAGGCAGAGCTGCAATCTGCTCTGGAGGCAGAGCAAGACTCTGTCTTAAAAAAAAGGAAGAGACTGCAAGTTATATTAGAAGTGTATTAGCTGCCTATTGCTATTATAACAAATACCACAAACTTAGTGGTTTACTACAACCAAATTTATTCCTTTACAGTTTTGAAGGTCAGAAGTCTGCTATTAATCTCATGGGGCTAAAATCAAGGTGATAGCAGGGCTAGTTCTTTTCAGAGCCTTTAGGGGAGACTCTGAATCTATTCCTTGGCTGTTCTAGGTACTAGAGTTGGCTGGCATTCTTTGGCTGTGGTCACATGAGTCTAGTCGCTGATTCTATTTTCACTTTGCTTTTTCCTTCCTTTGACCTTTTACCTCTCTGCCTTAAGAACCATGTGTTGGGCTGGATGCAGGGGCTCATGCCTGTAATCCCAGCACATTGGGAGGCCAAGGTGGGTGGATCACCTGAGGTCAGAAGTTTGAGAGCAGCCTGGCCAACATGGTGAAACCCCCATCTACTAAAAAAAAAAAAAAGTTATCTGGGGGTGGTGGTGCACATCTGTAATCCTGAAATACTCAAGAGGTAGAGGCAGGAGAATTGCTTGAAACTGAGAGGCGGAGGTTGCAGTGAGCTGAGATTGCACCACTGCACTCCAGCCTGGGCAACAAGAGTGAGCTCCATCTCAAAAAAAAGAAAAAGAAAAAGAAAACAAAGCCCTGTGTTTACACATTGAGCCCACCCAGATAATCTAGGATAGTCTTTCCATCTCAGCATCCTTTACTTAGTCACATCAGCAAAGCCCCTTTTGCTACACAAGATAACATATTCACAAATCCTAGGAATTAGGATGAGAACATTGTCTGGGAGGCATTATTCAACCTACCACAGAAAAGTAGTCACATAGAATTTTCTTTAATTTAGACATATAACTAAACTTGGGTTAAGAGTTTTTAGTTTTTCATATTTTAGGTATTTTTGGAAGTCCTGGAAAAGGGGATTATGGAACCTGGAAACAGTCCATGCATTATCTGGAAGAATTCAGAATCAGTTACATTAATTTACTTCGAGGGCTGCGCAGTAAATCGAAGCCACCTGAGTGAAGCAGGAGTTTAAATTGCTCTAGCCATCAAGCAATGTGTCAGCCTTACTGTTCATTTGCATGTAAGCACATGTATATCTGAGCATGTGTAAAGTACCTCTAGATGCAGGTACTTCACATAGCAAGATAGAAACATTGCAGCAGATGCTGCAGGCATCTAGACAAAACCTTCAAGCTCGCTAGTGGGTTGCTATGTGAAGCACTTGTGTCTACAGGAACATACCTGGAAGTTCAATGTATGTGAGCAAAAGATGCTGCCACCTGCTGGGTGCAGTGGCTCATGCCTGTAATTCCAGCACTTTGGGAGGCCAAGGTGGGTGGATCATAAGGTCAGGAGATCGAGACCATCTTGGCTAACATGGTTCTGTCTCTACCAAAAGTACAAAAAATTAGCCTGGCATGGTGACACGCATCTGTAGTCCCAGCTACTCGGGACGCTGAAGCAGGAGAACTGCTTGAACTGGGAGGTGGAGGTTGCAGTGAGCTGAGATTGTGCGACTGCACTCCAGCCTGGGCAACAGAGCAAGACTTCATCTCAAAAAAAAAAAGAAAAAAAAAGGTGCTGCCACCATTAAGGTTCTCGCCACTTACTGCCCTGTTGTTCTCTATCTCTTCAGTCATACTGCTTTCTAGAGATGGGAATCGAAGCCACTTGAGTGAAGCAGGAGTTTAAATTGCTCTAGCCATCAAGCAATGTGTCAGCCTTACTGTTCATTTGCATGTAAGCACATGTATATCTGAGCATGTGTAAAGGAAACCATAGAAAATAATGATAACGTTGTGTAAAATGAACTTCTCAGATTTGAATGTTAATTTCAGTGATGACAGTTTACTGACAATGAGTATTTAAAATGATCCATAACCCAATTCATTTTTGATAAATATTTCATATTTATTGTAAAATGTGATATCTGAAGTTATTTTATTTTCTCATTCAGTATAAAATTGTCAGTGTGCAGATGCTCATTTACTCAACTATCGCATTGCACTTTATGCTGTGAACCCATCAGTGAACAAAGAAATTATAGTTCATTTTTTTCTGTGGAAATTTTGTCCTAGTTTGGAAGGCAAACAAACAAAAAAATCAAAACAAACTGGTCAAATAAATGTCTGTATATACAAATAAATAAGTTGATAAAAGTCACAGTATTAAAACTATTTTCCCAAATGTTCTCAGATAAAGAAAAATTTAAGTTTCGATGATTATTGGAGGCATTAAAATTCAGCATGTAATTCTTGTTTTTATTCAACAAGTATTAAACTTTGTTGTAAATGTCCATTCTTGGAAAATACCTGTCTTAACTTTTATCTCAATTTTTGGTGTTTCCATTTTTAAAAGAAGGCTATTGGTTCTAAGAGATTTCCATACTCCAAACAGCTACTTCTCCAGTCTTCCACCTCTTAGAAAATGCTATCACAGTTACCCAATAGTTTAAGCAAACAACCTGATTGTTACCCTTGATCTCTCCCATTTTCATCCTCTATGAACATAGATAGAGGGTGGTCGGTGAGCAAGGAGGCTCCAGAGGGGGAAGGATGATGAAAAGTCGATCATTCCAATGGTACTTTCATAATTTCTTACAGCTCTGGCATGAATGTGCTTGGGATCTTTAAGATGACTATAAGGGCTGTGAGGTAGAAACGTTCTATGTGTTTTTTATTCTGAGCAATGGCAATAGATGAGTAAGCAGGAAATTGAACCAGGATCAAAGACTTCAAAGAGACAGACCAATGCAGGTGTCTAGAAAGACTTAAAGGCATTGATAGAAAGGAGGTGTCAGGTAGAGGCAAATGGGGCTGAAAAGACTGAATGAGGTATCAGTGGACATGATGGGGTGATTTAGCAGAGGCATCAAAGCAGAGTGGCTAAAGAAACAGACTTTGCAGTAAAGAGGGGCTGCATTCAAATATTGTTTTCCACTTGAGATTTGCCTCTTGTAGTCTGATTTTTCTCATCATAAAGTGTGGATTACAATACTGTTTATCTTAAAGATTTGTTGTTTCAGTACTAAATGAAGTTTTATATAAGAGAATGTATTCAAAGCACTTAGTATATTGTTGGCATCCAGCTGTCACTAGAGGTGGAGTCACTGTGATGCTAGAAAATTGGAAGCTTTGGTGCCCCTCTCATTAGTTGTCTGTTCCACATCTGTGCAGAAGTCCTAGTAATGTGCTCATGTGGTCATCTTTTGGACAACATTTGTGAAAGTAAAATATGTCAACTGCAATTTATTAAGTCTTTTATCTGTTTTCACTCTAACTACTTTTCTGTCATATTATCCCCTCGTTTCAGGGGGAGAAAGGGGATTCATGTGACTGCTAACAAGAATTTTAAAAATAAATAAAAGAAAGTAAGCCATTTCAGAAATACAAGACTAAAAAATACATTACACAGAAAGTTTAAGAACATACAAAGACTCAAAAAATAGATAACATGGAAAATGTAGTAAGATACATGGAAGAAAAGTAGAATATGAGCCAGGAGAATGAAATTAGATAAAAGAAGAAGTAATATTGGTGGGAATAAAAGCAGTTCAGATGGAAGCTAGAAAATGACGTTTCAACATACATGAAATTGGGGTCTTTGAAGGGGAAAAACAAGTAAACCATATAGAAAAACAGATAAGAATTAAAATAACTAAAAGTATAATTGGATCATTTAAAGCACAAAGGATAAATGCTTGAAGTGATGGATACCTTATGTACCTTTATGTGATTATTATGCTTTGAATTCCTGTATCTCATATAACTCGTAAATATCTCATATAACTCGTAAATATATACACTTCTTATGCATCCACAATTTTTTTTTAAAAAAGAAGTAATATTGGAAACTAAAATCCAATATAATCTTTTTGGAAATAGAAAAATAAAACTTTTAAAATTCTTACTAAAAGAATTCATCTTAAAAATTTTATTTGACAAAAACTGAAATCTTTCATAGTAAAATTGTTAGTCTTTAAGGACAAAGAAAAAAAATCCACAGGGCCTTCGGACAAAGAGATCAAGGTACCTATAAAGGTAAGAAAATTAGGCTGGCATTTGACTCTTCAGGAACTGAATGCAAAGTGAGTGTACTATAGAGCAACATTAAAAAAAAAAAACACAAAGCATGACCCAAGAATATGATTTTCAGCCAAGCTGTCCTTGAAATATCAAGAATATACATATATTCCCAAAATTCAAGTATATGGTGAGTTTCCTCCTTCCAAGAGACAATTGGAGAAACTTCAGCCAGAAGACTGGTGGCAATCATTTAATACATTTAGTTGTAAAATTGTGACTAAACCAAGAATGGTGACATGGATGGAAAAGCTAAGTAAACATTATATGTTCCAAAAAAGTGGAAGGAATACAATTTTAAAAATAGGAAGAAAAGGGAGAGTGAATGGGGAATGTTGCATAAGATCATTGAGTTTTATCATTAGCAAGTGAAAATCAAAGGAACTAGCTACAATAGACAAACCAGATAGGAAAAGATTAAGTAAGACAAAAGAAGATTAACAACAGTATAAAGGGTTTGAATACAAAGATTTCTACTAAAATAAGAATAGAAATCTTCCTAAACACTAAAAGACAGTTTGAAACATAACAAAGATGATAAGCCATTTAGAGAGAGAACTAGTAAATGTTACATAATACATGTAGTGACTGCATCTTAAAATAATATGTTTGGAGGATAACTTCTGGTTCAGATGAAGAATATTGCAATAGAATGTTGCTATCAGTCTAACAATCGAAACAAGTTGGATGATGTATTAGTCTGCTCTCATGTTGCTATGAAGAACTACTGGAGACTGGATAATTTATAATTTAAGCTGCCATGAAACCATCTCTCACCATTTTATCATCCTTCTTGACTCACACCTGTTGTCAGTCCATTCCTTAATTTATTTGACAAATAATTACTGACCTCACATATACTAACATTAAGTGTGCTTTATTTGGTGACTGCTGTGTCTGTCTTTAGCAGGATATTTGAGACTGGAAGAATAATGATTAGTAAGATTCTGTCTGTATTAGCTACCTATTTTCCCAAAGTCCTGTAGAACAAACAACCCCAAAATTTATGTCTTGAAACAAGAAGCACTTATTTTTCTTTGAAACTAATGAATAATCCTTCTGCTATGAGTAGCTGAAGGAGCCTAATGTGATGCTGTGAAAGGAATGAATGCTTAAAATTCCTATCTATTGTCAGAACAAATTGATTTTATAAAGCTTAGACATTTCTCCAGTTCAATTACAATTCCTTAGAATACAGGAAATGGTGACAAAAGATACAATTCTAAAGCTTTCTCTAGAAGAGTACAAACTAAAAAGAGCACAAAACATAACAAAAAACAGTAGTAGTAGAAATATCAAATACTTGAATGGTGCTTTTTGTTGTTCTTGTTGTTTGTTTGTTTTTAGGCGGAGTCTCACTTTGTTGCCCAGGCTGGAGTGCAGTGGTGTAATCTCGGCTCACAGCAACCTCCACCTCCAAGGCTCAAGCGATCCTTCTGCTTCAGGCTCCCAGGTAGCTGGGACTACAGGTGTGCACCATTATGTTCGGGTAATTTTTGCATTTTTTTTTTTTTTTTTTGTAGAGATGGGGTTTTGCTGTGTTGCCAAGGCTGGTCTCAAACTCCTGGACTCAACTGATCCACCCACCTGGGCCTCCCAGACTGCTGGGATTAGGCATGAGCCACCACGCCCTGTTTGAATGGTGCTTTTCAACTGTGAATGAGAATTTTCAGGAATGGCTTCTGACTCTAAATATGCTTTTTTATAAAGATGGCATGAAAGGAAGAATGATAATCACAAACTTTTTTTCAGGTATATTAGTACCAAGAGTTGTTTCTAAAGTTCATAAAGTTAATAAAAGATTTCAGAATAATAGGATCTCTCCATATTCTGGAAGTGTTAGGAAAAACGGCATGTGTTTTCAAAGGTAGAGATGGTGAAATAGTTTTAACACAGAAGTTCAAGTAAGTATGAAATATATCTTCATTGCTAGTATGCTTATAGATACAGAGAGAAATATAATATAGGAAAAGTAAGCCCAAGTCCCATCTCTAGGGTTTATAACAAAAATAATAGTAGGTTTATATTCCCTGGTCCTGTACCTCTTAATTGAAGAACTGGGGCTTTAGGATTTCCTGCCAAAGCTTCCATTAGACGGATACCTTGGTAATAAGATTTGTGTCATTTATTTAACTCCTAAAAACCCTGCATTCAGAATTTACCCACACATCAAATATTTGATAAAATGAATGGAAAGAAAAGAGAGCAATGGTTGAACACATCAGAGCAGGCAATTTTAGCCTTTCTATGTCACAGTTAAAATACATGGGACCTGTCTTATTATTAGTGATGCTAAATCAGCAATGGTGTTGTTGGCATGAAGCATTTAACAGCACACAATTTGCCCACTGACACCAAATAGCAGAGGAGGAAGAACCCACAAGAACCCTCAGTTCTGCTCAGCATGAGGGCACAGCATCTACCTTGGCCATTTTAGTGATCTATTCGGGGCCTACAAAGATAAAATTGAATTTAAAATTAATTATTACTCATTGTACGGTACAGATGAAAACAAGAGAATGTATTTCTGTCCATTTTCCTTGAACATCTTCAGAAGGGAATGTGGAATTCTTGGAATTCCCCAAAATGTAGATGTAGCCATTCTGAGATTTGGAAAGTGCTGCTAAATACAGAAGACACTGATGGGGCCCAGTAACAGGAGGTGGATTGTGGGCTGCACTGTTCAGAAGGCTTCCATTTTGGGGCTAGTGACAAAATGCACCATGATAGCTTTAGAATCAAATCATCTCTGTGCTAATAAAGAAAACATCACTCCTTATTACTTTCTCATTTCCTTCCATCAGCACTTTGAAATACTTGGATTCTTCCCACACATTAAACTAGAAATTTGTTTTCATTGAAATGTGTTAGCCATTTAGTTCATATAAATATTATCTAAAATGAAAAAGTATTGCTCAGTAATGCAGACAGGAGATTTGGATAATGAATATATATAAATACAATTATTTTTCTGGACTCTTGACTGAAAATTGATTTTATACTCATTACTGCTTTTTAACTATGCTTTCACAAGGACTTTCTCTATCCTCATCCTTAACAAATGATAGAACATATGAAATATGCTATAAAAAGTACACAGTAATAAAATCGGATAGAAATGATTTACAATTTCAACAACTGGAATTAGTAGTGAACGTGTAAATTCTGTTCTGGACTAGAAGTGAAAATCAGCTTGGATTGAGAAAGAAAGAAAGCAGCAATCCATGAATCAGGACAAACGTAATTCCCACTTCAATGTTAAAAGGAAACATGGTTTCTCCTGGGTCAAGCAGCAGCCATGAAATGCCAGAATAATTCCCTCTGTCGGGTTTTTTGAGTGGCTACTACTTTCTCACCAGCGACACTCCTCACCTGCTTTGCTTCCTTGTCATCATACGACACCATTGCTAAACTACCCTCGTCTCTGTGGGCACCCACTTCCTCATCGCTATGGTCTGAATGTTTGTGTTTTCCCAAGAGTTATATTTTGAAATTGTGGCATTTAAGGTGACGATATTAGGATTTGGAGCTTTAGGAAGAGGGGCTTAGGTGAGGAAGTCACAGCAGTCATGAATAAGAATAATGGCTTTTTACAGGCAGCAAGAGAGAAGCCTCTCATCCCTTCTGCTCTGTAAGGTTACAGTGAAAAGATGGCTGTGCATTCATCGGAAGGTAAGTCCTCGCAAGAACCTGAATTTGCCTGTGCCTGGATATTGGACTTCCCAGCTTCCAGAACTGTGAAAAACAAATTTCTGTTGTTTACAAGCCACTCAGATTATTGTATTTTGTTACAGCAGCCTGAATGGACAAAGGCACTAGTTAACCCCTACCAAAAACAGCAGCCACTCCAAAGTGGACGCTGTTCCCTAGACCCACTGCTGAATCTTTGAGTAGGAACCACGATATGGTTTGGCTGTGTCCCCACCCATATATGATCTCAAATTGTAATTCAAAGTATATCCCCATGTGTTGAGGTAGGGACCTGGTGAGAGGTGATTGGATCAGGGGGTGATTTCCTGAATGTGATTTTTATGATAGTGAATGAGTTCTCATGAGATCTGATGGGTTTATAAGGGGGTCTCCCCACTTCGTTCTCTCTCTCCTGCCACCTTGTGAAGACGGTACCTGCTTCCCCTTCACCTGCCACCATGATTGTAAGTTTCCTGAGGCTTCTCCAGCCATGTGTGAACTGTGATTCAATTAAACCTCCTTTCTTTATAATTACCCAGTCTCAGAGAAGCTCTTCATAGCAATGTTAAAATGGACTCACACAAACCCATACCTGACAAAAATCACCTTCTTCTCCACCTTCTTTAGTGGCATTTGCAGTTATCCTGGGTTCCCTTTTTCACTGCATTAAGGTGCATTATTTTGCATTATTTTCTTCTGTGCAATGGATTCCCAGCTGATCTTCTATGAAAAGATATAAACAACATAAATGACTGAAAGTTGATTGGGAATGTAAAGTAGATTCTTGACTTCAGCATTAGGATGAATTCTAGATAAAAAGAAGTCATACTTGATTTTTTAAAAATGCAGTAAGGTAAGACCTCATTAAAATATCAAACAATAGTGCAATATATGAGAGATGCATACTTCTCTCAATGAAAAATAGATGGTTGTTCTTGTTATAAACAAAGCAGTTAACAGGAAAGAGTAACAAGAAGTAGTATTAGAGAGTGAGGATAAAGTCTATAGTATTGCTCAAACCTGGGTGTGAGTCACAGATAGGAAACTCATTAACTGTGTGATTTTGGGTTCAGTTTCCCTTTAGGTAATTACCTGCTTCTCAGGATGGATTGTGAAGCAAAGGCTATTAATGCCAGTCAACTATGAGAGAATTGATGAATGGTAGACGCTATTGTTTCCTTTGTTGTAACCACCAGCTTAGCAATCATTTGTGCCCAGTTAGACACATCCCTATGTGCATTCACATATACACAGCCCCAAACATTTGTTTTCCATGATATCCTTAACTCAGCACAAACACCCATGTTCATATCTTCTATCTGACATTTGAAGATATTGTTCTCACTTTCATACAAGTTAATTTTATGAGAACCCAGTTATGTCAAAAAGCAGAGAGATGTGAAATAGAACACTCTGTTATATAGACTTTTGGGCTTCACCTATGTAATGATGTAAACTATGTGCAATAAGCCAAAAATCCCAGATGGCACTGAGATCTTTATTTCTGGACTTGTTTTAGCACCTGGAAACCTACGCTACTTGCATAATTATTTCTCTTTAAGAACTCAACTTGCAATAACAGTAGCCTTGTCAATAAATATTTTTAACTAGATATGATTATATATTAATTATACATCCATTAATATGTAGTCTTTACATTTTGTGTCCCATTGACAATCTTTTAGTTTCTGTAAACAAATGTCTCAAAGTAAGTTTGTCTTTAGTCTTAGATGAATAGATACAATTCTCAGGGTTTGTAGGGAAGCATCTGTCTACCGTTAAGCATTGAAAATTCTTTTGCTTACTTAATACCTGGTGCCTACCAGGTATTCGCTCATTTCCTTCAGAGTGTTGGTGTCTTTTAAAACGGGAATGTTTGTGGGAAGGTTACTCTATAATACGTTAGAATCTCTTTATACATAGTCTTAATTTGTACATATTCTTAATTTGATACTGGACAGTAAGCTTTAATTGGAGAAAAGGAGAGTTAATGTGTGAAGATACTGGACATCAGAGAAAGGTGAACTAGTTCTCCAAATAGTAAAAGAAAAATTTTACCAAATCAGTATAGTGGTAACCCTGGAGTACAATATTGATGATCATAATTTAGTGATGAAATACTGCTTCTACCCAATCAACACAGGCTTTGGATTTGCTTGTATAGCATCCTTATGTATTGCCTAACACAAGTGAATAGTGATTGGGTGATTGTGTGCAATGCTACAACTGGTCCACAGACATCCGCCTGTTACTTTTCATTGTTTAAAACCTCTATCAATACCATTATTCTTACAGGCAATATTTATTCAGTATCTACTATGTTGCAGCCATGATAATCACCCTAACGTGTATCTTTTCTCAACAAAACTACATCCCCACAGTTCAATCAGGAAGGAATATGTTGTCCTTATTTTACAGATGTAGAATCAAACATAGAACATTTCTATAACTTGGCATTATTATCGGGGCTACTAAGTTGCAGGACTAACCCCGTTGTGTTTGAATCCAAAGCTTATGCTTTTTCACCTCAATGTACTGCTTTACCTGCTTGATGACTTCCTTCAATTTGATCTCCTCTGTTTTAAACTAAAGGTGTTTCTCAGAGCCTATGCATAGGAGTTGGGGTCTGGAAGTCTGTCATTAGCATGCAATCATGCTAGGAAGTCTACTTCATTCTTTTCACGACATAATACTCTCAGACTTACAGTGGACTTATTTGCATAAATGTTTTGCTTTCTAAGTGAACAGTGGCAGAAACTGAGTGCTGTTCAAATGTATCTTACTTTCATCTAGCAAGGAGAATCCAACATAGAAGGGGCTACAGAAATTCATTTCTATTTATTCATACATATTCGTGTAAACTCCAATGTCAAATGGATCTAGGTAAGCCTAAAATTTTACCTAAACTGAGGACATTATAAACATATAAAACCTTAAGCTAAATAATGTAGCTTGATAACGCTCATCTTCCTTCAGGAAAAGACCCCTAAAAAGGATGAATGGGACTTGTATATAAGTAGATGTAAAACAATAAATTATTTTAAGGTCCTTTTTGAGCGTAAGCCCAGAAACTGATGGTGAATTACTTTCAATTGAACTCACCAGCCTTTTATAGAATGTATTAACATTTTATTCTGGTAAAACTCAGAGTTATCAGTTGTTAAGTTAGCGCTAGAAAATTAAAGAACAAAGTACCTAGTGACTTTGCCAAAAGCAATCTGTTTAAACAGTCTGAAAAAAACATAGTTTATGAGTGAAGTATCTGTGTAAAGAATGTCATGAATATATTAGTTTGGCTTACAATTTGTCAAAAATTCTAAAAAGATGATACAGGAGTTTTCTTTTCATATATTCACATGTCTTTACACATGTAATAATTCCATAGATAATAGATAAAGTCAATTTGAATTAAAGAACTGGAAAAAAACCCAATTACTGTGATCTCCTAATTTTCAGGTGAGAAACTGAAGTCTTTAGAGTTCAAAGACTGGACCAAGGTCATATAGCTACTTATGGACAGAACTGGCATAACGAGTCACAATTTCTGACCTCAAGTTCCTTGTGCTTTTGGTATATCAAAGACAGTATGTCATGAAGGAACTGTTTTTACTTGTAGTTTTACTTTACTTTGCCTGTAGTACATTTTAACTGTATACACCATCAGAGTACTGATCTTATTGGTAGACAATTACTGAGTTTTTACTTCATTTAAAATATTTCTTGAAAATGTACTACTTACCTCTGGGTTTTAAAATCTGGTTTTTTCTTTGTGAGCTTGCTGAAACATTTTTGTAATAACTAATTACAATGTTTTACATTTTAATAATGCCTTTGGTTTTACAAAAACGCTTGTGCATATTATATCACTTGAGCAAGCAACATCTCTGTTGAGGCAGTATGCCTTTTGATAAAGACTAACCTTGATTTTGTTACCATCTCACTTAAAATGATTTAGATACTGTTCCAGCCCCAGTATCAGATTATGTGAAGAAGCCAGGGACTGACCAAGCTTCCTTCTGACCCATCTCTCTATCTCTTCCTTTATTTCTTCCCAAGGATTTTCCAAATGGCTGGCTCTGGGTTTCCTCATATATGACAGCCTCAGGGTAGTTGGATTTCTTACATGGTAGACTCAGGATTCCACAAACAGTTGCTCCAAGAGACAGAAACTGGAAGCCACCACACTTTTGCAGCCTGAATGTTGGATCTAGCACCAGAGCTATTATATTCTATTGGTCAAGCAGTCACAAAGCCTACCCAGTTTCAAGGGAAGCGGAGTCAACTCCACTTTGCAATGGAGGAGAGAGTTGAGCATACAGCGTGGTAAAAAAGAATCAGTGATGATCACTTTGGCTCAACAATTTGTTAGGGTCACCCTTTTATCATTAGTGTCTAGCACCATGCCTGGAGTAAATACTCAATGAATATTTGCTTACTAAATTAATTAACAAATGAATAAATGACAAAATGGAATAATAGAGCAGTTACGTGAACTGCACACCTGGCAAATGATAGGGAGAGGAAAATCAGCCTTTTTCCTTTAAGTCTAGTGCTGTTTCCATGACAACAAAGTGTATAGCAAAGGAGTCAATGACATTAAGATGATCTGAAATAATTTTTTTAAGCATTTCTGGGAGTTAAAAGGTGGGACTGGGATTACCTTAGACTGCCCAGCACAGGAAGAACAGACTAGAAAGAGGCCTGGAGAAAACTTGAGTTTCAGAGGACACTCAGCGCAATAGAGATTCCTTAACTTCCTCCCATTCCACCACAATTAGTATGATAGTTACTACTCTCAAATTCCTCTAGATGATTTCCTATTCAAAGAAAATTAGTGAGATGTTAACTATAAAACAGTTCAAGTCTTCACAGTGGAACCTTGAGTGAAGACATTATTCTCTGCCACTCTAGGTAAAAGGATGTATTACCCACTCTTAAATTCATATAGTGAGCTGTAAGCATGCCTTGGATTCCAGAAGGAAGGAAAGAGTATAATATGCTGTTCTTAAAAGTGTTGCATGAACTTAGCAGCTGCCTTTGCAGATTTTCCCAATTCCTTCAAATCTGGAAGTGTAAGAAACCTTTCCAAATATCCTGTCACTGAATGATTTCCAGCCTCATTTGTAAAAAGCTTTCTATTTTGTGAAATTTTCAGCTTCATGAACATTTAACCAAATCAAATTTTCTCCCAGGAGATTATCTTGTAGCCAATAAGGATTCATTTTTTCCATGATGTCTTTTATTGGGGCCATGGGAGGTGTTGATAGTAGACCTTAAGTAAACAGTGCTTGTGAATCACTACACATGACACCTTGAAACATCCTCTGAATAATCATGCCAGAATTATTTACAAGATGCAAACATTAGTCTCTGTGAGCGGCAGAGTTACATGGCAATAGAGGTCTGGAGCAGTTGCTCTAATTTGCTCAAGCAGAAACTCTTGTCAGTCTGATCATTGACTGAGGAGCGTTTTAACTAAGGCTTTTCTGTTTACTGAAGACGTGCAGACTCACCCATGGAAGATCACAAAGCCCAGTGTTTCTGTTTGGGATTACAATGCCCAATGTTAGCTCTAGCATCTTTGTAAACTACTTTCTTTCTTCAACTCACAACCTGGTTTTGTTTCAGAGAACAACCAGTTAAATCCTGGGTTTAGATTCTTTTCTGGCAAAGAAATAAACACCAGGGCATCAGACCATCTTTTGTAAGGAGGGAGATTTCCATGAGGCAGGTGGATTCTAGATTAAAGAATACTTCCTCACCTTGAATAAAGTTTCTGATTTTCGATAGCTGTCTGAGATATTTCTAACATTTGTGGTGACATGATAGGCTGTATCAGGAACACCCTGCTGAACAATGTGCATAGCTTTCCACACAGATGGTAGTCTATTGGACTGACGGTGGTAAAGCTTTTTACTTTGCAGTCAATAGTTAAGAGACCAGCATGCAAACATTTGCACTCCACATAGGCAGTCTTGTTCCTGTCACAGCTAGGCATGGCAGGCCTTCACGATTGTTTCTTGATAAAAATATTTTTTAGTTGACATAAGAAAAAAGGAGAAGAAATGAATGAATGTTTTCACTGGTTTATAGAAATAGCATTTGATCGATATGATGCAAACTTTAATGTACAATTTTATACATTTTTTAAAGGTGGATCTAACTAAGGGGTTTCTTTAAATCATATTATGTGGTGAAGAGATGGGGGGAAACAGAGGTCAGCTTTTGCCAATGTTGAAAAGACGTAGCAACTTCGGAAAATGTTTTTAAAATGATGGACTGGATAAAGAAAATGTGGCACGTATACACCATGGAATACTATGCAGTCATAAAAAATGAAGAGCTTGTGTCCTTCATAGGGACATGGATAAATCTGGAAACCATCATTCTCAGCAAACTGACACAAGAACAGAAAACCCAACACAACATGTTATCACTCATAGGTGGATGTTGAACAATTAGAAAACCTGGACACTGGGAGGGGAGCATCACATACTGTGGTCAGTTGGGGGGGTTAGGGGAGGAACAATGGGAGGTGGGTTGGGTGGGGAGGGATACTGAGGGGAGAAATACCAGATATAGGTGATGGGGGGATGAAGGCAGCAAACCACCTTGCCATGTATGTACCTATGCAACAATCCTGCATGATCTGCACATGTACCCCAGAACCTAAAGTACAATTAACAAAACAAAACAAGTAAGTGTAGCACTGTAACGCCTACTAGACATGCATAGCCGGGTCTAGTAACTGGCTGCACCAAGTAATAGAGCATGCGTGCTTGGTCTGGATGCTGTATTTAAAGTGATTGTGATACTTTTGCAAGTCTGTGAAAGGTTTATGTAAAATCACTAAATACAGGAACTTATGGACTCCTGAAATTTCATTATCGTGAGTGGGAGGCTTCAAGAACTAGGCACATCCCTTGTCAGAAACCCAACCGGCAGCATCAAGGAAGCCTTTCTTCAAATCCAATGTCCAGTTTGCACTGGACTTTGAGAGCAGCAGTGGCTTCAGGTATGAAGTGACAATGCTCAGTTCTCAATCCTAGGCCAGAATCCTCAACATCTGGGCAACTTTAATAAGAAAGAGGCATTACTCTGGTTTGCAGAGGCTCTTACTTCTTTTCTAGGAAAGGACGTACGTATTTGTTTTCTAATGGAAATAAAAGACAACTTCTAGAGATGTATTGTAAAAACAAACAAAATACCTAGTGACAACATTAATTTGAGACTCAAAGAGACCCTGAGGTATCATAAAGCCATTAAGGCAATAATTTACTAATACTTTTCCAGGTAACTTGGAAAATACTTTTCTTGTCTCTGTTCATGTTCCTCAGTAATACTTAAGAAATACACCAAAAATAAGTTTCTCTGTGTGTATATGTGTGCATTTGTAGAGAGAGAGAGAGCGGGAGAGAGAGAGAGAGGAGAGAGGAGTGAGGTTTCTATTTCTGACTAGAGTTGAATGAATTGCCCCTTCTGGTCTTTATAATCAATTTTCATTTTGGACAACTGAATCCTCCCTGCTCCTTTTTTTTTTTTTTTTGCCATTTTTCTCTAAAGATGAAAAAGATTGACCAAGGAAGGTCCAACTTTTTCCCTCAAGCTAAGCCTCTTCTTTATCCAAGTGCATTTCTTTGAAGGGCAAATCACTTCGTTAAGTCTACATGTGTTATCTGCCCAAGTAGAATCTTGATTTGATTAATGTGCATATTTGTTTTGTGCCTACCATGTTCCTTGGCAATAGCTGGTGCTCAGTTGATACCTCTTCAATTTATTTAGTCAACATGTATTTATTGAACACTTAGTATATGTTGACTCTGTTATGACAGTTGCTGGAGGCGACAATGTGAATAAGATAAAGCTTCAGACAAGACAGAGTTTATAGACTAATTAGACCACCAAATGTATTATAAATTTAAAGTTGAACATTGATGAGGTAATCTATAAAGTTGTTACGTATATATTATTTCTTGTGATATTCACAACTACCTTGTAATCTTGGTAAAGCAGATACAATTCTCGTTTTACAGATGAGGAAAGAGTCAGAGATTAGCTTCAATTGTGATGTCAGAACTGGAATGAAGGTTTAGTTTTCCTTTTTGTTTAAAAATTTCCTTTACAAAATATTTTAATCATGGATACATAATAGTTGTACGTAATTATGGAGTCTATGTGGTGCTTTGATACAGACATACAATGCATAATGATCAAATATGGGTAATTGCGGTGTCCATAATCTCAAGCATTTATCATTTAATTGCATTAGAACATTTCTAATTCCACTCTTTAGTTATTTCAACACATATAATAAATTGTTAACTAGAGTTACCCTATTGTTCCACTAAATACTGGATTTCATTAGTTTTATCTAACTGTGTTTCCATCCCCATTAACCTCCTCTCTTTTTTTTTTTGAAGATGGAGTCTCACGCTGTCACCCAGGCTGGAGTGCAGTGGCATGATCTTGGCTCACTGCAACCTCCGCCTCCTGGGTGCAAGCAATTCTCCTGCCTTAGCCTTCCAAGTAGTTGGGATTACAGGTGACCACTACCACACCTGGCTAATTTTTGTATTTTTAGTAAAGATGGCCTCATACCATGTTGGTCAGGCTGGTCTTGAGCTTCTGATCTCAAGTGATCTGCCCACCCCAGCCTCCCATAGTGCTGGTATTACAGGTGTGAGCCCCATGCTCAGCTCCTCTCCTAATCCCTTACCTTCTCTTTACCTTTCCAGGCCTCTGATAACTTGCATTCTACTCTCTATATCCCTGAATTCAATTTTGTGTTTTTTTCAGCTTCCACATATAAATGAGAACATGTTTGTCTTTCTGTTTGGTTTACTTCACTTGATGTCTTCCAGTTGCATCTGTGCTGTTGCAAATGACAGAATTTGATTTTTTCTATGACTAATGATATTCTATTGTGTATATGTACCACATTTTCTGAGTCCTTTCATTTGTTGATGGGCATAGGTTGATCCTGAGTCTTTCCTATTATGAACAGAGCTGCAGTAAGCACAGGAGTGCAACTGTCTCATCTATGTAATGGATTTACTTCATTTGGATATGTACATAGCAGTTGTATTGCTAGAGCCTATGGTAGTCCTATGGTTAGATTTCTGAGGAACTTCTGTACTGTTTTCCATAGTGGCTGTACTAATTTACATTCACACAGCATTTAAGAATTTTCCTTTCTTCACATCCTTGCCAGCATTTGTCTTTTCGGTAATAGCCAATCTAACTGGAATGAGACGATATATTATTGTAATTTTGATTTGCATTTGCCTGGTAATTAGTGATGTGGAACAGTTTTTACATACCTGTTGCCCTCTCTAGGTCCTCTTTTGAGAAATGTCCATTCAGATCTTTTGGCTATTTTTAAATCAGATTATTTGTTTTTTACCTACTGAGTTGTTTGAGCTCCTTATATATTCTGATTATTAATCCCTTGTCAGATGGGTAGTTTGCACATATTTTCTCCTGTTCTGTGGGGCTTTTCTTCACCTTGTTGATATTAGTTATTTTAATTACCAGAAAAGGTAATTAAATTACCTATAGAAGTTATTTCAAGAACATAATTTTTTCAGACATAGTTTTTAAAAATAACTTTTGAATTTTAAAGTTAAACTGATATCATTATAAAAATTTATAAAATAACATTGTATCAAAGCATATCCTTAATAATTTGTCATCTTTATAGCTAAAAGTTTTGAAATTAAAGTTAAATTAAAAATTAAATTAAAATTTGAAATTATCTTTATTAAGGTCTAATACATAAATAATAAAACTCATTCCTTTAAAGGGTGCAATGCCATGAGTTTTAACAAATGTGTACACCCATCTAACCATATCTCAAATCAATGTATAAAACATTGAAAACAGATTTTAATCTTTGAGGTTTTTCACTATACTCACTTAGACTTGATCTCAATCCTTGAATGTAGTATTATGGGGACACTACGGGGCCATGGAGTGGGGAGTAGTGGTTGACTCAGTGCAGCCAGGCTGACCCAATTTCACCCTGGCACTTCCCTTTCAAACTGCCCATCAGCCAGGCCCTCTTCCCTCAGAGCCCATTGGATAGATGTGCCATGTCAATCTAGTAGAAGAGTAGGATGCCATTTTTATCCTAAATGCTTCCAGGCAAGCAATGCCTTCATTAATCTTTTCTGGGTGCATGCTACATTTTTGTTTCCTTCTTTCTTAGTTTCTCACTCTTTCACATAGTATCAATCAGGCAAAGCATCTCTTTTATCTGAATAAACTGCTGGTTATTTATTGCTTAAAGGAAGGTGAACTTTCTTGTTTTTATCTTTTTCTGTTTGAAGACACACATTATATGCAATTGTAGAAGGGGAAACCACAGGTACTTGGGACGATATTTCTGCCAAATATAAATGAAAGTATACCTGTAGGCAGGAGGTTTAGAATATAAATGCTGACCCACAATTAGGAAACTGTTCAGCCAATTATCCCTCTGTGAAAATGGGATGACAGACAAAAGTAATGTGCAAGCCACATGAGATGATTCATAAAGAAAAATTTTCTACAAACCAAAGGAAGTCAATCAGAAACAAAGAGCATTTCTATAATAGTAGTTTGTATCAGTTGAGGAAGCAACTCGAAAGTTCAGTGTGTCCTTCCCTCTGTGTGAAAGTAACAAATTTCTGTTTTTGAAAATATGCAGAGCTGGATGTTGATGAAAAGCAAATGAGGAAAACATTGACTGTCATGAGCACTCACAACACAGCACAGGAAATGATTGTTATACTCTCAAATTGGGTATGGAAAATTCACACATGAAGCATGAAACTAAAAGGCCTTTTTGCTCTTTCATAAAATACACTATGCCCTCCAAGAAATCATTTCCAAAAGTATGTCAAGCTGTGGACTGAGCCATTGGAAAGAGAATTGGGAGACTAAAAATAGAAGAAGCAATGTGCTATATTTAAGGAGAGATCATGATGTTTTCTGTAAATACCTCTGAGGCAGTAGGGAGAAAGGTCCATTTGAAAATTGATCATTGCAACTCGAAAAAAATAGAACTTTTCCTTCCAAGTATCTACCCGAGATATATTTAACTTATTGTTTTGAAGCTATGTGATAGGCCCTATTGAAAGGTTTCACTTTTGTTTATTTACTTATTTAATTTGCAGATACAATTGTATGTATTTATCATATGTGATATATTGTTTTGAAGTATATACACATTGCAGAGCAATTTAATCTAGTTAATTAACATGTGCCTTACTTTCTATAGTTATTTTTGTGGCAAAAACATGTTACATTGACTCTTAGCATTACAAAAAATTATTAGTTATAGTCACCATGCTATAAAATAGATCTCTTGAGCTTATTCCTCCAAACTGAAATTTTGCGTTCTATCAGAATCATATTCCCAAACCCCCTTTTCAACCACCCAAACCACTGTGGTCCCTGGTAACCTCCATTATTCTCTCTACTTCCATGAGATTGACGGTTGGCACATATAAGTCAGATCATGCAGTATGGCTTTCTGTACCAGGCTTCCTTCACTTAATATAATATCCTCGAGGATTTTCCATGTTGTCCCAAATGACAGAATTTCCCCTCTTTTTAAAAGGCTGTATAGCATTCTATTGTGTATACAAACCACATTTTCTTTATTCATTTATTTACCAGTGGACACTTAGGTTGATTCCACGACTTGGCTGTTGCGAATAATGCAGCAATAAACATGGCAGTACAGATCTCTCTTTTCATACTTATTTCATTTATTTTGGATATATATTCCACAGTAGGATTGGTAAATCACATAGTAGATCTGCATGTAATTTCTTTTTTTGAGATAGAGCCTTGCTCTGCCACCCATGCTGGGGTGCAGTGCATAATCCCAGCTCACTGCAACCTCTGCTGCCCTGCTTTAAGCAATTCTCCAGCCTCTGCCTCCTGAACAGCTGGGATTATATGTATGTGTGTGTGTATATATATAAAGATATATATATATATATATATATATATATGTGTGTGTGTGTGTGTGTGTGTGTGTGTGTGTATGTATATATATAAAGAGTATTCTGGTTCAGGTGTCAATATGATACTTACATCACAGACAGGTGTATGTACTTTTGTGAATAATTTCTTCTCCCTCTATCTTTATTCTTTAGTTCTTCTAATTCTATGTCCTTCAAAGGATGAGAAAGAGGAGCTCCTTTTCTGCTTACTTGTCCAGATGTTAGAGTCTATGCTGGATGCTTGATTTTCCTTTTGGAAAAGGTGTTCAAAGGCTTGCTTTTTCAGGGGCTCCAGGATTGCATTTCCTTGGGAATCCCTTTAGATGCTCTCCCCTGTACAATTCCTTGACATGGCTGATACACTATTCTGTCATTCCCCCACCTGAGTTGCTGTTATTTGGAAGTATGCCCCAAATGGCTTTCCATGCTGAGTTTTCCTTATGCTGGCAGACCATCCTCTTGGGGAAAGAACCAGCTATGTTTTATTGTGTCCACCAGGCCTAAGGGAAACCCATGAATCCTAGCCATCTCAAACAATAGGATCAAAGGCTGCCTATTGTTTCCTGTTCTACTTGTCCTGCTTATGGAATGCCGCAGAGCAGCAGAGATCTGTCTTGATCTTTATGCCCATCCCAACTCCAGGATGTGCCTATGAGGCACTCCCAAAATTCCACACACACAACATTCTGCCCGTGGCAGCCCCAAATGGGCTGATTTTTTGCAGCACAAGTTTCTAGCCAGTAGTGTATGTAATGCCACTTTCCCATGTTTGCTCACAATGTCAGTCTTTCTCTGTGGTTTTCTTAAAGTTCACTCCCTAGGCTGTGTGTTCTCCAGTGGTTAGCTCTACTGGTTAGGCCAGTTGGGTGGTGAAGGTCTCAGTTACTTTGATTAACTCTTAGTATGCTGTAAGGTGAGCTCTTATATGCTAATTTCAGCATGTAAAAGAATTTCTCACCTGATTTTATTTAGTTTGGCTATGGTTAGATCTCAGTACAGAGAACAGGGAGGTCTCTCTCCTTGGAATGGGATTGGTGGTAACTGTCAGGCAGGTATGGATTCAGGAGAGCTTTTAGCATTTTTAGGCAAGAATAAAGGGAGCTCCAGTTATGTGATTTCTGTTTTCTCAGTGAAATAAAAGATGACATTGTCCATCTCTACAAAAAGAGATGGGAAGAAGTAGTAGATTGAAAGGTAATAGAGAAATATTGAAAAAGGTTTTTGTAAGGATGTGTAAAGACTGGAAAGCAAGTTAATATGGAAGAACACATCAAATTATATACACTATTGAGCCCCTATTCTCTGTGCAAAATACTACCAAAACAGGAGGGAATGCACAGGCTGGAGGGCCGACCAAGATCAGTTTTGGTTACCCAATAATATAACCTTATATGGGTTAAATGTGTGTTTAGATACATGGGACTCTTTAGATTGTTAACCAAAATTATCCACAGACACCACTGATTTTCTCTTTTTTGAGACAGTCTCTCTCTGTCTCCCAGGCTAGAGTGCAGTAGCTCAATCTCAGCTCACTGCAACCTCTGTCTCCCAGATCCAAGTGATTCTCCTGCCTCAGCCTCCCGAATAGCTGGAATTACAGGCACACACCACCACATCTCATCAACTTATGTATTTTTGGTAGAGATGACGTTTCACCATGTTTGCCAAGCTAGTCTCGGAATCCTGGCCTCAAGTGGTCCGCCTCCCTCAGCCTCCCAAAGTGCTGAGATTACCTATGTCCTGAATGGTTTTGCCTAGATTTTCTTTTAGGTTTTTTATGATATTAGGTCTTATGTTTAAATCTTTCATCCATCTGGAGTTAATTTTAGTGTAAGGTGTCAGGAAGGGATCCAGTTTCTGATTTCTGCACATGGCTAGCCAGTTTCCCAACACCATTTATTAAATAGGGAATCCTTTCCCCATTGCTTGTTTTTGTCAGGTTTGTCAAAGATCGGATGGTTGTAGATGTGTGGCATTGTCTCTGAGGCCTCTGTTCTGTTCCATTGGTCTATATCTCTGTTTTGGTACCAGTACCATGCCGTTTTAATTACTGTACCCTTGTAGTATAGTTTGAAGTAAGGTAGTATGATGCCTCCAGATTTGTTCTTTTTGCTTAGAATTGTCTTGGCTATGTGGGCTTTCTTTTCATTCCATATGAAGTTTAAGGTGTTTTTTTCCAGTTCTGTGAAGAGAGTCATAGGTAGCTTGATGGGGATAGCACTGAATCTGTAAATTACTTTGGGCAGTATGGCCATTTTCACAATATTGATTCTTCCTAACCATGAACATGGAATGTTTTTCCATCTATTTGTGTCCTCTCTTATTTCCTTGAGCAGTGATTTGTAGTTCTCCTTGAAGAGGTCCTTTACATCCTTTGTTAGTTGTATCCCTAAGTTTTTTATTCTCTTTGTACCAATTGTGAATGGCAGTTCTTTTTGATTTGACTCTCTTTAAGTTTGTTTTTGGTGTATTGAAATGCTTATGATTTTTGCACATTGATTATGTATCCTGATACTGTGCTAAAATTGCTTATCAGTTTCAGGAGATTTTGGGCTGAGACAACGAGGTCTTCTAAATATACAATCATGTCATCTGCAAACAGAGAAAATTTGACTTCCTCCTTTGGTAATTGAATACCCTTTATTTCTTTTTCTTGCCTAATTGCTCTGGCTAGAACTTCCAATATTATATTGAAAAGGAGTGTTGAGAGAGGGCATCCTAGTCTAGTGCCAGATTTCAAAGGGAATGCTTCCAGTTTTTGCCCATTTAGTATAATATTGGCTGTGGGTTCGTCCTAAATAGCTTTTATTATTTTGAGATACATCCCATTGATATGTAGTTTATTGAGAGTTTTTAGTATAAAGGGCTGTTGAATTTTGTCAAAGGCCTTCTCTGCATCTATTGAGATAATCATGTGGTTTTTGTCTTTGGTTCTGTTTATGTGGTGGATTATGTTTATAGACTAGTATATGTTGAACCTACTTGATCAAGATGGATAAGCTTTTTGATGTACTATTGCAATCGGTTTGCCAGCATTTTATTGAAGATTTTTGCATCTATGTTCATCATGGATATTGGCCTGAAGTTTTCTTGTCTTGTTGAGTCTCTGCCAGGTTTTGGTATCAGGATGATGTTGGTCTCATAAAATGATTTGGCAAGGATTTCCTCTTTTTGAATTGTTTGGAATAGTTTCAGAAAAAATGGTACCAGCTCCTCTTTGTATGTCTGGTAGAATTTGGCTGTGAACCCATCTGAACCTGGGCTTTTTTTGTTGGTAGGCTATTAATTGCTGCCTCAACTTTAGCCCTGGTTATTGTTCTATTCAGAGTTTTGACTTCTTCCTGCTTTAGGCTTGGGTGGGTGCAAGTGTCCAGGAATTTATCCATTTCTTCCAGGTTTACTGATTTATGTGTGTAAAGTTGTTTATAGTAATCTCTGATGGTAATTTGTATTTCCATGGAATTGGTGGTGATATCCCCACCACTGATCATCATTTTTTATTGCATCTATTTGATTATTCTCTATTTTCCTTTTTATTAATCTGGCTAGTGGTCTGTTTATTTTGTTGATCTTTTCAAAAATCCAGCTCCTGGATGTATTGATTTTTTTGAAGGGGTTTTTTGTATCTCTGTCTCCTTCAGTTCTGCTCTGATCTTAGTTATTTCCTGTCTTCTGCTAGCTTTTGAGGTTTTTTTTGATCTTGCTCCTCTAGCTCTTTCAATTTTGATGATAGGATGTCAATTTTAGATCTTTCCTTGCTTCTCATGTGGGCATTTATTGCTATACATATTCCTCTAGACACTGCTTTAAATGTGTCCCAGAGATTCTGGTACGTTATGTCTTCATTCTCGTTGGTTTTGATGAACATCTTTATTTCTGCCTTCATTTCATCGTTTATCCAGTCAACATTCAAGAGCCAGTTGTTCAGTTTTTAATGAAGTTGTGTGGTTCTGAGTTAGTTTCTTAATCCTGAGTTCTAATTTTATTGCACTGTGGTCTAAGAGACTGTTATGATTTCCATTCTTTTGCATTTTCTGAGGAGTGATTTACTTCCAATTACGTGGTCAATTTTAGAGTAGGTGTGATGTGGTGCTGAGAAGAATGTATATTCTGTGGATTTGGGGTGGAGAGTTCTGTAGATGTCTATTAGGTTTGCTTGGTCCAGATCTGAGTTCAAGTCCTGGATGTTCTTGTTAATTTTCTGTCTCATTAATCTGTCTAATATTGACAGTGGAGTGTTAATGTCTTCCACTATTATTGTCTGGGAGTCTATGTCTCCTTATAGATTGTTAAGAACTTGCTTTATGTATCTGGGTGCTCCTGTATTGGGTGTGTATATATTTAGCATTGTTAGCTCTTCTTGTTGCATTGATCCTTTTACCATTATGTAATGGCTTTCCTTGTCTCCTTTGATCTTTGTTGGTTTAAAGTCTATTTTATCAGAGGCTAGGATTGCGACTTTTTGCTCTCCATTTTCTTGGTATATCTTCTTCCATCCCTTTATTTTGAGCATATGCGTGTCTTTGCATGTGAGAAGGGTTTTCTGGATATAGCACACTGATGGGTTTTGACATTTTATCCAATTTGCCAGTCTGTGTATTTTGATTGGGGCATTTAGTCCATTTACATTTAAGGTTAATATTGTTATGTGTGATTCTGATCCTGCCATTTTGATGCTAGCTGGTTGTTTTGCCCATTACTTGATGCAGTTTCTTCATTGTGTCAATGCTCTTTACCATTTGGTACAATTTTGGAATGGCTGGTACTGGTTGTACCCTTCTATGTTTAGTGCTTCTTTCAGAAGCTCTTGTAGGGCAGGCCTGGTGGTGACACCAGCAATTGCTTGTTTGTAAAGGATTTTGTTTCTCCTTTGCTTATGAAGCTTAGTTTGGCTGGATATGAAATTCTAGGTTGAAGGTTCTTTTCTTTAAGAACGTTGAATATTGGCCCCCATTCTCTTCTGGCTTGTAGGACTTCTGCCAAGAGTCTGCTGTGAGTCTGATGGGCTTCCCTTTGTGGGTAACCCAACCTTTCTCTCTGGCTGCCCTTAGCATTTTTTCCTTCATTTCAACCCTGGAGAATCTGATGATTATGTGCCTTGGGGTTGCTCTTCTTGAGGAATATTTTTGTGGTGTTCTCTGTATTTCCTAGGAATATTGGCCTACCTCACTGGGTTGGGGAAGTTCTCCTGGATAATATCCTGAAGAGTGTTTTCCAGCTTTGATTCATTCTCTTCGTCACATTTAGGTACACCTATCACATGTAGATGAGGTCTTTTCACATAATCCCATATTTCTTGGAGGCTTTGTTCATTTCTTTTCACTCTTTTTTCTCTAATCTTGCCTTATTTTATTTCATTGAGTTGATCTTCAATCTCTGTTATCCTTTCTTCTGCTTGGTCAATTCGGCTATTGCAACGTATATGCTTCATGAAGTTATCATGTTGTGTTTATCAGCTTCATCAATTCATTTATATTCTTCTCTAAGCTGTTTATTCTCATTAGCATTTTGTCAAACTTTATTTCAAGGTTCTTAGTTTCTTCACATTGGGTTAGAACATGTTCTTTTAGCTCAGAGAAGTATGTTATTACCCACCTTCTGAAGCCTGTTTCTGTCAATTCATCAGACTAATTCTCCATCCAGCTTTTTTCCCTTGCTGGTGAGTTGTTGTGATCCCTTGGAGGAGGAGAGGCATTCTGGCTTTGGGTGTTTTCATCCTTTTTGTGCTGGTTCCATCCCATCTTTGTGGATTTATCTACTTGTGGTCTTTGTAGTTGGTGACTTTTGGATGGGGTCTCTGAGTGGACATCCTTTTTGTTGATAATGAAGTTTTTTCTGTTTTTCAGTTTTCTTTGTAACAGTCAGGCCCCTCTGCTGTAGGACTGCTGGAGGTTCACTCCAGAGCCTGCTTGCCTGGGAATCACCTGCAGTGACTGCAGAACAGTAAGGGTTGCTGCCAGTTTATTCTGTTATGTTCATCCCAGAAGGATATCTGCCAGATGTCAGCCTGAGATCTCCTTTTTGAGGTGTCTCTTTGGATATACAGGGTTCAGGGAGCTGTTAGAGGAGACAGTCTGTCCTTTATAGGAGCTCAAGTGCTGAGCTGGGAGCTCCATTGTTGATTCAGAGCTGCTGGGCAGGTACATTTAAGTCTGCTGCAGTGGAACTCATAAACACCTTTTTTCCCCAGGTGGTCTGTCCTGGGAAGGTGGAGCTTTATTTATAAGTTCCTGATGCACTGCTGCCCCTTTTCAGAGATGCCCTGCCGAGCAAGGAGGTAGCCTTGTCACAGTCTGCCAGCAGCAGCATTGTTGAGCTGCCGTGGGCTCTGCCCAGCTGCTGTGTGAACTCCCTTGTGGTTTTGTTTATAGTGGTATAGTTAGAACTGCTTGAGTAATGACAGTCTGCCTCAATAATAGCAGATTGCCTCAGTAATTGCAGACTGCCTCAGTAATGGTGGACTGCCTCAGGAGTGGTGGACTGACTCAGTAATGGCGGACACCCTTCCCCCCATACAACTGGATTGTCCCTGGTCCAGCTGAGCTTGCTATGAAACTCTCAATTCAGAGCATTTCAGATTGCTGGTCTTTGTTGGGGTGGGACCCGCCAAACCAGGTCACCTAGCTCCCTGTTTTAGCCCCCCCATTTTTTTTTATCAGTTGAATGGGTGGCTCTGTCTCCCAGGCATTCCAGGGACCAGTTGATATGTTTGCCCAGATTTGTGTGAGTTTTTGTGCAGAGACTGGCTGTGCTGGCTAAAACAGCCATGCTGAAAACTCATGGTGTTTTTCAGCCTGGGAATCTCCTGGTCTGTGGGCATTAATAACGCATTTGGAAATGCAGTGATCACTCACCCTCTGTGTTGTTCTGGCTGGGATTGCACTCCAGAGCTTTTCCTTTTCGGCCATCTTCCAGATCACTCTTTAACACCATCTTGTATATGAAAAGATACTTTCAGCAATAATTTTGAAAAAAATTGTTATAGGAAGAAAATAAATGCAGACCCTGAACATTTTCTTGTACTGAACTTCATATATCAAATCATGCCAGCAAAAATAAAAACAAAACAAAACAAAAAACTACTTATAGGGTTCTATACTCAATACGAGGGTAATGAGATTCATACTCCAAACCTCAGCATGGCACAATATTCCCATGTAACAAATCTGCACAACTACCCAGTATCTAAAATAAATGTTGAAATTTGAAAGTTGTAATAGATTTCAAATTAAGGTGCAAAAAAGAAAAAAGTAATGAATTATTTTAAGTACGTTACTATATTTTAAAATAAAAACCTATGCTAATATAGTAGTCAATCAGAGTACTGAATAATAATATTACAGTTTCTATCTTATCCAAATTTGTCAATAATTGTTAAAATTGTTCTTTGCATATCTATGCTCATATCTGGTTGAAGCACACATTTTAATCATTTTAATTATGAAATGTTTATTGCACATCAAGTGACTGATCTAAAAATAGTTAACAGAAGTCTTATACATGTGAGGTTGGCAGAAATTCACACAAATTTCATTTCATAATAAATTCCAGAAAGAGCAATACTATTTATCTCTTTATTTCTTTAGAGTTGATTCTAGTGGCAATCAAATATCTCTGTAGTTTAAACATTTCCACTAAAATATCTTCACCAGAAAATTCATCACACACTTCTGTTTTATTTGGAAAAAACTTCTACATTTTCTTTCTTCTGCAGAAATCAGAGAAAATGGCTGAATGATGGACAACATTGGTTTCATTTGATTCATTGACTGAGAACATGTTCAGTTCTTTGTGAAAATGATCAAGGCATTCAAATGTTGACTTTTCGGTGTCTCTGGCAAGGTCATCGTCTTTTGTCTTTTCTCCTGTCGGTCTTTTCTAAGTTAGATTTTTTTTCCTCTATGTAAATTTCATTTCTTTACATTTTTTTTATTGCATAATCAATGGCATTCTTCATGAGGAACAATTTTAAAGACTAGCATATCACTGCACATTGTTCACATTTGGTTCTGGCTGTTTGCAAATTTGTATCTGATTAGTTTCATCTAAAACTTCACATTAAGAAAAAAAACTCAGAAAAGAAAAACAACCTCCCGCTTTACTTATGAGCTCCAGCTTTACTAACTTCCCTAACTCCTTCTTGAAGTGAATGTGTTTAACAGTTCATGTATGTGTATATCTCATTTGATCTTTGTTACTTAATACATGTTACTTTTTATAATAATAAACTTTCTATGTGTATTATCTCATTTGATCTTTGTTACTTAATACATGTTACTTTTTATAATAATAAACTTTCTATGTGTATTAGCTCATTTGATCTTTGTTACTTAATACATGTCACTTATTATAATAATAAACGTTCTATAACTGAAAGTTCCCCAAATTAGCTTCCATGTAGAATACACATTTATTAAAGAGAAAGTAAGAAAAATGTGCTTATGTGGAGCTCACAGGTATATTACTAAAACTCAACAGTAATAACCCCAGTAGTTGGTTAACAGATTGACCAACAGAAGGTTTTTCAGAGGCAGGAGTATTTCACAGATGACATTGTTTAAAATTTCCTATGTATGGTGATAATAAAAAACAAACAAACTGAACTTTCACCAGGTTTATTATTATTTGCATCCAGAGTGAACTGTTCCAATCTTCTTGGTCAACATGCCCTGCTTCTGCCATGACTGGTCCCCATGCCAGGTCAGCTTCCAGCTGTGAGTGGACAGAAGCTTCAAATTAGATGTGCAAAGGAAATTTTGAATTGATAAATGCACCTTTTATATCTGAGAGTTGGAATTATCACAAAAATGAGGCCACTATTAAGGTGATCAGAAAGCTACAGGATCTGCCCGAGATGTCATCCAGGGATGGAGAAGATACAACACAGAAGGGAGATGCTCAGTGAACGGGGAAACATAAGGACTTTTGCTGTAAATTATCACTATTCAATATAATGGTTACAAACACTATGCTATCTTCTAGAGGTGCAAAATATTTTCTAATGATTTCAATTATTCTTAACTCACAAAGTATAAAATAATGCCAAAAAATAAAATACATAAATAATATTGAGCCAAATGTTAGTCTCCTCATTTTAACTGCATGCTATTGAATCATAATACTGTTTTCTTTTAAGAAGATAAAAAGCTTTATAGTTCTTTAGGGTTAGAATTAAAAGTAAATGGGAAAAGTCATGTTCTGTATGTCTCATTGACTGTGCATTTTCAAATAATGGATCATACAATTTGTGTATGTCTCTCTGTGTATGACAGAGAGAAAAGAGAGAAGGAGCGAGCTTAGTGGACCAATGATTGATTTATAAGTAAACATTATATATTTTAACAATACTTATCAAATAAAAAATCCCTAACCATGGTCAGTCTTGAGCAACTTTTAAAAGATGCCTGTGTTGTTTACTGTCCATTTTCTGTCCCTTGTTCTCAATATTCTGATCCTGCTCAATGCTCCAATGACTGATCCCTAAGAACCACCTTATCATGATCCCCTGCTCCCTGCTTCATACTATAGGCAGCAAATGGGAGATGCTGGCAGAAGATGGAACTGCAGGAGCGAGAGAGTTTGGAGAGCACCATCTGCCTTCTGCGGTGGTGGTGTCTCTCTCTGACTGTTCCAACACCTGTCAGGCAGCTTGCTTTTTGTTAGCGTTTTCTCCCCTACCTCCTCCTCATGCCTACCGGTGGTAAGGGCTTCCTGCCCTTGCTGGTACTGAAGAAGCTCAGCATCTCTTGTTGCTTTTCTTGTCCTTGCACACAACTCTGTCAATATTCTTTTCATTAAGTTTGAGTCGCAATCTCAGCTGAACGTGTCTTCTGTCTCCTGTTGGGACTCAGTAATAAATGCAATGCCTCTGGGAAGCTCCTGATCTACATGCTTACAGGTCTCCCAGTCACAGCTATTCTGTCTGCCCCTTGAATGCCATGTCAGCTACATTTTTTGTCTGGGTTCTTGGACATGATAAACTTTTTGAACTTCAGTTTTCTTGTCTGTCCAGTGAAAAGAGTGATATGTATTAAGCAACAAAGATTAAATGAGATAATGCATATAGACACATCTATCAGAGTGCCCGGTACATCACAGGCACTGAAGAAAAGCTGGCTGGTCTTATTACCATAGAGAATCTGGGAGAACCATCCTTATTATGTCATATTGTCCTCAGTTTGAAATCCCTTACTCTGTTTCTCTGTTTAGAGACTAAGCACCCACCACCCCTGCAGGGACCATACTTTTATACCTTGCTTGGAATTGAGGTACACAAAATTGGCTTAACTATGAATTACATGGTCATGTTAGTTTCTTCATTTGGTCAATATTTGACCCCCTTTTATTTATTCGCTCAGTTACATTTGATAGTATAACAAATACTCTCAAGCCCACCACACAAATACAAACTAAGTTTTGCAAAATAGGATCCATCTGCCTCTACCCACCTGATACAAACATTATTTTAAATTTTATTCCTTTGCTTACATTTTTGTTTAGTTTAATTACATCTGCAGATACTTCTTAAAAAGTAAGTATATTTTATTTTAGTTGTTTTTAATTTGTAAAATGGTATGTGGTATGTAATTTTTGCATCTTTTCATATTCATTTTTTCAACTATTAGTTTTCTAAGATTTCTTCATGCTATTCCAGGTTGTTATAGTTCATTAAATTTGGCCATTCTCTAGTATTCTACTGTGTGAATAGTTTAACTCATTCACTCTGTTTTGATAGGCACTTGGTATGTCTCCAGGTTTTGCTGTAGTGAAAAGTACTGACACTGATATTCTGTTGCTTTCTATTGATTTTGAGCAGATTTCTTTTTGGTTATTCCTAGAAGTAAAATTGTTAGGCCTCAGGTATATGAAAGTTGAACTTTAGGAGATAATGCCATATTGTTTTGCAAAGTGTCTTCTAATAGCAATGCATAATAGAATTTTGTGGCTCAAAATTCTATTCAACTTTGGTTTTACTAGACTTAAAATTTTCCGATTGAAGGATCCCAATTTGTGTGTCATAAAATCATGACCCATGACTGCAGTCGTAACGTCCTTTTTAACTTATGGTATTAAACATCTCTTTACTTTTTTCTTAGCCACTAGGACTTTTTTCTGTGCGCAGTTATTTTTTTAATGTATCTTTCCCCCTTTTAACTGGGTTATCTGTGCTTTTTAAACTGTTCTGGAATTCTCTATATATTCATTTTTAAATCATTATATAATAATAATAATCTTTTTCAATTTATTTTAGATTCAGGGAGTATGCATGCAGGTTTGTTACAAAGGTATATCATGTGACACTGTGGTTTGGGATATGAATGATCCCATCATGTAGGCAGTGAGCCATTACCCAACAGTTTGCTTTTTTAACCCTTGCTCTCATCCTTCTTTCTCTGCCCAGTAGTCCCCAGTATCTATTTTGGCCATCTTTATGTCCATGAGGTTCTGATGTTTAACTCTCACTTATAAGAGAAAATGGGAAGTATTTGGTTTTCTGCTTCTGTGTTAATTCCCTTACGATCAGGGCCTCCAGCTACATCCATGCTGCTGCAGAGAACAGGATTTCACTCTTGTTTATGGCTGTGTAGTAGTCCACGTGTTTATATAACACATTTTCTGTATCCAATTCAATGTTGATGGGCATCTGGATTGATTCCATGTCTTTGCTATTCTGAGTAGTACTGCAGTGAACATATGTATGCATATGTCTTTGTTCCTATCCATGATCTGAATTCTGTTTCTGTCATTTCAGCCATTTCAGCCTGATTGACAACCATCTCCTGGGAACTAGTGTGGTCATTTGGAGGTAAAAAGGCACTGGATTTCTGAGTTGCCTGAGTTTTTGCACTGATCATTTCCCATTTGTGTGGGCTGATGGTCTTTCAATTGTTGAAGTGGCTGTTCTTTAGATTTATTTTATTTTATTTTATGTCCTTGGGGGTTTCATTATGATATAAGGTGGGTTCAGTAGACTGGCTTCATTTCTGGTAGATATTTGGGGGAAACCGATGCTCAGCTCAGCAGTCCTGAGCTGTATGGCCCAACTCTGAGAAGCTGATATCCTGCCCCTGGGTTTGTTATCTGGCACTTTGAAGTTGAGAACCTTTTGCACTAGAAGGGTCGAGGTGTTCTAGACCACTAGCCACACAACTCTGAAAGGAGGTGCCAGCCAACGAGCTTTGTTGGGTGATGGAAGTGAGATCTGTTCTCATTTGCATATGCCAGCAGCAATGGCAGTGGGGTGGGGTTCACACTCATCAGCTGGGGTGAGGCCCTGGCAAGGCCAGGGTTGTTGGTCCCCATATGGGTATTGGCAATGACAGCCGTGACAGCGTGGAGGGAAAAAGAAGCTAGAGTGAAAAGGGCTGCTGGGGTCCATGTGTGCATTAACACCCATGGTGGTATCAGTCAGTGTGAGGGCAGAGTGCTGGCAGGCACAGGGCTCATCACCTCCATATGTAGGTTCACATTAGTGGAGGTGGTGTTGCAGAGTGAGAGGTGGGGCCACTGTTATCTCTGCATGCATTCACACTTATGGCAGTGGCAGCATGGCATGGGGAAAGGTACTGTTTGTGTCTGTATGCATGTTTGCACCAGCAATGGCAGTGCAGTGGGGTGGTGGGTGCCCACATACAACACTGGGGAAGAGGTGGTGAGGTCCACCAGTACACACATGTGCTGGTAAAGCAATGGGTGGGTGGTCCTGAGTGAGTGTGTGCCCTCAAAGTGGCACAGGAGTAGCTGCCACAGGGAGAGGGTGCTGGTGGGTGGTGTGTTTCAGTGGGGGTTGCTCTTCTGGAGCTTTCCGATGGTCAGGTGTGATCTGCCACTGCAGAAGCTACCAGGAAACACCCCAGTTGGCCATCTGAGCCTGTACTGCCAGCAGGAATGGCCAGACTGGGGCCCAGGGAAAGGCCAGTAGATAAAAGTATGCTCAGGTCAGACCGGTCTTGTCTTATGAGAAAGGTCATCTTGCTTTGTTCACATCCAATAGTTCCTTAAGGCTAGAGTCTCATAGAAAAGCAGGGTGAGCCTTGGGAGGTGTGCATCACTGGCCCTATTTCCTTGCAGATGCTTCTGCAACAAACCCTGTGGGATCTGCATAGGCTGGAGGCCTACCCCTACCACCCCTCTAAGTGGCTCTTCCTGCCAGCTTGATTTTCCATGGAAGTTGGGGGATCCCCTGCCAGGATTCCAGAGGTCCATAGCAAGAGTGGGTCACTCCTCATTTGCTCAACTTCCCTTTCTCCAGGAGTCACTGGGGGCCAGGAATGAGTCCTAGAGCATTGTAGGCCCGTGCAGGTTTTTTCCAGTTTTCTTCCCTCTTAGCCCAGCATCTGTATCCTTCCTCCATCCACTGTCAATGCCTTCCCCCTGTTCACAGTGTGCCAATCTTCCCAGCATTGCAGTCTCACAGTGGCAGGTGTTCCTTCCAGCTGTGTCTAGTCACACATCTTGCCTCCTCTTTCAGATATGAGATTCTTGGTTGGAATTTCTTTTTTATAAGAATACTGAAAATAGGCCCCCCATCTTTCTTGGCCTATAAAGTTTCTCCTGAGACGCCTGATGTTAGCCTGTTGGGGTTTCCTTTGTATGTGATTCCATCTTTTTCTATAGCTGCTTTTAAGATGTTTTTAGTGTTGATCTTGAGCAATCTGGTGGCTATATGCCTTGGTGACATTTGTTGTATGTTACCTCACAGTTTTTCTCTGAATTTCTTGTATCTGAATGTCTACCTTTCTAGCAATATTAAGAAAATTTTCTTGAGTTATTCTCTCAATATGTGTTCCAGGTTGTTTACTTTTTCTCATTCTCTTTAAAAAATGTCAATAATTCATAGGTTTGATCACCTTGCATAATCCCATATTTCTCAAAACTTTGTTCATGTTTTAAATTATTTTTTCTTTATTTTTGTCTGACTGGGTCAGTTCAAAAGACCAGTCATCAAGCTCTAAAATTCTTTCTTCTGCTTGATTTGTTCTATTTATAAAGCTTTCAATTTGTGAAATTCTTTGAGTGAGTCTTTTTAATTCCAGAAGCTCTGATTGATTTCTTCTTATTATATTTATTTCTTTTTTCATTTTGTGGATTGATTTAGAAGTTACTTGTGTTGATTTTGAACCTTGTCTTGGATTTCCTTGAGCTTTTTTGCTTTGAATTATTTATCTATCATTTCTGAGTTTTCATAATGTTTAAGAAACAGTACTGGAGAGCTGCTGTGATTCTTTGGTGGTGTTACTACATTCAGATTTGTCATGATGCCAGAATTCTTTCACTGGCTGCTTCTCATCTGGAGACTCTGGAACTTCTAATTACTTATTTTCATGTGGGTAGAGTTTTTCTTTCTTTTTTTTTCTTTCACTATAGTGTTATAATATATTTTTTCTTTCTTATCCCCTGCCATGTGTCCTTATGGTAGAAGTTGCTGGATAGTGACTTTGGCTTTCCTTCTTTAGCCCTATATATCTCTTTCAGCAGATTTTGTATCGAGCTGTGTGGTTTGATGTAAAAGGCAGCAGACAGCACTTAGGCATAACAGCTGGGTGTGGCCAAAGTGGCTGTGTATATATCTGATCCTTGTTTACTGGAAGAAGCTTTCTGTTGCCTCAGGCAATGGGCTAATCAAACAGTGCACAGTGGTCTGAGCTCCCTGCTCAACCCCTGTGGGATGTAGGGCAAGATCACTGGGGCCAGACCAGACAGACTCACCTACAGGTTTTCCAGTGGCAGGAACACACACACTAGCACCAAGGCATAAGTGGGTGGGCAGTCAGCAAGCAAGCAGAGGCATGGAGCTGGGAAACCTCCTTGGCCCCAAGTTGTCTGTAAAGCAGAAGTGATGGCCTAAATCAATCCATTAGAGCAAATGCTCCAGATGTCTGGTGATCTGCCTGGGTGTGTAGAGTGTAGAGGGCCCTGCTACACCACATCTGTGCGCTGGAAGGGTGGGCCAATTCAGGCTCGTAATTCAGGGAAATAGTCTGACTGCACGGAGATAAGCCTGGGTGTGGAACAGAGAGGGCTCTACTTCACTGCAATCTCTGAATAGAAAGAGAGGGTTGGTTTGGGCTGAGGATCCAGGTGAGTTGGTGCTCCTATTGCCTGGAGATCTGCATTGACGTGGGACAGAGAACAGAGAAGGCCCTGCTGCACCACATTCTGTGTAGAACAGTGGGGCACCTTAGGTTGCTGATCCAGGCAGACCAGTGCTCCCAATACCTGGAGGAATGCCTGGTCATGGAGCAGAAAGGGCCCTGATGCACCACGATCTCTCTGCAGGAAGGGTTGGGCAGGTCAGGTTGCCAATTTGGAGCACCCAGTTGGCAAGTGCTTCAAATGCCTGCATATCTGCCTGGGCATTGTTGCAGAGGGTCCTCCTGTACCAGGACCTCTGAATAGGAGAGGTAAGATGACCCAGGCTGCTGAACTAGGCAAGCAGTTGCTCTGAATGCCTGGAGATCTGCCTGAAACTGAAGCAAAGAAAGCCCTGGCACCAAGATCTCTGCCCAAGAAAGGGTTGGGAAGCTCAACCTGCTGGACTAGGCAAGCCTGTGCTTGGAATACCTGCAGTTCTGCCTTGGGGTGGAGTGGAGCTGTCCCACTGCACCACAATCTCAGGAGCAGGCTGACCAGGGCTAGGTTGCCAAGCTGGCTCTGGCTGCAAGTCTCATTGTTCAGGAGACTGCAACAGAGGGGAGTCAAATTCCAGTACTTAGCACTGCGGTGTCTTCCACAATTCTAAATTGTGGAGTCCCTTAATCTGCTTCAGAGCAAGTGCTCCAATCTCTGACCTGAGACAAAAATGCCTGCATGGGTGCACTGTCCAATCGCCAAAGAATAGCTGACCATAACTGCCTGCATTAAAAATGGAGTCCTGCTCTTGATCTTATGTCTGAAAAAATGCCTGTAGCTTTTCCCAGAGGCTTTTTTTTTCAGCACCTTCAATCTTCTCCCCAAGTTAGCTCCAGGACTTGGGAGAAACAAATTGCTCTCCCTTTGCCTGGTTTCCCTGAGTCCCTGTGGAAAGGACTCCCCTGAATCACAGAGGGAGGCTCTCTGTCCAATTCACATACTGAGACATCACTCACTTTTTATCAGCCCAGTGCTGCCATGGAGGCCGTTTGCCCAAGTTCTCTTCTCCTGGATCTGGGGTGTCCTTCATGATTCCAATGAATTCACATTCTCTTCTTGAATGAAAGCCCATAGCATTGATTTTTTCATATTATCTTGCTATTTACAAGCGGTGGAGGCATGCTAAAAGCCTCTAATCTGTCATCTTGGAAAAAAAAAACAACTTCATATATCTTAGAGATTTTTTTTTGGTTGCCCTTAAGAGTAATTTGTATCTTTATTTTCACTGAGGCAAAAGGTTAATTTAAATATGAACAACCTATTGACATTTTCATTTTAGTGAGTGCTTTTTTTCTCTTGTTTGAAAATATTTCTCTACCTGAGATCTAAAAGACATTTATCTATATTTCTACCAAGGGGTTTAAAGTTTTCTTCTTGACATCTAGGCAGTGAACATAATTTTAAAAACAAAAATAAGGCATACATAAATGAATATTTTTATTGTCCAAAAGGATTCTTTGTAAGATGTAGTTTGGATGTTTGAACATCCAAACTACATGTTAGTTGATGATTTGGGGAAGATAGGGAGTTGTGCTTGAAATTTTAATGGAATATCCCTTTTCCTATTCTTGACTGATGATAAGCATTTGTCCAGATATTTAAAAAAGTAAGATTTTGAATATGAGTTGAAATACAGCCATATGCTTCTGGATTTTCCTATGAACTAGGTATTGTACATTTTATTCACAATAACCTAACACTAGATTGATCTCAATTCAGCTCCTCTTTCACTCAGTGAATGCTCATTGACTGCCAATTCTGTGTCATCATAGTTTCATTAAATGTCCATTTAACGTTGTCTCATAGTTAGTTCATACACTCGTGTTTGGAATAATCTATCATCATATGAAAAAAGAAATGTTTTATTTTATAAATTTTCAAACATAAAATACAAAAGGGTTTCTTTATGTTGAAGCCAAACATGTTTAAATATATTTTGGGGGAATCAGAAGATGATTATCTGTCTTTTACTCTGTTTTCCTCAGTGCTTGTCCCCTTCACTTCCTTTTTAGCTTATAGCTTTCTGGAACCTATTTCAGATGTGCTTTTATAGTTGTAGATTTGACATACACAAAAATATGCTCTAATATAATTGCCTCAATAGTTTTTCATCTTGCTGAAGGTGATTATTTTAAAGTTCTGTGAATCATGATGCATCAACGATTATATTACATACACAAATATATGCAGAACATTTGCTTAGGAAACTTGATTTCTAAGACAAAGCATTATTTATCTTGAGAATTCACTAGATTCAGCGACTGTGCTGAATTCTGAGATAGTTTTGAAATATTACAAATAAATTACTAAAAAACAAAACAAACACAACTGTATTTCATTATGATATATTGAATATTTTTGAAGTCAAATAGATTTTTTAATACCAAAAATTGCCTAGGCAATAATATAGTTTATACTATGGGCAAAACTTCTGGAGATTATAGGTACTTATTCTTCCTTTCTTCAGAACCAGTGCTGAGAAAGGATGTGGCCTATCGAGACAATGGACTAGGGAGTGGTAGCAGGAAATGAAAAAGACCCGAAAAACCCAGATACCACTCAGACTGCTATTCACTGTGCTATAAGGAATCAGTCTCTATATGTAATTAAATGGAGGACATCTAGGATTCTTTTAATTTCCAGTAACAGAATAAAGCATAACAGATTTAAAGTAGCTTTGAGTATTGCTACTTAATAGTCAATAAATATTCAATAAATAATAATAAGTATTCAGTAAAGTCTCATTTTAAATTACTTTTATTCTAATACTATAAAAGGGTTTGGGTCATAAATAAATGAAAATTCCACAGCTATTTAAGCTTCCGCTGTGAAGTAATGAGACACTCCTACATCGAATTCTCTATAATCCTCTCAGCTTTACTTTTGTTTGGCTGACCTAACTTTTCATAGCCAAGTGACTACAGCGGATCCAGACATCACCTCTTCACCTTAACCTTAGTGTGGGCCTTTTCATAATGTCTTGATGACCCATCAGCTGATCATAAAAAAAAAAGTCCACCATGACCAGCATTTAAATAAACTAATGTAAGAGAAAATGATAGAATAGAATCTGAACATATTAGAATGAATCACATGTGGTAAAGATAAATATATTTTACAAAACTTTCGTTATATATAGACAATGTGCGCACTGAGCTGTGATGTGAAATTTGTTTATTTCTGTGGCTCTCATGAGACATTTAGAGAAAGAGAAAGAGACAACCTCTTCCTGCCTTGAAAACTGCAATGATGCCTTTTCCTGGCCCATTGATTCAAATGGGCTCCTAAATACTCCTGAAACAATTACTGCTGGGTGCACATTCAAGTGTTGTGGAACCCAAAGCCTATATTATTTGGGTTGGGGAGGGATCTTTAAGAAAAGAATATGAAATTACCTGTACAAAATTAGGTATAAATATTAATTTAGAGCAAGCATAGAAAAATTGCACATTTTCAAAAGCTAACAAATGCTGCATTAAAAAATGCACATTTTAAAAAGCTAAATTAAATGCTTTATTTAATTGTTCCAAGAACTTAATTGTTCTTTCTTAATAACAGTATTTTTTCTTAATTAACCGCTTGGAAAAATTCTACAATATTTTCTTTGTTTTAAAGACAGAAGCCTTAACCAATTACCTTTAAAATAACTTTTGCAAATGTTGCAAAAATATTTGCCAGATGAGCTCGTTACTAGTTCCCGCCAGAGCTTTGGAAGGAGCTCTTGCAAAGGGGGAGCTCTGAGGCTTATGAAATTTGCCATAATGCACCCATGCCATTCTAGAGTCAGGGTAAAGTCAGTGTCCCTTAAGCCCATAGGCTTGCTGGCAGTAACATAGCTTCAGAATGGAGACAGAGTGGATGGTGAGAAGCTGCCAGTCAAGGTTCCTACCTGCTTAGTGATCCAGAAGCTGACTTTCCATAAATACACAGAAAAGTTGTTCCTTGAAAAGGTGGTGGTTTTCTGCTTCTGATGGCAGTAAACTAGAAAATATAGGTTTTAATAGCTAGTTTTACATGTCATCTTGGCTAGCTATGCTGTCTAGTTTTTAATCAAACACTATTCAGCTGATGCTGGGGAGGCATTGTGTAGATGTGGTTAATATTTGAGTAGATTATCCTTGATAATGTGGTGGGCCTCATCCCATCAATTGAAAGGCCTTGAGAACAAAATTGAGATTTCTCTGAGGAAGAAACTCCTTCCTCAAGACTGCAGTATCAGTTCCTGACTAAAGGTTTTTGAAAATTTTTGACTTGCCAGTTACCTCGTAATCATGTAAGACAATTCCTTTAAAGAAATCTCTTAACGTGTGTGTGTGTGTCTATGTCTGTGTACATGTGTATGTGTGTGTGTATTTATATATATATGTATTTTTATTATCCTTCTTTGGAGAACTCTAACTGGTACAGTGATCAACCCTCTGGATGAAGACAATGAAAAGAGAAATAGAACAAATTTAGAACTGCAAACTACAGCAACCAAAATTACAGTTTTCAAGTATGAGTTTAATCATAGACTAGACACAATTGCAGAGTGTATTATTTTCTTCTTACTCTATTTATTCTACTTCTTATTACACCAGTTCACCATCTAAAATAAGGCATGGCAAGACAAGGGGATGGAAAATTGTAAAGACAGGGTAAAAGAACCACATGGTAGAGTGAGAAGGCTTATTTTTTATACCTGGAATACCAGAAGGAACAGAGATGAAATAAATTAACCAACCCAAATGCCCATCGATGATACACTGGACAGGGAAAATGTAGCACATATACACCATGGAATACTATGGGCCATAAAAAAATGATGAGTTCATGTCCTTTGTAGGGACATGGATGAACCTGGAAACCATCATTCTCAGCAAACTGACACAGGAACAGAAAATCAAACACTGCATGTTCTCACTCATAGGCAGGTGTTGAACAATGAGAACACATGGACACAGGGAGGGGAACACCACACCCTGGGGTCTGTTGGGGGGACTAGGGGAGGGACAGTGGGGGGTGGGGAGTTGGGGAGGGATAACATGGGGAGAAATGCCAGATATAGGTGATGGGGATGGAGGCAGCAAACCACATTTTCATGTATGTACCTATGCAACAATCCTGCATGTTCTCCACATGTATCCCAGAACCTAAAGTGTAATAAAATATATATGTTAAAAAAAAGGAATATACATTTAGGAGAAATTTCTAATTGAGAAAAGTAGTATTTAGAAAATACCTCTTAAAAGTAAAGCTATTAAAAATAGAGACAAAATTTATTGGTTATTAATGAAAAAGATTTATTAGGGACAGTATTTAGACATGAAAACATTTTACTATATGTATATTATTTTATTAAATGTTTAACAAAATTTAAATTCTAGTTGCAGCTATGCTAATTCTCAGAATTAACAAAGAATAATGTGAATCTTCTCGGCATAATTTTTCTAGTAAAATTGTATAATTGTCTGATAGAAATAAATAAATAAATAAATTAGAAAATACATTTAAAGAAATAATGAGTAACTGTTTTCAAAAAGAGTTGAAAGACATAACTTCTTCATTTAGAGGCTAGTCAGTCCCACAAGAAAAATAAAAATAATTTCTCATATAGGTTCATTTTAGAAAAACTGCAGAGAATAATAAAGCCAAAATTTTAAGGATGATCAGAATTTTAAAACATCAGATTAGATACAAAAATGTAGACCTATGCTGAACAGAAACAATGGGTATTCTTCTGTGAGTTGAAAAAATATGATTCCATCAAGAATTCACATCATTAAAAGGTTAAATTAAAGCATTTTAAGATAGAGTAGAGATTTGTCACTTCCAAATAGAGCCCAAAATACTTAAGAAAGTACATTCTTCAAGGAAAATAAAAATGACCTGAGAATGAAGTTCGGATACAGAAAAATTATTGAAAAGAAGTACAAGATGAATATACATACAAATTTAAATGTACATTTATTGCCTAAAACATCAGTAATGTGTCATGTGTTTTAAAATATATAGAGAATGAAATACAACACAATAGCATATTATTTAAATTAATGTAAAAGTTTTCTAAGATTTTTGACTTATTTAGAAGGAATGTCAAAGAATCAGTTAATATTAGACATTGATAAGTCAAGAAGGCATGCTTTATAAGGCATGCTCAGGTAAGTACTAAACAGCATAATTTCTTAACAACATAATGTCTTAATTTCTAAATAACATAATTTCTTAATTCAGAGAAGAAAGAGAAATAAAGTACTAAAAATTAAATCAGTTCATGGAAAGCAAAAAAGAAGAGAAAAAGGAAAATTTAATAGTTGCTCAAAAATTAAGGACATGGTAAATTGATAGATTTATACCCCAAGATATTATAAATTAAATTTAATGGAAATTGAATACATGTAGAAGTTAAAAGACAAAAGTTGCCATAATGTATTAAAATAAAACACAAATACCTGAAAATTTAAGATCCACAAAGTTTGAATTAAAAATAATTGAAAAAGCTGGCATGGTGGCTCACACCTGTAATCCCAGCACTTTGGGAGGCGGAGGTGGGCAGATCATCTGAGGTCGGAGTTTGAGACCAGCCTGACCAGCATGGAGAAACCCCATCTCTACTAAAAATACAGAAATTAGCTGGGAGTGGTGGCACATGCTTGTAATCCCAGCTACTCAGGAAGCCGATGTAGAAGAATTGCTTGAACTGGGTAGATGAAGGTTGCGGTGAGCCGAGATCACGCCATTGAACTCCAGCCTGGGCAACGAGAGTGAAACTCTGTCTCAAATAATTAATAATAATAATAAAATAAATACACAAGGAAATAATTGAAAAAAGTCATGCAATGCAAACACTAACTGAAATAATATGATGCAGATATATTCATATCAGGAAAAAATCTACTCGAAGGTAAAAAACCTTGCAGGAGTGAAAGTGGTTTCTTCTGCATCACAAAAAATGTTTATTCAGCAAATATGTGATGCTTCTAAACGTATATAAACCTAATAATAAGGTTCAAAATGCAGAGAAAAATGTCAAAAACTACACACAGAAACAAAATCCCCATAATCATAATGGGAAATTTTAAAACACTTTGAGTGAATTATACAATGAGTCATCAGACATAAGGAGGATAAAACCAATTTGAACAGTATGATTTGCAATTTTGACTCAGTTTATATAAATAAAATATTGAACTGGACAAAAGTGTAATACACATTTTTTTCTCAGTCACACAGAAAGTATTTCCCAAACTGACCACACTCAAAGCTTAGATAACTTACACAGGGTTGAAATCATATGTATTATAGAACATATTCTCTCACCCTACCTCTGCATTTCCTTGCTCCCTTATTATGATATGATCATTTTCTTCCATCTGGTGCTTTTTTTTGTAGCACACTCTGTAAGCCACTTGTCCATTTTGTGAGTGTCAATTTATAACTATACTATCTGTGAATCAACTTAATTGAGTCCTGGGTAAACTCTAATAGCTTGAAATGCCTCGCCAGTGGATGAGCCAGCTTGGTACCTGGTCAGCTGATAGCTGACCTCTTTCTCTCTTAAGAGATCTTGTTTACCACAGGTGACTGAGTGAGAGTGCCGGCGTTCATCTGTACACTAAATTTTAGAAGGCACTAATTTATTTCTTATTCTATTAGATAAATAGTAGAGGAAACTTTAATTTTTCTGTTAGTGATGGATTGAGGAACCCAAATGAAAAAATAATATTAAAAAGTTCTAATTGTCTTCTTTCTGTGTCTCATTAGATTGATATTTATTCACACTTTATTTCAGATGTGACTTTCTATATTGCAGTAGTTTGTGGTACTGTAGTAAACATGGCTCATACCTCCCTCCATATCCCCTTGGCCACTTGCAGCTGCCCTTCCTGGCATGGACAGATGCCTACCTCAGATACCTCCCTCGTTCTATGCCTGAAAACCTTCTTGTTCCACTGGAGCAGGGAGAGTTAACAGCCTAGAGGACACCCATTAACCAACAGAGGATGAGTCAGCAGATAAATGCCCCCACTTTCCTCTCTTCTAGTTGCCAATTCTGAGATAGGGTCCACCTGGTTTCTAGAAGGTTCTAAGTATAAAGAAGCCTCAGTTAGCCACAGCAGGAACCTGCACATTAGTTTATTCTTTATTGGTTTTTCTTCCTTCTCGCTTCTGCTTTCTGTGTTTCCTCACTTGTGTTCTCTGGAATGAGCCATACAGACTATGTTTTGAGGGTGATCAAAATAAAAACTGGCAGCTATAGTTTTAGCTGAATAGTATACGTGTCCATTTCCCTACTTTTGATAAGAACAGCCACTTTCTGTAGGGCAGTCACTCATCTTCCATTAATGTTGTTGTGAACGGATGATCAATTATAGAACTTTAAGTCTGTATTAGTTTAGAGATGTGGGCATGCTACCCAGGCCTGGTTAAGCATGTTATTCAATCCTCCTACATACAATGATGAAACCAAACAGAGCCAGTCTATCCATGCATCTGGTGCACAGTTGCTGAGATACTGTCTTTTTCTTCTTTTTCGCTAAGACCTTGACCTTCAAGGAAACAAAAGCCTGAGGGAAACAGGCATGATTAATACCAACAAGCAAAGCCAAGCAAACCCAAGGAGAAATTGAGAAATAGAAAGAAAATGGTAGAAAGCTCAAAATATAATATTTGAGCTATCTGGATTTAGCTGGATCTCAGATCCACACTTTGGATTTTCTAGTTACATGTACATTTCAACCCCACTCCCCTCCTCTTTTCTGTTAAACTAGGCGGATTTTGATTACTGGAAACTCACAGTCTCAAGTACCATACATACTCTTTCCTCAAATATGTCTGTCTCTTCAGTGAACATTTAAAAAAATATCATGAAATGCACAGTGTGCCATTTTGTTGTATGCCTGATGTTTAATTTTATTTGAACCCTGAATGTGTTTGTTTCGGGATTATTTCATTTGCCTATGATGAAACCAGACAGGAAAGAAATGAATAATTCTCTACATCATCGATGTTGGTTACTGCTTTGGTGTCCAGCACAGAAGAGAGCATGCTGAGATCACTTTGAGAGAGTGTGTTGAATGAATGAGTGCAAGTGCAGAGGCTGTAGGGTAGCGGGAAGATGGCACATTTGGGGAACTGAAAGGAGGCCACATGCAAATAGTCAGTGAGGTGCAGAGGAGACTGGAAGGTAAACAGGTGGCCAGGTGAGGGTCACCAGATGGCTCAACCTCAGGAAGGATTTTCACATTATAGTTTACATAAATGGTCCCCCTGGAGATGCCTCCTGGACTTTGCAATGCAACATCTTTGAAACAAGTGAAGAAGATGGGAGAGCACCAGGTCACTGTGCACTTTGGAAATGAGGCAGAGCGAGGCTTATAGTGAGGAAAATCTGACAGAGAACTGGGACACCGAGGGCAAATTTTCCAAACATGTTATTGCTTGCGGTTGGGCTTTTTGTCCTTTCTGGACACACACATAATTAGCAATTGCTATGGCCAGGAACTGTCAATACATATACTTTAGCACACACAAAATCATTAATACATGCAACCCAGGTTTCAGCACTACAAAAATACAAGGGGGCCAGACGCAGTGGACTCTCAAAACTAAATAAAACAGTCCTCATATGCACCCCTACAACCCAATAGCCAGTCTCTCAGTAATATTTTGAATCAATTTTGATATTTTTTGGTTAAGAATATTTTTTCACACTTTGCTTTCAACACATTTTGATGTATTAAAGTGAGACCATTTTATTACATCTCACCTCCCTTGCAAAAATTGCCAAAAACCATAATAAAACCCACATGCGTTTCCCGAATGTTATGTAACTTTCCAGTACATAGTAGAGTGAAATATGCAATCTTAATTTTACTCTACCATGAAATTATTTGCCTGGCTCAGCTTCTTTACGAAAGAGCTTTGAAACAATCATAATTGTGATTAGCACACATAATAAGAAAAGCAGTTGTTAGCTCTTCCAAAAGTTGCATCAGTGATTTGGTGAGAAAATCCAGTTTCTCTTTGTTTCATAATAGTAGTGATCTCCCAAAGGATATTGTCCACTCCCTGACTCAGAGAAAACTTAATTCCTAGTTTCACTTGCTGCAGGAGCCAGACAGAATAGATCTGGCATCATGTAATGTCTCTGTCACACCCAACTTCTGTGACCTCTGTTTAAAGTTGCTTAAACTCAGTTGTCTCAACTCTACAATGAGGATAACAATGACTTTACTATATAACTTTTGCTAGACGTATAAATATCGTATAAATATAAATACCTAATCTAGGGTTTGACATATGTTATTTTTATCATAGCATTAATAGTATTTTATCTGTTTATGACTAAATTACAAACACATTCCATTTATTATTTAGATCTTGACCCCTTTTGGGATATAATACATGTATCCTAGAATTTCAAAGTTTGTCCTCTTGAGTGTCCACATTGGAAATGTTGTTTTTTTAGGAGACTGACAGCAACTTTCTCTTCTGCTTCCGAGTTCTAAAACATTCAGTAAAGAATTCGAGAGATGGACAGATGGGGATTAAGCTACAAGGTATGCTAGCAGAGCTGAACTGGATCAGTGGCCAAAAGATTTTGCTATTTTTGTACCCACCTGTGCAGACTCACCTCACCACTCACAGACATAGCTGCCTCAGAAGTTTGCCATATAGCAATGCAGATGGTGTATGGAGGTTGTTCAGAAAACACCAAGGAAAGGAAGCATTCACTCCCTAGTTCACAGGCTCAGTGATTCCTCCTAGAGGAGACCTGTAGACGTGGGTAGAGGGGAGAGCAGAAGCAGTTTCAGACGCTTCCCAAAATGTGGATGTTCTCATCTAGTAAAGTGGGATGGAGTGGAACCTGAGGGAATGGAAAACTTGCCTGTTATAATACATATCTGTTCTATTTCCCTGGTGAAAGGAAGAAACCTTGGGTCCCCAAATCACTAAGCTAAAGGGAAAATTCAAGCCGGGAACTGCTTAAGGCAAATCTACCTCCCATTCTAACCAGTCATCTTTCTGCTTACTGAGATAAATTCATATCTGATTGCCTCCTTTGAAAAGGCTAATTTGAAATTCAAAAGAATGCAACTGCTTGTCTCTCACCTACCTGTGACCTGGACCAAACCACTGTTCATTTTACATGAGACATCATGTTTCCCTAAAATGTATAAAACCAAGCTGTGCTCTGACCACTTTAGGCACACATCGTCGAGAACTCCTGAGGCTGTGTCGTCAGCATGCTTTCTCAGCCTTTGCAAAACTAACTTTCTACATTAATTGAAACCTGTCTCAAATGTTCAAGGTTCACAACATCCACAGAATTAACCCCCTCCACGGTCGTGAAGATCTTTCCCATCTAAATTATTTACTTTTACTTCTTATGTACATATTCATAGACTATACAGAACATTATATATGTATATTTGCTTTAAAAATTGTGTAACAGTAATTAATGCATTTTTTCCACAAAATATTTTAAGATTTATCCACATTGATACAAATCTATGTAGTTCATGAATATTAACATTGAATAGTATTTTATTGCGTGATTATACCATATACCTACTGATAGGCATTTGAGTAGTTTTCCCACTGCTACAATCAATGACCTCTACACATTTTTAATGTCCACCTGCAAGGGAGTTTCATGGGCTTATGTACAATTCCAGAGCAGAACTGCCAGTACATAGATAATGTGCATCTTCAACTTCAGGATATGTTTGTCAAGTTATCCTCCAAAGATGGTGATATTAATTTACACTCCCTCTGTAGGTATTCGAGTTCCCACTTCCTTACATTCTCACCTCAGAATTAGACAGACTTACCAGTACTGTTCCAGGTGGCACCAGACTGAGCAACTTCTGTGAAAAGGGGTCTGGTCCTGGTAAACCCTCCCTGGGCAGTTGGCTTCAATGAAGAAGAAGAAACAGCTAATCAAGCATATCCAGCATATCTGAGGATATCTTATTGAGCATATCCGGCTACTTTTTCTATATTTACTAATCAGAGATATCACTTTCCAGGTGTGATGGTTAATATTATGCATCAACTGGACTGGGTAAAGGGATGCCAAGATAACTGGTAAAACATTATTTCTAGGTGCATCTATGAGGGTGTTTCTGGAAAAGATTAGTATTTGAATTGATGGACTGAGTGGAGAAAGTTGCCCTCACTGATATGTGCAGGCAGCATCTAATCCCCTGAGGGATTTGCCTTGGAGAGTAAAGCAAATTCTCTCTCTCTCTCTCTTCTTGATCTGAGATGTTTATTTTTTTTTCCTTCTCTCAGACATCAGCACTCATGGCTCTCAGGCCTTTGGACTTGGGACTTACACCAGTGCTCACTTTTGCCCTTACATTCCACCCTGGTTTTGAGGTTTTCCTCCTCAAACTGGCACTTGCACCATGGGCTCCCTAGTTCTCAGGCCTCCAGATTCAGACTGAATTACAGTACTGGGTTTTCTGGGTTTCCAGCTTACAGATGTCATGTGGTGAGACTTCTCAGCCATGATAGTCCCATAAGCCAATTCTCATAATAAATTTCCTCTCATCTATGTAGATCATATTGGTTCTTTTACCCTAGAGAACCTCAACTAATACACCAAGGGAAATGTGAGTTAAAGGGAGGATGAAGGTCAGGTGTTGGGTCCCATCAGTGACATTCTGTACACCGGAAAGCAAACATCAGACATGAGAGGAAGATGTCTTCTCTCTCCCAACTTGGTGTGTTTATGAGTTCATTCCCACACTGCTATGAGACTGGGTAATTTATGGGGGAAAAGAAGTGTAACTGACTCCCATTTCCACAGGTTGTACGGGAGCCATGGATGAGGAGGCCTCAGGAAACTTACAATCCTCATGGCAGAAGGGGAAGGGGAAGCACGGACAATCTGCTCATGGTGGAGCAGGATAGAGAGAAAGAGCAAAGGGTAAGTGCCACACACTTTTAAACAACCAGATCTTGTGAGGACTCACTCACTATCATGAGAACAGCAAGGGGGAAATCTGCCCCCATGGTCCAATCAGCTCCCCCCAGGTCCCTCCACTGATACTGTGATTTCAGTTCAACCTGAGATTTGGGTGGGGCCACAGAATCAAACTATGTCAGTGTGCTTCTTCCTCCAGAACTGTAAACTTCTTAGACATATTGATATTGCCTATTATGTTTATCATCTTCTGAAGCATAGAACATGTCAAACCTGTAATTTTATTCTTTATTTTTTTGAGATGGAGTTTCGCTCTTGTGACCCAGGCTGGAGTGCAATGGTGCAATCTCGGCTCACCGCAACCTCCACCCTCTGGGTTCAGGCAATTCTCCTGCCTCAGCCTCCCGAGTAGCTGGGATTACAGGCACGCGCCACCATGCCCAGCTAATTTTTTGTATTTTTAGTATAGACAGGGTCTCACCATGTTGACCAAGATGGTCTCGATCTCTTGACCTCATGATCCACCCATCTCGGCCTCCCAAAGTGCTGGGATTACAGGCTTGAGCCAATTTTATTCTTTATGCTTCTTAACTTGCACTCATTTTCTCCCCATCTCTTTTCGTGCTGCATGCTGGTATTTTCCTCAGCTCTATTGTGCAGTTTATTAATATTCTCTCCTACTATAACCCACACATGAAATTTTAATCAGCCGGTGGCAAGTATATCATGACGCTATTGAGGGATGGGCAAGGCAGTGGCTCTCAACCCTGACTGTATATAGAATCTTTCGGGGAGCTTTAAAAATCCTGATATCAAGGCTTCATCCCAGACAATTAAATTAGAATCTCTGGGAATGAGGACCCAGAAAACAGTAGTTTCCAATGCTCTGCTGGTGCTTCCAATGGTTAGCCAATGATGAGGATCACTGTTGGACAAAAAGAAAGAGGGAAGCCTTAATTCCACATCTTCACTGGCAGGTGACCCATACATGGAGCCTGACTAATTACAAACAGGATGACAGAGCAAACTCCATGGAGTTGAGCTCTCAAACTTTTAAAAGATAATAACAAAATTCAAATGTATTTATAATGTAGTTTAGAATTTAAAAATAAAAGTCATTTTCAAGAAAAATGTATTTTAAATTTGGATTTATTTTTGTGTCTGCATTTCCACAAGTGAAAATTCTAAACTGAAAACATTATGTTATGTTAAAATATATTTCCTTTAAGTAAGTGGATAATGACTTTCTGCTATATTAGAGTAGGTTCCAGATATGTGAAGGGAAGGTTTAGGGAAATAAAACTGATAGTGAAGTAGGGTTTGATCATCATCTGTGCACTTGAAGCTTTATGTGTGTCCTAGTCTGTTAGGACCCCTACAACAAAATACCATAAATTCTGTGGCCCACAAACAGCAGAAGTCTATTTCTCATGGTTGAGGAGGATGGGAAGACCACAGTGAAGATGCCGGTAGATTTGGTGTCTCATGAGGCACATCTTCTTGCTGTGGGGCCAGGCAGCATTCTGGGCCTCTTTTTTAAAGGGCCTATTTATGAGAGCTCTACCTTAATGATCTAATCATCTCCCAAAGACTCCATCTATACCATCATAGCGGTAATTAGGGTTTCAACATACAAATCTTTTGGGGGGTTGGGGGAAGCACACGCATTCGAACCACAGCAATATTTTATTTTTTTCAAGAAATTCACTATTATCATTTTCCTGCTTTACAGCTGAAGAAAGAAACATGGAATGGTTCATCTAACTGTCCAAGTTTTCATAGTTCATAAAGGGCAGAGCTGAGATTTTGAATCCAACCTTTCTAACTCCAAAGCCATCCTCTCCCCTTCCGTTCTTGCCAGTTGGTTATCGCTTATTTGTAAAGGCAAGCGTTATTCACAGTTAATTTTAGTTCCCAGAGAACACCTGCTGTCTATTTCCTGAGGTTTCCTTGGCAGCCACGGTCAGTTTTCTTTGGGCAATTGCATTCACAGGTGTCTCCCTACTCTAGAGATTTTTCTACACCTGGCCATAAATATTCTCTAATTTTAAACATTCTGTAATCTGTAATTATCTATCCTAAATCCATGGCATAGGGACTGGCATAGAGAAGGCACTCAACAAATGTTTATTGAACAAATAAACGTGATGAACAGGGCATGCACAAAGTCAGAAATGAGTCCTTTAGGGATTCGTGCTGGGTAAGAAAGCCTGATTTTGGAAAGAATGCAGAATGGAATCAAAAACACAAGATGAACCTTGACAGTCTTGCTTTAAATCGACACTTTATACTCAAAAACTCTGTAAACACAAGTTGTTAACCACTTGGATTACCTTGTCTGTAAAGTGGAATTAATAATGACAACCTCTTAGGATTGTTTTATAGACAAAAAATAAACATATGAAGACTGCCCAGCACAAATAACTTTTCAAAATATAATCTCTACTTTCACTGTATGTGTTTTACCTTATGAAGTTTATAAATGGCCACAGTTGATGATTTTAAGGAAACTGGAGGAAAATGCATGCACTTTCCACAGAGATTTCCAGCACAAGTTCTGGATGTTGTTTTAATAGCATTGAGTGTGCTGGGACTCACAAGCCAATACATTAATAAAAGATTTCAACAGTGTATGTATTTCACAGCCAACTTCTAATGGTTTAATTTTAATTTTGTACATTTATATCAAAAAGAAACGAAATGTAACTCTGGATTAAAATGACTCCTGTTGTTCAGAATGGGCTCATTTTGTGCTTTCTTTGGAAGAATGATGGCTTTTATTGTTTTATTTATTTTTCTAATAACATCTGACTGGGTTTTCATAAAGTGTTGTAAGACAAATATTTCTAGGGAGAAAGATAACCATGATGCCAAGCCTAGTAGATAAATGCTAATTTCCAATGATTTTCTGAGCAATAAAAAGAGGAAAAGGAAATACCCCAAACAAGAGAAATACAAGAAAGGTGAACTTCCCAGCACTTTGGGAGGTCGAGGCGGGTGGATCACAAGGTCAAGAGATTGAGACCATCCTGGCCAACATGGTGAAACCCCGTCTCTACTAAAAATACAAAAACATTAGCCGGGGATGGTGGCACGCACCTGTGGTCCCAGCTACTCTGGAGGCTGAGGTGGAAGAATTTCTTGAACCCAGGAGGCGGAGGTTGCACTGAGCTGAGATTGTGCCACTGCACTCCAGCCTGGTGACAGAGAAAGACTCCGTCTCAAAAACAAAACAAAAACAAAAAAACAAAAAAAAAAAAAAGAAAGAAAGGTGAACTAACCAGTGATCCTTAGAGCTAAATACTTAGTGTTCCTTGTCTCCCAGGCTGGAGTGCTGTGGCATGATCTGGGCTCATTGCAACCTCTGCCTCCCAGATTCAAGAGATTTTCCTACCTCAGCTTCCCAAGTACAGGCATGCACCACTATGCCTGCTAATTTTTGCATGTTTTGTAGAGGCAGGGTTTTCATCATGTTGGCCAGGCTGGTCTGAACTCCTTATCCCAGGTGATCCACCTGCCTCGGCCTCTCAAAGTGCCAGGATTTCAGGCGTGAGCCTGGCCACCATGCCTGGCTGATGTCCAAGGTTTTTAATGCTACTCGAGAATCAGAGAAGTGATTTGTAGGTTGCCTCAATGAATTCTCACATAAAAAAGACTGACATTTCAACTGCATTCTGAACACATTCCTGTTTAAGGCCGTAGAGAGTTTTTATTTTATCTTTGGAGAAGCTCCACCTTGCCACATTCTATTACTTCAGTAACAGATGTTTCTAGCCAACCCACTGAGTCATCACATGGTCTTTTTGTAAATGTGACTTTCATCACAATGTGTATTTTCTCGAGTTATCGTTTATAATGCCAGTCTGGAGTGAGCATACTTTTACTGCCATGCTTTTAGCTGTCCTTTGAAACCATGTGGGCTCTAATTAGAGAGCCAACTAAACCACTAAGAAAACACTATCATTTCAAGTAGGTTTTCTGGAAAAGCAAATCTTTCCCTGCATTTACTGGTAGTTTTATACTATTATCTCACAGGGAGGCACGATGAGGCTGTTGAGATATATCTACTTTAATGGATAATTTCCTCTTTGTAAAACATTTGGCTGAGTTTCAGTGTGTAATGGGAACCAAATACTAACTTGAATTTCTATGTTTAAGGACACGAATCCAGTATGTAGTTTTCTTACATGGGAATTTACACTTTTTCACAGTTCCTACAAAATGGAAAACAAATTGTTTTTCCAAGTGGTTTTATCAATGACAATTTCCAAGGAATATGTGTTCTAGTTATTCAATAACTGTGTGTACATTTTACACTTGTCAGGCTTCTAAGACTTTGCCAGTCTAATGAATGTAAAAGAGCATCATCTCATCGTGGTCATAATTTCTATTTCTTAAGATCATTAATGAGTTGAACATCTTTTTATGCCAGCAATATGTATTTATTCTTTTATATAATACTTTATTCATATCTTTTGTGCATTTTTCTATTATACAACCTAACATCTTATTTTCACGTATTGAGTAAGTACCACTTTTTCTAGTAATCTTCAATGATTTTTTGTTCATAATTCCTGTTTCTAGGTTCTCTGTTTAATTGATCCATGTATGGATACCTGAAACAAGTAGCCATATTAATTTCTGTGGATTTATCATAAGTTTTTACATCTTCTAGAATATGCCTAATTTTTTCTTTTCCTTTTTGCCCTTTGTTTTTCCAAATTCATCCTAGAATAATTTTCTCAAGTTTCACAGAAGATGCTACTGGAATTTCTATTGAAACTATATTGGGTGTTTAGATCAGGGAGAACTGAAAAATGATTCAATTTATCTAATGAAATGAAATCTGCATTACTTAGACTTGAAATATATTTAAATAAATTTACATGACTTTCTTCGTATAGGTGATATGTATCTTTTAGATTAAATCGGATACATTTTAGTGTCTTTTTATAACAAATGTTACATTTTAAAAATTTCTTTTTGTTGCTGGCTTTTCGAAATTATTTTTTGTATAGACATCTGTCCAGCTTCTTATCTAAATTGTCCTTATCATTTTAACAGTTTGTAGATTTTGGGGGTGGAGGTTTTAGGTAGACTATCATATCATCTGCAGATTAACACAGTTTCATTAGCTTCTAATTGACATTTTCTAGTTTATGCTTTTAGCATAGAAAGATTTATCTACCTATGAATATTATATTTTTGCATATGCAGATTCATGTTTTTCATCAGTTTAGAATATTTGCATTCTTTATCTTTTTAAATATTATCCTCTTTCCTTCTTATGAAACTCCATTTAGATATATACATCCTATTCTTATTCTATCCTTCGTATCTTTTAATTTTTGTACACATTTACCATTTTCTTAACTTTGTGTGTGATGTATTCTGTGCAAATTTTGATATATCTTCTACTTCTATATCTTCTATTTCCCTAAATATTTCAACTATTTCTAAACTACTATTCACTATCTATTGTATTTTTATTTTATTTATTTAATTAATTTTTTTGAGACAGAGTTTCGCTGTTGTTAACCAGACTGGAGTGCAATGGCACGATCTCGGCTCACTGCAACGTCTGCCTCCTGGGTTCAAGCAATTCTCCTGCCTCAGCCTCCCAAGTAGCTGGGGAACTACAGGCGCTCACCACCATGCCCAGCTAATTTTTGTATTTTTAGTAGAGACGGGGTTTCACCTTGTTGACCAGGATGGTCTCGATCTCTTGACCTTGTGATCTACCCGCCTCGGCCTCCCAAAGTGCTGGGATTATAGGCGTGAGCCACCGCGCCCGGCCTATTGTATTTTTAAATACAAAATTTCATATTTGTGTTTTCTCTAAATATTCTATTTTAAAATCATGCTTTCTACTTATTCTTGATGATCTGTGTTGCATGCTCATCATTGAGACTGATTCCTTTACTTCTGTAATATGTGCACACACAGCTGTTTGCTATTTTGTATTTGGCAATTCCAATATCTGGAATCCTGGATGAATTAAGAATATATTCTATATTTCTGTCGACCCTTATGCATAGTAGCTCACCTTCTTTGGTACTGGTCTATCCTTATGAACTCGTTGCTTAGACAGCATTTATGAAAGATCTGTATGCTGAAATTGGGGTAGCTTTTCTCTAAAGATGGTTTGCCTCTCCTTTGCCAATTGCTACGGAGCATCACAGATCTGAACCTCTTTCGATCTTTCTCCCTATTGGGATTTAGTGTGAAAATCTCATGCTCAGTTTCCTTAATACCTAGAGGCTCAGGGCTTGAGCTACTATTGGTGTCTTCCTTCAGGACAATTGTCCTGCCCTGGTTGTTCACCTCTCAGCCCCAACTCTGGACTCTGACTCCAGATAACATGCTTTTTTTTTTTAACTGAACATGATAAAGTAGGGGGTTTGAAGAATGTTCTCACTTCTTCTGTGACTGTGAGGTTCATATATTTTCTTCCATAATGTGGTGTCTCTATTCAGTCACAATGCTGAACACAAAACATCCATGTAAAATTTATTTGACCAAGTTTTTGAGAGACTTTTTTTTCACATTATAGTAAACACAGGTGTGTTTAGAAGACTGTATTACAGAATAATAAATAATAATACATTATGGAATAATAACATTTATTACATGTTTTCTATATGGCAACCACTATCCTATATACTTTACATTATAGTTAATTTTTCCAACAAATCTATAAGCAAAGGTCAATTAATATGATACCCACTTTAAAAAAAGTGGAAGTTGATCAACAATAAAGTTACGCATCTTATCAAAATAACATCTCTAGTAAATGAGGAAGTCATGGCTTTAACCAGGATAATCTGATTCCAGAGCTATTTTTTCTTTAAACGCTGTGATGTAAACACAACAAAGAAGCTATGGAATTCTCTAGAGAATGAAGAACCAGCCTATAGCTCAGGGGCCTCCCCACATGTTGGCTTTTCAGAGAATGGCTCATACCCAGGGCTCTGTCCATGGTAGCTTCGGGTGGTGGATGTGTCTGGAGCCACTAGAGATTCCAGCCTGTGGTTGGAGACCAGTCTTCCATTCCTGCTGGCAACCTCAGTATCTCTCAAGGATTCACTCAGAGGCTCCCTTACTGGCTTGTGTGAGGTTCACAAAATAACATATATATAGAAGGGGAAGTCTTTGTTTTTTTCTTTACACTTCTACTTTAGAAAATCAAGAACATGGACAGATTTATATATTACCAGTTTCAGATCAATGTATTAGTTTCTAGGACTATCATAATAAAGCACCACAAATTGGGTGTCTTAAATATATTGTCTCACAGTTCTAGAGACTAGAAGGCCAAGATCAAAGTGTCATCAGGGCTGGTCTTCAGGGCAATAGGACAGGATATGCTTTATGCTTCTCTCCTAGCTTCTGGTACTTCATCTTTACATGGCATTCTCCTATGTGTGTCTGCATCTAAATTTCTCTTTTTTAATGATAGCACTAGTCATTTTGCAATAAAGATCCACCCTATTCTATGATCTCCATTTAAATACTTACATTGCAACTACCCTATCTCCAAATAAGGTCATATTCTGAAGTATTAGGAATTAGGATTTCAATGTATGAAATTTGGGGGTTGTAATTCAATCCACAACAATCTATACTCTTTTATTCTTACATGTTTCTCCTGTACTTCCTCATATAAAAATTGAGACTTACATTTTTAAAGTACTCACTATGTGCATACCAAATACTCTTCTCAGTATGTATCTATTGACATTTAATTTTTAGCATTTTTGCTAAAGAGATGTAGAGGTTACTGTTGTGCTGATTTGAAAAGTAAGAAAACTAAGACACAGAGAGTTTAAGATACTTGCATAAGATCTGAAAGTAAAGAGGGCCCATGCCTGGCCTTGGCGCTGGGTGCCTGCTCTGCACACTCTGCAGCACTAGCTCTCTTCACGTGTAGCTCTACACGCCTCCATGTGGAGTACTCCGTGTGAGGAAGGAGAGGAGTTGTCATTGTAGCTGGTGCACTCTTACTATCTTTGACTATGAGCTTAGACAAGAGTCTTCATTATGGCCCATTAATATTGATGTTCTGGCTCTTTTAGAATGTAAGAATTTTTTTATTTTTTTGAGACAGGGTCTGGCTCTGTTGCCCAGGCTATAGTGCGGTAGTACGATCTTGGCTCACTGCAACCTTTCCCTTGCAGGGTCAAGCGATTCTCCCAACTCAGTCTTCCACATAGCTGACACCACAAGTGTATGCAACCTCACTAGGCTAATTTTTAATTTGTTGTTGTTGTTGTTGTTGTGATGGGGTCTCCCTATGTTGTCCAGGCTGGTCTCAAACTCCTTGGCTCAAGTGATTCTCCTGTCTTAGCCTCCCAAAATGCTAGGATTACAGGCATCAGACAATACACCTGACCTGATTTTTGAAATGTCAAACCTTAGCGTGATTTGAATATTATCTATGGAACTAGAGTTGGTCCTCTGTATTCATGAGTTTCACATCTGCAGATTCAACCAACCAACTGTGATTCAAAAATTTTAAAAAATAAAACAATAACAGTTAACAATACTAAGAAAAACATAACAGAAATAAAAAATAGAATATTAAAACTATTTACATAGATTTTACATTGTATTAGGTATTATAAGTAGTTGTATAAAGTAAGATTTTACATTGTATTAGGTATACTAAGTACAAAATAACAGAAATGTCACCTTCCAGAGTGCTGGGATTACAGGTATGAGCCACCGCACTGGGTCCAACATTTATTTTAGATTCAGGGGTACATGTACAGTTTGATACATGGGTATATTGTATGATGCTGAAGTTTGTGATATCCATGGTCCCATCACACAGGTACTAAGCATAGTATCCAAATAGGTAGTTTTTTTAGCCCTTGTCCCCTCTCACTCATTCCCCCTTCTAGTAGCCTCTGGCATTTATTGTCACCATCTTTATGTCCATGAGTACCCAATGTTTAGCTCCCACTTATAAGTGAGAACATGTGGTATTTGGCTTTCTGTTCCTGCATTAATTTGTTTAGGATAATAGCCTCTAGCTGCATCAATGTTGCTGCAAAGGGGATAATTCTCTTCTCTTTTATGGCTGCATGGTATTTCATGGTATATTTGTACTATGTTTTGTTTATCCATCTCACCATTGATGGCATCTAGGTTGATCTGTTGTCTTTGCTACTGTAAAGAGAACTGTGATGAACATATGTGTGCATGTGTCTTTTTTGGTGGAATGACTTGTATTCCTTTGGGTATGTACCCAGTAATGGGAATGCTGGGTTGAGTGGTAGTTCTGTTTTTAAATTCTTGGAGAAATCTCCATATTGCTTTACATAGTGGCTGAACTAATTTACATTCCCACCAACAGCATATAAGCATTCCCTTTTCTCTGCAGCCTCACCAACATCTTTTATTTATTTATTTATTTATTTATTTATTTATTTGAGACAGAGTTTCGCTCTTGTTACCTAGGCTGGAGTGCAATGGCGCAATCTCGGCTCACTGCAACCTCCACCTCCTGGATTCAGGCAATGCTCCTGCCTCAGCCTCCCTAGTAGCCAGGATTACAGGCACGTGCCACCATGCCCAGATAATTTTTTGTATTTTCAGTGGAGACGGGGTTTCACCATGTTGACCAGGATGGTCTTGATCTCTTGACCTTGTGATCCACCTGCCTCGGCCTCCCAAAGTGCTGGGATTACAGGCTTGAGCCACCATGCCTGGCTGATTAGATCTCACATATAAATCTTTGTTTTTGTTGCAATTGCTTTTGAGGACATACCAAAAATTCTTTGCTATGGCTGAAGTCCAGAATGGCATACCAAAATATCTGGGATACAGCAAAAGCAGTGTTAACAGAAATGTTTATAGCACTAAACACTTACATCAAGAAATTTGAAAGATCTCAAATCAATGATCTAACGTCTCACCTAGAAGAACTAGAAAAATAAGGAAAAGTTAGTACAAAAGCTAGCAAAAGAAAAGAAATAACTAAAATCAGAGCAGAACTGAGTGAAACTGAGATCCAGAATTTGATGAAAAGTATCAACAAAACCAAAAGTTGGGTTTTTGAAAGGAAAAAAAGATCAACGAACCACTAGCTAGATTAATAACAAAAATAAAAGAGTACATTCAAATAAACACAGTGAGAAACAACAGCATTACATTACAACTGATCCCATAGAAATCCAAAAGATTTTCAGAAACTATTATGAACACCTCTATGCACACAAACTAGAAAATCTGCAGGAAATTCATAAATTCCTGGAAACACATAAGCTCTCAAGATTGTATCAGGAAGAAATTAAAACCCTGAACACACCAATATGGAGTTCTGAAATTGAATCAGTAGTAAAGAAATCTATCAGTCAAAAAACCCTGGATCAGATAGATTCACAGCCAAGTTCTACCAAATATGCAAAGAAGAAATTGTACCAATTATACTAAAACTATTCCAAAATAATCAAGGAGGAAGGACTCCTTCCTAACTCATTCTATGAAGTGAACATCATTCTCATATCCAAATCTGGCAGAGACACAGTGAAAAAAAACTTAGCTAGGTGTGGTGACTCATGCCTGTAGCCTCAGCACTTTGGGAAGCCGAGACAGGTGGATCATTTGACATCAGGAGTTTGAGACCAGCCTAGTCAACATGGTAAAACCCTGTCTCTAACAAAAAATACAAAAATTAGCCATGTGTGGTGGTGCACACCTATAGTCCTAGCTACTTAGGAGGCTGAGGTGGGAGGATTGCTTGAGCCTAGAAGGTGGAGGTTGCCGTGATCTAAGATATCACCACTGTATTCCAGCCTGAGTGACAGAATGAAACCCTGTCTCGGGGTGGGGGGGGGGAGTAAAAAGAAAACTTGAGGCCAATATCCCTGATGAACATAGGTAGAAAATTCCTCAACAAAATACTAATAAACTGTGCCCAGTAGCACATCAAAAAGTTAATTTGCTATAATCAAGTAGGCTTTATTCCTGGGATGCAAGGTTGTTATGGTATACACAAATTGATAAACGTGACTCGCCACATAAACAGAATTAAAAATAAAAACCATATAATAATCTTAATAGACACAGAAAAAGCTTTTGATAAAATTTTTCTCCGTGAACAAACTAGGCACTGAAGAAACATATCTCAAAATAATAAGAGCCAACTATGACATATCTGCAGCCAATATCACGCTGAATGGGCAAAATCTGGAGGCACTCCTCTTGCGAACAGGAAGAAGAGAAAAATGCCCCCTCTCACTGCTCTGAGAACTGGAAGTTCTAGCCAGAGTAATCAGGCAAGAGAAAGAAATAAAAAGTATCCGGCTGGGCGCGGTGGCTCAAGCCTGTAATCCCAGCACTTTGGGAGGCCGAGGTGGGTGGATCACGAGGTCAACAGATCGAGACCATCCTGGTCAACATGGTGAAACCCCGTCTCTACCAAAAATACAAAAAATTATCTGGGCATGGTGGCGCGTGCCTGTAATCCCAGCTACTCAGGAGGCTGAGGCAGGAGAATTGCCTGAACCCAGGAGGCAGAGGTTGCGGTGAGCCAAGATCATGCCATTGCACTCCAGCCTGGGTAACAGGAGTGAAACTCCATCTCAAAAAAAAAAAAAAAAAAAAAAAAAGTATCCAACTAGGAAAAGAAGAAGTCAAATTATTTTCTATGCAGACAATATGATTTTATACCTAGAAAACCCTGTAGACGTTGTCAAAAGGCTCCTAGAACTGATAAATGACTTCAGTAAAGTCACTGTTCAAATGACTCAGTAGCATCTCCATACACTAATAATGTTCAAGCTGAGAGCCAAATTAAGAATGCAATCCCATTTACAATAACTACAAAAAGAATAATAGGAATACAGGTAACCAAGGAAGTGAAAGATCTCAACAAGAAGAACTACATAAAACTGCTGAAAAAAATCATAGGTGATATAAATAAATGGGAAAACCCCCTATGCTCATGGATTGGGAGAATCAATATTGTTCATATGGCCATACTGCCTAAAGCAATTTACAGGTTCAATACTATTCCTAGCAAACCGCTGATGTCAATTTTTCACAGAATTAGAAAAAAAAAACTATTCTAAAGCTCATGCGGAATCGACAAAGAGCTCAAGTAGCCAAAACTTAGCCAAAGTAGGACTTAGTAGTCCTAAGCAAAAAGTACAAAGTCAGAGGCATCACATTAGCCAGCTTGAAACTATACTACAAAGCTATACTTGAAACTATACTACAAAGTTCTGGTTATACAATAATCAGAACACAATGGTGTGGCATAAAAACAGAAACATAGATCAATGGAACAGAATGAAGAAAGTAGAAATAGAGCCACACACCTGCAACTATTTCATGATTGACAAACATAACAAAAATAATCAGTAAGAAAAGAACTCCCAGTTCAATTAATGATGCTGGGTTAACTGTTTATTCATATGCAGAAGAAAAAAACTGTACCCTACATTTTACCATATACAAAAATGAACTCAAGATGAATTACAGATTTAAAGGTAAGACTTAAAAGTGTAAAAAGCCTAGAAGAAAACCTAGGCTACCATTATGGTCTATGCCATTTTGTATCAGTGACTTGAGCATCCATGAATATTGATATAGACAGCGGTCTTGGAACCAATTCCCATGGATATCGGGAGATGACTGTATTTGGCTTTGGTAATGGTTTTTAATTTTTGTATTTTTATTAAATGATAAAATTATCTCTGTTTGCATTTCCCTTTGGGAAATAATACTCTTTCTTCCTGGATAAGCATTTTTATTACCTAGTTCACTCTTCCAATTACATCTGTATAAGGAAAGCCTGAACTTAAAGTTAGCACTCAGCTGTGTATTTGATCATAAACTAGACAGTTCTCTAAAAGAAAAACTGTCTGAATAAACATCTTTTAAACATAAATTTTGTAAAAACAACTTATGTTACTGACATTGTCCTATGTTCTGAAGTATAATGCAGACAGAAGCTGAAATAAATTGGCCTTTAACTGCAAGTAATTAAAACTGGAGATTGAGGAAGAGAACTGCTTGATATAACAGGTAGAAATGTATTCATTTAGAGCAGAACTGTCCTTCTGAACTCTGGCTCTAATATGGTATGTATTTAGTGTTTTGTTTTCATAGTATCTTTTATTTAATACATTTCCTGTAATCTGCTCATAAGATCTGAAAATGTATTGAAGACATATATCTTAGAACTGAGAACATTTTGTAGGGCTCACACATTTCTATTGAAGTGTGAAGAGAAAAATCAGCCACCTGTGAGAAGAGATTTGAAACTTATGGATATCAATTTACCTTGATAGAATGATTTAACTGAATCATTACTAATATGGAAATATGTTCTGAGGAAATTTTCTAAACACAATTTTATTTTAGGCTGGGTGCAGTGGCTCACATCCAAGTAACTTGGGAGGTTGAAGCAGGAGAATTGTACAAGTCCCAGAGTTCGAGACCAGCCTGGGCAACATAGCAAGACCATTTCTACATACACACATGCCAAGAAACAAAACTCCAAAACACCTAAAAAAATTAGGCTGGCTGTCGTGATTCATACCTATGGTCCCACTACTCGGGACGGTTAGGTGGGAGGATTGCTTAAACTCAGGAGTTTGAAGCTGAAGTGAGCTATAGTTATGCCACTGCACTCAAGCCTGGGTGACAGCATGAGACCATATCTCTATTTAAAAAATTATTTTATTTCTAGTAAGTATGTAATTTCAAATGAAGAAATAATTAAATGTAAAGTAACCTATAAACTTTAGCTGCCATTGCATATTTAATTGTTAACATAAGCATCCATACCATATTTTCTAAATCAAAGTGTTCATAAATTATGTTTATATATTTAATCCTCAGCATAATCATTAGAGTCAAATAAAGTTGTTGCATCATTGTAACTTTGGTTTGTAACTCCATTTTTTTGTTCTTTACCTGATTTAAGAGACAAAAAATTATTTATCTAAATTTTGGATAACTAATGCATATGGATATAATTTTGTGACAGCAATAACTGAAAGGGAATGGAGATGGAGCTATGTAGGGGCAGAGTGTTTGTTTGCAATTGAAATTAAGCTGGTATAAATTCAAATAAGGGAGTTATAACTTTAGGATATTAAATGTAATCTCCATGGTAACCATAAAAAAATAGTTGCAGAATTCAGAGAAAAGGAAATAAGAAGGGAATTTAGAAAGTTTCATTATATAAAATCAGCTAAATATAAGACAGTAATACAGAAAATGATGGTCAAAAATGCTGTAAGGTATATAGAAAACAAATAACAAAGTGAAAGAAGTCCTTCCTTATCAGTAATTATTTTCCAAAACAATCTCAAAAGAGAGCAAAGTAGAGGACTTCAACTTCATGATTCCAAAATTTACTATGGGGCTATCATAATAAAAACAGTGTGGTATTGTAATAGTGGAATAGACTCCAGAGACAAATTCTCATGTCTGTGGTCAAATTATTTTTGACAAGGGTGCCAGAACTATTCATTATCAAAAGGATAAGTTTTTTCAATAAATAGTGCAGGAAAACAGGATATCCATGAGCAAAAAAATTAAGTTGAACCCTTACCTAATACCATGTGCAAAAGTTAACTCAAAGTGGGACAAAGACCTACATATAAGAGCCAGTACTATAAAACTCCTAGAAGGAAATGAAGGAGGAAATCTTCATGACACTGGATTTGGAAATGATTTATTGAATATTATACCAAAGTACAAGCAATAAAATAAAAAATGGACAAATTAAGCTTCTTCAATGGTAAGAAATTTTGTGCATTAAAAAACACTATCAACACAGTAAAAAGGCAACCCACACAATGTGAAAAATATTTGCAGATCACATGTCTGAGACGAGATTAATATCCAGAGCATATGGGAAACTCCTAGAACTCGGTAACAAAACAAAAGACTCAATTAAAAAAACAGCAAATGACTTAAACAGACATTTGGCCAAGATGATATACAAATGACCAATAAATACACAAAAGATGCTCAATATCACTAATCACTGGGGCAATGCAAATTAAAACTATAGTAACATACTACTTCACATTCTTTAGGATGGCTACTATAAAACAAAGAGAAAATAAGCATTGGCGATGAGGTAGAGAAACTGAAACCCTGTGCACTGCTGGTGGGAATGTAAAATGGTGCAGCTGCTATGAGAAAAACTATGGCACGTTTCATAAAAATGATGCTTAGAATTTACTTATGATCCAGCAATTACACTTCTGAGTATTCATATACTCAGATGAATTGAAAGCAGAGACATGAATAGATATTTGCACACTCATGTTAGTAGCAGAATTGTCTATAACGGCCAAAAAAATGGAAGCAACCCATGAGCCCATTGACAGATGAAGGGATAAAACATACATAACAATGGGATATTATTCAGCCTAGAAAATAAATCCTGATACGTTATACAATATATAGATGAACCTTGAGGATATTGTGTTGAGTAAAATAACCCAGTCATAAAAAAATAAATATTGTATAATTTCACTATTTGGTAACTACAGTAATCAAATTATAAAGAAAGTGAAATGATGGTCATCAGTGGTTGTGGAAAGAGTAGAACGGGAAGCTGTTTAATGGATATAGAGTTTTAGTTTGGGATGATGAAAAACTTCTGGAGATGGATAGTGATGACAGCTACCACAGAATTGTATACTTAAAGTGGTTAAAATAATAAATTACGTGTTTTGTATATATTATCACTAAAACGTTATTAGTTTAAAAATGTTTCAAAAACAATGAATGCTCGTTAAAAGTTTCAAACAACGCAGAGGTGCCTAAAGTTAAAAGAGAAAGCCTCACTCTCCATTCTCACTCCCCCAATGATTCTGTACTTTTGAAACAATAAGATTTAAACCAATTTTATGATATTAGCCCAAATTTCATCAGTAAAGAACACAGGTGATGCGTAGGAAGTGCTAGTAAAAATTAGTAAAAATATAGAACTTCCAAAGAGGAAGATAAAAGTATTCATGACAAAAGAGCAGCTAGTTGTACAGGGATCAGAGTGTTTATCCAAATATAGGACTCACAAAGCTGGAGTTCTTTCTAGATGGCTAACGAATAACTGCAGCACAGATGGGCCTTCTTGGCTCTTCACACATGTAAAATATGATGTGCGTTTGTAAGATAATTCCTTATGGCACAGAAAAGCGTCTCTCTATTTTATATAGAATTTATTTTTACACTCAATAGCTCCTTAATCTTGAAATTTGAACCTCAGAAATATATTCTATGAAAATGCTTAGTTGGATAAGTTTTCATCTGAGGTGGGTTTAATCACGTTTGTTACTTACCAGGTTCATTGAAACAATGGGTTCAAAAGCCAATGTGCTATTGATTACTTAAAATTCTCACCTTAGAATCACCCAGATTTCATCCTTATTATTCAGAGAAATCGTGTTTTCTTCTTCTGGAATCTTTTTATTTTAAAATTTTTACCCCTTCCTGTTATCCTATTTTGGAATGCCCTCCTTTCTCTTTCATTCTAAATCACCTAGCCTAACTGAGGCAGATCGGCTTTTCTCTGGGGACCCTTTCTCGTCTACTACAGTACACATACATACTCTTAAAGTACTCGGGCCTATGGCCATTTAAATGTCTATTTTCTTGTTCCTTTTTTTTTTTTTTTATCGCTTAGAGACTTCACCTGGATAAATCTTGTTGCTTCTATATATTATCCACATACACATAAAGACATTACTTCTACACTCGATACATAATATACGATAAACAAGAGTGGACTGACAGTATATGATATAAATAGGCATTCTTTAATAAGATGATCACCACCACTGTCATATATGCCTATTGTAATAAAAAACTTATCCCACACATTTTATTCAAATCTTTTGCATGTATTCAGTAGACTTATGACTGGCTAGGTGCAGGTTTGTTCCACCTGCATGTAATGACTCAATCCCTGTGACATGGGTTTTGCGAAAGGGAAAAGATTTATTTGCAAGGGCCCTAATACAGAAGGGAGGAGAACAGATTCCAAATCTGCCTTCCTGTGAGGCTTGTAGAATGTACGGGTTAGGGAAGTAGGGTGGTCTAAGACATAGGGAACAGTAATTGGTGATGGGGAAAAATGAAGTAACAGGTTCATTTTATGCATGCACAGCTGGAGTTCATAACATCTTACAGGAAGTATGTACAGAAAATGGAAGCATGAGCATGATCTGAGGGTGAAGTTTTTGGCCCTCCCACATAAAAATGGCGCCTTTCAGGCACTTGTGCAGGTCAGCTGGAGGGTCAGTGGTCTCCACCAGTTTAAATTGGACAGAAACTGTCCCAAGCTCCTGAGAAACAACTGAAACAACCATTACCATAGTGATCTATGAATGTTATCTGTAAAGGAGCCAGTGAAGATTAAGTTTCAAGGTTCAGCAGCACGGCCTTCAGCTACTGCAGCCTTCAGCTTCTTGGAAAAAAACACAGCACCACAAAGCAAAACAAAACAAAATGAGAGGCAAGTAGCCAAAAGCTAGCAGTCAGGCAGACCTGGTTGAATTAACCTCGGTTTAGCCTCTTGGATATGATCTCTCAATTTTCCTAAACTCTACTCCTTAAAATGTGCACACCAGACTGATTTTCTAGCCTTCTACTTGGTTTGACATTGTAAATTCATGCTAAAATTCTATTTCCCAGTATGTAGGTTTTCAGAAAATGTAAAGCATTATAATCATTCCCATTTTACATATTTAGTTTAGAGAAAATTCTGCGGTTATACTGAATTTAAATTTATTAAAATGATTTTTGCTATTTAGATTTTTTTTCTCAGCTCTTATTTTAGAATCTGGAGGTACATGTGCAAGCTTGTTGTGAAGGTGAATTGTATGAGGCTGAGATATGAGGTATGGGTGAACCTGTGACCCAGGTAGCGAGCCTAGTGCCTGAAAGGTTTCTTTAGCCCTTACCCTACTCTTTCTGTCCCCACCTTATAAACCCCAGGGCCTATTGTTTCCATCTTTACATCCATGTATACTCAATGGTTAGTTCTCACTTATAAGGGACAACATGTGGTATTTGTTTTTCTGTTTCTGTCTTATTTTGTTTAGGATAATGGCCTCCAGCTGCATCCATGTTGCTACAAAGGACATTACTTTGTTCTTTTTAAATGACTGCATATTACTCCATAATGTATATGTACCATAGCTTCTCTATTTAATCCATCATTGATGGGCACCTGGGTTGATTCCACAGTTTTGCAATTGTGAATAGTGCTGCAATGAACATATGGTTACATGTGTCTTTTTGGTAGACTCAAATGTTTTTTGGGGGGGTATATACCCAGTAATGGGATTGCTGGGTTGAATAGGAGTTGAACTGTTAGTTCTTTGAGAAATCTTTAAACTATCCTCGACAGTGGCTGGACTAATTTACATTCCTACCAACAGTGTATCAGCACTCCCTTTTCCTGCAGCCACACCAACATCTGTTACTTCTTGGCCTTTCATAAAAGCCATTCTGAATGTTGTGAGATGGTGTCTCATTGTGGTTTTGAATTGTATTTCTTTCTTTCTTTTTTTTTTTTTTTTTGAGACAGAGTTTCGCTCTTGTTACCCAGGCTGGAGTGCAATGGCGTGATCTCGGCTCACCGCAACCTCTGCCTCCTGGGTTCAGGCAATTCTCCTGCCTCAGCCTCCTGAGTAGCTGGGATTACAGGCACGCACCACCATGCCCAGCTAATTTTTTTTGTATTTTTAGTAGAGACGGGCTTTCACCATGTTGACCAGGATGGTTTTGATCTGTTGACCTCGTGATCCACCCGCCTCGGCCTCCTAAAGTGCTGGGATTACAAGCTTGAGCTACCGTGGCCAGCCTGAATTGTATTTCTCTGATTACTGACAATAAGTTTGGTTTTTCATTAAGACAGAATCTTACTCTGTCGCCAGGCTGGATTGCAGTGGTGTGATCTTGGCTCACAGCAAACTTGGCTTCCCAGGTTCAAACAATTCTCCTGTCATATAGGCGTGCATCACCACGCCCAGCTAATTACAAGTGCTGGGATTACAGGCATGAGCCACCATGCCTGGCCAAGCATTATTTTTATGTGTGTTGGCTGCTTGTATGCCTTCTTTGGAGAAGTATCTGTTAATGTTCTTTGCCTAACTTTTAAAGAAGTTATTTTTCTCTTGTTGAATTAACTTCCTTATATATTCTGGATATTAGACCTTTGTTGGAGGCGTAATTTCTAAATATTTTCTCCCATTCTGTAATTTGTTTACTCTGCTGATAGTTTCTTTTGATGTGCACAAGCTCTTTAATGTCATTAGGCCCACTTATCAATTTCTTTGTTTGTTACAATTGCTTTTGAGGACTTAGCCATAAATTCTTGTCAAGGCCAATATTGAAAAGGATTTATCCAGGTTTTCATCTGTGATTTTTATACTTTGAGATCTCACATTATAGTCTGTAATATACGTTAAGTTAATTTTCATATACAGTAATAAGTAGGGGTCTAGTTTCATTCTTCTGTATATGTTTAGGCAATTATTCCAATACCGTTTATTGAATAGGGTGTGTTTTTCCTATTGCTTATTTTTGTTGAAGATCAGCTGATTGTGGGCACATGACTTTATTTCTGGTTTCTCTATGCTGTTCCATTGTTCCATGTGTCTGCTTTTGTACCAATATCATGGTGTTCTGGTTACCGTAGATTTGTAGCATATTGAAGCTGGGAAATGTAATGTCTGTGGCTTTGTTTTTTTTGTTTTTGTTTTGCTTAAGATTCCTTTGGCTATTTGGGCTCTATTGGTTCTATATAAACTTTAGAATCATGTATTCTCATTACATGAAAAATGTTCACAAAAATAGTCTTGTGACATTGGTAGTTTGACCGGAATAGTCTTAAGTCTGTAAACTGATTTGGGCAGTATGGTCATAATAATACCGGTTCCTCCAATCTACGAGCATGGAGCATTTTTCATTGATTTGTGTAATCTATGATTTCTTTCAGCACTTTTTTTAGTTATTATTGAGACAGCACTCTGTCACAGAGGCTGGAGTGCAGTGGTGCGATCTCGGCTCACTTGCAACCTCCGCCTCTTGGGTTCAAGCAATTCTTGTGCCTCAGCCTCCCAAGGCACAAGTCTATAACTGGCATTACAGACATGTACCACCACGCTTGGCTGATTTTTGTATTTTTAGTAGAGATGGGGTTTTGCCATTTTGGCCTAAAACCCCTGATCTCAGGTGATCCACCCACCTCAGTCTACCAGAGTGCTGGGATTACAGGCATGAACTGCTGTGCCTGGCCATTTTGTAAATCTCTTTGTGGAAGTCTTTCACCTGCTTGGTTAGATGTATCCCTAGTTATTTCATTCTTTTTGTGGCTATTGCAAATGGGATTGTGTTCTTGATTTGGCTCTCAGAATGTTATTAGGTGTATAAAAATGATTTTGTATCCTGAAATTTTACTGAAGTCATTTATCAGTTCTAGGGGTCTTTTGGTGGAGTCTTCAGGGCTTTCTAGGTGTAGAGTCATATTGTCCATACAGAGAGATAATTTGACCTTCTTTTATCCTGTCTAATTGCTCTGGTTGGGACTTCCAGTACCATGTTGAACAGGAAAGGTGGGACAGGGCATCCTTAGCCTGTTCCAGTTCTCAAGAGGAATGCTTCCAGGTTTTTTCCATTTAGTATAATATTGGTTGTGGGTTTGTGATAGACGGCTCTTATTATTTTGAGGGAAGTCCATGTGATGCCTACTTTGTAGAGGGTTTTGTCATGAAGGGATGTTGGATTTTATTGAGAGCTTTTTCTGTGTCTCTGGAGATAATCATATGTTTTTTTTTAAATTCTATGTAGTAAATCACACTTATTTGTGTATGTTGAATCAACCTTGCATCTCAGGAATAAAGCCTACTTGGAGGTGATCAATTAACTTTTTGATGGGCTGCTGAATACAGTTTGGTAGTATTTTGTTGAGAATTTTTGCATGTATGTTCATCAGGGATATCGGCCTGAAGTTTTCATTTTTCATTGTGTCTCTGCCAGATTTGGTATCATGATGATGCTGACTTTGTAAATGAGTTTGGGAGACATCTCTCCTCAACTTTTTGAAATATTTCAGTAAGATTGGTATCAGTTCTTTTTACACCTGGTAGAATTCAGCTATGAATCTGTGTGGTCCAGGTAATTTTGGTTGGTAGTTTTTCTTTTTTAAGTTACTAATTCAATTTCTGAACTCGTGATGGATCTGTTTGTTTTTACTTTCTTCTTGGACTGGTCAATATTCATTCCAGGAGTTGGGTTCAGGTGTTGATTTTTGCTACACAAAGAAAGTGTTATTTTACGTTTAGTTTTCGTGTATATTTGACAAAATGAATCACCTAATAAATTATATTTAAAATTATGATAATTTGCACTGATTCAGTGCATAATCCCACTCTGAATGAGAGGCCATTACTAACCCTTGCCTTCAACTGTAGGTGAGGCCAGTATGTAAATACGTCTACATGTGACATAAACACTAATTCTTACCTATGCCTGCAAATAAGTCACCAATAACTCTTGACTTCACCTGGCACCTGTGAAGTTGCATGGCAGATGCTGATATTTATCTCCCCTAGTAGTTCTCATAGTGTGGTTCCCTGAGCAGCAGCTGCTGCAGCATTACCTGGTTTGTTGTGAGAAAGGCAGATTCTCAAGTCCTACCTCAGATCCCCTGAAGCAGAAACTTTGGAGGCTGAGCCTAAGAATCTGTGCTTACATCAGTGCTCCCCGTTATTTTGGTGCATTATATAGTGCCCAAACCATTGGTCTCCTCACTAGCCAAGTTCCACTTTTCACTCCTAACCTAATACTTGTTCAGCAGCAACATGCTCAGACTCTTTCTCCAGCCATTGTGGGATGAGTCGTGATTGATCTAAGCCAGTCTTGTGATCTTCATTTATTTACTTTTGTCAGTGACTGGTCTAGGGAAGGGCATGTTGACTTCTTTTGGGCAATGAATCATAAGAAGAAGAGAACTATTCTTTTGTGGAAAAGATTATACTCCCTGGTAAAAGAGAGAGCCAGTCATGTGAAGAGGAAGCTATTTTACCACCAGCACATCACCTACCCCTTGGTTTCTAAATGAATATGGTTGTGTGACAGATGGAGTGTCAGTTGCCAAATTGCAACTAAAAGAAAAAGGCTAAGAGAAATGCAGGAACACCAATTCAGTGGCCTGATACTGTAGAGCTTTTGAGCATACCTGAAAACCACCTGTCTCAGAGTTTGTGTTCAGTAAGTTATATTATCCTTTTGGTTTAAGCCATGGCTGGTCAGGTGATTTGTATTTTCAGTCAACACCCCTTAACTGATACAAACTATGAAAGCTGACATTTCAGCAGACATCATACCAACGACAATGCTTTATAATATTTCCAGCTAAACCTAGTCTTAGATATCTGGTGGCTCATAAATAATTATGAGGAAAGCACATCCAGATGTGTAGATTAATTTTAACACTCAATCCTCATCTTGCTAAAGATGTGGCAGAGCAGGAAGACAGATTTGGGATGGCATTAGAAGAAGGGAGGAGAGAAGAAGGACCATTAGGTGAGTGGATATAATCCATGACTCTCCTCTGAGGTGAGGAATATGGTGGAAGCCTAGGGAGCAAGACAACAAGTCAATTGAGATGAGGTTGGGCAGGGAATTGGTAGGTATTCTGAGTAATTTGGATTTTTTTAAAATTATACTTTAAGTTCTGAGGTATGTGTGCAGAATGAGCAGGTTTGTTACATAGGTATACATGTGCCATGGTAGTTTGCTGCATCCATCACCCTGTCATCTACCTTAGGTGTTTCTCCTAATACTAGCCCTCCCCTAGACCCTCACCTCCTGACAGGCCCCAGTGGGTGATGTTCCCCTCGCTGTGTCCAGGTGTTCTCATTGTTCAACTACCATTTATGAGTGAGAACATGCGGTGTTTGGTTTTCTGTTCCTGTGTTAGTTTGCTGACGATGATGGTTCCCAGCTTCATCCATATCCCTGTAAAGGACATAAATTCATCCTTTTTTATGGCTGCATAGTATTCCATGGTGTATATGTGCCACATTTTCTTTATCCGTCTATCATTGATGGGCATTTGCATTGGTTCCAGATATTCATTATTGTGAACAGTGCCGCAATGAAAATGTGTGCATATGTCTTTATAATAGAATGATTTATACTCCTTTGAGTATATAACCAATAATGGGATTGCTGGGTCAAATGATATTTCTATTTCTAGATCCTTGAGGAATTGCCACATTGTCTTCCATAATGGTTGAACTAATTTACACTTCTACCAACAGTGTAAAAGCATTCCTATTTCTCCACATCATCTTAAGTGCAGTGGGTCACAGTCATATGTTTTTAAGCAGGGAGTAACGTGCTATGGGCAAAGAGAAGAAAAAGACTGATTGGAAAAGACACGTTCTCTTTTTTTACTTTATACGAATTATACTAATTTGTATAATCAGTAGTTTGTATTTGATTTGATAAGGAAACACTCTTGGCTATCCTTAACACCACCCACGTGTTCAGTAATTTGCTAGAAGGACTCATGGGACTCGGCATAGGGCCGTACTCATATCTAAGATTTATCACAACAACACAGCAAGCATCCTAAACTAGGTAAATAAAGGAAAAACGCAGGAAGAGTCTGAATAAACACACATTCACCTCCTATACTCCTCCTTCCGGTAAGTGGCCACACAGATCACATTCCCCCTGTAGCAGCAACAGTGTGTGATGCTTCTGTTCATTTGAGACTGGTCACATAGGCATTCTCTGCTTAGGAACTAATAAACTCCCATACTTCCAGCAGTTGTTCACCATAAATCACATGGTATTTACAATCTCTGTAGGCACCCAATCTTATCAATTAGAGTAAGTTTTAGAAGCCAACCCGAGATTCAGCCAAAAGCCAACCTTGCTAGCAGAGCCTTCAAAAGATAGCAGTCTCAGGCCTGCTAATGTTAACTGTTTTCTGAATGGAGGATTACTATTGAAACAATAAAATAGGCTAGAGTTATTCTTATTCATTACTTTAGCTGATCAAAAATACCTCGTTTGTTTTATAATGATTTCAGGTTGAATGAATTAATTGAAGTATGACTTTTATGGTAAACAAGAAAAAAAATCGACAAAGCTTTTATCTCTCCCCTAGATACTAGAAGAGCACTAAAAATGATAATCATATAATTAACTTTAGTTAATGATACTCACCTTGCTATTTTGAAAACATTATTTTGGCTGGCATCAGTGAAAAGAGGTAACGGTATGGGCATTTGGGCAGAAGCTTGTATTTAAGAAAAGGCTGATGTACCAGGCCTGGTGGCTCATGTCTGTAATCCTAGCAACTTAAAAGGCTGAGGCAGGAGAACAGTTGAGCCCAGGAGTTTGAGGCAAGCTTGGTCAACATAGCTAACTGGGAGGTTGACGAGGGGAGGATCACTTGTGCCCGGGAGTTTGTGATTGCACCCCTGAACTCCAGCCTTGGCGACAGAGTGAGACCTCATCTCAAAAGAAAAGACTGATGGAAAACAAAGGGTTAACATGAAAGGTATATGTAACTATATTCTAGAACTTGAGGGAAACTGTTAGAGAAGAATGAAGCTGGTAAATTGATAGAAGTCAATAACATATGTACATTTAAATTGAGATTTTTTTTTAAAGCAAAGCTGGTGTATTGATATCATAAAGCAGTGAAGGAAGGACTCCTTGCTTCTAAGATGGGGAAGGGACTACTGTCTCCTCTTCTTTGTATTTGTTAAGACTGCTTGTAGAAATAATAGAAATATCTAATAAGCAGATAAAAGATTTTGATAGAAGTTTGCAAAATCAGTGTTATCCACTTTTCAGACATCTCATATCTTCTTATAACGTCTAGCCAATACCTAGAGTTCTTGGATAACAAATACTTAAAAGAACCATGTTTTTCTCTTTATTTTAGGGGAAGGAAAAGCTATTATTTCCAGGTATCAAGTGTGAGAATTATGGCATACATTATAAACTTTTACTACCCCATTGAGTTTGAAATTGAGTCATGTAATAGTGTGGCCTAAATTCAAAACATTTCTTAATGTATGTATATACACTGAAGCTTAGGAAGAATCCAAAAGAGATTGCAGTTCCTCTATTGAAACACTCAGCCTAAGCTCCAGTGGTGACGGTGCAATAGACAGCACAAGTGAAGGAGGCTACACCGTTATCCACTTGATAGTTACTCTTGAGGCTATTGATAGGCTGTCATTTCACATTCATCTGCAGCATATTCAACATCCTTGTAGGGAGAAAAAACATTATCTCAGTTTACCTCTTGCGATCTAATGAAGAACATAGGTTTTCATAAACATTACAGCCACAGAATGGCTCTCTCTGCCATCATTTGGCAGGATGCTGTTCACAGATAGGAGAGGGTAGCTAAGAGTGTCAGAATGCATACAATGACCAGGCGGTATGGTCGTCGTTTTTGTCCCTTTTAGTTCTCATTGTGATGCTAGGAAATAATATGTAACCATATTTTACCTACATAGAAAATTTAGAACTAGAATGATTGAAGTGAAAAGCCCAACTTTATGTGGTTTTCAGTGGAAGAGCTGAAGTCAAGTTGTAACCTACCTTAATCCATAGTTTAAGCTTTCTCACTATGGTGGCTGAGCATAGAGACATGAGGGCTTATATGAGTGAAAGAGAATTTTTATTCAATAGAACATGAATACAAAGATTAAAAATATTCTTCACAATTTGAGAAGAAAACAGATAGTTTTAATCTCAGTCTTAGAAAATATGTCATGTTGTGCTATCTTTCCTCTCACTGTCACATTTTTCATTTTTTACAACACCATTACCCACTGGATATTTATCCATGAGGCAACCAACAGTCTAGCCCTGGTTTATTGTCATTTACACTTACCTGTAGCACAATCAAGAACATTGTGAAGAGAAAGCATCTCGTTTTCATTTTACTCTATTCAAAACTGAATTCTGAACTATGGATTTCTCTCTCTACTGTTGTGTTTTATTTTCAGTTAAGTTGGTTTTCTTGCTACTGAAATACTACGGTCTCGTTGGCATTCAAATGCTCTTAGGGCTGTCAGCAGAATGAGGTGGGAATGAGGATCTGAGGAACTGAACCCAACTACCCTGGACTTCAGTCCTTTAGCATGTCCAATAATCACCTGCATCCTATTTAAGAATGAAATATGCAGAAAGCTTGGGACTCGTGGCAGATATAGGAATCTGCATTTTTGACTAGCATTTATCAAGTCTGATATAAATGATTAGACTATACCTTGAAAAATATTCCCTTAGAGCAAGGGACTGTTAAAAGATAAAGAGTTTTTAACAGAGAAGCTGAGAATGCCATCGCATCATGGATATTTGAACATGGATATTTGAGTGCATCATGGATATTTGAACGTCTTAGTGACATATAATACATAATCAATACACAGAAGATTTACATTGGTTTGATTTGGAAGGGTGAGATAACCGGAAGTGAAAGGCTTCCACGCCATAGGTAGATTTGAACATATTCTGATTGGCAATTGGTTGAAAGAGTTATTATCTGTAGAAAGGAATGTCTGGGTTGTGAAGATCTAGGTTTTAACATGTAAATAAAGCTCACAAGATGCAGACTTTAGAGAGAATAGACTGTAAATGTTTCTTACCATACTCAAGGTCTGTGTTAATGATAATGCTGGAGGGATAATGAGGCACATCCAACTCCCAGTTCCCATTATGGCCCGAGCTGGTCTTTTGAGTTAAGTTTTAGGGTTCCCTGGGTGAGGAAGGAGTTAACTCAGATAGTTTTGGGGTTTTTTAAAACTTGTTTTGGTTTACATGTATATATAATATAAAACCTAGAGTAACCACTGAAAAAGCTGAACAAAGGGATACACTTCAAAATACTTTAAATAAATCAAAATGAATTCTAAGAAAGGTTTAAATAACCCATAAGAAAGCAGAAAATAATAAGTAGGGAAATGAAAGTAGAGAGAATAATATAAAAAATTGTAAAAGAAGACATCTTCTAGCATATGAACAATTACATTACATACAAATGGTCTAAACAAACAAACTGTTAGGCAGAGTAATGGCCACCACCCAGCTTTAAGATGTTCATGTCTCAAATCCTGAAAATGAAATATTTTATGTTATAAGACAAAGGGGACTTAAGATTGCAAGTGGTAGTAAAATTGTTAATCAAGTGACCTTAAAATAGAAAGATTGGGAGGGAGAGTCAGGATGGACAACTGGATGCAGCCAGGAAGAGCTCCTCCCACTGAGAGAGACAGGACCATCAAGTAGACCAGCACACCAAGTGGGAGATTGGAATAGGTTTTCAGAAAGAAAGCAATGAGAGTAGACAGACAAAGAATGCAGACCCTGGGCTGACCTGGGAGGAAGCTGGGAATCCAGCATAGGTTTGCCAAGCACTAAAACTCATATCTGGTCCTGAAGGGGTGAGTGAAATAGGGGTGGGACAGCCCACGCTCATCATGGACCTCTAGATCCTAGATATAGGAGACCACATGACCTCCATGGACATGTGAGCTGGCGCGGAGAACTCCCCAGAGAGTTTGCAGAGACAGAATTCCAGCTTGCATGGAGACCAGAGGGTCTGGCATGGAAATGGCTGCAGTGAAACATGGCACATGGGTGTCCATGCCCCATGCTCATCATATTCCTCTAGGCAGCCCTAGCCATTTTGACTGCTGGACCTGGACAGGGCACGGCAGAAGCAAGACCCAGTGGTGTATGTCTTCAAGGGACCCGTCTCACATGTGGTGACACCCAGAGGCTCAAAGTAAAAAGAGAAAGATCTACCAAGCAAACAGAAAACAAAAAAGTGAAGGGATTGCTCTTCTTATTTCAGATTAAACAGACTCTAAAACAACAATATTCAAAAAGGACAAAGAAGGGCATTATGTAATGATAAAGGGTGCAATTCCACAAGAAGACATAACTACCCTCAATATATGTACACCCAACACTGGAGTACCCAGATTAATAAAGTGAGTTTTGTAGAGACCTGTGAAGGGACTTAGATAATCACACAATAACAGTGGGAGATTAGTGAGTTCCCCATCGTCATTGAGCTCCCAACTAAAGGTCCTAGAGAAATAAGAATAAAATAAACCCAAAGCAAATGGATCAACAGTATTTAAAAACCTCTAGCAAGAAAAAACTGAAAGACAAAACACAAATTACAAGTATTGGGAAGGAAACAGGATGTAACCACAGATCCTTTTAATGTAGACATTAACATGACAATAAGGAAATAATACAAACAATGCTATACATGTAAACGTGACGATTTAGTTGAAATGAACAATTTCTCAAAATTACAAACCACTACAATTTACCTACTAGAAATACATTTAAAAATTCCTATAAATATTAAGAAAATTGAATTAACAATAAAAAGTGAACGTCCCCCCAAAAAACTTTAAAACCTAAATGGTTTTGTTGGAGAATCCCATCAAAAATGTAAAAGAATAAACACAAGTTCTATATAATTTATTCCAAGAAATAGAAATGAACATTTTCTAACCTTTTTTATGAAGCTAGTAGTATCTTGATAAAAACAAACATAATGAAAATTACAAACTAAGAAACCTCATAAAGAAGCAATGGAAAAATCCTTATCAAAATGTAATCAAATAGAATGCATTTACAGAAAAAGAATTAAGCATCATGGCCAATTGGGGATTATTATACTGATGCAAATCTGGCCCGATTTTTGAAAATCAATCAATACAATCCATTAGATTAACAGTCAACTAAAGACAAATTACATAATCCTATATATCAATACAGAAAAAGTATTTAATAAAATTTAAAACATATTCATGATAAAGTATTCCAGAAAAATAGAAATAGAGAGTAACTTATTTAATGCCTGAAGAGCATCTACAAATAATCTACAACTAATATTGTATTTAAAGATGAAAAATGGAATACTCTTTAACATTGGAAATAAAGTTATAACGTCTTTTCTTACCATCCTTACTCAACAGAGTGCTGGAAGTTCTAGCCAGTGCAACACAGAAGAAAAGGCAGGGCTAGGGGCAGGGGAGGAAAATATACATACAAACAAGGAAGAAATAAAATTGTTTTGATTTCAATATGACATAATTTTCTATGTAGAAAATTCCACAACATCTTCAAAAAAACTCCTAGAACGTATTAAGTTCAACAAATTCACAAGCTATGAAGCTAACTTACAAAAATCAACTGTATTTCTTTTATATGCTAGCAATGAATAATTGAATACTGAAATTAAAAACATTAACAATTACTCAAAAAATGATATAGGTATACATTTAATAAAATATGTACAGGATCTACATCTTGAAAATGACAAATTATGATAAAATAAATTAAAGAACTAGATAAATTTAAGTGTATGCATGTTTGTGAATCAGAAGACTCAAAGATGTCAGTTATCTCCAAATTAATATACAGGTTCATGCAATTCCTATACAATTTAAAAAGGTTGACCAGGTTGTGAAGAAACTCCTCATTGCTGGTGAGAATGTAAAAGTGGTACTGCCACTCTGGAAAGCAGTTTGGCAGTTTGTTTTCAAAAGGACTAAACATTCTATTATCATGTGACCCATCAATTGAATTACTGGCCATTTATTCCAGAGAAATAAAAACTCACGTTCACACAAAATCCTTATAGGAATGTTTGTAGCAGTTTAATTAATAATAACTAAAATGTGAAAACAACCCAAATATTTCTCAGTGGGTGACTGATTAGTCGAACTGTTTGCATTCATTCTACGAAATACAGAATCTCTCTGTATTATTTCTTACAACTGTACATGAATCTACAATTATCTCAAAGTAGGTATTCTTACAATTTTTTCTAGGTCTCTACCATTCTTTTACCTTCTTTAACATATGGAATATAATTATAATAACTTTTAATGCCCTTTTCTATGTACTCCTTCATCTTTTATTCTTCTTGATTGAGTTTTCTCTGCATTATAGATCACGTTTTTCTTACTTTTTACATACCTATTTTTTTAATTGAATAGTAGACATGGTGAACTTTGCCTTAGTGTGTGCTTGATATTTTTGTATTTTTATAAATAGTTTTTGGCTCTGTTCTGGGATACATTTAAGTTACACATAAGCAACTTAATCTTTCGACATTTGCTTTAAAGTTTTGTCAGCTGGAATTAGAGCCACCTTTATTCTAGTGCCAATTTTGCCCTTATCTTTAGGCAATGCTTTTCTGAATCCTCTACCTCTAGTATCAAGAATTATGCAGTTATTCTACTTTGGTTGATGGGGAGACCAACTATTCTAGCCTATTGTGATCTCTGGCTATTTTTCCCCCAAATCTTTTTTGACTGTTCCTTCCCACCCCCTCCTCTTGCCTTAGGAAGTTTTGCTCACAGGCGCACACTAACAGCACTCAGCTGAAGATTTGAGGGGAAAACAATGTGGATTTTTGGCTTTCTCCTCTGTGCAATTCTCTTCATTCAAGTACTTTCACCTGCAGTCTCTAGACAGCTTGATTTCTTTGGCCAGCCACCTCTATCTCCTCAGCTCAGGGAATCCACTGGACTCAACTGGCCTCGCCCCATACCCCATTCTGTGGCCTGAAGACTCTCTTGACAGTCAGCTAGGGCACATCTTTTTTCCTCTCTCAGTGATCTTGTGCTTCTCTGCCTGATATCGGTGTCTGAAAATCATGGTTTTGTATTTTTTGTCCATATTATTTTTTCAATGTTTCAAAAAAGATGATAAATCCAGTTCCTATTACTCCAGCTTAGCCTGAAGTGGAAATAATTCCTCACTCTATTTTCCACCCTGTTTCTATATGTGGATAGAGTGTGTAGCAGAGTCAGAGTGTTGGAAAAATTACAGTGGGAGTAACATATCACTCCCTTTGTGTTCTCCTTTCAAATTCTGTATCCCCAGATACTACCAAAGACCTCTGGGTTAAATCACACTGACTGTTAGTTGTCTCTCCTTAATCGCGTCCTACCTTATCTAGGTCCTATTCTGTAAACTCAGTTGAAGATAAAGAATAGTGTAGGTCCCCTCAAACCCCACCCCCCACTGCCAAATTTTATATACTAAAGTGCTTTATGGTGTCAATGAAGGGAGTCTAAAATACTTGAAGAGATTTATTCTGAGCCAAAAGTGAGAACAATAACCCATGGCACCACCTCAGGAAGGCCTGAGAACATGGGCTCAAGGTGGTTGGGCTATGGTTTGGTTTTATATGTTTTAGGGAGATATAAGACATCAATCAATCCAGGTAAGGTGTACATTGGTTCAGTCTGCAAAGGCAGGACAACTCAGAGTGGGGGCTTCCAGGTAATAGGCAGATTCAAAGATTTTCTAATTGGCAATTGGTTGAAGGAATTTGGTTGTTATCTAAGAACTTGGAATCAATTGAAAAGTACATGACTGAGTTAAGCAGTTGTAGAGACCAAGGCTTTTATCATGCAGATGAAGTTTCCAGGTAGCAGGCTTCAGAAAGTACATATTACAAACGCTTTTTTTCTTTTTAATCAGACTTCATAAGATGCCAGACTGTTACTTAATTCTCTCTTGGATCAGGGAAAAGACCTGGAAAGGGAAGAGGACTCTGAATAATGTAGACTTTCCCCACAGAGACAACTTTGCAGGGTCATTTCAAAATATACCAAGGAAATATATTTTGAGTTAAAGTAATTTCTTCCAGGACCTGCTATTGGTATTTTATTGCTACAAAGATTCTGTTTTGTCAGTCTCAGATCTCTGTTTTAATGTTAATGATGGTCAGTTGCGCCTGAATTCCAAAGGGAGCAGGATATAATGAGGGATGCCTGAGCTCTCCTTCTCTTCATGGCCTGAACTAGTATTTCAGGTTAACTCTGGAATGTCCTTGGCCGAAGAGGGGTCCATTCGGTTGGTTGGGGGCTTAGAATTTTATTTTTCGTTTTGAGTGGCACTCTAAAATAGACAAAATCCAGAACATTTTCCATGGAATATTTTACAGGAATAGTATTCTGGGAAATAGACAATGGAAAAAAAACAGTAGTAGTGATAAGGCTCCAATGAGTGGAGAATACCGGGTTCTTTGTCTTGAGTAGAATTAGAAAAAACATGAACATATGTGGAGCAGTTTTAAGGAGCAGGGAGTTTAATAGGCAAGTAAGAAGGGGGTAAAAAGAAAGATGAGGCTCCCCTGTGTTGGAGATAAAAATGCTCAGTTCCACAAAGTGGAACCAACACTCAGGCAAAAGTTTTCTCAGCAAGGCAATTTACGTCTATAGAAGGGTGTTCCTGCATGCAAGGCAGAAGCAAGGGAGAGCACCTAGAACAAAGGAGAGCAGCAGTTTTTATCCATAACACAGATCCTGTTCCTGTGTCCTCCCCTATGGGCTGGGGTCAGACTGCACAATCTAGGCTAATTCCAATTGGCTACTGTTGACATCATCAAGGGGGCAAGGGTGAACTTCTGATGGGAAGGATGGTTACATAGGTGATAGGAAATGCTTGGGCATGTTTGGTCACAGTAGAGAGAGCGAGAGCTGATAGATAAATGGGTATAAATACTTTTTAGAATAGAATGAAGTATCAGAAACCAAAATGCTTTGAAGCAGAACTAGTTCTTAACAACACCTGTGCAGAGATGGGGGTGGGGCTCCAAAGCTGATAGACAGGACCCCACTTTCAGATAATATCAGCCACCTATATTTGATGGCTGGAGGAGGCATTGTTTGATTTGCATAGGGCTCAGGGGATTGGTTTGACCAGGCATGTCATTCACATAGGCAGAGAAAAAATTGGCCCATCCACCCTAACCTTTCAATATGCAAATGCTGGACACCATGATGTTCCACACACGTGGGAATATGTGGGGCTGCCATTCTACCAGGCACATGTTGGGGCAAGGGCAAGAGGACAACAATGGGAATCATCATGTCTGGTGGACCCAGTTTCTAATGGCTGGTATTTGCATAGCAAAGGTTTCTGGCCCAGGTCTAAGAGCCAGGGCTCTCATGCTAGACAAGAGCTGTGAAAAACTTTCCAAGGACCCTTTTTTCTCTCTATCTGCCTAAACAAATTCTTTAATAACTCCTACCTCATTTCTCCCTCTGGAGATATCACCCTAACTGCTGCTAGGGGGATTCTTGGTGAAGACTTTCTGGCTACTTCCTGCTGTAAAAGGGGTGTTGGATGGGAAACAGCAGCTAGGGCTTTTCCTGGGGTCGTTCTAAGGGCCCTTGGAAGAACATGTCCACGTGTGGTTCAGTCTATAGCATGATTTGGAGTTTGGTTGCTTCTAGGTGAGAAGAAACAATTTGAATTATAGCATTGAGAATACAGGGTTCAGATATTAATACAGGACATACAAGCAAGAGAGGGCTTAATAAAGGGGTCAACCAATTCCATAGTGAAGACTGGAATTCACTAAAGAAGGACTGTAGCCACTTGGGGCTGAAGCTGGCATTTTCCCTCAACCTGTCAGTAATTTTGACGTGATCTTTATGTACCTGTAGACTCTACTTTACTACAGGTGTTAATCCATTGCACAGGTACCTCCTAAGGACATCTAAGGCCCATCTATTTTGTGCTACTACTAAGTAAGGCTAGAGTCTATAAATTGATGTTTTGCCTCTCTGGCCGCTACCTTTGCCTTCTATCATAAAAGCATCATAAAAGAGATACTAAGTATTGATCTTTCAAGGAGAGGGATGCCTGCAAACCAGAATAGGCCTCTGGCTATAGAATTTCCCATCCATGGTTCTCCTAAAATGGGATTGTCATGTATACACCCTCCCCAGTCTTCCCTTTCAGCTAAATCTCCAGATGAGGGCACAGAAAAGATAGATCTTATTGTCTGGCATATTTGAGACAGTGCGGTTTCTAGAAAAGAGCCTACGTTAGAGATGTCCTCAGATGATGCTGCCATGTCAGTAGAATGTAGGAATAATAAGTTAGGAACTACTCCAACTATAGTACAAGTGTTCTTCCATTTTCTTGGGAGGATTAAGTGTATCCAGGAGCCACACAGAAAATATAGCCTTGTTTCTTGAAGAGACAGTTCTAAGTTGTGGCTTGTGAGAGACACTGGTAGATTTTTCTTATATCTCAGAAGTTTTCCTTCTTTACATATAATAGGAACATTCTTGGGATAGGGATAACCGTATTTAGGATAGTCACTTATAATGCCATTTGGAATTTGACATGCTAAATGAAAAGGGTCCATCTGACAAACGGAGCTTTGAAAAATTAGACATAATATGTCCTGGCCAATATCTCAGCTGATCCTCGTGGCAAGGGCTGCCAGTCCATATGTTTCCAGTTCACCCACAGATCTGTAAGTTGCTACTATTAGCAAACATCATAAAAGGGCCTAAAGTTCCATGAGGGGGCATGTTTGGAAAGGCCCATGTGTTATTCTTTACATTATAGTCAAGGTGGTTATTTGGCACATGCCATTCACATCGGACTTCCAACCAAAGGGAGAGGCTAGATTCTGAAAGCCTCTTACTAAGGCTTCTGATTCTTGTAGATTATCTTTGTTGCATTCTCCTCCCCAGATCTTTGAACTTTCAGCAATTACAAGTGTGATGTAACAATACTTGAGATCTCCCAAGTATGGTTCTTCCCCTTACTTCTAAAGAAGAGAGAGGCATTTACTATTACTCGGTCCACTTTTCCCACCCTGAGGGTGTCAAGTTTATCTTTTGGGGAGAGTGTTCTTTGGCACTGGGGGCAGAATTTTCTCCTGAAAGGAGTTAATCACGTGGTTGAAAGGGCTCCCAAACCATGTTCCGTTTATACCTGATATGTCTTTAAGCTAACAAAGGGAGCCCTAAGATGGTGAGTTCTCAGTCATTATAAAGTTGCTCAGTTCTGTTGAACTGAGCAAACCTCTTAGGACAGACCCAACAATTAGTTTTGTTGTAGAAACGGGCCATAGCAGATATTGTAAGAGCTAAGGGATGTGACTTCTTACTAAGTCCAATAAGAAATCCTGACAGACTTAGTGATAGTAAAACATTCATGTTTACTTCCTGTCAATAATTGTTATTATTCCTGCAGTGAGGATAGTAATTCAGCAAAATGCTATAGTAATTGAGTAATATTTGGCTTACAAGGAGAGGTAGAAATGACAAAAAGTATTTTTGAGGTAGAGGCGAGACTGAGTAAGATAAGCAGTTCTGACTCCATTACTTATCTTTTGTGACTTTCAGCTTAAGGTCTGTTTCTTAGCATTGGCATTCAGGTTGTTCCTCTGGGCCGGCAGTGGTTGCTGCCTCAGCTTTCCAGACTTTGACTCGAGTGTGATGTATCCACGAGTCGATTCCCATAACTTTTATTGCCGAGGGTGTGAAAGAACAGTGTAAGTCTCTTCCCACCTTGAGCTTAGGGAGGGAGAGAGAGGAGGGAGAGTTTTCACCTGTACAAATCTCCAGGGTTAAATAGAGGTGGTCCAATTTCCTGGAGTTGGGCCTTTGAAGTGAGCCAGAAAATTACATGCTTGACTAGCTCAGAGGTTTCTTGATCTAATAGAAAATCATTGGTAAGGAAAGGTTGTCCATAGAGCATCTCAAAAGGGCTAAGACCTAGTTTTCAAGGGGGTTTTCTCATTCCTAGCAAGCCCATAGGAAGAAGAGTGACCCAAGGAAGGTGAGTTTCTTGGTATAACATTCTGAGGTGCGTCTTGATGATAATATCATTAGTTTTCTTGACCTTTCCTGAGGATTGGGGTCTCCAAGCAAGTGGAGATGATATTCTATGCCATGCTTTTGTGACCCCTTGTGTGACAGCTGCCTTAAAAGAGGGCCCATTGTCCCTTTGAAGATACCTAGGTATCTTCAAAGAGGGGAGTTATTTCATTAACTCTTTTATCACCTCAGAGGCATTTTTCTGTATGGCGTGGGAAAGCTCTACCCAGTTAGTGAAGGTGTCTACCCATACCAGTGGGTATTGAATGCTCCTTGCCTTGGGCATGTGGGTGAAGGCTATTTGCCAGGCTTTACCTGGATAATCTCCTATTCTTTGGGTTTGAGGAGAAAGGAGTCAACCTGTTTAAGGGATCATTTTTAAGACAGACTTCACAAGCATTAACAGCTTGCTTAATTATTTTTATCAAGTTCTCTCCTTAAAACAACCTCTGGGCACATTGACACGTTTTATCCTTTCTCAAGTGAAAAGCTTGGTGAAAGACTTTAGGGACTTTCCATTGGCTACAGACTGGCCAGTGGAGCTTGCCATCCTCTGAGTGTTGCCATCCTGAGGGTTGAAATGTATACTGTCGATAAGCGGCCCATTCTACTTCTTTAGGGGAGTACGAAGGTTTAATTTCTCTTATGGAGCCTTCCCAGACTACAGGGGTTTGAAGTGTATCAAGTACCAGCTCAGCCATAGAGACCTCCACCCAGGCAGCACTGAAGGAAATGAGAGGCAGACACCCAGATAGAAGAGCAAAGTGGGTCTCTCCGGGGAGCAGCAGCCTTCCAAAATGAGAGCCTCAGGGGCCGACAGCATTCCAGGCTGAAGGCCCCAAGCAGAGTCTGATCCACGTATTTACTCTCTGAACAGTTGATTATTATTAACAAACAGGTGTTCTGTATTCTCATAACACAAAAATATACCAGGTAGGCAGCTGTTGCCTGATTACCACTGATTACAAACAAGCTGAAAGCTATTCTCCACAAGGGAGCCATGGGGGCAGAGTTAGATATCTCAAAGAATTGTTTTAACCAGTATATGAGATAGTTATACATTGTCCTGCCACTTTGAAATGCCCCAAGTAGTTTTCTACTTGGTGGTGGTGGTGGGGGCTGGGTGGCGGCTAGATTTTCCTTTCCATCATTCTTTTTAGCAAACAATATATTCTATCATACACTCAGCATTCATCAATGTTCATAAACTTATCATTTCTCAACAGAAGTGTGTTGATGTCTTGAGGCTTTCTTGCTGCTGACCTGGCTGCCTAATCAGCTAATCCATTTCCTTCCACACCTCATTTGTCCCTTTTGATGTCCCCTACAATGTATTACTGTGATTTCTCATGAAAGAAAAACTGAGGATAGTAATCTATTAATTTCCTGGTGATACAGGAGATCCATTGGTAGTAAGAAAATGCCTTTCCTTCCAAATGGCCTCATGAGCATGGAGAACTAGGAACGCATACTTGGAGTCAGTGTAAAAATTAGCTACCTTTTCTCATGTTTGTCTTCTTTTGTAAAGTGTCTGTTCATATCCTTCACCCACTTTTGAATGGGGTTGTTTGTTTTTTTCTTGTAAATCTGTGTTAGTTCTTTGAAACTTCTGGATATCAGCCCTTTGTCAGATGGGTAGATTTTTTTCCCATTCTGTTGGTTGCCGATTCACTCTAATGACTTTCTTTTGCCGTGCAGAAGCTGTGGAGTTTGGTTAGGTCCCATTTGTCTATTTTGGCTTTTGTTGCCAATGCTTTTGGTGTTTTGGTCATGGGGAGAAATACCAGATATAGGAGATGGGGAGGAAGGCAGCAAATCACACTCCATGTGTGTACCTATGCAACAATCTTGCATGTTCTTCACATGTACCCCAAAACCTAAAATGCAATAAAAGTTAGCTACCTTTCCTTTCCTTAAATCAATTGTTCTTGTAAGAGCTATTAGCTCTGCTAATTGAGTGCTTGTGCCTGGAGGAAGAGGCACACTTTCAATGATGTCATTTAGAGTGACTACTGCTTATCCTGCCTTGTGGATCCCTTATTCTACAAAAGAGTTTCTATCTGTGAAGAGGGTCCAGTTTGGGTTCTCAGGGGTTTCCTTGAAATTCTCCCTGGCTGCATAGTCTGTGCTATGACTTGTTCACAGTTATGCTCAGGTTCCCCAGCTTCCTCACGGAGAAAGGTGGCGGGATTTAGGCTAGAACAAGTCTTTAATTGGATGTGGGAACCCTCTATCCGTAGGGCCTGCTATTTAAGGAGTCAGCTATCTGTTAGCCAAAGGCTTTCTCTAGAGTGCAGTTAGTCAGTCCTGCCACATTATGTGAGGCATAAACAGTTAAATCATTCCCCAGGGTTCATTTGGAGGTTTCTGGGACCAGCAGAGCCACTGAGGCAATGGCTGGGCGTCATGCTGACCACCTTTTAGCCACCAAATCAAGTTCCTTACTTAGGTAACCCACTGGCTTTTGAGCTGGTCCTTGAGCCTGTGTTAAACATCCCAGGACTATTCCCTTCCTTTCTGGTATATACAGATTGAAGGCCTTCCCTATGGGAAGGCTGAGTGCTGGTGCCTTGAGCAAGGCTTGCTTTAGCTGGTCAAAGGCCTTTTGAGCTTTAGGTTCCCACAGTGAAAACGAGTTTTAGCTCCCTGAGTTTCTTTTATAAGGTTGTATAACAAATGGACTATTTCACCATACCCAGGTATCCATAGCCTGCAGAATCCTGTAATACATGAAAATCCTCTTAGTTGCTGGAGGGTTTTGGGGAGGGAAAAGGAGGAGACAGGCTTAACCCTCTCTTCCGCCAGCGCTCTGCTTCCTTCAGACAGCGCTAAATCTAGGTACTTTACCAAGGTTTTGCAGAGCTGAGCCTTGGATTTTGAAACCTTATATCCTCTGCTAGCTAAGAAGTTCAGAAGAGGTTCGGTGCCTTCCTGGGAATCTTCCTCAGTTGAGGCACAGAGCAGAGTATCATCCACATACTGCAAGACCCTAACTTGAGGGTGAAATAACTCAGAGAGGTCTTGTGACAGTGCCCATCCAAACAGATGAGAACTATCTTGAAATCCCTGAGGCAACACCATTCATGTTAACTGGGCGGTGTGGCCAGACGGATCTTTGAAAGTGAACAGGTATTGAGAGTCAGGATGTAAGGGTATGCGGAAAAGGCATGCTTTAAGTCCAGGACTGTCAACCATTTAGTTCCCTCAGGCATTTGAATGAACAGGATATAGGGATTATGTTCCATGGATGGAACTACAGTCTCATTAATGAGGCAGAGGTTCTGAACTAGCCTCCATTCCACATTGAGTTTTTGCATTCTTAATATTGGGGTGTTGCAGGGGCTATTACAAGGTTTGAGGAGCCCTGCATTTTAAGGTTGTCAATAATGATTGTTAGCTCTTCTCTAGCCTCTGGCCTTAGGGGACACTGCCTCTGGTTAGGAAAAGAAGTGGGGTCCTTAAGACAGATTTGGACTGGCCTAGCAGTTGTAGCTCGACCTATTCTTCCTTGAGTTGCCACACTTCTGGATTAATGTTAGCTTCCATCAGCAGGAGACGGAGTTTGTCCTGGGGCTAAAAGGATGCTAGCCCCCATGTGAGCTAGAATATCTCTACCTAACAAAGGGGTGGGACTTTCAGGCATGATTAGAAAGGCACATGTAAATAGCAAGTTTCCCCCACCTGCAGCTAAGGAGTTGAGTGAAATATCGAGTTAGAGTTTTTCCTGAGATGTCCCTTAGGATCCTGCTATGTGAAGAGGGAAGCCCTTGATTAGAGATGAGGAAAGAGAGACTAGCTCCAGTATCCAGAAGGAGATCTACTCTCCTTCCTTCAATTTCCAGAGTCACCCCAGGTTCCAGTGCTGTAATGGCAGTCTGAGTCACTGAAGCCAGGGATTTGAGCCTCGAGACCCATCAGTCCTGCTGGACTATCTGTGAGACTGATTCTGAACCCAGTGGCCTCGGCCTCTGGGGCAAGTCTGTCTCCAGTGGTCTCCACCACAGGCTGGACAGGGTTGAGGTGGCTTTGTCTTGCTTCCTGGGCATTCCTTCTTAAAATGCTCTGACTGACCACTGGGAATCACCACATTGGGTTGACCCAGTCTCCAAGGACTGACATTTGCATATCAAAGGTTGCTGGCCCAGGTCTAAAAGCCAGGGCTTCCATGCTAGACAAGAGCTGGGAAAACTCTTCCAAGGACCCCTTTTTTCCTCCCTATTTGCCTAAAGTAATTTCTTAACAACTTCTACTTAGTAGGATATAATGTAATTTTAAAATTGCAAGTTCAAATGTTTTTCTACTCTCATCTCATCTATTAGACAGTGTCCATATAGCTCATTTGGTACATATCATATGCTTTCTGAGAAATGCTAACTTTTAGTACTAGCGAGAACTTTTGTAATTAGTTAGCATTTCTAATTTCATGCAATTAATGGCTCTAGTTGCACGGTAACTCCAGATTTGTTTTCAGTGTTCTTTTTTTCCCCACCACACTATATTTTCTTGTTCAGGTGTATTTTTTCCTATTTGGTTGTATTTTTTTTTTATTAATTCCTCAGTTTTTTACTTTCTTTAATTTTAATTTTAATTTTTTGAGATGGAGTCTTGCTTTTTCACCCAGGCTGGAGTGCAGTGGCACAATCTTGGCTCACTGCAACCTCCGCTTCCTGGGTTCAAGTGATTCTCCTGCCTCAGTCTCCCAAGTAGCTGGGATTACAGGCATGTGCTACCACATCCAGCTATTTTGTGTGTGTGTGTTTCTAATAGAGACGAGGTTTGACTGTGTTAGTCAGGATAGTCTCTATCTCCTGACGTGATCTGCCCCCTTGGCCTCCCAAAGTGCTGGGATTACAGGCATGAGCCACTGCACCTGGCCTACTTCCTTTAATTTCAAGTATCTTCCCTTAAATTTCTTTTTTATACTAGAGAAATTAACACATAGAACCCATTTTTATCAAGCACTTAGTTTATGCAAAATACTGAGCTAAGTGCTCTACATAGATTATTGTCTTAATTCTCTCAACAATCCTATAAGTATTACTAGTATCCCCATTTTAAAAGATATGAAAATGAGAATTAAAAAAAAATTAAATGACTTGTGCAGGGTCACATTGCTAATATGAAAACAGAAAATTATTATCTCTGCACTTTTAAATTTAGCCTTAGCCAGAAAATATACCTGAGGCTGTAAGCGATAAGCCTTTGTATGACAAAACAAAAAGAAACCTTTGATATGGTTGCTTCCAGGAGAAAGAATACTCAGCCAAAATAGCTTATCACAAATTTTAGTTTCTACAATTTTAGTTTTTACTTAAGTTTAGTTTTTACTTTAGTTTCTACTTTTTACAAACTTTAGTTTCTACTTTTATTAAAAAACAAGTTTTTTAATAAAAAAGGAAAGGGTTTTTTATTTATTTATTTTTGGTTAGTGTTAAGTAGTTTTAAAAACTACTTACACCATTGAAATTAAAGAAAATTATATTTGTTAAAACTGGCTTTTTAAATTCCATCTATCTGCAAAGATCATTTTCAAATTAAAGTCATAGAAATTGCATTCTCCTTTAAAACCATACACATTCAAACACAGTCACTTTAGAGGATTACTTTAAAATATGATAAAGAATTTCAATTTTCTGTGACCCAAATAAATGGGAAAGTTGGGACTTGAGCCTAGCCAATCTGATTACAGAACCTATTAGCCTAAATGTTACGTAAGAAAGACATAAAATGTGTCCTAATTTGCTAGTGGCAATGGTTATTCTGAATTTTTTTTTTGGGTCAAAGTATTAGACATCTAATAGAAACTTCAATTCAGGATCACATATTATTATGGCAATGACTATTGAAAAGCGATACACACCTTGAGAGTACTCTGCCGTTTATACTATATTTTTAGTTACATATTTTGTCAACCCAGTTCTACTTCCCATGAGATGATCCTTAGTGACCAAACAGAAATAAAATTTTTATATCAACAGAAACACAGCTACATGACGCACATATAATTGGGAAGTTTTTGACTGGTACTTCGAAAATCAGATAAATTTCATGCTTCTTCTTTTGAGTGTGGCATGGGGAGTCTTCATTTCTGTAGGTGTGTAAGACACCTTTATTCCTTGAAAGCTTAGATAAAAGAGTAACCAGAATGCACAAAACTTTCCAATAAACAGTTCACTCAGAGCACTTTGTATAGTTAAAGGGCTGACACATTCATTTCCACTTTTTAAGACGTTATTCTGCAGTAAACAGAAATAGTTAGAAACCCAAATTCTCTTATAGTTCCACAGCAAACATATACGGTTGGAGTATAAGGGGCAAATCAAGAGATTTAATTGTTCTATCATATATTGTTTCAATGAGTCATTCATGGTCGGCCCTTGCTGTGAAGAATTGGGGGCTTCCTGGTAAAGCCTAAACTGTTTCTAAAAAATAAATTGATATATTCTTGATTTCTTATTAAATTCAATGTCAAGAAAAATCCAGATTTTATCTTGAAAGTAAGACTCATTCATTGTCTGAAATGCCACGAACCCCACTGTTATTCAGTGCTCATAGATAAATATCAGCAGGGGCTTTTTCACCATTTGCAAATTACAGTTTCAGCAATAGGTGAGAATATTATGATAATTTTATTTTTATTTTCTTATCTAAGGGAGGAAATTGTGCACCCAAGTTGAAATTTAAGTGGAACTTTATTTTCCTTTATTGAAAATTTAGAGAAATAAATTCTCTCAAATCTCTTTCTCTGTAGGTTTGTGTATATGATATAGGTACAGATTACATATATTTGGTATATTTACAGATTATGTATCTACATATGAGTATATGTGCAAGGCTATAGAACAATTTTCCTCAGTACTAACATTAAACTATCATTTCAAATAGGATACAATTTGATTTCGATTTTACTTAATTACTAAGATTCTAAATTATTGGTCCTATCTCCTTTTCTGTGAAGAAAAACAATGACCCATCCTTTGATGTGCAGACACTTGGGGAGAGAGACAGAGAGGGAAAGAGAGAGAGAGTGAGAGAGTGAGAGAGAGAGAGGAGGCAGCAAACAAGCAGAATGTATACCAAACTTGTAAAAGTGGTAACACCAGAGGAAGAATGGGAATGGGGAGTAATGCTTATATTTTACTAATGCATGTATCTATTGTTGGAATCATTTACAAAGGCATACACTATGTGTAACTAGTAAGTAAATGTGGATGACTGCAAAGTGCTCTGAAGGAAAAGATCAGCTTTCTGTGAGAGTATGCAGTTAGCTTAGTCCGGTGAAGCAGTTAAGTCTTCTTTGAGGAAGAACTGGAACAGTGGTTCTCGAAGTATGGTCTGTGGACCAGCAGCAGCAACAGCATTTGGACATACTTTTAGAAATGCAACTTTTTATGCACCACCCAAGACACACTGAATTAGAAACTCTGAATGAGTATCCCAGACATCTGTATTTGAATAAAGCCTGAAAGTGATCCCAATGCATGCTTAAGTTGGAGAAGATAAAGCTGAGAAAAACTATTGAGTATTTTCCAGGTGAGCACATGAGAATCTCCCAGGACATCTCTCTGCACTATTCTTACATCCTCACAAGCTCTGTACACCTCCTGATATCAGCCAGTTCCACATTTTCCTATGCATTTCTCCAAATCATTTCACTTACCCTCTGAATCTCAATCATTCTTTATCAAAACTCTCTGTATCTTCGTCCTTTTCACTATTCTCTCTCCCTCTTTTTTTCTTCAGCAGAAACTTAGCTATTCTTTTAAGACCTTACTTCCCCTAAATTCCTCTCAAGTGGAAGCTGTTCTTTTCCCCTTACTGTGTCAGTAGGTCTTGATATGGGGTTAGTGTCCTCCTTACTTCTTGATTCTTCCAAACCATTTTTCCCTTCTTCCCTCTAATGACTTTCAGCTTCATCGAAGCTCATGCTAACAGATTCCTCTCCTCTCCAGTAACCCTTTCTACGCAGTTGTCAGTCCTCCAGGTACCTGATTCTCATTCTTTGAAGATTTTAGCGCCTGGCTCACTCTTTTTCCAACACTACTCCAATCATAATTCTTGGTCATTTCTTTTCTTTTTTTTTTTTTTTTTGAGACGGAATTTCGCTCTTGTTACCCAGGCTGGAGTAACAAGATGGCATGATCTTGGCTCACTGCAACCTCCGCCTCCTGGATTCAGGCAATTCTCCTGCCTCCGCCTCCTGAGTAGCTGGGATTACAGGCAGGTGCCATCATGACCGGCTAATTTTTGTATTTTTTTTTTTTTTAGTAGAGATGGGGTTTCACCTTGTTGACCGGGATGGTCTCGATTTCTTGACCTCGTGATCCACCCGCCTCGGCCTCCCAAAGTGCTGGGATTACAGGGGTAATTTCTTTATTCATATTCAGGAACTACTTCTCATACTATTCCAATATTCCAAAATTTGGCTCTTATTTATTTGACTTCCTACCTTGATCTTACTTTTCACTCTGATTTAGCCACTCATTCTCACCGGCATATCTTAGATACTGTTATTCCTGCAATATGCTTTGTAATGTCAGTTCTAGACCCACTGTTCTGCAAATATGGCCTCCTAAATTTCCAAGGCCTTGAAGGCCACTCCGGGAATTCTTCAAAAGCATTGACTTCTCTAATCCGTTGACTCCACCCCCTTTCCTCTCTCCATCATGACTCATATTCTTTGTCCAGATTAGAATCCGTGGTCCATCATCATTATTATTCCCAGGTGCAGACAGTTTTCTCCTGTTTCTATCTCTGCCTTCATCACACTCATCAGAAAAACAGTGTTAAGTCTAATTTCTTCATATCTGGAGCACACCACGTTTGACTGAAGAGAAACACATAACCATTCTAACTGGTTCTCCTTAAATTCATGAACACAATGTTCATATGGACACCACTGCTTTCAGGCAATTTTACAACTTTCCCTGGTTAACCTCCCATTCTTTCAAGACTGTTATCTCACAACTACTCTCGCCTTCAATTGCTAAAATCAGCTTTCTCCTAGTTCCTTATTCTCAGCTAAAAACACTGTATCTTATTTTACTGAGAAGAGAAATGATCAAAAGAGAAATTCCATGTGTTCTTATCACTGTATTTACAAACATAACATGCATGTACCACATATTCCGCTTTTCTGCTGTTAGAAAGGATGCAAATTTCAGGCTTCTATCTATGGCCAACTCTTCTACTCATGCCCTGGGTCCCATCCTCTCTGGCCGGAAAATGATGCCGTCTCTTGCAATCATTCATGTATTCTTCTAGTCCTTCAAATATTGTCTCTTTATTTGATCATTTGAGTCAGCATATATGCCCTGGTCTGTTTTATCCTAAAAAGCAAATCAGAATAAACATCTCTACAACTCCTTTTTCTTTCCCCTTTACATCTCTAAGGAAAATGCCTTGAATGGGCATCTATACTCATGGTCTCTGTTTTCCCTGGGCAGAGCCCCCACAATGTATTTAATTCATCATCTGTTTTTCTCCAAATGTAAAATGTTTTAACTGCGCTTGGTCATGAATACTGTATCTTTACACCTCATCTTCCCCATTATCATAGTATTCCTGGTGCCATGTGATGATGGAGAGGCTATGGGCACTTTCAGGATCTGACTACGGGGAATTGAGTTTGGGATATATTTATTTTGTCTTTGGTGGGTTACTTAACATTGCTGTTTGTAGTCATTTCTGTGTGTGTAGATTTTGCAAACTATTTAGGTGTAGGAATGGCCTCCATGAATACTAGAACTATCCATTGTGCCAAGTATAGCATTGTCTCACAAAGATGAAGAACCAAAGATTGTATTGTGATATGGGTGTGTTACACCATCCCCTTTATGGAAAGTACGTGGGCTTTGAGAAGAAACAAGGTTTAAAACATATGGAGCCAGAAAATAGTTTATGGAAATTTTTTTCAAATCTTAACGTTCATGAATAAAGAAAATTGGTAGAGACTTTTTAAAATCCAGGTTCAGTGGTAATTCTCAAAATTTACATGGCATTACCAATACCACTAAGTTGTGAAGCTTAAAAAAGTAAGGGGGAAATAAATTATCAGAGAGCAGGGCCAGCCAGTTAGCCAGTTAATTTATAAAAATTATGTTACTGGCCAGACATGGTGGCTCACATCTGTAAGCTCAGCAGTTTTGGAGGCCGATGCAGGTGGATTGCCTGAGCTCAGCAGTTCGCAACCAGCCTGGGCAACATGATGAAACCCTGTCTCTACTAAAATGCAAAAAAATTAGCCTGGCATGGTGGCATGCACATTTATTCCCAGCTACTCAGGAGGTTGAGGCAGGAGAATTGTTCAAAGCCAGAAGGCGGAGGTTGAAGTGAGGGGAGATCATGGTACTGCACTTCATCCTGGGCAACAGAGCGAGACTCTGTCTTAAAAAAAAAGTCACTTTTATGAATTTTTTGATGTTTGTAATACATGTCAACTTTTAAAAATATGCAATTTTGTTGTTTTTTTCATCTTAATAACAATTCATGTTCTAACCTAACTTTGCCTTTATAATTTTTTAATTCTTTTTATAAAGAGGCTCTCCAAAAGTGTATAAGCTTTAAGTCCCACCAAACTAGATATGCTCCTTGATATGGACAGCTGATTATTTGATAGTATTGTTTATTGTTGCTTTAGTTTATTACCTTTAGAGGAACCAGGTCGCATTCTCTTGTTAAAAATAATTGGTGAGAAGAGTCTCTTAGTTCTTTTTTTTTTTTGAGATGGAGTTTCACTCTTGCTACCCAGGCTGGAGTGCAATGGCTCGATCTCAGCTCACCGCAACCTCTGCCTCCTGGGTTCAGGCAATTCTCCTGCCTCAGCCTCCTGAGTAGCTGGGATTACAGGCACGCACCACCATGCCCAGCTAATGTTTTGTATTTTTAGTAGAGATGTTTCACCATGTTGACCAGGATGGTCTCGATCTCTTGACCTTGTGATCCACCTGCCTCGGCCTCCCCAAGTGCTGGGATTACAGGCTTGAGCCACGGCGCCTGGCCCTCTTAGTTCTTTTAATTCCTCATTCTTTCTCTCTCTCTCTCTCTCTCTCTATATATATATATATATAAATATATATATATGTATAAAGATATAGATACATATATTTATATGTATCTCTATAGATTCTCTCTATAGATATATATCTATATCACATATATATAGGATCTATATATCTATACACACACATATATAGATACTCTTTCTATATAGATACTATATATAGATACTGTCTCTCTCTCTCTGACAGTATCTATATATATGTATGTGTGTGTGTAGATACATATATAATATATATACCTACACACATATGTTGTAAATAATATCTCCATATAACCATATATGTATATATTTATATAGACTTCTCTGAACCACACAGTACCTGCAAGAATTGCCATCATTGTTCCTTAGTAGGTTGAAAAAAGGATGTTGAATAGTTTATTATGTGTTGCAATATCCCTATTTCTATGGAATACAGTGTATATCGACATTTAATATTTAAAATTTTGAAGTTTTGGTAAATCGGATTACATAAAATCATTATGTATTATTTTATTATTAGAAATACATTCTTTGGAAAAATAATTTGTTCCTGGAATAATATGCATCACTCAACAGAAAAATAAAATAAACCTCATTAGCAACATAATGAGAAGAGAGCTATATTAACTAAATGAGCCATAAAATATCCATGCAGATTGATAAGGGTTAATTTCCGTGACTGGGATCAAAGGCCACATGGCATTCTCTCTGACAGTGTGCTTTCTTGTTTAGGTATGGGCATGTACTGATCAGCTTCCATCCTCACACAAACTACAGTCCTCTCAAGTGTTGGCTCTGATTGACAGATCCAGACTCTATGGAACACTATTGATCTATGAGCAATATCCTCCATGACCAGGTTGGGGTCGAGCATCAGTTCACATCCTCAAGTTGGCCAACTCTGGATTATGTCTCAGTCACAGGAAGAGGTTCTCAGTCCTTAAGGGTTACGACTGTTTTGGACTGTTGAATTTCTCACATCTAACACAGTACCCGCACTCAAGACGTGATTAAAAAATGACTGTCATTTAATGAATCCTCTTTAACTGTGCTTTGTCTTTTCCGAACTACTTATATTCTTGCATAGTATATTTATCTGCTTGACGTATTTAGTTTCTGTTTCCTTATACCAGCACATATATTTCACAAAAGCAGAAATTTCTTCCTTTTTCACATTCTTCACTGATATAATCTCAGTCCTTAAAAAAGTGCTTAACTCATAGTAAGCACCCAATAAATATTTATTGAATAGATTGACTAATATAGTTGTTTTTATTTCACTATCCTACATATTTATTTTTATCCAGAATGTCAAACTGTGAGAGAGAGAGAGGAAAGAAGTTTCCATCAACCATTATAAAACAAAATCAACATCAGTTATGCCTTACCTTTCTTCTGCATGGCTGCACTCAACTCTTAAAGTTACCTCCACTCCTCTTTTTACTGTGCTAAATAGCAGCTCTGTAAACTTTTCAAGTGCCTCTGTAATCGAACAGCCGTATCTTGAATGATGTTCTGTAAAAGCTTTCTGGTAGAGAAATTGTTTCACATTTACGCAAAATAAGAAACGAAATGCCAGAAATAACATAATCAATTGTGTCATCCATCTTCTTGACCCCCATGCTTCATTTTTAAATGTTTTTGTTCAGTTTAAGGAGAAACAACACAGACAGAGAAATTCTAGGCTGTTTGCCTGCTCATTTTAGATATTGAGTATTCTCATGGGCAGGCTAGGAATGAAGCATCTTGGATGTAAATGGCCTGAGAAAGCTATAGAGAAGGAAAACTTTAGAAAAGCAAAATCCCCTTGTAGGCATATTCATTGCCTAAGCAGTGAGTAGAGCGCTATGGAGTGCATCTCAGTGCATAGAAGTAAGCGTGTCGCTGACATGTTAATATCTCCAGGAAAGCTGATTTTATCTCCTTACACAATAACCTCGCCAAGTACCGAATATGCACAGACTAATTCATTGCAGGTTTAGTTTCACAACTTAGAAGTAAACTGAGGCAGGGCATGGTGGCTCACGACTGTAGTCCCAGAACTTTAGGATGCCAAGGCAGGAGAATCACCTAAGGTCAGGAGTTCAAGATAAGCCTGGGCTTCATGGTGAAACCCGGTCTCTACTCAAAATACAAAAATTATCTGGGTGTGGTGGCTGGCCTGTAATCCCAGCTACTCGGGAGGCTAAGGCAGAAGAATCGCCTACACCTGGGAGGTGAAGGTTGCAGTGAGCCGAGATCGCGCCATTGCACTACAGCCTAGGCAACCAGAGTGAAACTCCGTCTCAGAAAAAAAGGAAACTGAATTACAAAATGTTGAAATTCTTAAGACTTGAGCACTTGGCCTTTGCACTTTGGAGGCACTGAGTATCAGAGATGGTTTTGTAGGGTTTCATTTTTATGGATTTGTATACCAATGTGAACATCACCGCCAATAAAGCAGCTTATGCCACTGGTCAGGGTGACAGAGTACGGAGAAGTAGAAAGCTTCATCTAGGTTGATCGTGTCGTTTGTAGGGACATGGATGAATCTGGAGAACATCATCCTCAGCAAACTGACACAAGAACAGAAAATGAAACACCGCATATTCTCACTCATAGGCGGGTGATGAAAAATGAGAACACATGGACACAGAAAGGGGAGTACTAAACCCTGGGGTCTATTGGGGGGAAAAGGGGAGGGCCAGTGGGAGGGGGAGGTGGGGAGGGATAGCCTGGGGAGAAATGCCAAATGTGGGTGAAGGGGAGAAGAAAAGCAAAGCACACTGCCATGTGTGTACCTACGCAACTGTCTTGCATGCTCTGCTCATGTACCCCAAAACCTATAATCCAATAAAAAATTAAAAAAAAAAAAAAAAAAGAAAGCTTCATCTACCAGTTGCTGTCATCAGTGTTGTGCCCCCAGTCCAACTCCCTCTTCCTGTCAGTGCCAATGCTACCCCCGTCCCTGTGGCCAGCAGAGGGAGATTTTCGATGGTGAGCACCTCTCACTTTGGTTTTAGCTGTTCTGGCTCTTTGCCTGTAGCACAAGTTATATGCCATCATGCTCACCTCCAGGGAAGACCTTGTTAAAATCAACCAAGAGTGGATTTTTCCCTCCTCTCTTCTTCCTGCCTGTGGCTAAGGCACTCAAGCCTGAAGTTTTTGCTATGCATTTGAGGTATTGCAAGTTTCGTCCAGTGGTTCACTGCATCAGAATTATCTGTGACACTTGAAAACAGATTGCCAGGCACAGCTACAGATCTGTTGGGGGCTGGGTGTCTGGGAATGGGGCAGGGAAGAAGAATTTCTTTTTTTACAACCGTCCAGATATTCAATATATTTTCATTGGCACCAAAACCCTGAGATACAACTGGGGAAAAAAAGAATTTGACTTAAGGAGAAGCAATCGGCTTCAGATGCTAGATTTCATTTTTCTTTTTCATTCAGACAAACATGAAAAGCTGTGCTGTGGTCTCTGATACTCATATGATCTCACTTTAAGTACAAAGAAGTAATTTCCTCTGTGAGCCTGTTTGCAATGATGTCCAGTAGTTTCTGTAGAAATCTTCAGTTAAAAAATCACTTTAAGGCTGGATGCGGTGGCTCACGCCTGTAATCCCAGCACTGTGGGAGGCCAAGGTGGGAGGATCACCTGAGATCAGGAGTTTGGAACCAGCCTGGGCAACATGGTGAAACCTCATTTCTACTAAAAGTACAAAAAATTAGCCGAGTGTGGTGGCAGGCATCTGTAATCCCAGCTACTTGAGAGGCTGAGGCAGACTTGCTTAAACCTGGGAGGAAGTAGTGAGCTGAGATCACTCCACTGCACTCCAGCCTGGGTAACAGAGCAAGACTGTGTCTCAATAAAAAAATAAATAAAAATCACTTTTTAATTGTCATGTTTTTCTTTTTCAAAGAATGCTTTGAGCTATCAAGATACTTGTGAAGATGTAAATTCAGTAGCTTATGTTTGCCTTTTTCTTTCCCTGTGTTCATGCTGAAAAAATAAATATCAGTATTTTTACATATGAATAATTCACATACAGTGACACAAATGCAAAAAGAAAAAGTATATTAATATTTCTATAAGAAATAACCTCATAAGCTCCTGATTTTTAAGTCCTAATATCAGTCTTAAAATTCTACAATGTCTGGATATTTATAGCTTTAACCACAAATGAAAGATTACCTGTGTATGTAATCGATCTTTCAAATCCAGAATCAAATGCGGTCCATGTTTTTAGAATATATTTGGCTGCTGAGTTCATTTTTGACTAGAAAAAGAGGAGCTGTTGCAGTTAGTAACTACCACCTGTTTTGACATAAGATTTAACCCATTTATGCTGTGTTCCATTATTGGAATGCTAAGCATATAAGAGTTATTTATATCCTGCTGCTCAAGGTCATCACCAAGGTCTGATTGCAAAAATTCAGAAAATTGCGACCTCCAGCATAACTGGCTTAATGATGTTGAAATCAAAGATAGCTGCCGTTATTCCTTTTCAGCTAATCTGCTTTTTCCAGGCTGTTTTAGGCCTCAGTTCAGCACAGAATAGGTCTACTGGGAAATAAATATTAATTGTGCTAGGTCTGAGAGAAATTGTAAAGCAAGGAAAAGCTAGCTCTAGTGTTGTTAGCAGCTCTTTTTCGATTGCTTTCTTTCCCATCTGGGAAGCTTTTACCTGCGTGCGAGGCTTCAAGCACTAGATACTTTCTTTACTTCCTTAACAATCTTTCATGCAAATAGGGCTGAGCGAGAGGGAGAGAAGAGGAGGAGGAGAAAGGGGTAGAAAGGCGGAGAGAGGGAGACATGGACATGGTATGATTCTTTTGTCTCTTTAACAAAATATCATTCAACATGTTTTGATTTTCTTTTTCTCCAAGGATTGCTTATATTGTACTTAGGCTGAATGCTGAAAACAAAGACAAAAGAGAAAAGACTTGGAGGCCATGCTGCTCAGCACAAAGACAAGACAGGAGTAACATTTGGGTTGGGAGAGACTCTTCCTGTAGTTATTTTTTGAAGATTTCTACCTGCATTTGTATCTCTGGCGAATTAACTGTCCAAATTCATAATTAAAAGAATATACCATAACTATCTAGGTAGACTGGACGTGGACTTAGAGATTATCTATTTTATTAATTTATTTAGTGATGGAGTTTCGCTCTTGTTGCCCAGGCTGGAGTGCAATGGTGTGATCTCAGCTCACTGCAACTCCGCCTCCCAGTTTCAAGCAATCCTTTTGCCTTAGCCTCCCCTGGAGCTGGGATTACAGGCACCCACCACCACACCTGGCTAATTTTGTGTTTTTAGTAGAGAGGGGGTTTTACCATGTTGGTGAGGCTGGTCCTGAACTCCTGACCTCAGGTAATCTGCCCACCTCGGCTTCCCAAAATGTGGGGGATTACAGGTATGTGCCACGGTGCCAGGTCCGAGATTGTCTACTAAAATGATGAAAAATGTCAGTGAGTCTTTCAGTTATCTTCCATCTGATTTCAGAAGCCAGCGTTTATGAGGTGGCGGGACAGACATTCCCCACCATAATTCCATTAAAGAGTTTTAAAAGGCACATCCTAAAATGAATATTTTGTGTCTCCTCAGGAAAGGAGAAGCATTTTTGTTCTTTGTCAAAAGGGGCTGATAGCCTAATGATTTTCTGAGCCTGTTTAAAGTACAGTTTTCTTGCCTTTTCTCCTGGCACAGGCAAGTGTGCTGACAGATCTTGTGGCTTGCGGGAGCACTGCTGGCTACTTGAATATGCAGTTGTCAGGAAGCTCAGCCGCCCACTTCTATTGGCAAGCCTGCACCTTGATCATGCAGATTTAAATAAAGAGTAAGCAAGAGAAAGCAGACAATTATCCAGATGGGTGGGCAGTGGCTTCTCCCTTTAGAGGCTACATCTACACACTTGCCCTGCACCCCTAGCCCAGAGCTCTCGGCCACAAATTCAGAAGAACAGGACACCAGTGTTCTTTATTATTTTAATCTCAGAATTATCATTAGTTCCATCATTATTATATAACCAGGAGCTGTATATTCTTTTTGGCATTGTTAATCCTTTTAAGTGTATTTCTTCCACACTATCAGGGAGATATGGTTGATTTCACAATATGTATGTTTAACACTGAATAAATTAGATCTATGTGAATATAATTAAAAAAAAATTTTTTTTTGAAATGAAGTTTTACCCTTGTCACCAGGCTGGAGTGCAGTGGTGCAATCTCGGCTCACTGCAACCTCTGTCTCCCAGGTTCAAGTGACTCTCCTGACTCAGCCTCCTGAGTAGCTGGGATTACAGGAGCCTGCCACCACACCTGGCTAATTTGTGTGTGTGTGTGTGTTTTTAGTAGAGATGGGGTTTTACCATGTTGGCCAGGCTGGTCTTGAACTCTTGACCTCACCCACCTCAGCCTCCCAAAGTGTTGGTATTACAGATGTGAGCCACCGCACCCAGCCCTAGATGAATATAATTTTTAATTCATCATCTTCTACATTCCCATTTGTAGCCTTATGGATTTATGTAACAGCTCAAAGACAAAGCACCTAATTAACATTAGCAATAGGTAAGGATATGTGAAAATTCATCATGCAGAATTCTATTTAGTTTCCTTAACAACCAAGGTAATTACTAAGATGATTATAATCACTGATTACAGGTTAATTTTGAATAAAATATTTCTTTGATTTGAAGCATATTAATTATTGTAACAGTATATAAACTGGAAGATATGAGTTTTTACTTAACATAATTTTGATTAAATATAGTAGTAGTCCACTAGCCGTGTAGTTTTGAAACATATCACTTCTGTGATGTCTTCTCATCTACAAACCAAGATAAAGACAGGTAATCTCTAAGACTACTTCAAATTGAATTCTCTTATTACATTCCTGATGACAAACCAGGCTCTATGCATGTTTTTTAAATAAATATCAGCCATATTTGTGCTTTACTTTTATACAATAAAGTGGAATATTTACAAGCAATAGTCTTGATAATAATTCTGTGAAGTAGATATTTTTATCTCCCATATTGTCAAAATATAAAGTGAAAGACTCTCCCCAAATTCCAGTTTGTGATTGGTTAAGAAGGGACTTTCAAACCCGGTGTGTGTGTGTGTGTGTGTGTGTGTGTGTGTGTATTGAAATTTGAGACCGCTTGCCCATATGTGTCTTTTCATTGAGTGTTTATTATGGGATAATAACTCTCTTCTTTCATTTCCCCTGACCATTGCACTCCACTGTGTGACAAACATGGAGAAATAAAATACATGGTTCTATTCTCAGAAAATTAGTATCCTGGTGAAAGAGACAAGGCATGTAGAATGTTAAATAACATTGAAAGTTGATGATAACAGTGGTTTCAAAAGACTGTATGAGGACAAGTGTAAAGGAAAGAGAGAGACAGTAAATGTCATGGGTTCCTGTGAGTGGAAGGAATAAACAGAGTGTTGCAGGGACTGAGAAAAAATAAGAGAGAGAGAAAAAAGACTGGGTACAGGGTACTAGGCTTCTCAAAGAGGAACAAAGAGCGGGTCAGTTTCTCACCAGCAGGTACTACGTCTTTATTTTTCTTTAGTATTTTTTTCATCTGGAGGTGTGATTCTGGGCTAAAGAAAGCTTGCTCGTTGACTATACCATTTCTTTTAAAGCTGAGAATGTATCTTTTTTCAAGACCTAGGAAGATGCCAACACAGATTTCAAATATAAAAGGTTATGGAGGCACTGGTTTCGAAATGCAACTCATGAAGACAATCGTCTCAGCTCTGAGCAGAAGTGAGGGTTCTGGAATGAGGGGCCAGGTGGTAAGTCCATCTCTATCACACACCCTTCCTCTCAAACTACATGTTTGGTAAAATTCATAGAAAATCCACATCCTTATATGTTTATATATTCTCGTATCTAAGTCAGGTATATAGCAACACATATTTCAGAAGGTTAACATTCATTTAAAAGCCTCTTTATTGTTACAATTAAACTATTTTACTGTTTTCCATTGAATCAGTTAAACTTCACATTTCTGAATAAACATGAATATGGATCAAAGGAATTCAGTATCCATTCCTATTAGAAACTTCTAGGTGGTGTAAAAGAATAAGGAGAAAATTGTATATAAGACACCAATGTCTTGTTAGTACAGTTGGATAGGAAGTAGTCACTGCTGGCCAAGGATGAGCTAATCCCTCAGTGACCCTTAGTTATGGTCCATTCCAATACCTCAAGTATCTTCCCAGAGAGGCCCCAGATAGCCTCATGACAAAGGCATATTGTTGTTCTTAAAAAAAAATTGAGTGACAAAGTGCAGCTGGTTCAGTAAAATCCAAGTCAAATATGGAGAAAAGAGCTCCCTGCACATGAGGGAAGGAGAAACTTTCTATGGAACAATTTATTGTTGAAACACTTCTCCAGTATGTAAAGTTGTCACCCATTTCTATGAATTATTTTTAAAAAATTGAAACTGAACTTTTTTTTTGGAAAAAGAATTATGTAAAACTATCAGGATCAGTCTGAAAAAGAGGAGTAATAGGAGCCTGTAATGGCAGGTTTGACTAGATGTTAAAGTGTATCCAAATTTTACATTCATTAAAACACTTGGGAAGAAAAAAAGAGAAGCAAACCAACAGAACTGAATAAAGACTCCTGAAATGTTTATGAATATATGACAATTTTATATATAATAACTTTGGCATTTTAAATAGTTGGTAAAAACATGGATTTAATTGAGCTGGGTGCGGTAGCTCATGCCTGTAATTCCAGCACTTTGGGATGCCAAGGTGGGCAGATTACGAGGTCAGGAGTTTGAGCCCAGCCTGGCCAACATGGTGAAACCCCGTCTCTACTAAAGCTGTAAAAATTAGCTGGGCGTGGTGGTGCGTGCCTGTAATCCCAGCTACTTGAGAGGCTAAGGCAGGAGAATCACTTGAATCAGGGAGTCGGAGGTTGCAGTGAGCCGCGATCACGTCACTGAACTCCCACCTGGCAACAGAATGAGACTCCATCTCAAAACAAAAACAAAAACAACAAAAACAAGGATTTAATGAATTAATGATATTGGTATAATTGTCTCGCTATTTAGAAAGAAAATAATAAACATTCTCTCGCATTTGACTCATTAAAGAAATTTGAGGTGGATCAAAATTCAAATATAAAAAAATCAAATATGCATTGGAAGAAATCAGGAGAAATGTTTTTCTTAAGTTATTTGCCTGAATTAAATCTAACATATAAATAAATCAAATTTATTTAAAAAAATTTCTTAAATACAAAATGTACTAGAAGAAATCATGAGATTTTTTTTTTAATTTTGGGTTGATTATGTCACTGAAATGACAAGCCACACAAAAACATGTTTATAAGTTTGACCGTTGAAAAATGAAACATTACAAATGTTCAAGACTAGTATTTAAAAGGCCAAACAACAAATTATAAATGTCTAAAATAATTGCAACATATATGAAAAACAAAGTCAAAATTTTGTAATATAAAAAGGTTCTGACAGTTAATTTTTTTTAAAGTACAGTAAAGTCCTTACAGACTTTATGTTTCATGAAATTAGTATCTTACCCAGCATTGGTTTTGCTCTGTTTAAAATCACAATGAATTAAAATAAGTCTTAGAAAAATAGTCATGAGAAAAATAAAATGAGGCTCAGTTTAAATTATCAAAGGAATATTTAAGAATCACTTAAATAATTTAGATATACTCACTTTTTAATTTACTTATTTGTTGTTCTATACTAGATATTTTGTTTCTTAGGTTGAATTATTGTATTTCAAAATGGAAGCGAATATTAAAACAGTATTACTATCAACTAAATTTTAAATTTTAAATAGACAATGTTGCATGGGCAAGTTTATCAAAGCACTTTAACATACATTAAGATTTTTTTCATGTGTAAGGATCAAAAATGAATATGAAAATGTGTATTGTAAATATTTGCAAGACGTGTGTTGTCAAATATTTGCAAGATGCTCAAATGTTATAATCCATTTATTTGTACATCCAACAAGTATTTATTATAGTCTTAGAATGTGCTGGGCATTATGCTACATGATAAGCCTATGCAAAAAATGTTATCAGTATACATAGGGCTAGAAAATTGAGGTTTTCTGAGAGGAGGTGGGATACTTAAATATGACTGCTTCTTACTTGTGTTGAGTTGTGCCAGATGTTGCCTCAGACCCAGGCAGCAGCAGGGGAATGGGGATGGAGACTTGGGACATCTTGTCTTGTATAGAAGGCCAGAAGTATAGATGGGAAGACGCCAGAGGAACATGGAACAGGGCTTCCTGGAGAGAGGATTGCCCAGTGCTTATGGACTTGATTCTCCCTCCATCATTTTTAAGCCAGATGGATGGATTATAAGATCACTGAATTTTATAAGCAGGCTCTTAATATTATTGTTCTCATTCTGCAGAACCTGGAGAGTTATACGTGTTTTTCCTACTCTCAGAGTCAGTATAAACTGCTCACTTGCCTGCAGAAAGCATCTAGGAATCTCCTGCTTGCTGCAGATAGTTTTTCCCCCCTATAACCAGAAAGGTGGATTCATAGCCATAGCTAAGATCTTTTTGGTTTTCTATTTCTTGATTTCCTTGTTTGGGTGATTTCAAGGCATTTGGGTTCTATTGATTTAATACTCTTCAAAAAAACTTAAGAAAGCAGAGAGAATGTGTAAAAGAAGAGAAAGGGATTACTGTGTCTTTCTTTTCACAGTTGTTATTTTTTCGCAATAGGCAGCACGTATTTCTCAGCCATTCCTACCCCGTCTCTGGTGTCTCAGTCTGGATAGTGATGGGTACTCAAACTCCTGAATTGAATGACAGCACTCCGAAATCTTGAGAACTTGGAAGAGAAAACAAAAAAAGGTCAAAGTATTGACTATCATGTCACTCTTTTTTTCCCCTAAGAAACCCAACATATTTTTTGTAAAGTCCCCAAGAATCTACTTTTATCAAGTTCCTGTCAATGTAGTGTTAACTTTTTGAGGACAAAGTACTTATTACACAAAGGTAAGCCCAATGTTTTCAACGCTCCGTGGATTTATTATTAATAGAATTAAGAATCATGCAAGCTTCAAATCAGGAAGATCATGGCAAACAAGAGGAAGGACTAGGTTGCAACTCCCACTCTGATGGACAGAGCAGTGTATGGAGTCTCGCATCATGAACTTTTGCTCCAGAACTACTGCAGGAATAAATAAGAAACTCTAAGAGAAGCCACAGACCCTCTGAAGGAAGTGGATTGCTCTTGCAGGACCTAGGAGACATCCAAAATACTGTGAGCCCAAACTGTGAAAGTGGAAAGGGGGATCAGCCACCCCCAAACACACACCCTCACTGGGGAACCTAAAGATCTAGATCACGGAAGAAGATTCTGACCTTACCTGAACTGAGTCAATTTAGAGAGCCGAGTGAAATACAGGGGTAGAGGAAGCACCCGGAAAAGCTCTGTGTGTTCTCTGGGTCTCCTAGGAAGCCATTTCTGTCTTGCCCTTCAAGGGTCGTTGGGGAGGGCTGCCAGAGGTACTGGGAAAAGGCCATAGGGAGAAGGCAACCTCCAGCTGAACTTTGTAACAATTCTAACTGAATTAGAAGTTTCCTGGCCAGAACTCAGGAGAGGGTGTGAATTCAGTGTGCAGACTCCACAGGTGGGAAAGCAGGAAAGCGCTTTCACAGCTGGGAGGTTGGCAGCCTGGGGCAAGTTCTCAGCCCTGCTTGCTCACTGCCTGGAAGCACACCTGGTGCTGTTGGTGGCAACGGTGGTGGGGGTTGGGCACAGTGGAGCAAGCCTCTTTGTGACTTGATTGTTGAGAAGTTTAATTTTATAAGTGAAAAACAGAAAAACACTATGTCCCCTGCTCAAGGCCCAGCTTCCCATGCCACCTTCTTTAACTGTATGTGAATGAATAACCCGCGTGGCAGAACCGTTCGAACACCAGGGCATTTTCTTCATCACCTACTTGTTAGGTTTCATGCTTCGCAGATGACAAACTCAAACCAACTCATTGAAATTATACTTAATTGTATTGAACCTAGTTATTTTTTTTCTCCTAGACCTTCAAATATTAAAAGCCATAACTATACATAGTTTTCACATATAAAAATACATATATACATACACATGTACATACAAAGGAATATATACATCAAGCAACCAAAGACTGGGCACTGCATGGGAAAGTTTTACTTCTAAGCTTAAAACCAGTCTCTAAGCTCTAGGGATGAAGGTCAGGACAGGAGAAGTGAAATAGATCTTTAAAAGCCAAAATATCACAGACTGCTTATATCAGGAAAGCAAACCCTCTTGATACTGATGAAGAGTGGGCCATCTTTGGGCTTGAGGTCAGATGGGCATTGGCTGGCTGTAGATGCTCTACTGTGGTTACGTGGAGCCCACCTGGGGTCAGGGTGATCAGAAGCCTCCCCTGTATGTATTTGTGCCATATCCCAGTCAAGGTGGTAGGGCCAGGTCAGGTTTGCATGGATGTCAACAGACTAGGTGGCCAGGCCAAGTTTATAAGGGCTGATCATGTGCCTGGTACTGCTCTAAGATATATATATAATTGGAATAGCTATGTTAATTCATCTTCATCTTACAGATGAGAAAATTGAGGTACAGAAAGGTCCAAATATTTGTCAAAGGTTTCAGTGTTGGTAAGCAGAGGGCCTGGATTTGAACCCAGGTGGCCTGGCTGTAGACTCTGAGCTCATTACATTCTGCTTACAATAAATTAGATTTTTGACATTTATATGGCTTATTTATTTTTCACTGTATTAAGGAGGGAGAAAATGAAAGATGAAAAGACTTTTTTTTTAGAGAAGGAAAGAAAGCAATATTTCTCTATACTTGGCTGGGAGATTTTTCTCTCCTATTTCTTTTCCCCTGCCTCACAGCACGCCACTCATCCTCTTCTTTTTTGTTTTTATTTCTTCGTTGTGTTATCTGGGGAAAACTATGAGAAGTGATATTGTTAATTGATAAAATTTCAGTACCATACAGATACATTCTCTGGTTATATTCTTAATCATTCTTACTTCAAGGATCCTTATGAGCAGTTTAGTCCACTTCACATGAAATGAATGGAGAAAATCTGCACAAGTGCTGGATAGTGGACAGTGTGGTTTTGAATATATAGACGCAGCAGAGACCTGGTGACAGATGGAAGTGCTTCAGGCGGCAGTTGCCATGCACATTCTTCTATCTGCACCTCCATCTGTCAGCACAAGTGTGTGACTATTTTGGGACTCAATTTATCCATTTGCATTCAAATTTTCAGGCTTGTTCTTAAGGTTAAAGTGAAATCTTTAACTCACTGAGACTTTTCCATTTTGTCACTGTGTTGCTTCTCTTTTTTATTTTTATTTATCTTTTATTTTTTTATATACCAAAGTTACAGGGCTAGAGTATTCTGTATTCGTCTGTGTACTTATTATTAGAAATAAAATTTTTTTATTAGAAATAATTTATTAGAAATTATTTCTTTTTTATTAGAAATAAAATTATTAGGGGATAGGGAGATAATTATACATGGGAGGTAGGATTGCTTGGATGGGATGATAAAATATTAACATTGAACAATAATAAAAAATAAAAATAATTGTAAGAAAAACGGAGAATATTAAACCTTCTGCAGAGAGCACAACACTTTAAAAATACAGTCTGATAATAATCCATAGGGAAGAAAGTCCAGACTCAAAACAAAGGTGTCCGCTTTCACCACATCAAAAAGTAACTGTAAAGCAAATTCTTGAGTTTAAAAGAAACATTGAATAATTGAATTCTTAGCCAAGTGAACTTTCCCCTTCATGGTTAGAGTCTAGAGGTTAGATCAGCCCTGGTCATACTTTGTTAAGAAGAGATAAACAAAATAACATTTGGCGGTGCTCTAGTAGTGTAAAAATAGATTTGCTTTTAGATTATATAGTAAAGGGAGTTCAAAGGACACTATATTACATGCTTCACTCAAGGTAATAGCTAAGAAATGTTGCCTCATTTATGCCTAAAGACAAAATGAGGTGTGCTTCCTCATTTGAATTAACAGAAAATTAGAAGCTGACATTATACAAAGAAAGTAAATCTTGTATAATTAGATGTGGGATTAAGCTGGTAATAATGCTCTTAGACCAAGATGTCTTGACATTGGCAGAATGTACATTTATAACTTTCAGCAACCGGGCTCTCCAAGAGAAAATGTTTCTACTTCTCATCCTCCAAGAATGCCTTATGCTTTCCCCATCCTTTCTTGTGTTCCTCTCACCAAAATTGCCTTATTTTCTCTCTGCTACAGAACTGTAAGAAGTAAATTTCTGTTTATAAGCTACAAGTTTATGGTATTTTGTTATGGCAGCATGAATGGTCTAAGATACAAACTAATTGCTAAAGGCAATATTAATATTTTTAGGAGTGCTCACCAGTCAGTTTCTAGCTTTCCCTGTTTCCATATGTACTAGATATGGGTACATATATTAAAGTATTGTGGAAAAATTCCTCCCCAAACCAAAGATTTGCTCACTGAAACACACATTTCAGTGTGTATGTGGACAGAATGTGTCTCTTTAAAATCTTTTAATAATGTATCAAATTTTAGTTTTACAAAAAATACTTCAAAATATATGTATTTCTCATGACCTACACCTCAAGAATGACATGCAATGGCTCAAGTTTTGAATATTTATTCAAGGAGAAAAAGAACAAAACAAATTTTGGCTGAGACCTTTAGGATTGCAATGGACATTAGAGGACATTTATTTCCATCCCACATAATTTGAGGATTTTCGATAATCCTGGGGAGATGAATGGCTAACTGCTCTCTGGATACTTCTTATAACAGCATGCTGACTTCACAAAGCAACCAGCTTCATTATTAGTTTACAAATATTTTACTTATATTTGCTGAAGGCTTCCTCCGACTGGTTTTATTTCTGTTCTTCTAAGCTTCACAATATATTATTTGTGTATGTTCCAGGATACTGACTGTTGGAAGTAGATGTTATTCTAAATCTTCTCATCTGCAGCTGTGTCTTTCTAAACCGTATCTTATCTTTCAGTTGTTTTCTAATTTGTTAATATCCTTTCCATAGTTTGGTCACTGAAACATGAAATAATGTTCCACTATTTAGGTTCTTCTCTCTAATTTTACCACCATAAGGCTTTCCTCCTTCATGGCTATTTTTAATATTTTCTATTTGCATTAATTTTTAGCTATTAAACTATGATATATTAAGTTTTCTTTGTTTGGAATTTGCTGAGCTTCTTGAATTTATGTGTTATTCTTATCAAATTTTGGAAATTTTTAGACATTAGTTCTTCAAATGTTGCTTTTACTCTCTCTCCTTTTTTCTGGGAGGCTTTTTGGCCTTTTAATTGCTGTCATAATCGTATGTCAGTGTGTGATACCCTTTTCTGGAAAAGGCAGTCATTTTTGCATATGCAGGGAATGGTTACTTATCATTTACAGCCGAGTTTCCCCCTATATTTTGCCCTCAGTTAAAGGCAATTGCCACTTTCGCACTTATGGCTTTTTTTTTTTTTTCCAGCAACAAGTGCATCAAATATCTGGTCAACATTGGAAAACAAAAGTCTAGCCCCTTGCCTAAAGTATGCGTATTTTTGAAGAGTCAACTCAGCTTCAGAGCACACCCTGGGATTGTCGGAAGCCTCTGTTGCTTCCACATTACAGTTATTTATTCTTTAGTGTAATCCTACTTCTATTACCTTGCAGTTGTTGTTTGCATGTTTCTTGTAATGGGTTCTCACATCTTTCTTACATTCTGTTCACTATTAATATTATTACTGTCACTGGTATTTAGCTGGGTTATTTCTATCCACCCGTCTCAAGTTCAAAAATTAATCTTTTCTGCTCTGTTCAATTTTCTATTACAAACATTCAAAAAGTTCTTAATTTCAGATATTGGATGTTGCAATTCTAAAATGTCAATTTAATTCTTTTTTTACAAAATCTGGCTCTATGTTGACAGCTTTTATGTTTTTAATTTTCTTCTGTTTAATTAACATAGTGATTATAGCTATTTTGAAGTCCTTGCTAATTCCGAATAATCCTGTGTTTCAGTCTGTTGATTTCATCTCTTCATTATTGGTGCCATTTTATGAATCTTTTGTGTCTGATCGTTTTTATAGAAAAATAATTTTTATTGTGAGTGATATGGTATAGAGCAACTAGGTTATACAAATCTATTCTAAAGGATTTTATGTTGTGTTCCAAAAGGAAATTGAATTACTAGCAATCCTGTGGGGGCTTGGACTTAGGCTTGTTATGTCTGATTTAGCTTTGTTCTTAGCCTTAAATCATAATTCTTATTCCGGGGTGTGGCCTACTCCATTAAAGCCTCAACAGAAAGCCCAAGATGTGCACCAAGTGCTCTCCTTATAATTACATCTGAATTTCACTATGTCTTCATCACACAGAGATTTCTGAAATCTATGCTTGTTTCTCTGGGCTCCCAGTGGCTGTTCCTTGGTCAGTCTTCCAAAGTCTTTCCCTGTGCATGTGAGGTTGGGAGTCATCCAAGGAATTGAAGTAAATTTTTTGCATGCACTCAGGTCTTTTCTCTGGGTCTCTCCTCTCTAACAACCTGCCCCTCATTTCCAACTACCTGGGCAACCCAAACTTTAGTCTTTGTTTTCTCAACCCAGAGGAAATGATGTTTTCTTTCTTGCATTATAGTTTTGAAAAATGTCCTGAATGAGAAAGCAAGAATGCATGTAGGCCAACCTGATGTCCATTGCTTCTCTCAAGGATCTTAGTATTGATTGCTGATCAATGACTTCAGTTGTACACACACACACACACACACACACACACACACACACACACACGAGTTACTTGCCATTGGATGGTAGGCCAGATATCAGCTAATCTATTGTGGTTAGAAAAAAAATTCCTATAATTACTGCTTTATTTTATCATTCCACTTCTTCTTCATCTGCATAAGTCTGTATATCTGTGTCCATGATATTGCTACGTTTTGTGCTAGATGTCCTAACTTTTAAAAAACTATGAGAACAAGGTACAGTGGCTTGTACCACAATAAATAAGGATACTATGCTTCATTTATGAAGCCTAAGATTTTGATTTTTAATACATCTATGATATGGTTTGAATCTGTGTCCCAGCTCAAATCTCAGGTTGAACTGTAATCCTCAGTGTTGGAGGTTGGTCCTGGTGGGAGGTGATGGGGTCATGGGAGCAGATCCCTCATGAATGATTTAGCACCATCCCCTTGGTGCTGCCCTCATGATAGCAAGTGAGTCCTCATGAGATCTGGTCATTTAAAAGTGGATAGTACCTTCTCCACCTTGCTTCTACTCTAGTCATGTGATGTCTTTGCTTTCTCTTTGCTTTCTGCCGTGATTCTAAGTTTCTTGAGGTCTCCCTAGAAGCTAAGCAGAGGCCAGCATTATGCTTCCTGTACAGTCTGTGGAACTGTGAGCCAATTAAACTTCTTTCTTTATAAATTACCCAGTCTCAGGTATTTCTTTATAGCAATGAGAGAATGGACTAATACAATCCATGTCGTGGTGTTTTTTTGTTTGTTTTTTGCTTTTACTGAGTTTTTATGCAGCTTTTTCATATGAGGTGATCTTAACTAGAATCTCTCTTATCTAGTCTTTAAGACCAGTTTGAATCTGCGCGTAGGCCTCTCTATATACTACCGTTGAATTTCATCTCATTAATTTTGTATCAAGTTTTCCTAGGGTATTACTTTCTCAATTTTTTTTTAATTACAACTTTTATTTTAGACACAGGGGTACATGTGCAGCTTTTTTACCTGAGGATATAGCACCCAGGTAGTGAGCATAGTATCCAATAGGTACTTTTTTAACACATAACCTCCTATTTTCCTTCCCCTTTTGGTGGTTTATAGAGTCTTAAATCTTAATATGCAATGTGCTAAATGACAAGTTACTAAAAGTTAAGTAAATACGGCCTTTAGTTTATATTCCAACCCCAAGTATAGTTTATCAGACCAGCAAGTGACAAGTTTAATCCATAACAAGAACTGAAATTTAGATACCCTCCAAAAGCCATAAAAATCATCATTAGCACTAAGATATGCCATTCACAATTTTAGCAAGTGCTATTTCTGGTCTGAGTGTAAGGTCAAACACCTGACTGATGCAACTGAGGACTGACAGCAGAACGGAGTGACATGGTTAGTGACTGCAGGCCGTTAAAGTAATTTGGTGACACAGATGAAATTAATGCTGATAATTATTAGGGATATTAGAATGATTTGAATTTATTGCCTCTTATAGCAGCATAGTTCTTCCTCCTTAACAGAAGCATGTAAATGATAATTCAAAAAGTACAATTTGATGATGATGAATATTATTAGCATTAACAAATTATTGAATTCATAAATATTTAATGTTTCATTTCTAAAAACTCAGGAGTATTTCTATAAGAAGTATTAAGATATTGAAAAGTAAAAGGATGAAAATCAATACAAAATAAGACTTGTTTTCTTATAGGTGTATTAGTTCAAACTGGAGAAATACATTGATATTATTTTCTTCAGCTTTAAACTTTTTGGAAATATGTCTATCTATATAAAACCACAAAAATGTTGCTAATATAGAAACTGCCTTAAAATGTACAGTGAATAGACAAAATGGTGCACTGTGTATCCAATCATTTTCTCACTAAAGATGATAGAAAACAGAATTTTTAATATGTTATCATGAAAGCAAACAAGAAAAATGCTGTCATTGATCGCTTGCCAAAATGCATTAAGGTAGGTATTATCCAGATTTTTCATAAAAGGAAATTGTGTCTAGGGGCACACACAGCTGGGATTCAAATGCAATTTGAAATGACTGCAAAACCTTAATTTATACCCACAAAGTTCTACTTTTCTAGTGATTTATCTGCTTTCTATAAGAAGGCAAGTCGGCCAGGCATGGTGGCTCACGCCTATAATCCCAGCACTTTGGGAGGCTGAGGTGGGTGGATCACGAGGTCAAGAGATCGAGACCATCCTGGTCAACAAGGTGAAACTTCGTCTCTACTAAAAATACAAAAAATTAGCTGGGCATGGTGGTGCGCACCTGTAGTCCCAGCTACTCGGGAGGCCGAGGCAGGAGAATTGCTTGAACCCAGAAGGCGGAGGTTGCGGTGAGCCAAGATCATGCCATTGGACTCCAGTCTGGGTAACAACAGTGAAAACTCCATCTAGAAAAAAAAAAAAAGAAGGCAAGTCTTTTCCACTCTCTATTTATACAGTGATTTGTTCAATCCATGTAACAAATCATCAACCCATGTAACAAATCCTCAATGTCTCTTATAGTCATTTCAGCCATTAGCTTCTTTCAGAGAACACTGCATAAGATCTAAACAAGGAGTTCTTACTGAAATGGCTATCGATAAACTGGTTTTAAATAAAATTATAGTTTATTGACCTCTTAGACACCAGCGTTACCTATTAACTGCCAATTAATTTGATAAACCAGTGACACATTGTCAAAATTCATACTAGAAAAGTCTTTCTTCTCACAAACAGGTTAAAAATGTCATAAATCTTGCTTCTTGCATGAAATAAGCTCATTTTCAAGTAAGTACTATTTGCCACAGAATTTACTGAATTAAATCATTGCAGCTGATTGTCTTGCAAAGGTGACTCTACAACATCTACTCTTCACTTGTGCCTCAAGTTTGTGACCTTGACATTCCCTGTCAGAGAGGGCATTTACTTCCCCATACCCCTGGGCAGGCCTAAAAATTTTTTGGTCAATAGGATCGGGTAAAATTACACTCTGAAGTTCTGTACAGCCTTTAAAAAGACTGGCAAGCATCAGCTTCCTGACACTTGAAACACGCTTTTGGTAGTGTCAGGATAGGAACACATCAGCTATGCTGTTAGAAGCTCAGATCACATAGACTGTGGACTGTCTCTGGGGACTTTGGTCAACAACTCCAGCTAAGCTCAGGGAAACATCTCGCAGAAGTTGAGAGCCATATGAGTGAAGCTTCCTGGACATCCAGCCTAGTCTAGCTGTCAGAGGACTACTGCAGTCCTGGATATCTGTACCTGTAGTCAGTAATTACTGCATTTAAGAGAGGCCCAAATGAGAACCTCCCTGTGGATTCCAGTCAGCCTATGGAAACATGACCGATAATAATAAATGGTCATTTTAACCTACTAAGTTTTAAGATGGTTTGTTATGCAAAAATGAATAACCAGAATAGTCACAAAGACATTTTAGGTGTTTTCTTTGTTTTTGTTTTCCCTTAAGCACCAAGAAGTATTTGAATAAACCCAAATACTTTCCACAAGGGTACCTATATAAGAATTCTGATTTTCAAAGCAGCGGTATGAAATGGGTGACTAATCTTATCTTTAGTACATGTGGAAAACAGATACAGAGAAACAGTATCACTTGACAAAAATCTCAAGCAAACACCAACTAATTATATAATAAACTTACACAAAGATTTATGTAACCTTTATATTCCATTGGCTTTGTGACCTCAGGATACAGCCAGGATTTCCAGGCACTCAAAATTTGAGAAAGGTCTCAATTACATTCTTGACTTAAGTAATTTTTCATGTACCACCCTAGTCTTTATCTGTATCATCACATCAGATATAATATTCCTTGTTTACCCATTTGAGACTTTTCTAGATGCATTGGCGTGTCATGTGAACTTTAGGTTTTCTCCCCAATACTGTTGAAACTTTTAGATGTATTTTAATTATTCCCTTCTTTTTATCTTTTCTGCTACTGCTTTAGTTCCAACCTTTTTATTGCTCACCTGATTTTACAGAATTTGGCCATTGTTATGCCAGTTGTCATATGGATATCTGAGCCTTTCCAGAAACAGTGATTTTTACTTCTGACATTGCCTGAAATTTTTTCATGCAATTATATTTTACATGTACAGTAATTGCACAGAATAAAAGTATTTGACATCAAGTGACCATGCATCCAGACCTATTCATCATAATCTGGATCCTGTCAAAACCACCAGATCGTAAGGCTGGGAAGACCCGGCAGCAGTCTTTTTAAGACTAAAGCGGTACCATCAAGATCAGGCATGAGCAGACCTGATGAGCAGCATAAGCAAGGCACTTCCATGCCCCTTGCTATTGTTGTACAATTTCTGCTCCATCAGTTCAGAAATATAACTACAAATGAGGATCCATTGTGACCTCTTGCTATCAAAGAAAAAAGGCCATGCTTGGTTAATAAATGGATCTCCTTAGGACATGAGGGACAGCCTTAATTCAGAGTGTCCCCAAAAGCTAACAGTGTGGGGAAACCCTCCCAATAGTCAGAATTTTGGAATAACGTAGCTGGTCATGCACACTGTGTGGAAAGAGAAGTTCCCAGGGGAAGAATATATATGCTCTCATGGAAGTGGCAAAAGTGAGAGATTAGGAATAAAGAAATTTGGGGGAAATGAATTTGAACAGACTGAGGCACAAAGTTGAAGATCTTTGTATTGCATATTTTCACACACCAAATAATATCACCTATGGAAGATGAGCAACATGGCCAAGCAGACAGGATCGATTGGTCAGTTGATACAGTCTAGTTTCTATTATTGGTGATCCTAATGCTGTTTATGCTGTGGGTGCATAAACAGAACAGCCAGGGTGGCAAGGATACAGGAGATCACGAGCCTGATAGTTTGAGGTCCCACTTACCAAGGCTTACATAGCTACTTGCACTGCTGAGTGTCAACATTCCCCAACAAAGACTACTCTGAGATCCCATCTCTCAAGGAGACACATCATCTAGTGGCAACTTCCATCCTGGAAGGAAGGCTTATTCATTCTGATTAGGAACAACACATCTGTCAATAACTACAGGTTTGCTGTTTATGCACTCAAGGCCTGAACCACCACAACTATCTGAGTACTCAATGTTTGATTTAGCAAGGATTGCATTGTACAGCAAAGGAGAAATGACTGGGTACATGATGATGGGACTCACGAATTATATCACAATCTGCAGTCACCAGAATCCGATATATCCTGATAGATCAATGGCTTGGCCTTTTTAAGGCTTAGCTCATGGACCACATAGAGATTATTCTCTGTAAATATGCGGAACCAGATTCCAGAATACACTATATATACACCCAAAATTAACAATTATTTTATGGTGGTGTGGCTTCAGTACATAGATTATATACTCTGAGAATCAGGAGATAGAAATAGGAGTGAGCCCAGATGCCACTTATCACTTTATTTCCTCTTGCCTCTCAATATACACTTTATCGTCTTGTCTTGTGACACTGAAGTTGGACCTTGCAACTATTTCTCCCTGCAGCTGGCAATGATGCTAAGCTTCTTCAGTAAAAGGCACTGGAGAGACACCTCAGGAGGAAGGGGTTTTTCTTCCTGGTTCTATTGTGTTTTTCACTTTTCTTGCTCCATGGCGCTCAACTAACATGTGTGAAACCAACTGATGCCCATCCCAAGAAAGTTTCAGTAATATCCACACAGGTGGCTACCAAGTGAATTCTCCCATCTTCCAGTGAATTTAGCAGAATCAGTTCCCTAGTGGCAGTTTCCAGAAATCCCACCGGTGTCCAGGTACTCCAGAGCACATGACCTAATTGACAGATGGAAGTCTTATTGAAAACTTAGTTACAAGGATACAGCACCCTTAAAATACGGGGTTCCACCTTAAAGGATGCAGTATATGTTCTGAATTATATATATATATATATATATATATATATATATATATATATATATATATATATATATAATTTTTATGAAGACATAAAATATATATATGCTCTTTCCCACATAGTCAGAAGACATGAGTCCCCAAATCACAAAGGAATTGAAGGAGAAATGGCAGAATTTTTGTCAGGTATATTTTGAGTTCTACTAGTTTGAAGTCTGAATCTCTAAGGAAAAGTGCTATAAAGTACCAAAGCAAGGATTCCACTGAGTTGTTTTATGTGTGTTTCACCTGTACTTTATTCTCTTTCACATTCTTTTTGTGCCTTCTTTTGGATTAATTGAATGGTGTTTATAATCCAATTTTATCCTCTCAGTAACTTACGGAATGTATCTCCAAGTTGTGCTCCTTCAGTGCTTCCTTTGGGTTTATAATATACATCTCTAACTTACCACACACAATTACCTTCAAGCTATGTGACACCACTTTATACATAATGGAAAACTGTTTCTTCTCTTCTGATATTTAGGCTCTTATTATACATTTTAATTATAAGTATGTTATAAACTTCAGAAAACATTTTATTTCCTTTCAAAATTCAATTACCTTTTAAAGAGATTAGGTAATACAATTTCTGGTATGCTTTCTTTCTTTATGTAGATCCATATTTTTCTAGTACATTTTTCTTATTGCTAAAGACTTCCTTTAACATTTCTTATACTGTAGATATGTTGGCAATGAATTATTTCAGTTTTTATTTGTCTCAAAATGTGTTTGCCTTAGTTTTTGAAAGATACTTTTGCATTTTAGGATAGCAATTCTCTTTTTCAGTGCCTTCAAGATGATGCTTCACTGGCTTCCAGCTCTCATTATTATAGTCAAGAAGTCTGTTGTTATTCTTGCCATCTTTTTTTTTTTTTTGCACACAGTGTTTCTTTATTCCTCTAGCTGTTTGCAATAGTTTCTCTTTGTTGCTAGTTTTAAGTTCAGTGGTATAGTTTTCTCCAGGTTTCTTTTGCTTCATTGAACTTTTTGAGCTCAAAGGTTTATTGTTTCCATCAAATTTGAAAACTGCTCAACCATTATTTTTTTTTAATGTTTTTACCCCGTCTGTTTCTTTGGAAATTAAAAATACGGGTTTAACAGACCACTGCACGTCGTCACACAGCTCTCTATTCTATGCCCTTTTTTGTTGGACTTTGCTCTCTCTCATATAGTTTCTAATACTGTGTTTTCAAGTTCACTAATCTTTTCTTCTGCAGTTAATCCTATCCAGCATATTTTTCATGTAAGATATTATGATTTTTATCTCTGGAAGTTTGAGTTGAGTGGGCTTCTAAAAATAGATTTTTATGTCTTCATTTAGCATGCTAAATTTCTTCTATATTTTGGAGCCTCTGAAACATAATTATAATACTTGTTTTATGGGCTTATTTGCAAAATTATATTATATGTGTTATTCCTGGGTCAGTTTTTGCTTATTTTTATTTATATTATGGCTCATATTTTTCTGCTTACTTTCCTGCTTTATCATTTTGATTACATACCAGACATGCAATTACCAAATTGGATACTGAATGGTTTTATATACTTAACTGTACTTTTTAAGCTTAGCAGTGAGATGTAATTAAGTTACTTGAAAACAATTCAACCTTTTCTGGTATTGCATTTAAACTCAGTTGGCCAGCACCAGAGCAGAATTTATCCTAGAGATTATTTCCCCCTACTACTCAGATAAAAACCTTTTTGTTTTTCTATTCTATGCCCTTTGAATTATGAAGTTTTTCATTCTGAATTCTTTCATTCAGATGGTAGGAACACAATCTGTTTCTGGCCTTTGGTGAATCCTGAGTATAATTCATTTGAATCTTTTTATATATTTTTGCCTCTCAGCATTGGTATATATATTTTTTTCTACATGCACTGTTCATTATTCAGCTGAAATCTCAAGGGGAACTACTCTGTAAATCTCAGGAGCTATCTGCGTAAGCATCTTTGTTGTTCCTACTCTCTAGCCTACAAACTCTAGCAGTACTGACCTTCTCAAACCATTTTTATGGTTCCTCTTAACAGTGAGATCAACAGTTCCTACCCAGGTCTCCTCCCACTCCAGCACTGTATTATGAAATTATGCTTCAGGCAGTAGTCTGGGGTGGTCACAGAACTCATTTTATTTCATTTTTCATCTGTTGGGGATCTCATTCATTACCTAATATTGCAAATCTCGAACATTTTACTTCATACATTTTGTTGTTTTTGATCAGGTGAAAGAATGAATTTGACCCCTACTACCGTATTTTGACAGGAACATCTCTACTTTCATTGAATTTGAAGATGTGACTATTACGTGGCCAAATAGGCTTCTTAAGCCACTGAGTTGTCAACAGACTATAAAATGGCTTACTCTCCTGGCTGAAGTGTTTGATCCCAATAACCAGGAGGAAATTGGGTTGCTGCTACATACACAGTGCTGGTAAGAAGCCCTATGTATAAAACCCAGGGGATTATCCGGGATCTTTCTTGGTGCTAGCTAACAGAAAATTACAACAAATGGAAACACAACTACTGATGACTTAGACCCTTCAAGAATGTAGTTTTAGACAAATCCAGCTAGTAAAAACTCAACCAGCTGAGTTTCTGACTGAAATACTACAGTTGGACCCAACTTTTTACATATCTCTAACTTCTCAAAGTCCTCTGCAACTTTCATTCATTTGTAATATGTATTATGTATTTAAGCATTTTTTGAACATTCCCTTTACCATATTCCTGTAATTAAAATGTGGCAATTCCTTAAGAACATTGTTTGATGGACAGGTCTTTTAAGAAATGTTTGTTTTTTCCTCATGACACAATTTCCAGAGATTCTGTAGATACCGTAGATATGCTATTCCCTCTACACTGCTATTTCTAATACCGTTTCTCCTTCCTACCTCAAAACAAATAAATACGTAAAGAAAAATTTCAAAAGATAATTCTTTTGAAATAAATGTCATAAGACATGCTACTCTGACTCATAGTAGTTGTCCACAAATACCACACTATTTTCTTCTCATTCATTGAAGATTCAAGTACCTGGTCTCACTGTTCTTCTTCACACACGGATCTAATCGTGCATACACATTCATGTAAATGAATTATCCTACATATTAGCCTAGATCCAGTTTCAATCATATTTTTATATGGTCATATTTTGACCTTTTATTATTATGCTAAAATATCTATTTTGGGTATCTTACTCTATTTACCATGTCCAATCTTTCACTTACCCTATAACTTCTATTTGAACCTTTCTTTGTCCCATTGAGTCTCCAAACCACTGACTCCTTAACTTCTCACTGGCCCTAACTCTCCATATATCCGCCCTTCAGTCCTTAAAAAAACAAATTATTCTCAATTCCCTTGCCATTCTCTATCTTCATATTATGCAAGTAGCAAAATCTTCACCCTGAATAAATTTGAATCTGACTATTTTGCTGGGAATACCCTGTACCCTATAGAAGAAGAGGAGCCATTCACAGAAATACAGAAGAAACTGTCAGGAAGATTGAAGAAAAACCTGGAGACTAGATTCCAAGAAAAGAACTTTCCAAGACTTTGTGTCTCTAATCGAACCTTGCAGTAACACTGCTTCTGGAAAGTTCCTCCTTAAGAAAATGCTGCAAGTGATCAATTGTACCAAGTTCTGAAAATTCAAGAACAATGAATCACGACAATTAACCATTTGGTTAGTTCTTCCTCTGTAGCCAAGTTTTCCATGTTGCAACAATTGTCCATTTTTGCCTTGCCAACCTGGGAAAGATGGCTCTGCCCTAATGCCTTTTCTTTAATAGCAGAGTCATCTTGGTAAGTGTAAGTTCAATCCTCGACAGACTGAGGATAAGGGAGGGAATGAGTCAGAGTGAGGTGGAAGGGGTTGCAGCCCTTGTAGGAGTGAGGTGCCAAAGAGGTCCTGAGAGAGCTCTTTCAGGGGGATACCAGAAGTTAAAAGGGAGCAGATACAATCAATAGAGGGGTTGGAGTTAAAACTAAGACGGGCAAATGTAGCAATGATACGACATTGAGAAAAACCTTGCTTTAAATTAGCAGCAGTGCCGCCACGCTGGAGAGTCCTATTGAAGTCATGTCACAACACTGAAGTGAGGCTTAGGGATTTGGGATTAATTTTGCCTTATTGTTTTATTCAACAATGTTATGTTGAGAGTATCTAAAATAAAATTCGTGTTACTCTCCTAACACTTTATGCTCACAAAAAATTTAAGAATTTCACTTTCATTTCCTTCATGTGTTTCTCTCGTCAGAGTTGCATAATTTAACCAGATGAAGTGGCACTCGGAGCACTGAAATCAGCAGTTGACTTCATTCCCTCTACCATATTAATCAACTCTCATGTGGATCGTTAGCTCATTAGATCAGAGCTAATGAATCCATGGCATAAGTTTTAATTTTTCTCAGGATCTGTAGTGAATACCAGATCTCTTCTTTAGGGATAATACGTCCATTTCCTCCACTGCCAACCACTGTGAACATCAGTTGCTGATCTTATCTCTGTCCCTCACTAGATACAGCCCCACTCACAAGTACTGCTTGACCAGGGTTATATACCCTTTCAAGGGTGGCTTGCTGCTAATGACTGACTTGTGCAAAGATACTAAAGTCTAGCCACATTTCCTTAATTTGGGCACAGAAAGGCCATCCCAGCTCTGGAGTTCTTTAGCCATATAATTGGCTAGAGCCTTCATTGCAGCAACAGTGCAGGTCAGTTTCCCTCTCTGCCCAGTCCTGCCTTCCTCCTTCCTTAGAGATGTCATTTGAAATTAACTACCCGCCGGGCGCGGTGGCTTAAGCCTGTAATCCCAGCGCTTTGGGAGGCCGAGGCGGGTGAATCACGAGGTCAAGAGATCGAGACCATCCTGGTCAACATGGTGAAACCCCGTCTCTACTAAAAATACAAAAAAATTAGTTGGGCACGGTGGCATGTGCCTGTAATCCCAGCTACTCAGGAGGCTGAGGCAGGAGAATTGCCTGAACCCAGGAGGCGGAGGTTGCGGTGAGCCGAGATCGCGCCATTGCACTCCAGCCTGGGTAACAAGAGCGAAACTCCGTCTCGAAAGAAAGAAAGAAAGAAAAGAAAGAAAGAAAAGAAAGAAAGAAAGAAAGAAAGAAAGAAAGTAAGAAAGAAAGAAAGAAAGAAAGAAAGAAAGAAAGAAAGAAAGAAAGAAAGAAAGAAAGAAAGAAATTAAGTACCAATAATACATGGGCACTCAGTTCTTGTCTGAGTCTGTTTCCCGGAAAACTAGTTGAAGGCAAGAGACAGGAACTGACAATTTTTGCTCTGTTACATGGTCAGAAACTGCATCTATAAACGCCTGGCTATGTTGCATGAGAAAAGCGGAGGAAGATGCAAATCAGTCTCCTCCCATGGATATATTTCTCCAAGGTCAGGCAAGCCTTTCAGCATATTTCTCAGATGAGAAGATTATTTCTGTTAAAAGAATTAACGTCTACTTGTATCAATGCCGAGGCCATTAACAATCAGGAGTATTTTATTACCACACTGCATTTTGTTTGCCCGCAAAGAAGAGTGGAAAAGTAATCTTAAATTGTTGGTGCAGCAAATGCAAATGCAGCTTCAAACACCTACTGAAATAGTCTAACATAGAAACAGCAGAAAATAAACGACTATTTTAGGTTTCAATCCATATGTTGGGCAAACTAAGAAAAAAGTTGTGAAGTAGTAAATTTAATGTGTAGTAGAGATAAAAGACTGAGAAATTGGAGAGGCTAATTTCAACAGTCCTTTGCTAGCGTTCCAAGGTTCCATCTTTTACTGACGTATCTGTTGTTTTGCTCTCGTGAAATTCTGTTTCTCAAATTGTTACTTAAAGGAGTGTTCCTTTGGAGCAATAAAAGGCAGGTTGTCCAGCATGAGGTCATTGCTTTGTGGTTTTGAGGGTCACTCAGATGAAGTGCTCTATTTTTTTTTGAGACGGAGTTTCGCTCTTGTTACCCAGGCTGGAGTGCAATGGCGGGATCTCGGCTCACCGCAACCTCCGCCTCCTGGATTCAGGGAATTCTCCTACCTCAGCCTCCTGAGTAGCTGGGATTACGGGCACGCGCCATCATGCCCAGCTAATTTTTGTATTTTTAGTAGAGACGGGGTTTCACCATGTTGACCAGGATGGTCTCGATCTCTTGACCTCGTGATCCACCCGCCTCAGCCTCCCAAAGTGCTGGGATTACAGGCGTGAGCCACCGCGCCCGGCCCATTTTTTCTTACAATAACCTATTCTCATATAAGTGCTAAGAGCCCAATTGCATAATGAACCTGAGATTATGAAATATAATTCAATAGAGGCCTTCTAGTAAGTGTGGAACCAGAATTTGAACTCAGGTCCAGTTGACTCCAGAAGTAATTTTATTATCCATACTCACAAAATGTGAATTTCTTTCCTGACCATAGAGTTTGTACTTTGTTTATGAGCAACGGAGAGGCCTTGAATATTTGGGACAGTAAAGCAATCACTGTGGTATTTAATAATGACTGTTATTCCCCCAATAGGTATTTGGCCGGGGGCTGGGAAAAGATTGTGAGATTTATTGTCGTCATTCCCATAAAAGGTTAAAAAGGCCCTGATTGCCATGGCTGGCAATGGAGAAAACAGGATGAGTGTGAAAGATATTTCAGACTGATCATGGGACTTAATTGATTCTATACTAAGACAGAGAACAGAGCTATGTTCATGGTACTGAGTCAAACAGAAATGGTGAATACAATGATTGATAAATCTATTGTTCTTATGTTTGATTTTGAGATGCTTTTTTGACTTCCAGGTGGAAATCATTACTAACCAGTTAAGAATTCAGGGTGGGAGCAACAAATCAGTCTCTATAAACAATACTAGATTCTTATTATTTATTTATTTAAACACAGGGTCAGGCCCTATTGTCCAGGCTGGAGTGCAGCAGAGGTTGCAGCGGTCTGATCTTGGCTCCCTGCAACCTCTGCCTCCAGGGCTCAAGTGATCCTTGCACCTCAGCCTCCCAAGTAGCTGGGACTAAAGGTGCATGCCACCACACCTAGCTAATTTTTGTATTTTTTGTAGAGATGGGATTTTGCTGTGTTGCTTGCCCAGGCTGTTTTTGAACTCCGGAGCTTAAGCATATCTGCACACCTCAGCCTCCCAAAATCCTGGGATGGCAGGCGTTTGCCACTGCACCTGGTTGACTCTAATTATTTTGATTTAAAAAAATTAACTTCACAGTAGAAGAATTAATTGACACCTTGTTTGGTTAAATTTAATCACCCAGGATATATAAAGCCTGTTAGTGATCTGGGAAATAATTGTACAATCATCTAGAGAATAAGATGGCACAGATTTGAATAATATAACAAGGTCACCAGAAGTTTTATGTGGAAATCTGGACTTGAGACTACTAGTGATAAAATACACATGTTTTTCTGACAAAGGAGAGAGGTCTTAAATAAAATAAATATATAATAATAAAAAATGTGGTATTTATTGTTTTTAGCTTAGTTATCAAAAGCTATATTTTATATACATACGTACATATAAAAAGTAGATCTCCCATATAGAACTTTACAGTTCTGGATTTCCTTCCAAAGAATTGGAATATCTAGATATATTGGACAACAATGTTTTACTTAGCTGTGAATGAGGACAGAGGTTCTGATTAGGGGAGCATGAACTCGGCACTTCACTATAGTCTGCTTTTCTTTCTGTCATTAAACATCTCTGCTTCAGGTTTTGTTTTTTTGTTTTTCTTTTTTTTTTTTTTTTGCCTTACTGGTACGTTCTTGTTCCCTTTAGGTATTCATATTTAAGATTACAGACTTAGGATGAGGATCAAATGTTCTAGCTGATTAAATCCTATGAATTATGCTTAAATGAAGATACATATGATTATTAAAGATCTTGGCTAGTGGAAATACTTTATTATATGAATACATTGGAGTGAAAATATACATACATATATTTGACAACTTGAGAAATCTAATTCCTATCACTTAGGCCATAAACAATCAAGAAATAAGTCTGTAATTGTAGTTAGCACATCACTAAAACCCAGGGAAAATTATTTTAATATTTACCACCTAAATAATGAGGAGTAATAATAGTTTTGTCTGGCTTGATGACAGTAGGCTTGAGTTTAATTCAAGGTTGACCTGCCCAAATGTTTTCAAAATCACAGCAGTTTGGCTAGGCACAGTGGGTCACTCCTGTAGTCCCAGCGCTTTGGGAGGTGGGGGTGGGTGGATCACTTGCACCCAGAAGGTAAAAAACATCCTGGACAAATGGCAAAACCCTGTCTCTACTAAAAACATAAAAAATACAAAAATACGAACATTATCAGGCATGGTGGTGCATGCCCGTAGTCCCAGCTACTTGGGAGGCCGAGGTGAGAGAATTGTTTGAGGTCAGGAAGCTGAGACTGCAGTGAGCTGAGATCGCACTACTGCACTCCAGCCTGGATGACAGAGAGAGCTAGACTCTATAACAAAATACAAACAAACAGTCAAACCAAAAAAACACAGTAGTTTGCTTCTTGATGGTCAGACATTAAATCCTGGTTATAGATTACCAAGCCTTGAATTGCTTTGGGCTCAAGTCTCCCTAGAAACCAGCTCCAGTCAGATGCTTACTGTCCTCCATTTCCATTATGCTGAAACTTACTCACTTCCAGAGAGCTGTCACCAAGAGTTGCCTTCTGTTGATAGCTCTAATGTTGGATCACCTTAACTTCTTCAAGCAGTATTGGTTCCTCTGGTCCTTTTGTCTTTAAACTTCTCCAGTCTCTGGGTTACCTCCTTCCTTCCCTCCTTCCTTCCTTCCCTTCCTCCCTCCCTCCCTCCTTTCTTTCTCTCTCTCTTCCTTCCTTCCTTCCTTCCTTCCTTCCTTCCTTCCTTCCTTCCTTCCTTCCTTCCTTCCTTCCTTCCTTCCTTCCTTCTTTCTTTCTCTTTCTTTCTTCTTTCTTTCTTTTTTATTTCTTTCCTTCTTTCTTTCTTTTTTTCTTTCTTCTTTATTGAGATAGAGTTCACATACCCTACAATTTACCCCTTTAAAATGTCCAATTCAGTGTTTTTTTAGTATACTTACAAAGTTGTGCAACCACTACGGTTATCTAATTCCAAAATATTTTCATCTTCCCCACAATAATTTCTGTATTTATTAATAATCACACACCATTCCCTTCTGCCCCAGTCCCTGGAAACAACTAACCTACTTTCAGTCTCCATGGATTTCTCTATTCTGAACATTTCACATAAATGTAATCATGCAATGTATGGCCTTTCATGTATGGCTCCTTTCCCTGAGTATAAAGTTTCGAGGTGCGTTGATGGAATAACATGTATCCTTCCTTCCTTCCTTGATTTTTTCTTTTCTTTTTTCATTTCTATTTTCCTTTCAGAGGGAGTTTTACTCTTGTCACCCAGGCTGGAGCGCAGTGACACAGTCTTGGTTCACTGCAGCCTCCACCTGCTAGGTTGAAGCAATTCTTCTGCCTCAGCCTCTCAAGTAGATAGGATTACAGGTGTGCACCAACACATCTGGCTAATTTTTGTATTTTTAGTAGCGACGGGATTTCACCATGTTGGCCAGGCCTCTCTCAAACTCCTGACCTCAAGCAATCCACCCTCCAGAGACTCCCAGAGTGCTGGGATTACAGGCATGAGCCGTCACGCCCAGCCCTGACATCATTTCTTTTTTTTATTGCCAAGCAATATGATGTTATATAAACATACCACATTTTGTTTATCTATTCATCTGTTGATGGATGGGTTGTTTCTATTTTTTTAGCTTGTGAGAGCAGTGCTGCTATGAACATATATGTGTACAAGTTTTAAATCTCTTAGGTATATACATAGGAATGGAATTGCTGAATGTGGGAAGTCTATACTTAGCTTTCTGAGGACCTGCCAAACTTTTTTTTAATACTCCTGCCAGTAATGTATGAAGGTCTCAATGTCTCCACATCTTCACTAACACTTATTGCATTGTCACTTTGATTAAATCCAGTGCTGTGGATATGAGGTGATATCTCATTGCAGTTTTGATTTGCATTTTCCTGGTGACTAACGATGTGAGCATCTTCTCATGTGTTTATAGGCCATTTGTAGATCTTCTTTCAAAAAATATCGATAAGCCTCCTTTGCCCACTTTTTAATTGGAGCATTTGTCTTTTTATTATTGAGTTGTGAGTATTGTTTATATATTTTAGAGAAGCCCAAATTTTAAAATTTTGATGAAGTGCATTTTATCTGTTTGTTTTTTCCATTGGTTAATTATACTTTTAGTGTCATTATAAGAAATAATTTTCCAATCTAAGATCACAAAGATTTATGCCTCTGTTTTGATTTTTGTTGTTACCTATTTTGAGCTTTTTTTTTTTTCCGTAGAATGTGAGAGAGATCCAACTTCATTTTTTTGCATATGCATATTCAGTTGTCCTTACTGTTGAAAAGACTATTTTTCCTCTATTGAAAGGCTTGGCAACCTTGTAAAAAATTACTCAACCATAGATGTATCAGTTTATTTCTAGATCGTTAATTCTATTCTTTTATCTATATGTCTATCCTCTGAAGTACCTAATTTTATCATGTGTTCAGAGAATGTTAAAAAGTTTTTAACACTGTGAGTAGGATATTCTAGATTTCTATTTACAAAAATCAACTAAAATAATTAGATCATGAAAATTGAACAAGAAGTTGCATTACAGAACACTCCCTCTGAAAGACCTACACTGAATTTGATGTTTTTATAGCATGATTATAACAAAGATTCTCATGGTCATAACAATAGATGGATAAATACTCTGTATTTAACCTCATGTCTTTGCTTAAAATTTATAAACATTAAATAAAATAGGCCAATTAAGATGATAACACTAAATTATTAGGATAGTGACATCAGTTCATTTGAAATGATAGCAATGCTTGCTTAGTGAGAGAGAGAATGTCAAACCATGAGAAACAGTAGAAGAGTTGTTAATAGAAGTGTCACAGCATCAATAATTCTGTACTAAGTGAGAAACAATTTGCGTATATTTGACATTTAAAATAGTTAAATAATGTGGCTTAATGTTTACAGATTAGTTTTACAGTTCCAATGTAAAGACTATGGCTGATTTTAAATTTGTGATATTTAGTTGAAAAAAAGTGTATAAGAATTGTGCTAAATTTGTTAATTATAGTGGAATGATAAGAAACTTTGACTTTTACAGTTCATTTAATTTGTGAGATTGAATGTGTGTCTTTTAATATTGGGAATTTTGCTTACATAATTGGGCTTGAGAAAATTTAATTAAGTTATAAATAAAACTGATTAATTGTGAGAGTTTAGTTGGTTTAACTTGAGTTGATAAATATTAACCAAGGACATTTTTGAAAGTAATTAGAAATTTACTAGATTTGTAAGTAGAATACTATTTATATAGTATACTTCAAGCTCAAGGCAAATTAAGTTTCAGAATTTGTAGCATACATAAATTGAATAATCATGTAAAACCTTAATTAACAGTCTAATATACTTTTCTATGTACAAAAATGTCACATCTGGTCATACAAAACTTACTCAAATTAAAATAGTTTATAATGCAAAATTCTACACATGCTGAGAAAAAAAGTTGTGAAATTCTTTTATACAACAGCTTTTATCACTAACCAAGCAGATTTAGAATAAAAACTGAAAATATTATGTTCTTCAATTTTTATTATTAGCACAATAAATATACTGATTTCTGATATATATGCAATATTTTGAATGATCAGTATGTTTCTGCTGTTTTCAAGTGTTTCAGTTTTAATATTATTTATATTATTCTATTTCTATGGAATAAACATAATTCTATTTAGTATTTTAAAATCAATTCACTCAAAAGCATTTGTTAAATACTTCATGGGCATGTGGGTTGAAGACAAAAATAAGGCAGTCATCCTTAATGTAATACTGAGTTTGGCACAGAAGTAACGAAATTGGGTCCTGTGAACCCTTTTCAGTAACTACCAGAATCCAACTATTACAGAGAGGTTGGTGTTTTTTTCAGGGGTACAGCAGATTGTGACTTCAGTCTGCTTCATCTGTTAACACTATTATGCACCTTGCCCACCAGAGGTGAAGAATTGCTGAATACACAATGGCCTGCCATGCTTTGGGAAATTTAAGACGCATTCAACTGAGGCTAAGCCAGAAATCATAATCTAAGGATTTAACAATTGGCTTGACTTGTGTACTGAAGAATCGGAGCAGGTCAAGCTTTGCTGCTAGAGCAGTCCTTGGGGGCCCTCTCTGAGCCAAACGTTAACCATTTGGTTGCTGGATCGTGGGGAGTTTCTCGAGAAACTCTGGGGTGACTAGCACTATCACGCAGTGCTTGCACGGTTAGTGGCAGATGTTATTTGCCAACGGTTACCAAAGTTTGAAAATATTTTAACAACGAGCAGGTTGATATTATTGTATTACGGCTGAATATTAGCTATAGATTAAGCTGTGTGCAACTGCTATGGAATTCTGCCTGTCTCCTACTTTTAACTATGAGCCACCATTATATTATAGAAAAGTAAAAAGGCATAATATTTATTTAGGAAATAATATTTCTCATATTAATTAGCAAAGCCATGCCCTGACCTTAGGAATAATCATGCTATTACTTATGAGTCTTAGGTTTCATTCCTCCTTTGATCCTGGCATGTGACCCTTATAGGAGAACCTCACAAACTTTGCTTTTAATGGCTCCACTCCCATATATTCAGGTGGAGATGCAAGTGTACATCAAACTCTGTAATTCAGCATCTCCCGCCCATTGGGGTTAGAGCTGCAGAGGCATGTAATCGAGCGTAAGGAGTGGCAGTGACATAAGGTTAGTGGGTAAAATGGCTATCATCAATTACTATTGTTTCATTCTGAATTTTTAAAATGTACACTGTAAAATTTACATTTTTGATGTATAGTTTTAACAAAAGAATAGTCATGTAACCTCCATTACAATCAAAATACAGAATTGTTGTTTTTTTGCGGGAACTTTTTTTTTTTCTATCTTTTTATAAACAGGACTGCCCAGGTTTATTGGGCAATAGGCGTCCTTGCTTCTTCTCCCTGCCTGGTGCTGTGTGCCCTTCCACACTCAGTCAAGGGAGGACTTCTCTGGTCTTCTCAGCTGTAATCTCCTGGAAAGAGAGCTGACAGTCAGTAGTGAGTCTCCCCTGGGGCCTCCAAGTCCAGCCACACCAGCCCTTTCGACAGCAGGCATTTCAGAACTTGCTATGCTCACTCAGTCTCCCATTTAAGAGTGGCTTGGAGCTCACTGACAGTCACACAGCAATTTTTCTCCGCCAGCTGCAGCCCCACGGTGTGATCCATATTGAATTCAACTGAAACAGACTGAATGAGGTAAGTGCCACCCATAGGGATGATGTCGAAGCCACTGCCAAGTGCTTTTAGTTTCTTGATGGCCTCAATTAGGTGACTGATATTCTGGGTGAAATTGCGCCCTCCTTTTAACGCGTGTTGATGTAGTTCCTCCAGAGTTATCAGACCTCCATTCCAATGTTTCAGCACCAGGCACACATCGATGATGTGGACACTTGGTTCGCAATGGAAATTCCTCACACCCAGCATCTCAGATCAAAGTCCTTTTTCAGAGGCCAGAGACTCCACCCCAGTGGTTGCACACGTGTCCTGGAACTGCACACAGAACTCAGGGTTCTTCCAGATCTCCTGCTTGTGTTTGCTGGCAAATTCCTCCAGGTTGATCTTGAACATGCCCAACTGCTTTGACATCTGGGCTGGCTGGTCCTCAGCCAAGACCAGCCCTCACTCCTTATACTTGGCCTTGGCAAATTTCTTTGTGGCAATGGCACTACCTCTCACCCCGCAGAGGTGCATCCCCAACCTGTGCCCATGCTCCAGGCTCCTCTGCTGCTGGCTCCCCGGAATAGTTCTTTCAAATAAAAAAAAATTGCCTTGTGCCATTTTATGTTGTCAAATGTTATATGCACTTCTTACCTTTGGATCTGTTCTTTATCGTAAGAGTTTTCACTTTTCTGAAATGTCATATATGGAATCATACAGTAAGTAACCTTTTAAGTCTGTCTTCTTTCACATCTATGTTGTCATGTGTATCAGCAGCTTGTTTATTTTTATTGATGAGCAAAGGTGCATTGTATAAATATACCAAACTTTATTTATTTACCTACTTAACCAGCAAAAACATTTAGGTTGTTTCTAGTTAGGGTGATTATAGATAATGCTGCTATAAACACTTGAGTTCAGGTTTTTTTTTTTTTTTTTTTTAGACGGAGTTTGGCTCCTGTTACCCAGGCTGGAGTGCAATGGTGCGATCTCGGCTCACCGCAACCTCCGCCTCCTGGGTTCAGGCAATTCTCCTGCCTCAGCCTCCTGAGTAGCTGGGATTACAGGCACATGCCACCATGCCCAGCTAATTTTTTGTATTTTTAGTAGAGATGGGGTTTCACCATGTTGACCGGGATGGTCTCGTTCTCTTGACCTCGTGATTCACCCGCCTCGGCCTCCCAAAGTGCTGGCATTACAGGCTTGAGCCACCGTGCCCGGCCCGAGTTCAGGTTTTTGTATAAGCATATTTTCATTTCGTTAGTGTAAGTACTTAGGAATAAGATTACTGAAACACATATGTGTCCATTTGTAATACATTTATTATTTTCTAGAGTACCATTTTGCATTCCTATTAAAAATTTATGAGATTTCCACTTGCTCCAGATTCTTGTCTGCACTTGATATTGACATTTAAAAAATGTTCACCATTCCATTGGTTGTATACTGATATCCTTTTATGATTTTACTTTGTATTTTCCTAAGGACTGATAAAATTTAACATATTTTTATGTATTTAGTTATCCATACGTACTCTGTGATGAAGTGTCTGTTAAAATATTTTACAAACTTTTGAGTTTCTTTCTCATTGTTTTAAGAGTTCTTTCCATATTCTGGATTTATGTCCTTTGTTCTATACGTAATTTGAAAATATTTTTCCTAGCTTGTTTTTTCATTCTCTTAATAATGACATTCACAGATCAAAAGTTTGTAAGTATGACAAAATCTAAAATGTTGATTCGGCTTTATACCTTTATCAAAAATTAATTGACTATGAGTGAATGAATTATTGGACTTTGTGTATGTTTCAGTGATCAATATGTCTATGTTTTTGACACTCCTACACATTCTTGATCATTGTGGCTTTATAGTGAGTCATAAAATTAGGTATTATGTAGAGCAAATTTGTTGCTTTTCAAAATCGTTTTGGCCATTCTAATTCCTTTGCCTTTTCATGTAAATTTTAGAATCAAACTTTAAAATCTTGATTACTTTTTGTGTAATATAGTGCTTTTTCAGGGATTACAATGTACATGTCTAACTTTTCACAGTCTGCTTAGAGATAATATTTTTTTAGCATTTCTTTCAGAACAGGTGTACTGGTGACAAATTATCTCTTTTTTAAAACAATTTTTGAATATCTTTATTTTGTTCTTATTTCCGAAGTATGTTTTCACTAGATATAGAATTCTGGAAGGACAGAGTTGTTGGGTTATTTTCCCCAGCACTTTCAAGATACTGACTCACTGTCTCTGGCATCCATGATCATTTGCAGGAGATGTGTAGGCCTTTTAATGCCATTTTTTCTGTCTACTTTTAAGATTTTTCTTAATATTTTATTTTCAGTACTTCGGTTACTATGTATCTGGGTGTAGTTCTCTTTGAGTTATTCTATGTGAGATTGACTGAGCTGCTTTTATCTGTAGGATTGTCTTTTATCCAATTAGTGATATTTTCAGCCATTAATGTTTTTTTTCCCGTACCAATCGCTGTCTTTTCTCCTTCCAGAACTCTAATGACAACATGAGCGACATTTTGATACAAGTGTCTGAGGCTGTGTTCATAATATTTTCAATTTTTTTTCAGATGATATGATTCCTATTGGTTTTTATCTTCAAGTCTGCTGACTCCTTCTGTTATTTCCATTTTGCTATGGATCACTTGCAGTGAATTTAAACATTTTCAGGAATCGGTTTCTTTGTTATAAAATTGCCATTTTGTTCTTCTCTGTTTCTTCTGTTTCTCTCTTGAGAGCTATCTATCCATTTGTTTCTGGAATGTTGGCTCGTAATTCCTGAAAAGTCGTTGATGAGCTTTTACTCCATTGTAAGACTCAACTCACTTCCTGTCCATCTGGTCCTCTCATTTACCCTTGCCACCAGTACTCATTCCAGAAAAAAAAAATTGTTCTGCACATTGTTTACTCATACAGAGCAATGTTCCCACATTTTTATGCACCAGACCAAACCTAAACATTTTACTTTAAACTTCTATTAACTTAAGAATGAAGAGTTTATTTACCTTTATTCATCAATTGTCTGTTTTGACTGTTACCATTGCTGAATTTATATCTGAAAATGATCACACTGAAAGCAGGAACCGAAGCATTTTGTGATTATTTTTTTTTCACATGTAAGAACAGGATACTAGAATTATATTTACTATGAAAATTTACTTCAGTCTCTTGCTTTTCTTGCAGATAATGTGGCTCACTGAGTTGTTGCTCAAAATAAAATATTTTTTGGGCCTCTGTCAAGACACTAAATTGGATTTTTCTTCATTGGTGTTTTATGTGATGTTAATTTTGCTTATCTCTTAAAAGAAGTGATTTTTACAATCATTTATTCTTGGTCTCCAACTCCTTGGAACATATACATAATGATTAAGAAACGAGGTGAGAGGTGAGGTATAAGTGTTCTCAACTGCATATTTTAGATAACATAAACTGTGAACTGAAATCCTTGCTTACTTATTTAGATTAGTAAACTTCTTAGGATACTGAGCAAACATCAAAAGAAAATTTACTTCTGATAAGTTGTAAAACATATATTCAATTTTTTTTATGGGTTAAGATGTTAATTAGAGGCCAGGCAGGGTGGTTCACACTTGTAATCCCAGCACATAGGGAGGCTGAGGCTAGCGGATCACCTGAGGTCAGGAGTTCAAAACCAGCCTGGTCAACATAGGGAAACCCCATCTCTAATAAAATACAAAAATTATCCTGGAGAGGTGGCGCTCCTGTAATCCTAGCTACTCAGAAGGCTGAGGCAGAATTGCTTAAACCTGGAAGGCGGAGGTTGCAGTGAGCAGAGATCTTGCCACTGCACTCCAGCCTGCATGACAGATGGAGCCTCCCTCTCAAAAAGAAAAAACCGTTAATTAGAATAATAAAAATATTTGATTAGAGAGATGACTTTTCAAAAACTGCTTTTTTATCTTTAGGGAAAGAGTCAAACTTTATAGAGAAAAACATAGGAGAAACATTTCAATTTATACGAACAAACCTATCTTTAAATTTAGAAAAAGGCAGTAAGTTGATCAGATTCTTAAAAATCTGTTTCTAGTAATATGTTGTATTTAAAAGGTAGGTTGTCATTTTATCAAATTAAACATGACAATATACAGAGTGGAAAACATAAGTAATTGATGTCTTGAAATATAACGGTTAAGAAAATGCTTCTAAAAATTTCATGGTAATTTTGTTCAGTAAATGTAGCAAATTCAACATTCTAATCAAATGTGGCAATTGTTAAGCAAATAATGAGTGAAATACTGTATAGGGATACATTAATTGTAAATTTTGTGTTTTAATTAACTAAATATTAAATTTATTCTGTTTTATTTAATTTTCCTATGTTTTCAAAACATTTTAAAACATGAGAAATAAGATATAAAATTTGAAAATACATTTGAAGTCTCCTTTGTTTCTTTTTCAACAACCATTTCCTCCTCCTTTCACCAGGTGCCACTACTTTAATTGATTTAATATTGATTATTCCAATATATTGAAAAAGGTATTACATAAAATATTGATTTTTCTTCTTTTAAAACCTTTGCACATTCTTTAAATGGTGTCTGTGAAAACGTACCATGGTACATACAGCTTTTCTCACTCTATATTTTCAGTGTCCGTAGCAAACACTTATCCATATGTATCAAGTTTATCCATTTTTCTCTACCTAAGATCCTATTTTGTAAATAAGTCATATTTCACTTATTCATTCATTGTCTCAAATACATTTAGGTTATGTACAATTTTTAGTATTGCAATAATGACACAGTGGATATACTTTTGCATACTTTCTTCAAACATTTTTTCTGTAAAAGTCTGGATAATGAATATTTCAGGTTCTGTGAGCCAAAGGACACCTATTTTGCCATTGTAATGAGACACTACCCACAGACAACACATACCATAGCTGTGTTTGTAGTCAGTAGCCATGGGTTTATACAATTCCTTGTATTTCTTTTGCAGATTTTCTTTCAAGTTATTTTCAATTCTTACCTCAAAATCAATGAGTTATATGACCAAAAAAAGGGTAAATGTTTGTCGTTTAAATCTTTGAGTTTAAAATTTAATTGTGAACATATTCCACAGGATACTGTATCAGGTGGTTACAGACTGTATTCACAGACCATAATTTATGTGCCTTATATTATTCATGACTTAAAGGGTTTTAAGGAGAAAATTATATTCACCTTAATACAAATTGAATTCATTCTAAACTAGAAAAGAGATGGTTTCTAAATGAGCCAGTAGTTTGAGTCATTTTGAACACATAATTTTGAAAATATAGGCATGAGCAATACTATTTCCTTTGTCAAGAGAAGAGGGAGACAATTATACCAATGTTACTGCAAAGGAGTTCAGATTTTATGTATTTCTGTTACCTGTTATGTTTCCATAGAAACAGTGACTGAGAAAATCATTGTTAATATCTGCTCCTTCACCTTGTCATTCTTCACACAATATACATGTGTGTATAAAATATGTTTATACACATACATAAGAATACATATGCATTAATATTACTTTTTATTATTTTTAGCAAACCACTGAAATTCAAATTCTTTATACAGATGTGAGTTGGGAAAGCAGACTAAAATCCCCAGAGCAGAATAAGGTCTTTACTTAACTTTATGTCAACCGTTCTCTTTTCCTTAAATTAATAAAAATAGACATGGCCTGCATAAGATTCTAGATAATAGTTTTGTATTGAACTACATGTAAAAATAATATGAAGTTTTGTTTTATTTAGGGAAAAGGCTACTTCATGAATAAGTTAATATTAGCTTATTTAATTAATAGTGATGATTTTATAATTTATTGCTGTTTAGTGTTATTACTTGAATAGAAAGTGCATAATTTAAAACTCTTGGCTATTAAAATATTTCTAGGTCAAAATCTGGCATACTTAAAGACACTTGACATTTTAAACCTGGACAGTCCTAAAATAATATAATTAATGTTGTCAATTCACTCAGAGAAAAGTTTGTTTCTTTAATATGGCACTAACGCAAAAGTAGTATCGTTATCTCTCCAGGTAGTTTTCAAATGTTGGATTGTGATGGGAAATTGCTACCTTACTATTTTCAACCAGTTTTTCTAGATGTGTAACTTAATGAAAGGACGTCAACTTCCTCTGTGGAATAATGCATTCAACAACACTGTTTTATAATATGAAAGAGTTTCAGCAATAATTTGTTTGAACCGGAGGCATCTTGGGTACTCTAAGTTCTTTTTTTAAGTACTCAGGTTCAGGATAGGCGAGCAATGCAAAGGAGAGTTTTTCTAGTACATGTGGGGTTTTGATAATATATTTTTAATCATTTTCAAGGCTATATACATTCTCATATCCCTAGAGTTGCTGGATATTTCCAATTGAGTTAATTATTTTTAGTCATATTATTAATTGTTACTACTTACGGGGCTCTCACCATGTGACAGGCACTGTGCTTCACACTTCACACTTGTTACTTCATTAGAATTGTTAATTCTAGAAGACAAGTGCTGTTATTTTTCTGATTCCACAGATGCTCAAGAAATCAAACCCAGCCAATCTCAGCCCAAAGCTTGTCTTTCAACCGTTGTCAACACCACCTGTTGATACAAATTGCTTTGTTAACTCATCTTAATTTTCTTCATTTAGGCAAATTAATTATCTCTGGTTTAATCAATTCAGCCTGTGAAAAAAATCAGATTCCTTAAACCAACTCAATTGAGCCCCATACCCATGATTACTTATTTTGTTAATATTATTCTATATCTATTTATTAAATTATTAACTTTAATTAATGCAAGAAAAATCACCATGAATATTTATTTTGTGGAAGGAAACACCAATTCAAACCAATTTTTAGTCTTTTAAAATCTTTTCTTTTTTGATTCTAATTTGCTGTCTACAAGTGAATGGCTTAAATTTGCTATGGAAAATAATATAGGTCCTCTTAACATCTTTCAAAACTTTTTATTATTTTCTTCAAAGGCCCTTGTTATGTCTTTGGCTAGATTCTTTTTTTCTTTTCTGCCTAGGTGCCTTTTTCAAAACTATTTACACTTCATATTTAAAAATGACACTTTGTTTTTGGATCTCGATGTTTAATACAGCATGCGTGCAAAGCTCCCTCTGGTTTTCTGTGAAGACTCTATGACTGCATGGTTACAGAAACAAGAGCTCACACTAATACCCGCAACTCCAATACAGCACCATGGTGGTAGATTCTCACATTCCATTTTGGCTTATTTCAATTTTTTTTTTTTCAAATCAGGTTTTATGATCCATATATGCATACTGTTTTCAGCCCTACTATAATGTAAAGAAGTTGTGTGACCATATCATGTTTAATATCATGCAACAAAACACAAAATATGTTATGTAAACTATCATGTTTAGTACCATAATCATGAACAATTCCCTTCTTAGAAATTTCTATTTACATAACTATCATTTTCTCAGTGAAACGCACTTTCTCTGCATATATTGCATTGTCTTCACATTTATGTACCAAAGTCTGTTATTTCCTCTTAATCATACTCTGAAATATCAGAGTTACTTGAAATTAAAATGAATCATCAGTTATTTTTTTTCCCCAAGAACACAGTTATCACCTTGATGCTGACTTAATTTTTATAGTGTCATGTTGGTTTATTGATTATCTTTAAGTTAAATACCAGAATTTGAAAACCTGGAAAAGATGACAGTTTTGCTTGGGCTTTACATACCTGGAAGAAAAGTGTAGCTTCCTAAACCTCCATGTAATATACTTGAATAGTATTTGTACCATTTCAATTAAGAATGTATTTAAATGTACTAGATAGAATATATTACTTCAGGTAAAAGTAATTTCACGTTCAACTTTTGTAAAATCTGTCTTGAAGAGACATTTTCTCTCAGTCTGTATGTCAGAGTTTCTACACGATATCCTAATTTTCTACATACTTTAAGATGTTAAAATGTCTTGATATACAAAGCTTTAAATTAGCTACCTTTTATTTACGTGAGAATAAATTGCCTACATATTATAGGAGTTCTTCATGAAGCAAGTCTACCTGTCTCTCTGTGCCTGTCTCTATTTCTGTCTCTGTTTCTCTCTGTTCTGTCCTCTCTCTCCCCGTCTTCTCTCTCTCTCTCCTTCTATTAACAGCGAATGATTTCCATCCTATGTACCTTGATTGTGTGATTATAGATTGCAGCTTTTATTACGGCATATCTTTCTATAATTGGATAAACATACCATTAATGCTTTACAAAACTTTTTGCTCAAAATTTTGCATTTGAGAGTGCTGCCTAGCAGAAGTACTTTACCTCAAATTATAAACTTCCTTGTAAAAATGAGTTCCTTAGAACTGTCTGATGTGTTATAGCAATTGCTTGATGCTATACAGTGAACTCTGTTGTCATTCAATGGAAATTAATTGCGATCAGATTAAACAAAATGATTATTCAACTTAAGGTTACTTAAAGTTTACAATGTATTTTATAACATGGTGGTAAGTGTAGTGAAATATGCTCACAGATTTCCTGATATTGAGGAATGCTAAATCATTATTATTCAAAATGAAGAATAATAATGCAACATTGATTCAATTTTTTCTGTGATACCTCCTATCTCAGTATAGCTAAGTTTAATGGAAAATAGTATATTAGAACTGTAGTGTGACACGTTTCCTACGTAGCTAGTCAAAGTGTATGCTCGCTCTGCTGCCTGAACCTTGAAGGCTGGGCAATGAGCCAAGTCCATGGGGCTCAGTAGAGGAGCAGGTGTTCCTAAGAACCTAAACATCCCAGAAGGTATCTGAGAACCTACCAAGAAAATAGTCTTATTGCTTAAACACAGGGCAAAGAGCCAGAAAATTAGCCTAAAAATAGATCAGAGACAAGTGGCAGGGTGGGTTTCTCAAGCTGTCCTGCTGCTGTCCAGGAATGCCTGGTATGTGAGCCCTAATAAACTCATCTACTCACCACGCTGGACTTGTCTGAGTCGTTTTTCAGTTTCTAGCTCCCTCCCAGTTTGGAGGGCAGTTTTCCTATATGATTCTGGGATTTTCTTGCTACAACTCGTGTCATGAACAGAATCTGAGAGATCAAATGAATAGTCAGGAAGGAACATCTGTCAGGGGAATCCCAGGTGGACGGCAACTTGTTTGTGGAGTTGCCCGAGTGCCTTGGCAGGCTGCCACTTAAGTATGGGAATACTTGGAAAAAGCTGGTGGAGCCAGAGCCTCTATTGCAGGACACTAAGATGTTCAAGTACGATAAGGATGGTAAGTGTGCTGTTGTTGCGATAGGGCTGGTTACTAAAATATCATTAGAGCAGAAGAAAGGATAGAAATTCCCGCAGAAGGCCAAAGGCATGCCAGGTTTCCTAGGACTCAAGCTGGTTATGTACTATGGCCCATTCTTGTGCATATTTTAAAACTGGTAGACAAATTCCCAGAAAAATTCAGAGCTCAAACGGTTAACCAACAACTATACAAATGAGTCTACTAAAGCTCTCTGTGTATTTCTCTTTTTCCTTTTCTGCCTGCTTCGAATCTACTATTGTCAAGTTACTGGTATTGAGATGTTAGATACTATAAATGCAAGGCCACTTGGAGATGTCGTTTTTCTTACACAGTTCAGTAGGTTCTAGCTAAAATGTAAATAATAAAATTCATTTGCGACTGAAAAGGAAAAGAAGCGTTAAAGAGGTTTTATAAAATCAAACTGCCATGGACACTGCTTTGGGGCAAATAAAGTTTAGCCATGTGAACGGGTCCCATTTTTGTCAAAAATAACTTGAATCCAGCTATCTTTTGCAAAATAATGAGTTTATGATACTGTCTCATGACTAGAGTTATGAGGTAAAACTATTGGATCTTTCTGTGTGTATGATACGTGTGTGTGTGTGTGTGTGTGTGTGTGTGTGTGTGTAAAATACATATCCTTCTTACAAGGCAGTTGATAGTTTGAGGTAACGTACTTTTGCTAGGCAGCACTCTCAAACGCATAATTTTGATAAAAAAGTTTTGTAAAGCATTAATGGAAAGTTTATTCAATTATGGGAAGATACACCATAATAAGAGCTACAATCTATAATCACACAATCAAGGTACATAGGATGGAAATCATTCTGTGTATGTGTGTGTGTGTGTGTGTGTGTGTGTGTGTGTGTGTGTTTGCGTTTGAGATGAATTCTTGCTCTTTTGCCCAGGCTTGAGTGCAATGGCGCTATCTCAGCTCACTGCAACCTCTGGGGCTCAGATGATTCTCCTGCCTCACCCTCCCAAGTAGCTAGGATTACAGGCATGCACCACCACACCCAGCTAATTTTTGTATTTTTAGTAGAGACAGGGTTTCACCATGTTGACCAGGTTGGTCTTGAACTCCTGATCTCAGGTGATCCACCCTCCTCGGCATCCCAAAGTGTTGGAATTACAGGCGTGAGCCACTGTTCTCAGCCTAAATATGTGTATGTATATGTACATGTATTATGTGTTATATCTGACATGCTACCAAATTGGCATATAAATAAATAAGTAGTCATAAATTAAATAAGCCCAAATGCTTTTCAAGTTGTGTGAATTCAATAATCTTTGGTAAATAAGCTGGCTTTAAAATTATGTATAGAATAAAAATGTCTTCAAAAGTGTCAGCATACATTTCTGTCTGAATTTACTGATTAGATATGTTTCATATTTGCCTCTTCCAGATATGTTAAGGTGTCAGAATTTGACATGAAGGTTGTAAGGTTGTAAACCTTGTCAAAATCAGAATGACCTCTTTCTATGTAATTTTTTGATAAGCAAGTTTAATTTGATATTGTTAGTTTAATGTAAGCAGCTGGATTTTCTGAGTTATTGGCATTAAGTATAAATTGGCCCACCCACAGCCCCTGTAACAGCCCTATGTGGCCTCTGAAGGAGCCAGATGGCACCTAGAGTATGATCGTAAAGCACCATGAGCCAAAAAATGTGGTGCTCCCGGCACATGCAGCTGTGCCCAATATTACTCAACTGCTGGAGCCGGTGCTTCACCTGGGAAATGTCCATGCTGTGACTGACATGTCTAATGCCTTTTCCAATATCCTTAACAAGAGTTTCAGGATCAGTTTGCCTTCACTTAGGACAGCCAACAATAGGCTTTCCAGGAGATATCACAAGAGTAGCTTCCTTGAGTGCTTTATAAAGAGGTAAAAGATAATATAAGGGGCAATTTTGAAGAAAAAAGGAGCTGCACAGCTCCACCACATGTCCTGGTATGATTGCCCAGGACCCGTCTAAACTCTCTTTGCCTGCTGCAGTCTCCCTGTTTCACTACATTAATAATAACATGCTGGCCGGCCGCGGTGGCTCAAGCCTGTAATCCCAGCACTTTGGGAGGCCGAGGCGGGTGGATCACGAGGTCAACAGATCGAGACCATCCTGGTCAACATGGTGAAACCCCATCTCTACTAAAAATACAAAAAATTATCTGGGCACGGTGGCGCGTGCCTGTAATCCAGCTACTCAGGAGGCTGAGGCAGGAGAATTGCCTGAACCCAGGAGGCGGAGGTTGCGGTGAGCCGAGATCACACCATTGCACTCCAGCCTGGGTAACAAGAGTGAAACTCCATCTCAAATAAAATAAAATAACATGCTCACCTCTGCGTCTCTCTTAGATCTAGAGACTGTCCTACAAATAGTCTTGGACAGCCTGAAGAACAAGGAATTGAAAGTCAACCTCAGGAAGAAACAGGGGCCCAGCATAGAGATCACATTCTGAAGAGTTACCTGGTTGAATAAGATGCAAAACCTACTTGGAACTGTCATTGATAAGGCAGCACAGCAGCCTGTTTCCCAGACAGTAAAGCAACTCCAGGTTTTCCTTTGTTTACTGTGCTACCGGCAGATATTTATTTCTCAATTGGCACAAACTCTCCAGCCATTGTACACCCTAATAAAAAAAGATAAAACTTGCGTCTGAACACATGTGGAGAAAGAGGCATCTGATGAAACAAAAATAATGGTGAAATAAGCCTAGACATTCAGTGCCACATTGCCACAGCGTGCTTTTGTATTAGAAGTCACTAGAGATGCCACAGGGATGAATTGAGGTTTATGGCAAAAGCAACCAACAGAAATGGTATCTGTTGGGGTTTGGTCTCAATTATGCAAGGGAGCAGATTCATTCTATACAGTTCTAGGGCGACAACTCTTGGCCATGTATAAGGATTGCAACAAGCGGAGGCCATCCCCAGAAAGCAGACCATCATAGTAAAAACTACCTGTCCTATAAAAGGTTGGGTGGAAGGCCTTCTGCTAAACCTTTCTCTGTGGTGGTATAGTCATATATCCTGCAGAAGGGGCATGTCTAGCTACAATGGATGGTATGTTGTCCATTAGCCCTTTATTTTTTTATTTACTAATTTTTTTTTGAAATGGAGCCTTAATCTGTCACCCAGGCTGGAGTGCAGTGGCACAATCTCGGCTCACTATAACCTCCACCTCCTGGGTTCAAGCGATTTTCCTGCCTCAGGCTCCCAAGTTGCTGGGATTACAGGCATGCACGACCACATGAGGCTAATTTTTGTATTTTTAGTAAAGTCACGGTTTTAACATGTTGACCAGGCTGGTCTCAAACTCCTGACCTAATGGTGATCAACCCTTCTCAGCCTCCCAAAGTGCTGGGATTATAGGTGTGAGCCATGTGAGCCACTGCACCCAGCCCCCATCAGTCCTTTAAGTCAGGCACTGCAGGAGTTACTTGAACCCATCTGCTTTCAATAAGTGGAAAGGACCAGTATGGCAGTGGAGACACCTACCAGGCAAACTACCATATATGAGGGGATCTCGCTGATACCTGCTAGGCCTGGTACACTGATGTGTCTAGCATCCAACACCAATGGTCAGCAATTGTAGTGCAAATAGATACTGACACCATATGTGCAGAATAAGGATTAGGACAAAGCAGTCAATGGACTGGGCCATGGGCAATGTGAATATTCATCACTTACGAGCCCTGGCCACTAGCCATTTGCACAGAGAGTTGAGCTCCATAGAGAGGTCTTATCAAACGGATCAATTAATGGGCTGCAGACACTGGCATGTTTTGGGCAGCGCTTCTGGAAGTGGGAGGACATCTGCATCCGGTTACAAGAAAAGAATTCCTGTTTTAAGTGTACCATGTGAATGCAAAAGTCCTAAGTCACCTCCCCGGAATCAAGAGGCAGATGCCCTTATTCATGTGTGAGCAATTCTCCTGAGCCCATGGAAGGAGGTCGCCATATGGGTACATTATAAGAGTGACCACTGGGGTGTGGCCACAGGGTGGGCCATACCAAAGGCAGTGGCCAACTCTATCCAATATGCAGGTACTCAGAACTGTCGAGATCTATTCATAGCTGCAGCCTAGAAAAGTTCTTTCACCACCAAGTCCCTTCCATTCAGTCATACACTCTGTGCAAGACAGGCCAGTTGATTATACTGGCCCCCATCCCTCAAACAGAGGAAAAAGGTATGCCTTAACTGGGGTGGATTCAACAATAGGGCTGCTACAGGCCTTCCTCATAAAATGTGGTACTCAACTGGAGACCACCAAGTGCCCCACTGCACTTAGCATCACGCATGGCATGCCAAAAAGAAGAGATAGCGATGGAGGCCCCCATTTCACAGTCCATGATATCCGACACTGGGCACTGGAACAGCACATACACTGGAGGTTCCACTTACCAAATAAGCCAGCAGGGACAGGCCTCATAAAAACTAAATGGCCTGTTAGAAACCCAATTACATACATTGTCTCAAGATGGTCTTTAAGGTTCTGGACTAAGACTCTCCTTGAAGCTATACAAATTATAAATGAGTCAGCCACTACCACGCATGACATCACTCCCTATGAATGGTTGGCAAAGAATCAGCCTTCCAGAGTTACTCTCTGCTTAAGGCAGAAACAGCAGTAAATAATGGGGAAAATGAATTAGCTCCAGTACTGAAACAACTAACTTGGTGTTACCTGTAAGTGAAAATGAGTATCAGATGAAGGGAGGTGGTTATCCTCTTGTAGTACAGTGGCCTATCATCTTTCTAATGAATATATATACAAGCCAACATCCAATTTCTATTATTACCATTAGGGTTCTTGTAGCTGTTTATGTTATTATGGAGAAGAAAAATATATTGGCTTATTTTTCTGGCTTTCTTCCTTAAAGCAGAATGCCTTTTTTTTTTTTTTTTGCTTTAGTTGTAAAGAAGAGGAAGTACATGATAAAGTAACTGGTTTAATTCCTCTTTCATTGTACACCGCTTCTGAACATCTAATTGTTTTTAGTTGTCTAAATAAAATGCCTCTAAAACAAAACAAACAAACAAACAAACAAAAAACATGCTGAAAAACAGGCCCCACCAATTCTCAGGGTTACCTGGAGACTCCAAGCCCAGCTTCCAAGGCAGGTAACCAGACCGTGCCCCAGAGAACACAAGTGAATCTGCCAAGTGGTGAGGGCCAGGAGGATATAAAGTTGATCCGGAAAGTATCCCCACATTGGGGGGTGCCGTGAAGACTGTTGGAGGGGAAATAGTCCCAGCTGTGCTCCTTGATGGGGGTCCAAGAGCTTTATGATATCAGCACATGGCAGCAACAGTATCTGCTGGAATGGTCATAGTGCCGATAGCGTGAGCAAGGCCAAAAACTTACCAATTGTCTGTTATGCCCGCTCATGGGAGGGAAGCCATGTGTGGTACTCTAAGACAGGCTTGAGGCCTATGGTGGATTCCCTAATAGAGTCAATGGGAGAAAGCATAGCAGTAATTTTGTTATGAGGAACGGATATACCAATGAAAGTTCCTACTAAACACCTCTGTTTACACCAACAGGCTATGGCTCCTGCTGCCAATGGCAGCTGATAATGTCTTCTTGGACTGGGCAATGACCAAAGCTGCAGTCAGCAACCAGTTCAATTTTGGGGCATATGAATACCTCCCCCGTCAAGTGATAATGCCTTGGAATAGTCTATCTTCCTCCCTACAGAACTGGAATGATGGTTCAACAGCACCAATAGCGCAACCTGGGTTCACCGGGGATCACTTCTACTTGGAAAACTAATCACCCACTCAACAGAAATCCAACAATGTGTACCTTTATAGACATTACCTGTTATGCCTATACCCCTGATTATATCGTTCTGTTCTCTCATTGCTATAAGGAAATACTTGAGACTGGGTAATTTATAAAGAAAAAAGATTTAATTGATTCATGCTTCAACAGGATGCACAGGAAGCATGAATGCTGGCATCTTCTTGGCTTCTGGGGGGGCCTCAATCATGGCAGAAGGTGAAAGGGGAAGCAGACACATCTTACATAGCCAGAGCAGGAGGAAGAGAGGGGTTGGAGAGTGCTACACACTTTTAAACAACCGGATCTCATGAGAACTCAGGCACTATTAGGACAGCATCCAGGGGGATGGTGTTAAACCATGAGAAACTGCCCCCATGATCCAATAGCCTCCCACCAGGCTCCGCCTCCAACATCAGGAATTACACTTCAACATGAAATTAGGGTGGGGACACAAAGCCAAACCATATCACTGATAAAGAAAATAATGTTGCAGATGCTTTAAATCATTTGTCATCTCAGATCTATGATATAACCCAATTAGGCTCTTTGACTTATTCTCAAATCAGTTACATACCTTACCTTCTCACTGGAGTGGTATTTTGCCAGTAGGCATTACATGATAATTGTAGTTAGCTTCTGGTTTGTACGCTATTGTGTACATGTCGATACGGTCTATATGCACGAGCCATGGCCATGCATTATAAGCCTGTATAATTTCACCCCCTCACTCAGGAACTCTCATGCAAGATTGGTGGAAAGAATGTAAAAGTTAGAAGATGGGATGGATTTTAGTGTAACAGGTCCCCCACCTGCCTAGTCAAGGGTGTATGTATGCCTCCTGCCTGAACCTCAAAGGCCAGAGAATGAGCCAAGCCGTGGACGAGCGGGTATTCTGGAGTACCCAACCATCCCAGAAAGCCTTTGAGAACCTACAAAGAAAACTAGTCTTATTACTTAAACACGGTAGGCAGAAAAAGCCAGAAAATTGGCTGAAAAGTGGTTTAGAGATAAGGGACACGGCAGGTCTCTAAGTTTGTCCTGCTGCAGTCCAGCAGTGCTTCATAGGTGAGTCCTAGTAAACTCACCTACTCACCAGCCTGGGCTTGTCCTAATCAATTGTTGGTCTCTTAGCTTCCTCTCAGTTTAGAGACCTTTTTTTTTTTTTAAAATATGATTCCAGATTTTCCTCATTATAAGAAACAAATCATGATTTGGTTAAACTTTATGTCCACAATTTCCTTTATATAAATGCTGTCATGTTAAAATGGTGAACATTTGCTTATTTTCTTTCTTTGCCTAAAATAGTGTGCAGTTATTGGTATTTTTAAACCTAAATTACATAAAATCACTGAACATGAAAAAGTATTAATACCTTTAATTCTCTTTAGGAGATAACAATTGTGCTACCCCTGACAAAAAGGCAAAAAATAAAATAATGGTAGCAAAAATTATAGCCACTTGAAGACTACCAAAGCATAACATATCAAGGGCTTAATGCACAAGTATTAAAACAGTGTTCCTTTTTACCTTTGAAATCAGCTACAAGCAGTCTTAATTTGAGAGAGTTCTTCAAGGTTAAGCATAGTCATTGCCATTCCTAACAGGTTGCTCTGATGTTGAGTAATTTCAGCTTTATTTCCCACAGCTGCTGTCAATTTTCTCAGTAGAAGTAACAAATGGGTTCTTTATAGGCGATAAAAGCCAAGCCCAGGGCAAAGGGACAGGAAGACAAGTTTAAGGAGACTGTCAGTGCCACATGGCCATTTCCACTCTCAAACTGCACAGTGCTTTTATTGGCCACATTTCAAATTCTTTCTGCACACTCAACTTCTTCCTGGACCCTGCATGTTTCATCCAGCCAAATTCCCATCTTGCTTCCTATTAAATTCTTCCTACAAAAACATTCTTTTTTTTTTGCCACTTCTTACAAGGTATGGTGGCTGAAAACCAGGTCTAGAGCCAGAATGCCTGGATTTAGACCTTGGTTCAACTACTTACCTGGAAAGGCTGTCAACCCTCTACACCTCAGTTTTCCCATTCCTCAGTTAATACTGGCAGCATCGTCATAGGTCTTATAGAGATTGTTAAATGAGTAAATACACATAAAGTTCTTTGAGTGGTGCCTGGCACATCCTGAGCATGAGACAAGCATATGTTTTTGCTAAATACACTTATTCTTATGCATTTTATACCCGTATTTCACACTCTTCCTTTATTAATTTTTTCTAGTGCTCCTTGCAAAAATCTTCTATTTCTTCTACTTTCTGACAAAATGTTTTTCCACGGTTTGGCTACAACTGAAAGCTCTCTTTTTTTAGCTAACACAACTTCCAACCCACATCCTAAAAAGGCTTAATGACATAAATCGATATCAGAGAAATCTAGGGTTTACGGTACTATTACAGAAATTTGAGCATAAATGCCTTAAGGCTGATCATGGATTGTCTACTGTGCCATTATCCCTACCATTGAATTCTGCATGGTGGAATATCTGTATAGAACTTTAGTTCACTTCCACCAATCGGTTCTTCCAAATTAAGAGTCATATTCAAGTGGTTTCCAGTAAGTGATGAGCAACATTCATTTAGAAAGACCCTTTCTCATTTGGGCTCTGTTCCTGACGAGGATCTTCAGGAATTAGGTAGGTGAGTCTTCTGTATATTTTGTCAGTTCGTCTTTTCCTAATTCAGCACAAAGATATGAGAGAGAAGTAACAAAACAGCATTTTTTTCTTACTTAAAAAGAGTTTAGACATTCTGTGATGCATACTGAGTAGACATAGTGATAGATAGATCTGTTAATTGAATGGCCTGATTTACCAACTTGAAGAATATAGTAATTCATACTTCTTTTACATTCAAATTAATGTCTCAAGCCACTATCCTTCCAGGCTCACAGGCAATCCAGTATTTTTATTTTGGACCCTCCAAGAATTAATCAAGAATAATGGATGCTTGCCAGGTGTTTATAGAGAACATTGCTTCTCCTGTGTTGGTGCAGGGACTTTAAAACTCAATAGTTATTCTTTCACTAAGGTTGGAAACCTTCTAACTGCCTCTGAAACATCTACTTTAGAAGTGATTGCTGGTTTTTATAGCTACCATCAAGGAAGACCTCAGGGATTCTCTGCTCATAGTGATATCAGTTTTAGACATGTCGACACTTGATAGAAATAGTTGTACAACTTGCATGCTTGGGATCAAGTCTACTGCCCCCCTACCACCAGTGCCCCCCTACCATAGACTCAACCATCTATGCTTGAGATGGTTAAGTCTTCAGCCTTAGGTTACACTCATATGCTCTTATCATTGCAAAGCTCACTCTCAGCATTGTGTTTCTGGGTATAAAAAGTTTTCTTCTTCAGTCACACTGAGTGACATAGTCATCCCTCTACCAACATTGGTCCATACCCCTCTTTACATGGGGGAAATATATTTAGGTTGTTTCTTTAATTATGCCAACCAGCTTACCACAGCCCCTTCACAGGTGAGGATTTATTTAGAGTTTTTCTTAATTTTTTACTTTAAATAATGCTGGAATGAACATCTTTTTACATATATATTACATGTTTGCCCAATCATTATGTTAGAATAAAATTTTAGAACCCCTATGATTGAAGCAAAGAGTAAGTCTTTCTAAAGACTGTGGCATACATTTCCAAAGGACATTTTGATTTGTTGCATATTTTACTTTTCTACCAACATGTTGGAAGAAACACGCAACTCATTAATTGCATCTTAAAAGCATCTTGCAGTTTTCAGAGAAAGCATTTTCACATGCTTTAATTTTTATATCAGTCCTGTGAAGCTGACATGATTTCTATCTTACCTATAATGACAATGAAACAGGAGATGTAACTAACATGATTAAGATCAAACAGGTCATACTTGGCTGAGGTGCTATTTGAATTTGAATAATATGAGATATCTTTGTTTATTCATTCTCTTTTTCCATATGCATTTGCTGGGCACCAACAATGTGTCAGGCACTGTGCAGGGAGACAGGTATCTGTCACTTAGACGGAAGATAAGTTATCTGACACCATAGAGCTTGGTTTTAGGAGGAATGAAGATATTAACAACATTTGCATATTTATAAATAAGAAATATTGAGATTGTGGTAGGTGCATATTGGAGGTATCTGAGAAAATATAATGGGTAGATTGTAACGTAGTGAGAGCAGTCAGCAAGGCACAAGAAACATAGCTTGCCAAAGGGACTGCAGAAAACCACTAGAGCGAGATCTGGAGAGTGAGCAGCTGCATGGCATGAGATGAAGCTGGAGAAGCAGAGACCAGACTGTGCAGAGCTCACTGGCCCCATGCTTCCCCAGTTTTCAGTGCTGAAGAATCAGTTTCGTTTGTTTCAATTTTCTTGGTACAGTACTTTTATAAAATAAGGTAAATAGTCATTCCTAAAAGCATAACAAATTTTAAAGTACATAAAACAAGCTCCAAATTATATGTTTAGTTTATGGACATAAAACTACTCTGCAAAATTACCATCAAAATGTCTAGATGTTTGTCGTGGTTTCTGTTCTGATCTCCCTGCAAAGCATTAACAGTCTAGGAACCGGGCTGCAGAAGGCACATCAGGCAGCACAGCCCTAGGCCATGGCTATGCCTAAGAGCAATAGGAAGCACCTGGTTAACATTATTGGGAATGTGCTTTGAGATGATCACTCTGGCTGCTGTGGGGGACAAGTGCATTTGGGTGGATGAATTAGGAAGTGAATTCACAGTACAGAGCGTGATGATGATAGCACGGGTCAATGTTGTAGGTGAGATTTCAAAAACAGTCACCTAAAATATCCCACTCTAATCTCTAGAATCTATGAATATGAGATATTATACCAACGATTATGTTATGTTATCAGCACAGTTGATCTTAAGGTAGGAAAATTAGCTGGGTGGGTCTGTTCTAATCACTTGAATCCTGAAAAGAGCTTAGAGAACTTTCTCCAGCTGGTCGTGGGAGGAGAAGTCAGAGAGATTGAGAACAGAAGAAAAATTCACTGCACCATTGCTGGCTTGAAGTTTGAGCGGACCATGTGATAAAGTATCTGCACAGGTGGTCTCAAGAAGCAAGGAGCAGTCCTCTGCTGACAGCGAACAAGGAAACGGGGACTTCAATGCTAAAACTGCAAAAAGCTGAATTCTACCAGTAACAGGAATGATCTTGAGAAGGGACTCCAATCTCCAGATGATAGTGCAGTTGGCTGATGATTTCAGCCTGAGCAGAGAACCTAGCCACACCCTGCTAAACTTCTAATCTGCAACACTGTGACTTAATATTATGGGTGTTGTTTTAAGCTGCTGAGTTTGTGTTGATTTGTGATACAGCAATAGAAAACCAATACAGCCAGAGTGGTGGCCACTGGAGATTATAATGAAGAGGATAGATGGATTTTAGCAATAATTTAGTAAGTAAAGTAGACGGAAGATAGTGATTTGACACGAGATAAGGAAGAAGTGTTGAAGATGACTCCTAAGTGTCCAGCTTATACCACTAGATGGATGATGGTTCCATTTGCTGAGATGGTAGAACATACCAGAAGAGGATCAAGTTTAAAGGGAAAAGAGATTATGATTTGATTTATTTTTTGCCTGATTTGTTTTGAAGTGACTGTGATCCATCTAAGAAGAGCTGTCAGCTGTCAGGCAAGCAGTTGTATTTATAGACCTGGAACTCAACAAGAGGTATGGGCTAGGAATGGAAATGTGTGAGTTATCTGTGTAGAAGTGATGATTAGAACCCTGGGTGACATTAACGCAGAGTAAGTAGAAAGTGCATTTAAGACAGAGCATGAGGATGTAAAGGCTGAGGAGAGGAGGAAAAGCCTGCAGAGATAGGGCTCCCTGAAAAGTCGAAGCAAAGTCAGGGGAGTGTTAGATCAAGGAACTTGGATTAGTTCCCACTGCTGCTGTAACAAATTGCCACCAACTAGGTACTCTAAAAAAACACAAGCTCATCTCACAATTCTGACAGTCAAAAATCTGGCACAGATCTCCCCAAGATAAAGTCACATTGGTAGTCTGCATTTCTTTCTGGAAGCTCTAGGTAGAATTGATTCTTTTGCTTTTTTTTCAGCTTCTACAGGCTACTGGCATTCCTTGGCTCAAGGCCCCTTCCTCCATCTTCAAAGCCAGCAACATCAGGTCAAGTCCTTTTCATCCTTCCATCTCTCTGCTTTTCTCTCCTGCACTCCCTTCTTCCTCTTTTGAGGCCCTTTGTCATTACATTGGGCCCTCCCAGATAACACAAGATTTTGAGTTCATCTGATTAGCAAACTTAATTTTATGTTATCTTAATTCCTACTTTCCATGTAACATAACATAGTCACAGGTCCTAGGGACTGGGGCATGGACAACTTTGGTGGTCATTATTCTGCTTAGCACAGAGGCTAAGGATTTATCTACATAATGTGTAGTACAGCACTCTTGGAGAGAGCTGGTTGTATGAATGGTAAAGGCAGAAGTAATAAATAGTTCAGCAGGTGTAGAGTGCAGTGGGAATGAAGTCAGAATGGAATGACTGACTATGAAAAACCTTGAGAAATTCAGCTATGAATGAATAAAAGGAAAGAGAATAAAGAAAAGGAATAAAAGGAAGTAGCTATGGGTGGTTTAAGATCTGGGAAGAGTTATTTCATGGGAAGGGATTAACATGTTTCATGGCCAATGTGAAAGATTCAGTTGAGAGACGATCTATACAACAGAGAGTGAAACAGATACTCATTTGCTTAAACTTCCCAATGAGACAGGTAGGGGCTAAGCAGAAGCCCGTGTTTTCCTCTGTTATACATAGAAGGTATGAAGGCAGATAGGTATACAGGTAGATACATTTATATACTTATTAGCAAAAATCTGAAAAGTTCACTTTGTATGTCTTCTTTTTCCATTGTAAATGTCTGTCAGAAAAACAGAATCGGGTTTATAAACTCATTAAAAATAAACATAGCATATGATATGGTTTGGCTCAGTGTCCCCACTCAAATCTCATCTTAAATTGTAATCCCCAAATCCCCACGTGTCGAGGGAAGGCCCTGGTGGGAAGTAACTAGATCATGGGGACAGTTGCCCCATTCTGCTCTGATAGTGAGTGAGTTCTCACAGATCTGATGGTTTTATAAGTGTTTGACAGTTCCTCCTTCACACGCCCCCTTCTTTCCTGCCACCTTATGAAGAAGGTGCCTGCTACCTCTTCATCTTCCACCATGATTTTAAGTTTCCCCAGCCATGCATAACTGTGAGTCCATTAAACCTCTTTCCTTTACAAATTATCCAGTCTCTGATATTTCTTTATAGCAGTGTGAAAATGGACTAAGATAGCATATATTATAAAAATCATGTTTCCCTAGTGGATGAAAAATTCTGCCTGCTAAGTGAAAACGTTCACCTCACCCTGCACATAAAGGAGATAGTTCCCTTGTGAGGCCACATTTTATGTCCCTTCTAGGTTTATTGGATACTTTATACTATTTGGGAAACATAAACCATTTCCCACTAGTGCTATCTTCTTAAAGCACTTTGGAGTCTTAACTGAATCACTGACTAAGCAGCAGCTTGTTAGATGAATGATGTAACCAAGTGCTTTTTAATGGAGTCTCAGAAGATTTTGAGAAAAAGAAAATGTGCTGCCAATGGAAACAAACACAGATGTGAAATGAATAAATTTATATTTTCACATCTCTGGCTCAATTCATTATGAAACTGAGGGTCCAAGTCCAGAGTGCAAGGCGATCAGTGAGTATTTTACATTTGGAAAGTCTAAGGCAGCAAGTAAAGGATGCTAACCTTTTGTGCTTCTTAAATAGAACAGGTATTGCAAGTGTGCCAATTGGAGGAGACACTGCTCAGCAGTAGGTCCTGGTCAGAGTTGCCAGATAAAATATGAGACTTCCAGTTAAATTAGAACTGCAGTTAAAGAGCAATTTTTTTAGCATATGTCCCAAATATTGCATAAAACATATGTATACTAAAAACATAATGTGTTGTTTATCTGAAATTCAAGTTCAAAGTTAAGTGAGTTTCCTCTATTTGTATTTTCTAAATATCTTCTATCTGGCTATGGCAAACATTTTGTACAAAGACAAATCTAGGTTCATGGGCTGAAAAATAATATTTGACCCACATTCAGATATGACAAGTCTGATGATATTGTTTGAAATCCAAAACGCCAGTGTTTCTGGGATATTTCACTAGGTCATGGGGATAACCAACATTGTGCTTACAGTTTAAGTAGGGCTCAGTCATTCTGGGAAATGGCTTATGGTTACTACATGGTTTTGGGCCCTGGATTTCCTTGAGGTCTTTCCTAAAAAGATATTAAGACTAAATGAGTTTTTTGTTTTGGTATAATATATAATATTGCAGAAAGATAAGTTCTATATTTAGTATGTTATCAATCTATCAATGAACAGCCCAAATAAAAGTGAACTTAACATAAAACAAATCTTTTCAGAACAGCCTACTTTCACAGTCCTATTAACAAGCCAGCAGACAGTTAAAAGAGTTGACCCTAAGCCCTATGACCAGCTTGAATTTCAATTCCTCAAACTCTGTTAGTACTTATTTATTCATTCACATATTCAACAAATATTAATGAATGCTTACATTGAAACAAGCAAGGAAGATTTTATATTGCAAAGAGCAGGAAGAAAGTGCTTACATTAAAATACAGAGAGCAGGTCAGCGTGGCTAGAGCAGAATGGGGATTGCGGAGCAGGACAGAAGATGAAGGGAGGGAAGTCTAGTGGAAAGAACAACAGGCTTCGTACGTCAGGCTAAGGAGCTCAGTTTTAGACTTACCTTGCTGGGAAGCCTTTAGGTTGCTATAAACATCACATAATAACCCATAAATTTATAATTATTATTTGTCAATTAAAAAATAAAACTATGAGTTATAACATCACATCAATTATATCATGATAAATGTGAATAAAATAAACTGTCTTACTAAAAAATAATAATGATCTCAAATTAGCCAAAGATGAAGAAATCCAACAAAAGAATTGGGGATTGTTTTATTCCTAAAAAGAGATGTTTATAGATGTTGCTAATTGAGTTGTTTGAAAACAGATGTTTATTTCTAATCTGTTATTTAAACACACTACTATATATTAAGCCTAACTTTTCAAACTTTAAGATAAAATACTGATTTCCAGAGATTCTGTAATCATTAAAATACTAATTCCTGGCCGGGTGTGGTGGGTGGCTTATGTCTGTTATCCCAGTACTTTGGGAGGCCCGGGTGGGTGGATCATGAGGTTGGAGTTTGAGACCAGCCTAGCCAGGATGGTGAAACCCCATCTCTATTAAAAATAAATTTAAAAAATTAGCCAGGCCCGGTGGCACGCGCCTGTAGTCCCAGCTACTCAGGAGGCTGAGGCAGAACCATCACCTGAACCCAGGAGGTGGAGGTAGCAGTGAGCCAAGATCACACCACTGCACTCCAGCCTGGGCGACAGAGTAAGACTCCATCTCAAAAGAAAAAAAAATTGATTCCCTCATACTTGAAAAAAATATATATTTTCTTAAAGTCATCTTGGAAAATATTTGAATGTTCAACTTTTAGGCTGACACCTAATAAGCAACATTTTATTTCTAAGGAGAGACGTTTTTTAGGTTGGTAATGAGGAAGTGGAAAAATAGCAATTTGTAGGAAAAGAATCTTTATATAACCCACATGGCTATACATAATTGAAATTCTGAAATATATCTGGGTCTTCCAGGATAATGAAAACTAATTATTAAGATGAGAAGAGCTGACTTAATAGAGGATAGAAGTGACTTCAACCTTCCTTCACCTGAAAGATAATGCAGACACAGGGCAGTGTGTGTGTGTGTGCATGTGTGCGTGTGTGTGCGTGTGCACGCGCATTTTTTTGCAGAATGGTGGTGACAGCTTTGTTAAAACCACAATCTAGTAATTATTTTAAATGCTATATTTTCTGTAGTAGTAAGAGAAAAATCTAATTTCTTTCTGATTGCGCTTAGTAAAAAATGTATAAATGAAAAGGGAAAAGGCATGCGATTTGAGTTAACTATTAACCGACATGGCTAAGAGTAGTTTTTAAGATATTACTTGAGATTTTGGAAGGGGAGATTTCTGTGAAGACATAGCATACCTTATGCTTTATGTCACATGTATGAGCCATTTCCTAGAGAACTCCTAGGGTATAAATTTGGAATTTTATTTTTATCATTAAGGGGAAAAAAGTCTTATGTGTATTAGAAAGTTTACTGTAACAGTCACCGAGCACTTAGAAATTTCTGTCTACATTGTATAAATTGAGAAGACAAGTTACTGCTTATCATCACTGACATTCCAATAAGAATGTCTCTAAACTCAAAAACTGATCAGCTGATATCAACTTGTCATACCTCACCATCACCGATATTTTAGATGTGTCCCTAATCTAGAGTATATTTCATTTTAGAATGAAAGTTTATTCTTTTCACACTATGTGAATGGTAGTTAACAGTGCTGAAAGCTTCTCAACTGGAACCGTTTCCAAAATAACTTTGAAAACATCACTCTTTCCCAATGTTTGCTAAGTAACACAGAAACAATTAAATGCAAATTTTGTTGAGTTCTTGATCATCCGGGAAATCAAGATGAAGCACAAAGGATATGTTAGTTGCTGAACAAATGAGCCAATTTATCTCATGAACAAAAGCAGATCGTTGTCAGAGGATGCATTTATTTTTTTCTCTTTGCTGTTAAAATTATGCCTAAAAGGACACCATAATTACAGTGCAACGTTCCTCAATCAGACCATATCCTTGCTTAGGAAAGCAGGGGTTGCTTGTGAGACTGTAATGATTTTCCTTCTTATCAACTGAGAATCATGTCTTTCATCCCTGTCATTAAGGCCTTTGAAATGCATAACAGTCAACAGAATTGAGATAATAAAACAAATCAAGCCAAGTATCCCGTTGTTGAAGTTAGAACAGCTACAACAAATGTCGATCGATCTCATTTTCCCTTAATTTGTCTAAAAAAATGGTATTCTAGAAATACTCAGACATAGATTTGAAGGTATTGAAAGAGTCAAGATACTGTCCATTTTTTTGAAATGTTGTATGTTATATTAATGGAAGATAACAATCAATTCCTTTTTTTTTTTTTATGAGACGGAGTTTCGCTCTTGTTACCTAGGCCTTAGTGCAATGGCACGATCTCGGCTCACTGCAACCTCTGCCTCCTGGGTTCAGGCAATTCTCCTGCCTCAGCCTCCTGAGTAGTTGGGATTACAGGCACGCGCCACCATGCCCAGCTAATTTTTTTTTTTTTTTTTTGTATTTTTAGTAGAGACGGGGTTTCACCATGTTGACTGGGATGGTCTCGATCTCTTGACCTCGTGATCCACCCGCCTCCGCCTCCCAAAGTTCTGGGATTACAGGCGTGAGCCACCGCGCCTGGCCAACAATGAATTCTTTTATTTGATAATCTCTGATTACCTTAAACATAGAAGTTGTACATTCAACAAGATATATTTCTACTATTTTAATTGTTAAATATATTAATATTTAGGAAGGTTATGTTTAATATTTTGATTAAATAAAAGCTCATGCTCAGAAATCTTGCTATTTAGATATTTAATTAATTTTATTCACCCACTCATTCTGTGTACCAGGTACTGTGATTGACTTTTACATGCATGATTTCTTTCTTCCTTTTTTTTTTCAAGGCACAAACTCAGTTCTTTATATTAAAGTCTCCACAATACAATCATTAATTCTGTAGCATCTAGCTACATATCAAGCATCTTTGAAATATGTAATTTAAAATGACAAACATAACCTCATTTGAAAAATTTATCATCTATGACCAAATATCAAACCTAGAAGTTTGTTTTATAACCTTTAAAAGTGTACCACATGTTATCAAAACCCCTCACATTTTTCTGAGTTTGGTATGGAACAACAAGTATGATTTCTAATTCTCATTATCACTCTGCCAGGTTTATTTTATTATTCTCATTCTACATATGGGGAAATTTAATCCAAGAAGAAGTACATACTCCCCAAAGAGAAACAGCAAGGATACGGCAGAGCTGGTCTTCAAATGAAGACCAGGTAGGGAGGATGGTGAGATGAGCAGAAGGAAAAGGGATGTCCTGGGAGAAAATGCTTCTTAGCATTAGTGTTGATAAGGCAATAATTTAAAAAGATTCGAGGAAACATAGCAAAGAGGCAAGTGAAAGATCAATGATCAGACAAGGTCTCTATAAATAATATAATTAGCAAGCTTCACCTTTGTAGGAGGCAGTTCCCGAACCAAATGAAGCCACACTCCTCAGTCCTTCCTGCCATAGAATCTGTGATGTTTCTGTGAACGTTAAAACAGATTTCTCTAGCTATAAAGGTCATTTTTTTTCTCTTTAAATCACACAATCTCATTAGGTCCATAGAATGGCCCTTATCTTAATTGCATTCTTAGATTCTTATTTTATGTGTAGGCTGTGCCTACCTTCACTATTCTGTCTGAAAACATGCTAACCAATGACTATAAGATGTGTTGTGAGGTTCGCAGCTGATAAAAATGATTACTTTCTGGTTTGAGGATCTCAGAGGAAATACTATCAGTAAAATATATGAACTTCAGTGCATGCAAGTTGTGAAAGCTATTTTGTTTCTTCAGAAGTTTAAAGAATTGCTTTTTAGTATTTCAGCAGTTCTCTGAATAAATTAGGTTGCCAGAGAGCTCAGTTTCATGGATCCAGTTCCCTGGAGCATAGTTCCGAAGAAAACCAAGACCATGACTTCAGTTCTCACGTATACGGGCAGGTTTCCACCACAGCAAAAACTTGAACCCATAGTCACAAACTAACACAAGTGCTGGTTTATTGCATATGAGTTTGTTGTCTTTGTTTAGGGCTTTGTGTATAGTCATTTATGATGTGGTTTTTATTGCTGTATTACTGATCTATCTCTTTCAATTACCTATAAACACATATTTGAGGCCAAGATGATGCCTCATTCATCTTTGTGTCTCCAGAAACTAGCATGAGTCCTAAAACCCAGAAGATGCCAAGTGAATGTTTGTTCAATTAAACCAGGAACAAGGTATTTATATAAGCGATGATGCTGGTTGAGAGCAAGAATAATATAGTGTAAATTTCTGGGAAACTCACTATAATATAACTTTCTTACAAAACAGATCACAAAGACACTTTATTATGTAATTTCGCTATTAAAGTTGTGGGCTATTTTAACAGTCAGCTATTGTCATATTAACACTGTAATAAACTGCCACAAACCCATTCTCATACAATTTCTCATCACACAACTGTGTCATCTAGGATTTGGCTGATCTAGGTTGGACTCAGGCGGGCTTGCTTCTAAGTTGTGTGTTGGACCATTGAGGATAGCTTCACATGGCTGTAATCTTTCCTGAACCTGAGTCTACACGTGGGATGTTCTTGTAACAAGAGGCAGGAGTGCAAGAGAGCAACCATCCACAAAAACTTATTTTAATCTTCTGCCATGTCATATTCATGAACAGCCCAAGGCCAAAGTATTCCCAATCACACAGCCACGCCAAAAGGGAAAGTGTGGGTGAGGGCACTCCATCCAAAATGAAGTTATTACATGATTACGGGTCAATTATTCTTTTATAAATAAGTCCATAATTGAGACCAATAATTTAAGCCACTGCAGTCACCTTCATTGATATGCAAACAGAGGGACAGAATGTGATACACTTCCAGGAAACATCCTTTGTAGCATTATTCTAGGGGTTGCCATTTGCCTTTGATTCTATGTGATGGAGTCCCCTGGAGTTGTGAACTTCATAGATACAATTATTTATGAGATTTAGAGCTAGACTTGTGATTAATTTTATCTTAAATTACTGCAGATGTATGCACGAAAAACAAAAACTATTCATAAAAATAATCTAATATTTTATTTAGTAGTAATATATTCTGACAAAACAAATCAGTGTAATTATTTTAAAAACAAGTTAAAATAGGGCAGCATTATAAATTTCTTTTTAATAAGAGTTTAGCTATAAGAAAAAATTACTATCTCTTTTTTTCTAAAGGCATTATTTAGTAATGATATGAACAGGATGTATATTGTATACATCATATACATGTATACATATATGAGGTATATATCATATATATGACATCATATATGATGTATACATAATATGCATTCTGACATATACATGTATACCTATACATATGATGTATACAATACACTTACTATGATATACGGCAAGAAGTGAAAGCATGAAGACCTTTTTTTTTTTTTTTTTTTTTTGAGACGGAGTTTCTCTCTTGTTACCCAGGCTGGAGTGCAATGGCATGATCTCAGCTCACGGCAACCTCTGCCTCCTGGGTTCAGGCAATTCTCCTGCCTCAGCCTCCCGAGTAGCTGGGATTACAGGCAAGCGCCACCATGCCCAGCTAATTTTTTTTTGTACTTTTAGTAGAGACGGGGTTTCACCATGTTGACCAGGATGGTCTTAATCTCTTGATCTCGTGATCCACCCGTCTCGGCCTCCCAAATTGCTGGGATTACAGGCTTGAGCCACCGCGCCCGGCCTGAAGACCTTTGATAACCCTATTGGATATTCCACACTAGAGTTGATTGAGAAATGGTTGTGTGTGTGTATGTGTGTGTGTGTCTGTGTAAGGGCAGAGGGGGAATAAGAAAGTCAGATTCTGGTTCTGTCTTGAAATTGAGCTTATAGGATTTGGAGATGGATTGCACATGGAGTGTGTGAAAAAAAATTAATGATTATTCTAAGATGTTCAGCTTCAGAAGTGGAAAAAATTGGGTTCCTATAAGTGAGATGGAGAAAACTGCAGGTGGAATAAGTTTAGCGAGAAAGATTAGGGGTTGTTTCAGACATGTTAAAATTAAGATTCTTTTTAGGCAATCTAGATATGTTGAGCAGTCCATGGATATGTGAGTGTCAAGGTCAGATGTGAGGGGTTGGGGAGGTAAAAATAGGAGTACCATTATCTTATAAATACTTTATAGTTTCCCTTTTATAATGGATGCTTAACTTACTTAGACTTGTTCATTTTCCTATAAAGAAAATATAAAGAAAATTATTATTTTACAGTGATATCTAGACTTATTGCATTGTGCAAAAAAATACTTTTCCTGTGATTCTGATCCTTTGAGTTATAGTTCATGGGGACTGTGTGATTTTTTTCATGGGTATTTAAAAATAGTTTGTTGATTTCAGGACGTATAACATGCCTATTAGTTACAAATTCCAAATATGTATAGTTATTAGTTTGTGTCTTATTACAAATTAATCTCTTTTATTAGTTTTATGAGGCATACCATATTTGGGTGGATAATGACTTTTAAAATAATTTGTTCTTTTTTTTTTTTTTTTTTTTTTAGATGGAGTTTCGCTCTTGTTACCCAGGCTGGAGTATAATGGCGCGATCTTGGGTCACCGCCACCTCCTCCTCCCGGGTTCAAGCAATTCTCCTGCCTCAGCCTCCCGAATAGCTGGGACTACAGGCACGCACCACCATGCCCAGCTAATTTTTGTATTTTTAGTAGAGACGGGGTTTCGCCTTGTTGACCAGGATGGTCTCGATCTCTTGACCTCGTGATCCACCCACCTCGGCCTCCCAAAGTGCTGGGATTATAGGCATGAGCCACCGAGCCCGGCCAATTTGTTCTTATTCTATCATTTAAGACATTTTACTTAATATAATTTAAGGCTTTGTTGATGAATCTGTATCAATTCAAAGCCATAAAATCTTTATGGTTTTATGACAACCTTTTCTTAACAATGTTTTCTGACATAAAGTCTATTTTTAAAGACACCCTTTTTAAAGCTAGTCTTTGTACCTTATGTACATTATTTCTCATACTTTTTCTTAAACATTGTTTTTATTACAAAACTGTATTTAATTTATCTGATATATTGGCCTGCAAACATGAGTTTAATTTATTAACATAATAATTTATATTTAGATTTATTTCTTCAAGTTTATTTTTTATTATTAATAACTTTAATTGTTCTTTTTGTCTTGTCCTGCTTTCTACTAAGTTGATCAAATTTGACATATTCGATTTTTCCTTCTCAGGTGTATTGGATGTTATACACTCATTCTCTATTCTGTCAGTGGCTACAATTAAATCACATAACAGATAATAAAAAATTCTCGATCCTCTAAAAGAGTTTAAGAATATTAGAACTTCTTACTTTTAATTTCCTCATTTTCAGACTTTGAACATGCCTTTGTGTGTTCTTACTCTCCAGAGATACATAAGTTAGCACACAATTATAGATTGACAATGTGTCCTCTCAACATTTTGTTGCCATTTGTCCATTTCCTATGTTTTTATTTATTTCATTTGAAAAGTCTGCTGCTAATTCAATTCCTGGTCCTTTGTAGGTAATGTATTTTGGATTTAGTTGCTTTTGAAACGTTCTTTTATGTTTGTATTCTGCTGTTTCACTCTTAGATATCTAGGTGTGAATTGATTTTACTTATTGAGCTAAAGAACCATGTTTCACATAGTAATTTGATGCCTTCTCAACTGAAATTCTCTTTTGTATGGAAGTTCAAATAAGTCCAATGTTTCATCCATCGCTCTGGCTAGCTGAGTCAATAGACAACATCATTAGTTTGAATGAGTTTATATATATAAAATGCCAAGAATAGGGCTGGCACACAGCAAGGACTATGTAAGTCTCTGCTATAATAACAATAAAAAATCCAATAATGATAAGAGAGACAGAAAACAGAGGGATCCTTGATATCTGAGGATCAGAACAGAACAAAAAAAAAGTGTTGGACAGGGCGGAGTTAGTAAAGTTTGTGAGGTCAGACTAACCAGTAAGACCAGACGATCATTTGGTTCACATGGTAATAAGCATAAGGGAGAAAGTGTATTTGATGATACCATTGAAAATATAACCACATATGGTGTCTTAGAGAAATAAGACACCTGCTCCTAGCCCTGCAAAGCAGTTACAAGGATAGTTTCAAAAGTAGAGAGCACAAGTAAAGCAAAGTGAAGATGTTAGGCATAACTATAAAAAGTTGTAATTTTTTTAGGTAGAAAGTGGTCAATATTGGCAATTTTGCATAATGAAACCAATAAAGCTGACACGATAGAGTTCAAGTGATTCCAAATAGATATAAATGCTTCCCATCCAACTGAATTTTAGAAGTATAGATGTGAAAATTATCAAGGGAAGACATACAGAAAACAGTGATGATGGTGGAGAAGGAAATTCATGCATCAGAAACACTTAATTAAATGGATTCATATCTGATTCACCCATTGGACATCTTCAGCACTTTGTAAGACAGCCAGCTCAACAAGGACAATCGTGGGAGAAACAAAAATCTAAGACTAGATTGATGGTTTACCAACAACCACTGGTGTGTAAAATATGGAAGCAATTACTTGTTGAAGAGAAATTGGTCACTTAAAGAGTAAAGATCCTTACTCTTTATTATAATACTGGTTATACTGTATTCAGTTTGCATGAAATGTTGCTTTGGTTTACCCTGATTAGTAGTGTCTTCCTGTCTAGAGACTCAAGTAAAAAAAAAAAAAAAAAAAAAAAGGGAGCAAACTTTGGGTCAATGGGGAAAAAACACTTTCTCATATCTTTCTCTACCTTATGAAAAAAAATTGTAAAATTTTATTGCTAGATGCAAAAAAAAATTATTACAGGTATTTTTAAAGCAAAAATGTCTACTACAAGATGCCCATAGCCAAATATCTGAGTTTGCCAGTACATATGTCAAAGCTGTCTTCACCTTGATCTGCCAGATTCCTGGTTGCAGAAACACTGGTTATGCAAGTGATACCGATGCAGGGACTGACTTTGATAAGCAAGGGCAGGTAAACCAGTTTTATAAAAATATAAACGTACTCTTCTTTATGACTGATAACTGTCACCTCTATTTTCCTCCAATAATTCTCTTGCTTACCACTATTTCAACTGACATGATCCCACTTAAAAACTGAACTTCAAATGGGTCAGCAAGTGCAGTGAGGTTTTGTGAAAAATACTAGATAGCATTTGCTAAGACACATGAAACAGGTTTGTATTCCTACATTATTAATGCACAATCAAATGAAAGCTAGATATGAGCACATCTTCTTTATCTATATGATTAAACAGCAATTGAAGAAGAACTGCCGTACGTTTTCTTAAATGCATAGGCCCCAAAAGAAAAAGGATCTCCCTGGAGGGAAGATGTAAGTGCAGCATGTAGAAGCAAATGTTCCGTTGGCCATATGCTCTGTGGGTGAGCCACTGGCAAATCACAGCGTTGGAAAGAAACTGAACTTCAGTGTGACACACATTTTGTGTTCCTTGTACCGGAGGGAAAACAGTGAATGAGTATGATTATTAGATTATATCATAGGACATGGAATATTTGTTACCAAAAGCAGGGTAGAGTTTGAGGCTAATTTAAAAAAAATTCTCTCCTGATGACTATTTTACCATCAGGCATGCATTGATGCATGCTGTTGGCTTGCCTTTTTCCTCCCCCTCCAACCCTGTATCTTATGAAACCAGAAGTACTAATGACTGACATTGAAAACATACTTGTTCCTGGAACCTTCCTTAGTTCCTTATGTACATTATATCATTAAGTCACAAGCACAGCCTTCTGAGTTCAGCACTAGCAATTTATTGTTGGGAAAATGAAGTCTTAGAGACATTGCAGAACTTGCTAAGGTTTACATGACTAAGTGGCACAGGTAGGATTTGAACCAAGGACTAAATACAGACTGTAACCATAGCCACTAAACTCTCTCTAGTAAAAGTTCAAAAGCTACACTCAATGATTTATAGGAATCTATGTTTACATACCAATTAGGCAGATAGAAAGCTAGCAATGACACATTTTATCTGGGCAGCATGCTTGTGATTTGTTTTTTAGAGAATTAGATGTTGCTGGAAAATATGTGAGCTCTGGTGTTCTGTTCTTCATGGGCAACTTGGGGAGGAAATTGTCTATCTTCATATCTTTGTGTCTGTTTGTGTATGTAGGTTTCTTTCTTCACTGCTAATGTGGCATATTATTTTATAATCATAGCAAGACCGACTTTTAGATTTATAGGAAAATAAAATTATATATAAGTATTTCATGGTTAAGTAAACAACAGTTTTCAAACTACTTAGTGATGTTATCATTGTTATGACTTTGTTGTCATTCCATATACAAATAAACTTGCTCATATCACAGTTGGAAATTTTTGATCCAACTTCCTAATTTCAGGCAATACTAGTTTGTGGAAATCACAAACTAGTTTGTGGGCATAAGACAAGGAAGAGGAATTCCTTGATCTTTTAATTAATGTTTAAGGAGTTGATATTCTGTGTTAGAAATAACACATACTTTTCAACAGGGAGATACATCAACACCAATTCATAATGCCTTTGTGTTTTTACTTTCACATTTATCAAATGCCAATATAATATTTTCAATTTATCCAGCTGTTGTGAGAATTAAATAAGATTACAGAGTGCACCGTATCATATTAATAGGAATATTTTTTAATCTAAACAAGTAGATTTTGTACTATTTAGTACTATTCTCACTGTAAAAAATTAAAGCAATTTTCTTGTGCATTTTTTTAGGAATAAACACACAAAAATAAGCCAAAATATTGACATAGACCCAACCAACAGCAGATCCGATCACAGTCAATTTTGAAGGGAAATCAAGGCATAAACAATGTCAAGTGGGTTTTGATTTAAGAAAAGAAAAGCTATTCATGTTAGAAAAGGAGTTAGTGTAAATTAGTCCAACCATTGTGGAAGACAGTGTGGCGATTCCTCAAGGACCTAGAAATAGAAATTCCATTTGACCCAGCAATCCCATGACTGGGTATATATCCAAAGGATTATAAATCGTTCTACTATAAGGACACATGCACACGAATGGTCATTGCAGCACAGTTTACAATAGCAAAGACCTGGAACCAACCCAAATGCCCATTGATGATGAACTGGACAGGGAAAATATGGCACATGTACACCATGGAATATTATGCAGCCATCAAAAAAGATGCATTTGTGTCCTTTATAGGAACATGGATGAACCTGGAAACCATCATTCTCAGCAAACTGATGCAAGAGCAGAAAATCAAACACTGGGTGTTCTCACTCATAGGCGGGTATTGAACAATGAGAACACAAGGACACAGGGAGGGGAGCATCACACCCTGGGGTGTGTCGGGGGGAAATAGGGGAGAGACAGCTGGGGGTGGGGAGATGGAGAGAGATAGCATGGGGAGAAATGCCAGATACAGGTGATGGGGAGGAAGGCAGCAAATCACACTGCCATGTGTGTACCTATGCAACAATCTTGCATGTTCTTCACATGTACCCCAAAACCTAAAATGAAATTTAAAAAAAAAAGGACTTTGGAAGGTGCATCATCAGAGAATCAGTGAGAAAGAAAACAGTAACTACCCTAGGTATTTTAAGCAAAGTGTCAGTTAAGTATGGAATTAGATGACTTTAAACCCTTGGGAGGCACTGGGGAGCAATACTTCTAGCTTCAGGAAATCAGGATGTTTCAGGAATCACAAGAATCTGCAGCTGATATCTCAGCTGCTTACAACAGTGAAGCAGGCGTTCTTAAGTGAATGCCCAGAAGGCACAGCAAACCTCTGGACTTTCCAAGTCTACTGCTGCCTGTCAACATCTCAAGAGTGCAAAAGCTGCTTCTTCCCTCCCCATTCCCAAACTTCCAGAAATACCCTTCCTAGCATATTCTAAACAACAAGATTGCTGAAATAAAAGTTTAGAAAAGGTAGTTTCCAGGCTTCCAGCTTCTGTAGAGCAAGAGCCAGCTTAGAAAGGCAGAATGGTGCTGAGTGCCAGAGGATTTTCTCAGGAAAATCAAGATGACAACATAAAAATACTAGACATTGAAGAAAGCTAAGTTTGTAGTAAGAAATAAAAAAGTAAGTCCATTTGAGGTTGACTCTAGGAATAGTTTCTTTTGAATAGTACAAAATGTGTAAAATTGAATTCAGTGGGAAATGTATGCATTTTCTCACATTCAATTAGATATTAAATTGACATTTAAAATTAATACATTTATTTGATGTGCAATGTTAATAATGTTTAATTCTTTTAAATGTGGTTGCCAATAAACTACTGCTATTATCTGTGCTAATTCTTGGAGATGAATTTCAGCAATAAATTACTGGCTTACATAGTATGTAGTCCACAGGATCTTAGCAGAAATTGATTCTAAATAGAATTTTCTTATTCTAAGAATCAGATTCTACTAATTTTTTTAAATTACTACCATAAAACAAGAAACATAACAACAAAATAACAATTATAAAGTTCTTAAAGGAGTAGGGAAAACATTTTTCAGAATTTCCGCAGCTTCAATAAGCCTAGAAAAACTTCTGTTTATAATTGGCACTAGCTTATTTACATATTTAATGTGGGGAGAACTTCCAATTTGGGATGGTAGCCTCTAATTTTATAAATCAGAAATATCTGTCTCATTTTATCATGAAATATTAGATCATGCCCATTTTAAAATGTAATCGAAACAATATAGAAAAAATCTTTTGAAGAAAGTGAAAATCACCGCTATATCTAGGGATATAGGAAAAGTATTTGACGGGTCAGTGAACATACATTTAGGCATTTCTTCATGCATTTATATTGGATCAAATAGATTAATTTATAATTTATGAAATTATAGTAGGATCATAGTCTACATGTTTACAAATATGGCCTGACAATCTGGTGTGGGTATCACTCCGTGTCACTAAATATTGATTTACATATTTTTCTCAGCTTTCTTTGGTAGATATTTTAATTGAAGTATATAGATACAAACGGACACAGCTTGTAATTGCACAGCTAGAGGAGTTTTTACAAAGTGCACATGCCCATGTATACACCACCCAGGCCAATGTATGGAACATTACCAACAATCTAGACCTTGCCCTTGCATCTCTCCCCAGCCATTAGCCCCTGTTACTGCTAGTAAAGATGCTGCTCCATTATCTTCTGGCTTTTACGGTTCCTTTTAAGAGGTCAGCTGTAAGTCTGAATTTTGCTTCTCAGATAAAAATGCAAAGTGGGTTTCAATTTAAGAAAATAAAAACTATTCAGGTTAGAAAAGGAATTTGGAATGTGCATCATGAGAGGATCAGTGAAAAAATAAAACAGAAACTATCCTAGGTATTTTAGGCAAAATGGTAGTTAAGTATGGAAATAGATGGTCTTAAACTCTTGGGAAGCACCGGGGAACAATATTTCTAGCTTCCGGAAATCAGGATGTTTCAGTGATTGCAAGAATCTGCAGCTGATCATGTCAGCTGCCTACAACAGTGAAGGGTTCAGTCACATCCCAAACCTCAGCATCATGAAATACATCTTCATAACACACCTGCATATGTGACCCCTAATTCAACAGTAAAAGTCCTTCTTTCTCCCCACCTCTTCCCATCCCTGAACCCTCTCCACCATTAGTTGCTTTCAAGATCTTTCCTCTGCCTTTTCTTTTCAGCAGTTTTACAGTAATAGGCCGTGTGTGTGTGTGTGTGTGTGTGTGTGTGTGTGTACCAGTTGGAAAATACTTTTAGCTATTAACTCTTTAAATATTGCTTCTTCTCTGTTCTCTCTTTTCTGAGAATCTTATTACATGTATATTACAACTTTTCACCTAGACTCTCTTGTTTTCTGTACATTCAGCTGTTTTTGCTCTCTAGCCATTTGTATAGATATTTTCTATTAATCTTTTTTTTTAACTTCACTGATTTCTGTTAAGCCCAATCTGTATTGTCTACTTATTGGGTTCCTAATTTCAATTATTACATTTCTTTTACAGATTTAGAATTTCTGATTATTTAAAAAATAATAGTTTTCTAGCAAAATTCTTCACCTTTTATCTATCTATCAGTCACATTAATCACCATTATTCTAATGTCAGCATCTGATCATTTCGAATAAACCAACTGTAGGTATTTGTTTGTTTTTGTGGGATGAGGAGAGTTCTATTTCTTGGACTGCCTTCTGCTTTTGATTTAAATTCTGGACATTTTAACAAAAATTGAGAGACTCTGGATGATATCCTTGTCATAAAATGTTTACCCTATCCCTAGGTAGGCAGATTGAAAGCAAATAGATCATCTTGATGCAACCAAAAATGAGGCTGCCTTGAAACAGGGTTGCAGTATTTTACTAAGGTTTAGTGTACATTAGTTTAATCTCATCTGCTAGGAATGAAGCTTTCCCTAGGGCTTAGGGGAGACCTAGGATGTTTACTAGGGACACTTTTTGGTGTGTCCTAACTGTAATTTTTTTGTCTTCTCAGAACCATTTCACTTAAAAATATGTTTTAATATTTAGCAACTTTCTGCTGATACTCCCATTTTTTCCCCTTCTGCTTAACTTAAGAATTTAGCTAATGCTTTAAGGTTGAAAAACATAGCATTTAACCTTCTTCTCTTTGTCTCCCTCATTTCTATGATTTGCCCCCTTGATCTGACTACATGTGCAACCTCAAATATCACTTTTATCATCTTGATCCCCTTGAGATTTTCAAAAGCTCTTCTCTCCTTTCTACCTCACATAGACATCGATAATATTTCTTAGTTCCTTTCCCTAAATCAACAACCTTCTAAATACAGATGGAAAAAGCAACTTGCAGAATATCAGTTAACTTTTATGCTATTCTCTTTTTTTCCTAAATCTTGCTTGCTTAAGTATGAGTTGCCTCATTAACTTTCTAGTGACTTCAAATAGAGGGGGGTTTGTGTGTGTGTTGTCCAATATTTTCTATTTGTTCTTGGCAAAATAATTTGTCACCCACAATCTACTGCATTGTGGTTGACTGTAGAGGTACACAATTATTTCAATGACAAAGTAATTGAATACTGCATGAATTATAATACATACTAAATGATACTTTTTTCAATTACTTTGATTTCTTAGATTACATAGATTTAATAAGTGTAATGACTATGTTTTATGTTTTATCCTTTTTTTTTCTTTTTGAATTTTTACTATTGAATCAGGGATACATATGCAAGTTTGTTACAGAGGTATATTTCATGATGTTGAGGCTTGGGGTGTGACTGAACCCTTCATACGAATAAGGAGCATAGTACCCAGAGGTGGTTTTTCAGCCTTTCCTCTCTTCCTTTCTCCCCTCCTAGAAGTCCCAAGTGTGTGTCACACCCATCTTTATGTCCACGTGTACCATATGTTTGGCACCCACTTGTGAGAACGTGGTATTTGGTTTTCTGTTTCTGCATTACTTTTCTTAGGATGATGGGCTCCAACTGTATCCAAAATGCTGCAGAGGACATGATTTTGTTCTTTTTTATAACTAAAGAATAGTCCATGATATATGTACTACATTTTCTTTATCCAGTCCACCATTGATGGGCACCTTGGTTGATTCCATGTTTTTGCTATTAGGAATAGTGCTGCAATAACCATTCAGGTGCATGTGTCTTTTTGGTAGAATGATTTATTTACTTTTAGATATTAAATATACAGCCAGTAATGGGATTTCTGGGTTAAATAATAATTCTTGTTTGTATTGAAATTACTTATGAAGACTCATCAAAGAAGGATATTTCCTAGATTTTCTTCTAGGATTTTTCTATTTTGAGATCCTTACATTGAAGTTTTTAATACACTTTCAGTTAATTTTTGTATATGGTAATAGGTAGGAGTCTAGTTTTCATTGTTCCTCATATGGATAGCTAGTTTCACCAGCACCATTTATTGAATAGGGAGTCTTTTCTCCATTGCTAATTTTTGTCGAGTTTGCTAAAGGCCAGATTATAAGTGTTATAGGTAGTTGTAGGTGTGAGGTTTTATTTTTGAGTTCTCCAATGTGTTTCATTGGTTTATGTATCTATTTTTGTACCAGTACCATGCTACTTTAGTTCCTGCAGCCTTGTGGTATAGTTTGAAGTCAGAAATTGTAATGCCTTTGGATTGTTCTTTTTGCTTAGGATTGCTTTGGCTATCTGGTATGCTTTTTGGTTTCATGTAAAGTTTAGAGTAGTTTTTTATAGAGTAGTTCTGTGAAAAATGACATTAGTACTTTGACGGGAATAACATTGAATTTGTAGATTGCCTTGGGCAGCATGGCCATTTAAATAATGTTGATTTTTCTAATCCATGAACATGGAATGTTTTTCCACTTATTTATGTCATTTCTAATTTCTTTCATCATCTTTTTTTTAGTTCTTCTTGGAAAGATCTTTCACCTCCTTGGTCAGATGTATTCCTAGATATTTCACTTTTATGTGTGGTCATTGTAAATGGAATTATGTTCTTGATTTTGGTCTCGCCTACAATATTATTTATGTATAGAAATGCTATTGATTTTTGTACATTGATTTTGTTTTCTAAAACTTTATTGAAGTTGCTTATTAGCTCTAAGAGCTGTTTAGTGGGGTTTTCAGGACTTCCTAGGTATAGAATTTTATCCTCAGTGAAGAGAGATAGTTTGACTTCTCCCTGTCTTAGTTACATGACTTTTATTTCTTTCTTTTGCCTGATTGCTCTGGATTGGACTTACAGTACTATATTGAATAGGAATGGAAGAGTGGGTGTTCTTGTCTTGTTCCAGTTCTTAGGGGGAATGGTTCCTGTTTTTAGCCATTAAGAATAATGTTGGCTGTGGGATTGACATAATCACCTCTATTTTGAGGCCAGTTCCTTTGATGCCTAATTTGTTGAGGGCTTTTATTATGAAAGGATGCTGGATTTTGTCATAAGTTTTTCTGCATCTATTGAGATGATCATATAGTTTTTGTTTTTAATTCTGTTCATGTGATGAGTCACATTTATTGATTTGTATATTGCATTAGTCTGTCTTCACACTGCTAATAAAGACATATCTGAAACTGGGTAATTTATAAAGGACAGAGGCTTAATTGACTCACAGTTCCACATGGCTGAGGAGGACTCACAATCATGGCAGAATGAGAATGGGGAGCAAAGTCACATCTCACATGGTGACAGGCAACAGATCCTGCACAGGGAAACTTGCCTTTATAAAACCATCAGATCTCATGAGACTTAGTGACTATCATGAGACCAGCATGGGAAAGACCCACCACCATGATTCAATTACCTCCCACTGGGTTCCTCCCATTTGGAATGGATGTATTTGCCCAATGCCTGTACTCATTGTATGTAGGTAGTAACTAATTTGTTTCTAATATTATAGGCTTATAGGCAGAAGGGACTTGCCTTGTCCCAAGCAAGATTTTGGACTGTAGACTTTGTCCTCAGTCAACAAGTCTGTCCCTAGTCCTCAACAAAGTCCACATGGCAACTGTGAGCTTTCATAGGAATTATGGGAGCTAAAATTCAAGATGAGATTTGGGTAAGGATAAAGCCAAACCATATTATTTAGCCCACAGCCTCTTCCAACTCTCATGTCCTCACATTTCAAAACCACTCATGCCTTCCCAACAGTCTCCCAAAGTCTTAAATCATTTCAGCTTTAACTCAAAAGTTTACAGTCCAAAGTCTCATCTGAGATGAAGCAAGTCCTTTTATAAAATAAAAGCAAGGTAGTTACTTCCTAGATACAATGGGTGTACAGGCATTGGGTGAATACAGTTGCTCCAGTGAGAGAAACAGATCAAAATGAAGGGGCTACAGGCTTCATACAAGTCCAAAATTCAGTGGGGCAGTCAAATATTAAAGCTCCAAAATAATTTCCTTTGAATCCATATCTCACATACAGTGAGTGCTGATGTAAGAGGTAGGCTCTCACAACCTTAGGCAGCTCTGCCCCTGTGGCTTTTCAGGGTTCAGTCACCCTCCTGGCTGCTTTCATGGGCTGGCATCAAGTGTCTGTGGCTTTTCCAGGTGCATGGTGCAAGCTGTCAGTGGATCTACCATTCTGGGGTTGGATGACAATGACCCTCTTTTCACAGCTCCACTATGCAGTGCTCCAGTGGAGATTCCATGTAGAGGCTCCCACCTCACATTTTCCTTCCACATTATCCTAGCAGGGGTTCTTAATGAGGGCTCTGCCTCTGAAGCACACTTCTGCCTGGACATTCAGGCATTTCCATACATTCTCTGAAATCTAGGTGGAAGTTCCCAAACCTCAATTCTTGACTTTTGTGCATTTGCTGGCTCAACACCACATGGAAGCTGCCAAGACTTGGAGCTTGCATCCTCTGAAGCTATGTCCTGAGCTGCACCTTGACCTCTTTCAGCCACTGATGCAGTGGCTGGGACTCAGGGCACCAAGTCCTGAGGCTACACACACACACAGCAGGGTAGCCCGGAAACCATTTTTCTTCCTAGGCCTCTGGGCCTGTGATGAAAGGGTCTGCAGTGAAAGTGTCTAACATGGCCTGGAGACATTTTTCCCATCATCTTGGAGATTAGCATTTGGCTCCTTTGCAAATTTATACAGCAGCCGTGAATTTCTCTCACTAGAATGTTATTTTTTTTTTGTCTACTGTATTGCCAGGCAGCAAATTTTTCAAACTTTTATGCTCTGCTTCTTCTTGAACACTTTATTTCTTAGAAATTTCTTCTGCCAGAAACCCTAAATCATCTCTCTCAAGTTCAAAGTTCCACATATCTCTAGAGGAGGGGCAAAAGGTCACCAGTGTCTCTTTATGTAGCAAGAGTGAGCTTTACTGAGCTTTACTCCCATTCTCAACAAGTTCCTCATCTTGATCTCAGGCCACCTCAGCCTGGACTTTATTGTCCATATCATTATCAGCATTTTGGTCAAAGTCATTTAACAAGTCTCTAGGAAGTTTCAAACTTTCCCACATTTTCCTGTCTTCTCTTGAGCCTTCCAAACTGTTCCAACCTCTACCTGTTACCCAGTTCCAAAGTTGTTTCCACATTTTGGGGTATCTTTACAGCAACACCCCACTCTACTGGTACAGACTTATTGTATTAGTCTGTTCTCACACTGCTGGGTAATGTATAAAGGAAAGAGATTTAATTTACTCACAGTTCCACAGGACTGGGGAGGTCTCATAATCATAGAGGAAGGGAAATGAGGAGCAAAGTCACATCTTAACATGGCAGCAGGCAAAAGGGAGTATGCATGGAAACTCCCCTTTATAAAACAATCAGATTTCATGAGACTTATTCACTATCACACGAACAGCATGGGAAAGACCTGCCCCCATGATTCAATTACCTCCCACTGGATTCCTCCCATGACTTGGGAGTTATGGGAGCTACAACTCAAGATGAGATTTGGGTGGATACACATACAAACCATATCATATGCTGAACTACCTTGCTTCCTAAGAACAAAGCCTACTTGGTTGTGTTCAGTTAAGGTTTTGATGTGTTACTGGATATGGTTTGCTAGTATTTTGTTGAGGGTTTTTGCACCTATATTCATCAGGGAAATTGGCCTGAAGTTTTCTTTTTTCACTGTGTCTTAGCCAGATTTTGGTATCATGATGATGCTGGCTTTGTGAAATGTTAGGGAAGTGTCCCTCCTCAGTTTTTGGAATAGTTTTAGTTGGCTTGGTAACAGTTCTTCATTGGATGTCTGGTAGAATTCAGATTTGAGTTTATTTAGTCCAGGGCTTTTTTTGCTTAGTAGATTATTACTGATTCAATTTTAGAATTTATTATCCATCTGTTCAGGTTTTCACTCTGTTCCTTGTTCAGTCTTGGGAAGTTATGTGTCTCTAGGAATTTATTCATTTCCTGTAGATTTGCTAAGTTTTGTGCATGAAAGGGTTTATAATAGTTTCTGAAGATCTTTTATATTTCTGTGGGATTAATTGTAATGCCATCTTTGTCATTTCTGATTGCGCTTATTTGTTTTTTCCTTTGTTAATTGGGCTAGAAGTTTATGAATTTTTTTATTCTTTTAACAAATCAACTTTTTCTTTCATTTATCTTTTCTATTGATTTTTGAGTCTCAGTTTCATTTGATTATTCTCTGATTATATTTATTTCTTTTCTTCTGCTAGCTCTGTGGCTTGTTTGCTCTTTTTTTTTTTATCTAGTTCTACTAGGTGCCATGTTAGATTGTTAGTTTGAGATCTTTGAAACTTTTTGATATTTGATCTTTGAAACTTTTTAGGCATTTAGTGATTAACACTTTCTTCTTAGCATTGTTTAGCTGCATTCCAAAGGTTTTGATATGTTATGTCTCTATTTTCATTAATTTCAAAGTTTTTTTTTTATTTCTGCCTTTTTTGTTCACCCAAAGGTCATTTAGGAGTAAGTTGTTTAGTTTCCACGTAATTGTATGCATTTGAGAGATCTTGCTGGTGTCAAATTCTACTTTTATGGCACTGTTTTTGGAGAGTCTGCATGGTATGATTTTCATTTTTTAAAAAATTAATTGAGACTTGATTTATGACTGACCATGTGATTGATTTTAGAATATGTGCTAAGTGTGGATGATAAGAAAGTATATTCTGTGGAGGTTGGGTAGAGATTATGTCAATGTCTAATAGGTCCAATTTATTGAGTGTCAAGTTTAAGTCCATGATTTCTTTGTTAATTCCCTGACTTGATGGTCTGCCTAATGCTGTTAGTGAGGTGTCAAAGTCTCCCACTATTATTGTGTGGCTAAGTCTTTTCATAGGTAAAGAAAAATGTGTTTACAAACAAACCCATCCAAAAGTGGGTGAAGGATATGAACAGACACTTTTCAAAAGAAGACATATGTGAGGCCAACAGACATATGAAAAAATGCTCATCATCACTGATTATTAGAGAAATGCAAATCAAAACCACATTGAGATACCACTTCATGCCAGTTAGAATGGTGATTATTAAAATATCTGGCAACAACAGATGCTGGAGAGTTTGTGGAGAAATAGGAACATGTTTATACTGTTGGTGGGAGTGTAAACTAGTTCAACCATTGTGGAAGACAGTATGGAGCTTCCTCAAGGACCTAGAAACAGAAATTCCATTTGACCCAGCAATCCTATTACTGGATATATACCCAAAGGATTACAAATCATTCCATTATAAAGACACATGCACACATATGTTTATAGCAGCACTGTTTACAATAGCAAAGACCTGGAACCAACCCAAATGCCCATTGATGATACATGGACAAGGAAAATGTGGCACATATACACCGTGGAATATTATTCAGCCATAAAAAATGATAAGTTCATGTCCTTTGTAGGGACATGGATGAATCTGGAAACCATCATTCTCAGCAAACTGACACAATAATAGAAAATCAAACACTGCATGTTCTCACTCATAGGTGGGTGCTGAACAATGAGAACATATGGACGCAGGGAGGGGAGCATTATACACTGGGGTCTGTTGAGGGGGGACAAGGGAGGGACAGTGGAGGGGTGGGGAGGTTGGGGAGTGATAACATGGGGAGAAATGCCAGATGTAGGTGATGGGGGGATGGAGGCAGCAAACCACATTGCCATGTGTGTACCTATGCAACAATCTTGCGCAATCTGGACATGTACCCCAGAACCTAAAGTACAAAAAAAAAATGAAAAATGTGTTTAATGGAAACTTAGTGCTCTAGCAGGTGCATGTATCTTAAGTCATCTTGTTGAATTAACCCCTTTATGATCATGTAATTCCCCTCATTGTTCTTCTTAATTGTCATTATTTTAAAACCTGTTTTATATGATATCAGAATGATGAATCTGCTGTTTTCCCCCATTTACATGAAAGGCCTTTCTTCACCCCTTTACTTTGAGCCTCTGGGGTGTCTTTACATAGAAATGGGTCTCTTGAGAACAGCAGACAGTTGGGTATTCTCTTTGTATCCAACTTGCTGCTCTATGCCTTTCACATGGTGCATTGAGACTATTTAAATTCAAAGTTGTATTGATATGTGAGATTTTGATCCTGTAATCATGTTAGCTGAATGTTTTGTAGACTTGGTTTTGTAGTTGTTTTATAGTGTCTGTGAGCTATGTATTTAAGTATGTTTTTCTGGTAGCAGGTATTGTTCTTTTGTTTATATGTGTAGCATTCCTTGTAACACTGATTTTATTGTAATGAATTTCCTTAGTGTTTGCTTGTCTAAAAATAATTTTCTTTCTTCTTCAGTTATGAAGCTTAGTTGGGTGGATTACAAAATTATCGGCTGGGATTTCTTTTCTCTAAAAACACTGAATATAGGTTCCTAATCTCTTTTGGCTTTTAAGATTTCTGCTGAGAGGTCCATTGCTAGTCTGATGAGGTTCCATTTATAATCTGACCCTTCTCTCTAGCTCTCTTCAAGATGTTTTTCTTTTGCATCTACTTTGTGAATTTGTTGAATATGTGCCTCTGTGATGGTCCTCTTGTAAACTATCTCACAGGGGTTCTCTGTATTTCTTCAATTTGCATGCCATTCTCTCTAGTGAGATTGGAGAAATTTTTGTGAACTATATCCTCAGACATATTGTCTATGCCATTTACTCTGTCTTGTTTTCTCTAGGATGCCAGTGAGTTTTAGGTTTGGTTTCTATACATAGTTCCAAATTTCTTGGTCATTTCATTCATTTTTAAAAATTTTTTTTCTTTATTTTTGTCTGACTGAGTTATGTGAAGAACCAATCTTTGAGCTCTGTGATTCTTTCCTCAGCTTGGTCAATTCTGTTGTTAATGTATCCAGCTGTATTTTGAAATTCTTGTAGTGAATTTTCAATTCCAGAACTTCAGTTTGAGTTTTTCTAATATTGGCTATTTTGTTTTTCAACTCTTACATCATTTTACTGGATTCTTTGCAATTCTGGAATTGGGTTTCAGCTTTTTCCTGAATATTGATGAACTTTTTTTGCCATCCAGATTCTGAATTTTATGTCTATCATGTCAATCATTTGAATGTGGCTAAGCACTATTGCTGAGAAGCTAATGTGCTCGTTTGAAGATAAAGAGAACATCTGACTTTTTGAATTGCCAGAGTTCTTATGCTGATTCTTTCCTATCTAAGAGAGCTGGTGTTCCTTTGTCTTTTGTATTTGCTTCTATTTGGATGGGGCTTTTTGTTTTTATAGTCTTTATTTCCCTTGAGAGTTTAACTGTGGTATTGGTTAATTATAGTGAATTGGCTTTGGCTTCATTTCTGCCTGCGTTCAGCAGGTCAGGGCTCTGTGAAGGATTTTTGTGACTTGATTCTTGCTCTGGGTTTCACAGGCAATGTATACTAGAACAATAGTATTGATGTTGTAATTTGGGTTACTATTCAGTAGATAGCGCTTAAGAGTAATGACCAGCAGACAGCCTCTTACACAGCCACATGTCTCTTTTTTATTTCAGCGCCTTTGCAGTAGTTCTCTATGATGGGTGGCACAAGAGAGATGACTTCATTGCCAGGTCAACTCCCAGGCCTTAAGGGAGCCCCTCTGATCAGTGTGCTGGGTCTGCATTTCCTTTGGTGTTTCTGGTTGCAAAACTTCATTGGGCAGATGCTGTGGCTAGTAGACAGGCCACATCCTTCCTGGATTGGCTCTGCAAAGGGAAAGCCCATGCTTCTCACTCCTCTCAGTATTTGGAGAATGGGAAGGCGTGTCTTTCCCTATTAAGTACTGGCCACAGATCTCGACTAGGGGGCTGTGACCAGGCTTGTTGCTCCATTCTGTGGCCCCACAGGGTCAGACACTGGCTGGGCTGGGGGATTTGAAGTGCTCCCATGCTGCTGGGAAAGAATTTAAGTGGAGCCCTGGGCAAAGCACCCAGGCTGAGCAACAGAGGCTACACTGTGCACATGCTCCTGTGAGAGCAGCCAGGCAGGGATCTTGGGAAGGGCTGGCAGGCAGGGGGGCCTGCTGAACAAACGTGTCCCAGTCCCACAGGGGTAAAGATGACCTTGTTCTCTCTTGGCCTGGTGGTCAGCTGGGGTTATAGCTACTTAAAGAAAATAGAGAGTCTTGGGAGATGGGTACATATGACTGTGTTCTGCTGTGAGCTACCCTGCTCACAAAATCCCCTGGCCTCTGAGCAGGCTGAAGCTCTGTTTCTGCCTACTCTCTGAGCAGATCCCCCTGCCAATTCAGATGCCTATTGGTGTCATGGGAGCTTTTGTAGCTAGGATCCCAGAGGCCCATGGCAAGAGTGGGCTGCCCCACCTGCAATGCACTCATGCTTCCCTAGGAGTTGTCCTCAGGTGAGAACTGGTCTCTGCCCTTGATTTCTGCTTCTTCCACCTTGGTGACTGCATTGCCACTCTATTGACTCTGTCTATTTTTACATTTGATTTGTTGACATCTTTTACCAATTTTCTATTAGTATTTTTAAATAAGAGCTATTTGAAATTAAAGATATTAGTCTTGTGTTTATACAAGTTCAAATTACTTTCCTAGTTTGTCACTCTAATAGCAGAATTTTTGACATATAACGAGGTGGTATCTATTTTTCTTCTACATGGTTTTTCTATATATCATTCATAGAAAGGTTGTCTCTACCACCAAAAGTGTGATGTTTTCCTATATTTGAAGAGTAATATTATTTCTTATTTTGTACACAAGTATTTCATATATTTGAAATTATTATTTCATACAAGAATACAGAATTCATTTTTTCAATTTTTTATAGAAAGGCTAATTAGTTTTTCAGAACCACTTAATAAATGATTTATTCTTTTATATATTTTTAATATCAACATTGTCTTATATTCACATAGATTAAATATATGCCTACATGACTTTAAACTGTAGTATACAGTATAGATTTATTCTATCTATCTTATCATCTTTTATGTATATTTGAAATATATTTTTATATCTAAAAGGGTGTATCTTCCTTCCTTATTCATTGTGAAGAATATTTCTGGCCATACTTATCCTTCCAAATTAATTTTGTTTACTTTTCACTTATAAAAGAATTTTTAAAGAAATGTTATGGGTATTGTATTGCATCTAAATATTTAGCCTCTCTATTTCGTAGAAACTAGTGCTTTGAGAAAAGCACATTAATCAGTTTTTTGCACATTAATTCATTGTCATTGTAGATTTAAACATTTATTTTATGATCTTGTTTGATGTAAGCCCAATATGAATTATAAATCCAATTTCAGAAACCATGCTGAATTAATCAATTTTTCAGTCATAGCCAAACCAGTCAATTAAATTCATTTTGTTTATAGATTGAGAAACTCTCAGTGCTGCTATTAATAATAAGAACAGTAATAACCCCGTAATAAGAATAAAAACAATGCTATCGTATATAAAAAGCCACATTCACACGGTGTATTAAAACACAAGACTGTAGTGAGACTGCTCTAATTGAAGCTTTGCCTTGCTTACTCATTCTGCCAAGTTGCTAACAGTCTAGCATTGGGAAAATTACTTCTCTGTGTTTCAGTTAAAGTACCTGTACAAACAACAAACAAACAAACACAACACAAATAAGACAACTTCACCTGTTACTATTGAATGAGATTTGAGATAACTGTTCGTGCTGTTTTTTTAACTCTTCTTGATGTTACTGTTGTCATCATTGAGCATCTACCAGACACTTGCCACTATATCCAGTGTATCAAATAATTTATCTCTGATCTTCACAAATTCATGTAAGAATCTTAGAAAACAAATTAGACGCCTTACTTGCTACTGTGATGTTAAGGTTTTACCGCTCACATAAAATCTTAAATGTTCCCAAGAAAAGTCAAATAAAAGCATTTTGCTTTTAAATGAATTTACCTGAGTTGGGAATCTGGACATGTTTTTCAGCTCTAATAAGCTAATTTGTGAGACAGTAGAAGTAGACATGACACAATACCAGCATATGTTGAATGAACTCATGAAAAATATGTCTAAAAATGAAAGGAAAACTGATCATATGCAGTGAAATTCTCTAGTTTGCTCTGTGGGGCCTAAAATGTTGGTGTTTTGTTTGTTGCTTTTTCTTCTAATACCTGTCATGCATTTCCAGGCACGTAATAGATACTTGTGAAAGATGCATTAGCTATGTGACTGATGATGAGAAAAAAATATATTGCAAAAACAGTAATACTCAACACCATTAACATAATCGAGAGTCAAGAGATAGTTTTTATGAGTAGCTATTTCTCAGGTAGAATTTGAGGGATGCCAAGTTTTCAGTTGATTGGCGAGAATCTGACAAAATAAGAATAGTTTCATATAACCTCATGGTGTTAGTTTAAGATGGCTTAATGCCTCCCCTTTATTTCACGATAGGCATAGAATTGTCTGCTCACGGATGGTAGATGGACATTTCTAACCTTTGCCTTTTGTGATTTTTTTTGATACTCCCTGTTCCCTTTTCTAGTTGATACATTATTTCTATAGATAGGTCAAATTTCAGTCAAATATATCAACACTGGAACCATTTGCCTCTTTAGTTTTACTTTTTACTATTTGTTAGATATCTTTTATGTTAATCTTTTAGTTTATCTTTCAGAAAACCTTCCTATTTCCTTCACATCCAGGTCTTGCTAGCATCATACACGATCTGGTACTAACATGTGATCGCATTGCTAATTTACACATCAGGAAACTATCAGTGTTTCAGTAACTTGTCCAGAGTTACACAGCTAGTACGTATTGAAGATGAGAGCTGAACTCAAAGTCCATACTGCTTTTGTTAGACTGCACTATTTATAATTAGTTACTCTAGTTATGGCTCATCAACATTAGAAATATGAAAGTCCTATCTCTCTGTTATTCCCTCTGATTATTATATGGGAGTTTGTTATTTCTGCATGCAGAAAATACAGGAATATTACCATGGAAAAGTTATCTAACTATTAATTGACCTGCAAGATTCCCAAGATATCACCACCTTTTTGCCTTTTTGATGACCTTAGGTTTTCTTCTCAATATAAGGCTCTAACAACTAAATTCTGTCAAAGCCTCAGAGTTGATTAGATCCAGGGAGATTGATCAACATTAAACAGTTTCACAGAAGACTGATAACAATAATATGTGCCCAGGAGTGGTGGCTTACGCCTGTAATACCAGCACCTTGGGACGCCAAGGTAAGTGGATTACCTGAGGTTAGGAATTCTAAAGCAGTCTGATCAAAATGATGAAACCCCATCTCTACTAAAATACAAAAATTATCTGGGCATGGTGGCAGGCATCTGTAATCTCAGCTTTTTGGGAGGCTGAGGCAGGAGAACTGCTTGAACCCAGGAGGCGGACATTGCAGTGAGCCAAGGTCACACCATTGCACTCCAGCCTGGGCAACAAGAGTGAAACTCTGTCTTAAAAATCACACAAAAGTCAAAAAAAAAAAAAACCAAAAATACAAAAAACAAGAGGTACCTGGGTTGCCTATAATGCACATAGACATTCTTTTCATAAGTAAAATATAGATGGAGGTTTGCTTGATATGTGTGAAATCCCAGTAAGGTGTGTAGCTGATAGATTCAAATCTGTTGATCTCTAGCATGAGCCTTCTGGACACAGGCTGATCTTTGCAGAAGAAGAAACAAATTCAGAGCAGTAACTAGCCCAAAATTACCCTTAGATAATAGCAAGACTGGGATTCAAACTCACGTGTATCTCATTATAAAGCCCTGAGCTTCTCAGTATAGAAAAATGTTACTCATGAGTAGAGGCAGAGTGGTATAGTGAAAACAGCATAGGCCACAATATTGGACAGTTCTTTTGGTCTAATTCCCAATTCTGCCACTTAGCTTGCCATGTAACCTTGGCCACTCTAAGGCATATCTCCCTCATCCTTAAAATGAAAATGCCTATGGGGAAAATTAATTATGCATATATAATTTCTGACACATAGTGGGTGCTCAATCAACTTTAGGTCCTTCCCTTTTCTTATTTATCATGGTTAGTTGTAAATGACATATGCAGATAGAAACAGTATATGCGTGATGAAATTTATCTGGAAGTCAAAACATGCAAATTAAGCTCTGGATAATTATAAAGCTCTGGTGATATTGTCTAGATTTTCTGCACCTCCCTCTCTATTTCTTACTAGGCATATTTTCATGAAAATCTAATCACCATTTCTTAGTTCCACATGCTCTCTTCTACCACTCTTTGCCATCATCACAGTTGAATACTGAGGATAATTGGGAAGCAAAAGGATTCAGCCTTCAAGATAGAGAATAAGCAGCAGGAACAGATGGAACATTTTAAAAACAGAGATTGTGATTTTATTGGCCTCTCTAAAGCCATATAAACTAAAAGAGGTTAAGGATAAAGGAAAATTATTTCCCAACAGCTTGCTTTTTTTTAGTTTATTATAATTGCATGAGGACAAATGAAAAGCTTTTCCATATCTCTGATTTGCAAATATGTACATTATGAAATCTAATTCAAATATATTTGTGTTTTATTACTTAGAGATGCAATGGCTTTTTCCAAAGTTTTAGGTGAAGCTTTCGGTAGCCTTTAAAGAGAGAAGCATGAATCTTAAATGTGTGGTTATGGTGAAATGATCTACTCTGTCCTTAGGAAGAACGGTTGACCCACCACAGAGTCTGCATGGATGGTGATCTATTGCTATGGTCACCATAAGCATGCATCAAGTCTTCAGATTATTTTTGAAATTTGTTTTTGTCAGTGTGTCCAGAGTAAAGTAGGTTCCCTGATCAGTGTCACAATAGATTGATGCAGACACCACAAGGCTAATTTAACAATTTATATGGAAAAATACAGCTTCAAGGGAACACATCCTATAGTCAACCAGTTAATATAATCTCTCTTTATAGATTAACTGGTATGAGATAATATTTGACATTTGGGAAGTTGCTGGCTGACTACCAAATACCAATCAATTTTATCATCCAGCTGTCATATCCTCTTACAGGATTTTCACTGAGGCATTATGTTTACCCAACAGACAAGAAACTGAGGATTTCTTGAAGATTTTCCTTTGCTTTGGAATGTGGGCAGCAAAAGAATTTGGGGGATTCATCCTTTAAGCCTCCAGTGTGATACTCATCTATTTCAAATATCACATTTCTTCAGACCAAAACAAAATGGATAAGATTTTGTCATCATTTTTTATTTTTCAGTCTTCCTTCCATGTCAACATAATTAAAGATGCTAATGAAGCACCTCAGGCAGGAACTTAATTTTTGAGACACTTCTGCATTCATCTGACCTCATTCCTTACATCCTGTTTTTCCACCTTCATCACAGTTACCCAAGTCAGGGTATACCTTGTGATCCTATAGTGTTGCATATGTGATGACTCCCAGAGAATCATTCTATAATTAGGCAATATGCTCAATAAAACATATAACCAATAAAGCTACTGAATACGTTTTTGAGGATAACTATGGAATCGCCCCATATCATCTCACTTTTGGCATTTCTTTCTCTTAACTCTTATTCTCTCATTTTTCTTTTCACTCATTGTTTCTTTCTCTTTTTATTCATTTAAATTTAAAGCTTAAATACTTTATTCTCTTTCATCTTTTTTATTTTTCTTGCCCCTTTATAATGCTCCCTTTTCCTGTCCTTCTCTTGTCTAGTTTCTGTAAGAGGCATTTTATACACATAAATGGTGAGTACAGAAAAAGTAGTTCTACTAATAATTAACTGTCACAAGTGAATAAATATAGTTTCTTCTTTAACATATGCAAGGATGGAGACATAAGAACCTTCACCAAAAGTAGAAAATAAGTCGAATATTTGATCATCAATAAGTGCCTAAAATTATGTTTATAGTCATGGCTGTCTTAAGACCCTTGTCCCGTCTAACCTAATTTTGGTTCTCAGTAGTCATGCAGAGTGTTTGATGAATATTATCTAGGTTTTATAAAGGTCTACTGGTTTTAGATGAAATGAACTCTATAGCTGAATTTCTTAGCTGTTCCTGAAGTAGAAGTATCACAATTATGTGCTAACAGTTGAATTGTTATTTACCAAATTTTGACATCTGGTCTACTTGTGAAGGGATGAAATGTCTACAAATTGTTAAATTCTGAGAATATTTTCCTTCTGAGATACACATTCTGTCATCAAACTTTGGGTTTCCCCAATCAGGATTCTGTTGTAGTTCACTCCCTTGTTAGCACAGATATACTTCCTGCATTTTTCATTACGGCTTTTCAAATACTAATAATTTCACAAGGAACTGTCATGCTAACATGTCCAGGAAGACGCCACTATTTTCCTTCTTAAATATACAGAGAATTTTAAAGTTAAAGATATTTTCACCAAGTCCTTTTTTCTTACTCAGTGCCATTAACTTTGCAACAAAATGTATACCAAATGGGTGATATTTTCTTAATGCTCTGTGTAAGAGGTTGCACCCTGAGCTCCTGCAAACTCATACCAGACATTAGCTCAGATTTGGGGTGGAATTTGTTAGGTAAGAAACTAAAACTAAGAAAAATTTAATAGCTGGTTTATTATAACACAGTCAGTGGTTGGATGAAGGATGAAAATATGTTTGAAATGAACAGATCACTGAAATTTGTAAAAGTTTAAAACTATTGCCGATGGTGGTACTCTTCACACTCTACAGCATTACAAGTTATACACCATGATATCTTGCTTCCAGATGGTACATGAGGCAGCAAGTGTAGCTCTCTGTCATGGCACACTCATAGGCAGTTTTTCTCTGTTCCGGATAAATCTCTAGGCCTAGCATGGAAAATTCAGAGAGTATGACACGTCTCTCCCATCCAATGGCCATGTCACATGCACCCTGAATGTTTCCCTAAATTACGCTCCACGTAGACATCCAGATACAAACTACAATTGAGCAGCATTGACACTGACAAGTCATTTCCTACATAATAATTTTGGTCATTAAACCATTTCCACTTAGGTTTATTTCAACCTAGGTGCATTAGATAATGGACCAAAATCGCATGTTTCTGAAAGGTTGAAAAAAATGTTAAACCTTAAATCCTAAAGCCTTTTTTTTTTTTTTAAGAGACAGGATCTTGCAGTGTTACCCAGGCTAGAGTGCAGTGGCATGATCATGGCTGCATTGCCCAGGCTAGTCTCCCACTCCTTGCCTCGAGCAATCCTCCCACCTGGGCCTCCCAAAATGTTGGTATTACAGGCATGAGCCATCGCACCTAGACTTAAATCTTACAAAGCTGTTCTGGAATGTGATAGTGATGATTATTGCATAATTTTGTGAATATACTAAAAGCCATGGAATGGTACAGTTTAAAAGGGTGAGCTGTATCTCAACAAAACTGTTACTGTTAAAAAGGAAAGAAATCTTAAAGAAACTTTGTTGGCTCTACCTTCAAAATGCATCTAGAGTTTGACACCTTCTCACCACCTCTGCAGCCACTTCCTAGCCATTAGTTGGGACCATTAGTATCTCACCTGCTTCCACGTTTTCTCTCTCCCTCAAACTCTCCAACCAATATTCTTTTTTCACACAAAAGCTTGATTAATTTTGTTAAAAGTCAGGTTATTTCTGTGCTCAAAGCATTTAATGGATCTCTGGTATTCCCAGATCCACGCCTCCTCTACTTTCTTGTTTACTAACTCTGCTCTGGCCACATTGACATATTTTTTATTTTATCTATCTATCTATCTATCTATCTATCTATCTATCTATCTATCTATCATCTATCTATCTGTCTAAGATTAACTCTTAACTCAGTTACAAAGCTAGCAGCTCAAGCCGATAACTTTTTTATTGTGGTTAAATTTTGTAACCAAACACATCAGGTAATCATATGTATATATACACACACAGACATACAACTATACAGATATAAATGTCCATACACATATACATGTATATATACTCACATACACATATATGTATATATACTCACGTACACATATATATGTATATACTCACATACACATATACATGTATATATACTCACATACACATATATGTATATATACTCACGTACACATATATATGTATATACTCACATACACATATACATGTATATATACTCACATACACATATATGTTTATATATATATACTCACATACACATATATATGTATATACTCACACATATACATGTATATATATACTCACATACACATACATGTATATATAGACTCACATACACATACATATGTATATATATATACTCACATACATTTACATGTATATATATGGAACTAGATATTGAAGACATACATGTATATATATACTCACATACACATATATGTATGTATATGGAACTAGATATTGAAGACAGAAGAGAAAATATAATTACTTGAGTGGAACAGTGTACAGAAATAAACAGATAAGTCTAAACCTAAAATTCAAGAAATGCAGTAGTAACAGTTTTTTTGAAACATGTAGGTAAGTGACAGATGCAACTTCTAAGAAAATGGAGAATCTGCCATCAGCAGCAAGCATCAGTGTTGGAGAGAGCTGGAAAAACAACTTTGCTTCTTATAAAAAAGAACTTTCTATATTATATACGTAGAATTAAACTTTAAAAGTCAGAGTTCAATACATGGCTGTTAATAATTCCAAGTCACAGGATTTGGGCAACATGTGCTACAGCCTTGTATTAAATGTGGTGTGGAATATAGAGTAAGTATAGCCCCTCCACAATCGAATTCCACAGGTTACCCATGATAGTTTTTATAAGCGATATCTATTGCACAGTTAAAATAGTAGTTGCATCAATATTGCATTTATAATGCACTTATGTATAGATCTCTATTTCCCAACCAATCATCAGTCCTCTGAAGAAAGGTTCTGGATCTTGTTCAGATCCTGCTTTTCATTTCTCTCATATGGTAAGTGCTTGGTAAACATTGCTTGAATGCCATCAACAGGTTATACATTTATGGCTTGGTTTTTAAAGACTGTGGTCAATAATAACTTAAGTATTCATTTTAAAACAACTTAAAGAGTGCAGTTAGAGTGTTTGTAATTCAAAGGATAAATACTTGAGGAGACGGATATGCTCCATTCTCCATGATATGTTTATTTCACATTATATTGAAGCAATGTATGCACCTCATACATAGATACACCTACTATGTACCCCCCAAAAATTACAAAAATAAAAGATAAACTTAACTGTGCATCAGGGATGCCTGAGAATATTTTTAAACAGAGAAGGGTTTTGTCCCTACTTTCTGAGAATCTAATTCAGCTAATATACTGTGGATACCAAGAATCTGTATTATTTAAAATGCTCAACACATAATTCAAATGTGCATCCAGAGTCAAGGCCTGTGGAAGTAGAGCATGAGGCATGTTCTAAGCAGAATGCTATGTGCTAACAGATTTGGAGGAGAGCGAGCGTTATTTTGGAAAGGAGAATTTGGATGAGTTATCAGTGGAAGGATACTTCCCCTTCTGTGACCCTGTAAAATTTATCCTTGTGTTGGTGGCTCTGGCCATTTCTATTAGCGCTTGTTGGTATCTGATGTGTGGATTCTTAGACTTAGGATTAACCTTGAGGTTCAATTTAGAATTTCATGGTTCTGTTTTTTAAAGGTTGCATAAAAAATATTTTCTTATCATTCTCTTTATCCAAATGGTTTCAGCTGGTTTCTCTCTAGCTTCAAAATGATTTTTTATGCTTTTCCTTATACCTCCAGAATTTTTTTCTCCTACAAACACCAGAGAGAACATGGGTTGGTGTTCAAAAATTAATGAGCACTGATTCAGGCTCTGCCCAACCCTCACTAATGTTATAGCCTCGCACAAGTCATTAACCACCCTGAGCCCATGTCCTCATGTATTAAACAACAATAATGATAACCAAATATTTGTTTCATAGGATTGTTATGGGAATCTAATGAAGTTATGATAGGAAAAGCCAAAATAACTAAATTTTTACAGATCACAGGGAATTTTACTATTATGATTATGGCTTAAGTATTGTTTCTATATTTTGTCATAATGTTATTGTTTATTCTTTAAACTTGGCTGCTCAGATTTGGAATGTTGTGATGACAATTGCTTCGTGATTCAAATGAAAATAGCAAGCTTGAACTAAGAATTCGGTGATTCTATGCAGATATTATTTATGACAATAAACATGAATGTGGATGTTTAAGTCAAAGCTAAGAAGTCAGATTCATAACGACCCCACTGAATTGAAGTATCTTGGAATTTGGGCTGGGTACTACCTTTGTAGAAAATGAAATGGAAAAGGATGATATACTGCAATTACTGGTGAGAAATAAAATTTTATATTTTGATGCATTTTAACAAAGTTTTGAGAAATAATTTGTGGAATAAAAACTTAAAGATTCAGGACACTTATACCACTATACGTAATGTCTCGGAATATTAGCTATAAAATGTATAATCTGGTAAATACAGTGAAAATTGTTTTGGAGAATAATTTTATATTTATCTTTTGCTAGTGTTTATTTGTGTGCATTTAAAATGAAAAGTAAAGATTCTGTTTACTGCGTTATTAGCTTCTTAAACATGTAACAAAAAATATAAAGCTTCTTAAACATGTAACAAAGAATAATTTATTTCTCTATAATGTAATAGAAAAAGGTCAAAGAAAAATAATTTAAAGTCAAATATGGGCATTTGTTTAAACTTTCAATTTTAATGTGTATGTTAATTACCAAATACTAATTTCAGACTCTCATAAAGTAAAAAAACAAAAAACAGAAAACTCAAATCGTGAAGTCAAAAGAAAGCAAACAGTTATCTTCTGCAGTCAGATACAATGACCTGTTTTTCAATGGTTATTTTTTTATACAATTATAAAAATGGCATTTTATAACACAGCAAACTTTAGGCAAGCAATTATTTTAAGGAATAACTTTGTTTAATGATTGCAGAAAAACACTTCTCTACAGCATATATAGTTCACCCAGGAGGCTCTAGGATAACATTACTTTGTTTTTAAAAGCAAAAGTTGGATTGTGCTATTTTGTTTTCACCTATTGACAGGTACTATCCTTCTTTCTGTTCTGGAGAATCTATCCTAGTTACAGAGAAAAGCACAAAGTAATTTTATTATTCTTTGAAAGGGTTATCTACAGGACTATCATAAACATCAAAAGTGAATTACACTTATGGAAAGGTATTGTAGAAAGTATGAGAGAAAGAAAAAGCATTGCTCATAGATAGCATCGTTAAATGTCAAAGTCACTTATCTATTTTTGACTTCTTAAAAAGGATGTCTTTTACTATCACTTAAAGCCTTAGGGGGTTGTGGCCTTAGCACTGGCCTACACTGAAAGGCATTCTTTGGATAATTTACTCTTAGAGTTGCTAGATAAAATATAAGATTTCCAGTTAAATTTGAGTTTTAGGCAAATAATATATAATTTTTTTTGGTACAAGTATGGTCTAACTAAAAAAAAACAGTATTTCTGAAATTTCAGTTTAACTGGATATCGTATATTTTTATTTGCTAAGTCTAATTACACTTGCTTCACCACTGCATTTGGTTGAAAGTCACCTTTAAGGTCATTGAATATTAATTTCTGTGAACTTTTTCAACAGATTAAAGTTCCTATTAACAGATTCTACACATTACACTTCCCATTGTAAGGTGATCCCCAATTACAGTCAATATCAGTGAAAATGTAACGAGGTAGCCAGAATTCTAGAAGGGCTGATATTCCTGAGAAAAGCATCAGAAGTGGGTTTTGGGAATACTTCCCACAAGGAGGGAAAGTGGATGCGCTTGGATGCCAGGTCAACATTATGAGGGCTCTTTCCTGAAAGAGAGTCAATGGGCTACTTGTGTGGAAGTGAGTGTGGGCATCCCATGAACATGCAATATGCTAAGATGTCACAGATGAGAGACACCAGGGCAGGAGAATGACCCAGAAGAATTTTCAGCAAACGGCTGCATGTTGTGATGTGCCCTATGAAACCTGTTACCATCCTGTCAATGAACTACTGCACTTTGAAGACTTCTGAATTAACACTTTTCTCTCTTTAGTTTTTTAAATGTTATTATTATAATTATTATTTAATGTGACACCAAGTATAGCCAGACCACCAGGGAGAGGCTTACTTTGGAAATGAGCAGGAAAACATCCCACCTGGGAAACTTAAACTGTTGACAGAAAGATGTCAACAGATAAAGATGGCCCAGTCCTAATTTTGCTGTGTTCTTGAATGATCCCCACAAAGCTAGAGGCATTCCATAACTCCAAGGGCTGTGAGCATGCATGGTTTGTTGTGAAGGATTCTAAGCAGGCAATTAGATTGAAGCAACATTATATGACTTTGTTAAATTAATCTAAAAAGTTTCTATTATAATAAGCAAATTTAAATTATTAGTTAACTCAGTATCAAGAGGTGCCCAGTTTTGTAAAAATTAGAATCTTTCTAGGAGGAGGAATACCAGTTTTTGGCAGACACATCTTGACTCTTTCAAGGCTTTTGCTCTATTCCAGTGAGTAAGATCTAATATGGATCCTGGATGTCACTCTGGGATCATTTTTTCAGGCTTTCTTTTTAATTATATTTTTTATTTTTGAATCATTATAGGTTTACAAAAAGAAAGGTCATAAAGAGAGTACAAAGAGTTCCTGCGTATCTGTTATCCAGTTCCACCTAATCTTATGTAAGTATGGTTCATCACTATTATCATACACCATTATTAAATAAACTTCACACTTATTTGGATTCCACCAGTTTTTCAACTAATGTATTTTTTTTTTTTTTTTTTTTTGGTGCCAGAACCCACTCCAACTCAGGATATCATACTGTAGTTAGGGTTCAGGCTTGGCTACCAATTGCTGGAAAAATTTGGGGTGTACTGTGCCAGGGACAGGAAAAAGAAAGATTGAGACAGTGGGACTATTCTATACACTAGGGTGGAATGCAGCCAGATTTCTATTTTAAGTCATAATCATTTCCCAAAAAGTAATGAAGAATTGTCTAATCCAATGATTCACAAACTAGGCTGCATCCTGAAATCATCTGGGAAGGTTCAAATAATGCTGACACTTAATTCTACTGCAGGTGTGCTAATTTAATTGTTAAGGAGTGAGAACTGGGCATCCTAGTTTGTAAAAGCTCTTCAGGTGCAGCAAAGCCTTAAAACCTTTGTGCTTTGTAGCCAAATTGAGAACCACTGGTCACTTGAACCGGTCTCTACCCAGGAATGGGAGGTAAGGAGCCTGGGGTTGGGGATGCAACTTGATATTCTCTGCACTTCTGGATCTGAATCTGGGGAAGAAAATCCTAAAGCCTCCTCTGAATTTATGGTCTTCATGAAGTTTCTCAGGTGTTCAGGAAAAAAAGATGCAGCTGTAGTGAGTTCAGGAAAGAAGACGCAAGAGGGCTGCAGTTTGTGGAATTGAAGTGGTAATGAAACTTGGTTTATTCATTTTCTAATTATCGTAAATGTTGTGGCTTGAGATAATAAAAATTTTCTGATCTTGCTCCTCTAGCTCTTTCAATTTTGATGATAGAGTGTCAATTTTAGATTTTTCCTTGCTTCTCATGTGGGCATTTATTGCTAAAAATTTCCCTCTAGACACTGCTTTAAACAGTGTTCCAGAGATTCTGGTACATCGTGTCTTCATTCTTGCTGGTTTTGAAGAACATATTTATTTTGTTTTGTTTTTTTTTTCCCTGAGAAGGAGTTTCGCTCTTGTTACCCAGGCTGAAGTGCAATGGCACGATCTCGGCTCACCACAACCTCCGCCTCCTGGGTTCAAGCAATTCTCCTGCCTCAGCTTCTCAAGTAGCTGGGACTACAGGAGTATGCCACCATGCCCAGTTAATTTTTTTTTTTTTTTGTATTTTTAGTAGAGATGGGGTTTCACCATGTTGACCAGGATGGTCTCGATCTCTTGACCTCGTGATCCACCCGCCTCAGCCTCCCAAAGTGCTGAGATTATAGGCATGAGCCACTGTCCCCGGCCTCTGTTTTCATTTCTTTGTTTATCCAGTCGACATTCAGGAGCCAGTTGTTTGGTTTCCATGAAGTTGTGTGGTTCTGAGTTAGTTTCTTAATCCTGAGTTCTAATTTTATTGCACTGTGGTCTGAGAGACTGTTATGATTTCTGTTCTTTTGCATTTGCTGAGGAGTGATTTACTTCCAATTAGGTGGTCAATTTTAGAGTATGTGCAATGTGGTGCCGAGAAGAATGTGTATTCTGTGGATTTGGGGTGGAGAGTTCTGTAAATGTCTATTAGATCTGCTTGGTCCCGATCTCAGTTCAAGTCCTGGATATCCTTGTTAATTTTCTGTCTCGTTGATCTGTGTAATATTGAGAGTGGAGTGTTAAAGTCTCCCACTATTATTGTGTGGGAGTCTGAGTCTCTTTGTAGGTCATTAAGAATTGCTTATCTGGGTGTTCCTGTATTGGGTGTGTATATATTTAGCATTATTAGCTCTTTTTTGTTGCATTGGTCCTTTTACCATTATGTAATGCCCTTCTTTGTCTCTTCTGATCTTTGATGGTTTAAAGTCTATTTTATCAGAGACTAGAATTGCAACTCCTGCTTTTTTTTCCCCCTTGGTAAATCTTCCTCCATCCCTTTATTTTGAGTCTATGTGTGTCCTTGCAGGTGAGATGGGTTTTCTGAATACAGCAGAGTAAGGGGTCTTGACTTTTTATCCCATTTCCCAGTCTGTGTCTTTTGACTGGGACATTTAGCCCATTTACATTTGAGGTTAACATTGTTATGTGTAAATTTGATCCTCCCATTTTGATGTTAGCTGGTTGTTTTGCCCGTTAGTTGATGCAGTTTCTTCATTGTGATGATAGTCTTTGCCATTTGGTATGTTTTGGGAGTGGCTGGTACTGGTTTTTCCTTTCCATGTTTAGTGCTTCTTTCAGGAGCTCTTGTAAGGCAGGCCTGGTGTTGACAAAATCTCTCAGCAATTGCTTGTTCATAAATTTTATTTCTCCTTCTCTTGTGAAGCTTAGTTTGGCTGGATATGAAATTCTAGGTTGAAAGTTCTTTTCTTTAAGGAGATAGAGACACAAAAACCCCTTCAAAAAATCAATAAATCCAGGAGCTGGTTATTTGAAAAGACCAACAAAATAGACAGACTATTAGCCAGATTAATAAAAAAGAAAAAAGAGAAGAATCAAATAAGTGCAATAAAAAACGATAAAGGGGATATCACCACCCATTCCACAGAAATACAAACTACCATCAGAGATTACTACAAACAACTCTATGCTCATAAAGCAGTAAACCTGGAAGAAATAGGTAAATTCCTGGACACTTGCATCCTCCCAAACCTAAACCAGGAAGAAGTCGAAAGCCTGAATAGACCAATAAGAAGGGCTGAAGTTTAGGCAACAATTAACAGCCTACCAACTAAAAAAAGTCCAGATCCAGATGGGTTCACAGCTGAATTCTACCAGACATACAAAGAGGAGCTGGTACCGCTCCTTCTGAAACTATTCCAAACAATCCAAAAAGAGGGAATCCTTCCCAAATCATTTTATGAGACTAACATCATCCTGATACCAAAATCTGGAAGAGATTCAACTAAAAAAGAAAACTTCAGGACAATATCCATGATGAACATAGATGCAAAAATCTTCAATAAAATACAGGCAAACCAATTGCAATAGCACATCAAAAAGCTTATCCATCACAAATAGGCTTCATCTCAGGGATGCAAGTTTGGTTCAACATATGCAAGTTTATAAATGTAATCCACCACATAAACAGAACCAAAGACAAAAACCACATGATTATCTCAATAGATGCAGAGAAGGCGTTCAACAAAATTCAGAAAATTAATAAGGATATCCAGGACTTCAACTCAGATCCAGAACAAATAAACTCAATAAATATTTATAGAGTTCTCCATTTTAAATACACAAAATATTGATCGGCCATTATTAATACCCATTTTTAGAATGAAGCAATATTCCTGTTCTCTCTCCCTCTTTTTCTTCTTCTTTCTTCCTCTCCTCTCCTTTTTTTACTTTTCAACATCCTAGTTCCTCACCTCTACTCAATACATTCCTCTGAACACCTGATTCCTTGTGATTCTCCCGTTCCACTGAAACCTCCAAAAAAAAAAAAACCCATGGTCATCTGTTCTGAATTTTAAAATTTCTTAGCATTTTTCTTTCTTTCTAATGTTTTGCCATGTGATTTCTGAAGAGAATCTCTCCTCAGTTCAAAAACCATGATATTTCCCCAAGAAAAAAACAAAAAACAAAAAACAAAATTCAACAGCCCTTTATGCTAAAAACTCTCAATAAACTTGGTATCAATGGAATGTATCTCAAAATAATAAAAGCTATTTATGACAAACCCACAGACAATATCATACTGAATGGACAAAAACTGGAAGCATTCCCTTTGAAATCTGGCACAAAAAGGGATGCCCTCTCTCACCACTCCTATTCAATATAGTATTGAAAGTTCTAGCCAGGGCAATCAGGCAAGAAAAACAAATAAAGGTTATTCGACTGGGAAAGTAGGAAGTAAAATTGTCTCTATTTGTAGATGATTATACATTTAGAAGACGCTATTGTCTCAGCCCAAAATCTCCTGAAACTGATAAGCAAATTCAGCAAAGTCTCAGGATACAAAATCAATGTGCAGAAATCACAAGTGTTCCTACACACCACTAACAGACTAACAGACAGCCAAATTGAGAGCAAAGAACAAAGCTAGAGGCATCAGGCTACCTGACTTCAAACTATGCTACAAGACTACAGTAATCAAAACAGAATGGTACTGGTACCAAAACAGAGATATAGACCAATGGAATAGAACAGAGGCCTTAGAGACAATGCCACACATCTACAACCATCTGATCTTTTCAAACCTGACAAAAATAAGCAATAGGGAAAGGATTCCCTGTTCAATAAATGGTTTGGGGAAAACTGTTTAGCCATGTGCAGAAAACAGAAACTGGACCCCTTCCTGACACCTTATACTAAAATTAACTCCAGATGGATTAAAGACTTAAACATAAGACCTAACACCATAAAATCCCTAGAAAAAACCATTCAGGACATAGGCATAGGCAAGGACTTCATGACCAAAACACCAAAAGCTTTAGCAACAAGAGCCAAAATAGACAAATGGGACCTAATTAAACTCCAGTGCTTCTGCACAGCAAAAGAAACAATCAACAGAGTGAACCAGCAACCAAAGGAATGGGAAAAAATTTTTGCAATCTACCCATCTGACAAAGGGCTATTAACCAGAATCTACAAAGAACTAAAACAGATTTACAAGGAAAAAACAAGCCATTCAAAAGTGGGCAAAGGATATGAATAGACATTTCAAAAGAAGACATATATGATACCAACAAATGTGAAAAAATGCTCATCATTACCAGTCATTAGAGAAATGCAAATCAAAACCACATTGAGATACCATCTCAGGCCAGTTAGAATGGTGATATTAAAAAATCTGGAGACAACAGATGCTGGAGAGGATGTGGAGCAATCGGAACACTCTTACACTGTTGGTGGGTTAAAATCACAACGTCAGGAGGGCTGCATTCTTTCTGAGGGCTACAGAGTAGAATCCATTTCCCTGCTTTTCCTGTCTTCTGGAGGCCACCTGCATTCATGGCCTCTTTTTCGTATCACTTGGGATTCTGCCTCCATTGCACCTCTTCTTTGACTCTGGCCCTCCTGCCTCCCTCTCTCACTTAGACAGGCCCTTGCAATTACACTGGGTTTACTTGGATAATCCAGGACAATCCTCCCACATCAGGATCTTTGATATCATTACAACAGAAAAGTACCCTTTGCCATTGTCACAGGATCCTTCGGGTGTCTCTTTGCCAGCTGGAAACCTCTGTGGCCAGTGGCATCTCTGCTTGAGTTTTGCTCAAGCCTGCAGAGCTTGTTCCACCCACTTGGCCCTCCAGGCTGTGCTCAGATTGTGCTACAGATCCCACACCTGCCAAGAGTGAATCAGGCGCGGAGTGTTGAGGAGTGTGTGAGTGAGTGGGCATGGGGTCTGGCCATTGTGCATGTTGGCTGCTGTTGTGGGCAAGGAGTTCCAGGTGCTGGCACAAGTGCTGACTGTGTGTGAGGCTGCAGCATGACTGGATCAGACATACCACAAGTGGCTTCTGATGCGGTCACCAGCATCTGGACAACGGGAATGCAGTGGTGCCTGAAAGCTCAGAGATGTCAGGAACTGCAGAGCCCAAAGAGGATATTACAAGATGTCACAGCCCTAGCTTGGGTTAGGGCCACAGCTCATCTCTCCTTTTTGTTGCCTGCAGTGTGATGAGCAGGGGGTGTCAGTGGGGCATCTCAGGGGGTGTGTTTTAGTCTGTTTGTGTTATAGCTCTTTCAGTCCCACCACCCTGCTCCAGCCTAGAGCTTCTGGACTGGCCATGCTGCTGCTTTCTGTTGCATGAGGGTGGCCACCTGGTGCTGGCAGAAGGCAGGAAGGCTACAGTGTGAAGTCCTATTAGTTCCTGCCTACGGCTCAGTAAGCCAATCAGGAAATCATTTGCTCCTGCTATTCAGTGGGTCCTGATTTCTTGTCCCTTGTCCAGGAAGAATGAGGTTATGCAGACAACTGGCGGGTGACCAAGGTGGAAAGGAGCTTTATTGAGTGACAGAGCAGCTCTCAGTTGGGGGGAGACCAGAGGTAGGTAGTTCCTATTCTCAGGCAGGTCCTCCCAATGAGTCTCTGAGTCAGGCTGAGTCTGAGATTTTCCTTGGCTCAGAATGGAGGAAGTGTATGCTGATTTTTCCATGGGTGGGAGGAAGTGCATGCTGATTGATCCTTGGGCAGCCATGGGTGGGCCTGGGAAAAGCACCATCTGGTTGGCCAAAAGGCAACAAGGAAGTTCTCACTTTGGGACCTGGACTGTACCCAGAACTGGTAGCCCAGCCTCCAGGCTTCAGGCTGTTCCTGGTTTGAAGGTGGGGTTTCACCAGGGATTCCTCCTTTCCTGCCTAGTGATCTGCCTCCTGCCACCAACAACATGCTGTCCGTGGCCTGCAGACAGTGCATGCCAAGGTCCCTTAGGCTGGTGCCAAGCTGCCCTCAACCTCCCTGGCCTCCTACCTGTGCTTGTGGGGCGCCCACAGTTTTAGCCTCAGAAGCAGTTTCTGGAGGGTGCTGAGAGGGCAGGGGGCTGACATGTCAGCACTGTCCTGAGTGTGTGCACCACCTGTCCAGGTTGCAACAGCACCTGAGCTCGGCTATTGGGACATGTCCACAACTTCGCTCCACTGCAGAGCAAACACAAGGAGCAGGGAGGAGGAGCAGGCATTTCTGAGGCTGCAGGGCTAGGGGGCTTCCCAGGTCCCCAAGAGCATAGGGATGCTCGAGGCTAGAGCTGTGGCTGGGCAACTGCAGCTGCACCGGTAGCATGGGCCCCCATCCCACCAACTCAGTAGGGCATGGGGCTCACACTAGGATCACCTATTTCCTAGACCTCCTGGCTTTGTAGAGCATGCAGCCCCACCCTCCCCTGCTGTAGCTGCTGTCCTTGCAGTGGCAGCTTCTGATGGGCTGCTGCTGCCATCACCTTGTGAGGCGACATATTCACAGGCTTCAGGGACTAAGACATGAGAATTATTGGGTCTACCCAATAATTATGTCTATTATTATTGCTATTATTTTATATCTACCACACTGGGAGCCAGAAGTGAAGCAGATTTTTAAAAGATCCTAAGTTGGCAAATCTTGGGGGTTGGGTGTAGGGAGATTAGGAGGTTATGCCTTACTCTAAATTTCTTCCAATGTATCAAGATTATTTTAAACCCAATGATGTTACCTCTGAGAAGTCTATTATCTGA